>NC_041403.2:53419333-54619333 GCF_900747795.2 Erpetoichthys calabaricus | reverse complement strand
TTCTTTTTGTGAGAACACCATCACATGGTTTGTGAACCCAAGAGAATTCCCCCTTTTTTCACTCTCCTGTTCCCTTACTATTGAAATGTGGCCAAATTGGCAGGGTATTTTTGTTATTTTGACTTAATTGTTATTTGACAGCTAGGTAAAAAAAACTTCTTAAAATGAAGCTGTTTAAGATTAAAGTAATCACTTCAAGGATGAAGCCTAATCCAATGGCAACAATAATTGGCTTCTGTTCAAGAAGTTGTCTGGCCTACTGAATCCCTGCAGGAGATGAGCTTGACACCTCCACTTAGGATCTGAGTCACCATTTATGGTGGGGGGTGGTTTAGGGGGCTGTTCCGATCCCCCTGATTAAATGTGTGCATGTTATAATTTGAGTGTGGACAGCATGAATCATTACAGATGTTGTGGGATGCTTCTTAACATGCTGCATCCACGTTTTTCCATTGTGTATATAACAGATTGGATTGGGCTCCCATGTAAAACTGTGTTATTCTTCTGTTTCAGTTGGACTCGAACTCAACCGCTGAAGATAACAGAAATATTACTGCAGGAGATTCTGTAATGATTTTGAACTTGAATATCACTCGTAGTGTAGAGACAGCATCGCCAGACGAAGGAAACAATGCAACGCTGTATGAGGTGCCCAAGCATACTGCAGATGTCAGTCAACACCATGAACATGACAGCCAACTTCATCATGTCATAACTCAAACTGATGTCCAGAACTCTGACGGTCATGAAGCCACGAATCTTGACTCTCAACAAACTCAACTTAATGTGGAAGACACTTAAGGTGCTGCGTGAATACATCTTTGATTGGAGTGCTTTTTAAAAATATATATATTAGTGTATCTTTTAAACCCTCAAGGTTATCTTCTTTCATAAGTAACTTTTACCCTTTGTTTACTGCAAGGTGTTTCTCATTTTATTAACTGAAGAAAAACATTTCATTTTTTTTTTTTTTTTTAAATATGTCCCAATGTGCATATTTTAACCTTTACTTTAGCCACAGTTTTCCATACTAGTTGTTAAAGATTAGTGGATGATACAGAGACAGAACCAATTAGTGAAGTAGTATTATTACATGTATACTGTTTATATACAAACATCCCAATGTGTGTTAGGGTTAATTGGAGACTCTAAATTGTCCTCATATCATTGAATGTGAGTGTTTGTGCAAGTGTGCCCTGTGATGGACATGTCCTCCATCCTGCAAGGCATCACTCTGCAAAGATAGGCTCCACCCTGAACTGGAAAAAACTGGTATGGACTATGAATGAATGAATGAAAAACTGCAGAGTGGTTGAACAATTAGATAGTATTATCTCCTCAGAGTGACACAGTCAGTCACACTGCTGCCTGGACTTAAATGCCAAGCTGGTCACCTTTAGCTTGATATTTAAACGTTCTCCTTGTGTCTACATGGTTGTTCTCTGAGGATGACTATGTGGATGTGCCATGAAATGAACTGATGTCTAGTGTAGATTTATGGATGACCTCTGACATTTCACCACCTTTTAGTGTAATATGCAAGCTTAGAAGGTAGACGAATTATCTATATTTTAGTTCTGCCCAGCTTCAACTAAGTCATTCTCTTATTCTGTGGGTAATGGCCAGATACTGTACATAAGTGGAACCACTAGCTTTCTACATGTTATACCCCCAAAACTGGATTCGGCAAATTCATAAAATTAAATACTGCTCGATTTTTTTGTTTTTGCTATTCCTTAAATTCTGCAGCACCTAAACCCTGTAATCTGTTAGTTCAGTGTGGCCAGTTCTCCAAATTAGTCCCTGAGAAGCATTTTCTGATCATTTTAGATGGAGAAAGCCTTGCAGCTCCCAAGTCTGATTGTTAAATTTCACACCCTGTTAAGCTGTTACTTGGTGGATATGCCATCAGTCGGAATTAAGTCTGAATTTCCATCCATGTATTAATAAGGAAGAAAAGAATGCATATATTTAGGACAAAACTACCTCAGTGAAAAGTCAGGCTTGCTGAGTTTATTGCCACCATCAGAAAAGTAAAACACTGGGAAGATTCGGTTAAACATTTTGAATCACGTGCAATTTGTATTATTGCTTATTGCAAGCTAATGTGACTGAACTTGGGTTTCATCTTGATTGTGGAAAGAAAGTTTTTGATAAATGTTATACTGAGTGCTGCTAAAGTGACCTTAAAACGGAGTGTTAGTGAGGTGTTTTTAATATCCTGTGGTGTTAGTTACTGCAGGGCATCAGTGTACAGAGGTGCTCTCTTTGTGTCACTTATCCGAAGTCAAAAATTGTATTTTTCCCATAATTTAATTCAATACTAGTTCAGTGGTAAAAAAGTAGGCCTTAAATGGATGTGTTTAATTTGCCCAAATTAGTGTGCCATTACTGATTTGTGATTTGAAGCAGTTGTCTTATCTGTAATATGCTGCCTTTTTGTGTTGTTTATTATTATTAATCTTTATTCAGTAGGCTCCTTTACCCAGTATATCCGTATCCCTGCCTTATATGTGAACGATCTGAATGTCTCTGTGAACTTGCACCTCTCAGGTTTTTCCAGTCCAGTACCTGCCACCTCTCTGCTTCCCTGCACTAAATGAACCCTGCAGTCAAACCTGTGCCACACAGTGGCTGGAGGCTGATGGCTGTGCAGGTGGGAGCCGTGGGTTTGTGGATAAACTGAACTGAACAGCTGTGGAGAGATGCAAGCGGCAAGGAGCCGTCAGATGCCAGCGAAAATGACAAATGGCTGCTGTCTGAGCCCACAAAAAAAGGAGAGAGGTTGTTTTAGTGGGCTGAAATTGGTGGCGCATTGAGTTTGTTCACACTTAAGTTAGAAAGCAGCTAACCTGCTTCACTTTGAACTGGCAGAGTGGAATGAAGTTGCACGTGTGCTTTTCAAATACTTTAAAGCTTGCATTATCTGGGCCATCTGATTAGTTGGTAGTGTGCTGAAATCGCCCCAGGTCAACGTCACACACAGATGGTACCTTAGAGAAAGCAGAGTGCAGCTGCCGTTCGTGACACCACACACATTTAATATGGAAGCTAGTCTTTTAAGGGCTGGGTTGTAAATGTGTATAAGGATACTGCTTATACTTCTGCTGCAATAAAGATTTTTTTTTTTTGGAGCATGGATTTGATTTTCTTTAATGAGTGCTTTGGAATATAGAGTTCACTTAATATTTCCTTTACAACACTTGTCACAGAAGACATTTCTGTAACTCATTCACACAGCAGAACATTAAAAAAGCAAGCATAACAATCTGTATTGCCATTCTGCATCTATATACCGTATATATGCACAATATTATATATTCTAAAACTTGTTTTCCATGAGTATTGGGATGTTGTCTCTTATATGAATAAGGAATCTGTGTCCATTCAAGAACAGTGAGGTAGTGTCCTTCATAGGGTCTTCATGGGGCCCTCTGAGAGACTTGTCTATGTCATGTTTATGCTAGCCGTCAAGAGATTCCAGTGCGTACAGCTGTGTCTTTATTCCTACACTGCGGAGGAGAAACCAGCATGGAAATGCCAGTGAATGACTTCTTCATTGTTACGTAACATAGCGAAACAATCTTAATGTTATTTTTTTTTATTAATTTGTTTCTGCTAAATTCTTTTGTGCATTTTCCCAACACTTACAAAGAAATACAGGTGCCTCCAAGTGTCACTCTTTTGGTTTTTGTTTTTGATATGTATCAGTATTTCATAAGAATGAATGCCACAAATACATGTTACAAATATATCTGCTTAAACAATTCAATATTTTGGGAGGTTGGAACCAAGTCGGTCATCATCGTGGACAAGGTAGGACTCAACCCTGGACAAGATTCCAGTGCTATGCAATATATTGCCGAGAAATGTACCTTTGTGTTACCTCAATAAATTTAACAATGGAAATCTGAATAGAAAATGCAATATGACATTGGTACAATTTTGCATTGTGGTTTGTATTGGTGCCTCACAACTCCAAATGCATGTCTGTATGTTCTTGCTGTGACTGAAGTGGCTTTCCTCACACATCTCAAAGATGTGCATTTTAGATTAATTGGCAGCTTTAAACCGAGCAGGTAAAGGTGAGTGAGTGTGCCCTGTGATGGACTGATGCCATGTTAAGTGTTGATTCATGTCCTGGGCCCAAGGCTGACAGGATAGGCAATGATGCCTCTTAAAGCAAAATTAGATTAGGGGGTTAGGAAGTAAATATATGTTGCCACAACATCACATGCAACAAGAGTAATTGACAAAACAGACTTTATTTACAACAGCCCCTCAATATAGTGAACTCCATCTTGCCATGATTAGCTAATACTATTATGAACATTATAGCTGTGCCACCCATCTAAGACAGGTTGAAATCTAAGTAATCAAGGCAGAACTTGGCATTAATGTTTGCAGTACACCATGCAATGCATAATCTCTGTTATATACCATTTGATACAGGATTCTTAAAAGCAGTGTAAATGTTTGTGATGCACCGTCTGTTGGAATGACAAATGCAATGCATTTTATTACTAGACGTGTTGGTGATGCACCTTCAATTGGAATGACAGAGACACAGCAATGGGGACAGACACACAGACACTTACATTTTTATTAAGATGGATATATCCTTTGTAGTCAGATCATGATAAGGTTAAGAGTCTTGCTCAGAGTCACATCGTGTGTCCATGGCAGAAGTTGAACCGATAACTATCTGATGTATGCAACTCATTTAATGTACTGCCACAATTTGTCAGGAAGGCATTTGCTAATCCTCTTTACTTTCAGTCTCTAGTACCCTTGTGCAAAGTGCTTTTGGACCACCTGCCTCATGTGTAGTGCTTAGATGCCCCTGGTGGTTCTCTTCTCACACTTTAACGGGATGAATATTCAATTCTAGCAGCAATAGGCATCATGCAGTGACCAAACCTACAGCAATACATCAAATAGTTACTTAATTTACTTATACTGTATAAATACTGTCATTTTATTTATTTATTTTTTAACTAAGAGGCCTGGCAGCCAGACATTTCATTATTTGCCTTGTTTGTGCATCAAGGGCCTCATGCATAACGCTGTGCGCAGAATTCACACTATAACATGACGTAAGCACAAAAGTGGAACTGTGCTTATGCACAAAAAAATCCAGATGCATAAATCTGTGTGAACGCCAACTTCCACGTTCTTCTGCTCCATAAATCCTGGTCAGCGTGAAAGTAACGCACGTGCCTGCTGTCCCGCCCCAACTCCTCCTAGAATTACACCTCTTTGAATATGCAAATCAATATAAATAGCCCTTAAACTCAGCCTTCTGTGAAAAGACAATGGGAAAATAGAAGAATTTCAGCGAATACCAAGTGGAGGCAAGAAAAACATACTATTTGTAGGTTTAAACAGTAGTATAAACAACAAAAGGAAGTTGATTGAGTGACATAGCGTGTCAGAGAAACTCAAAAGCTCAAGTTCACAAAGTCACACAGTGCCCGAAATAAAAAAGAAGTTGTCACGTATCAAAGTCGCTGTGAAAAGACGAGTCGTAGGTGCACAAGATTAGAATTCAAAAACACTGCTTTTACATAAAGGAACTATACAGTATATTTTAAGATTCCTGAGTAATGGTAAGATGCAACAGTATGGTAGTTAAATTTAAAAACCCATAAATGAGGCCATTATTTTAACATCATCTCGTATAGCAAGGAGATATACAGATTTCTTTTTATAACCTTGAAAGAGCACAAGCCGAACAGCTTTGATGAGTTCTGCTCCCTTATTCATTCATTTTCCAAACCTGCTTTATCCTGAGCAGCGTCACAAGGAAGCTGAAGCCTATCCCAGCAGGCACAGGGCACAAGGCAGGAACTATCCCTGCACAAGGCTCTAAGGATTTTTAAAAATGGGGCTCAACTTACTAACTGTTGTGTTTTGATTCTTTGCAAATTATTCAATTTTTTACCTAACTGGAGTTAAATATTAAATCACAACCCTATATACAGAATCATCCTCCTTAGTAGCAAAAATGTCAGTGTGTCAGAATGTTTCATATATAAAATATTGCTTAAATACCGTATATCAAAATGTATGTTTAAAATTCTTGAGGCTACATAAAAATGTGTTCCACAGTGTAGAAGTGAACCTTTAACTTCCTAATTTTTCAACAATTATTAAATTTTGCAACAGAAGAAAAATGTGTTGAAGTTAAACACTTCCAAAGTTCTTCAATACTGATAAATCTTCCATTTTTATTAATCATGAAGAAATGTTAAAATGCTTACTTGAAAAGCAAAAGCCTTGCAGCTCAGACAGAGATTAATTTTTTACCAGCCAAGATAGGCAAATGAAAAGCATCCAGGGGAATATGTGAAAACTGCAGGTGAATGTGAGAAACAGTTTCAACTGAAACTTCTGGCTTCTGTCTTTTTCTTTACCATTGTATTAAATTTACATTTCAGAAGTGAAAATGCATATATGATGTGCAGCTGCGTAATGGCATTCAAAACGATCTGATAGTCGGATGTGTAGGAGTCAACATTGTCTCTCTGTTTGTTAGTCATTTTCAAGACACTCAAGGTCAAGGGAGAGGCTGGCCAGTAGGAGTGCCCCTGCGACCCTGAATTGGATTTAAGTGGTTTGTGAATAGAAAGGATTTATTTTTCCCGTATGGAAAAGCATAGGCAGTTGCTGTGGGTACCTTGCCACACAATAAGTGCCAACAGAGAGGCTGGCAGGATAACATGGACTTCATAAAATCATCTGAACGTTTCTTCTAGGTGAGAAAAGCAATTAAGTAAAACCAATTTGGTTTGTGTAGCCAAACCCATTTCGACTGTACAGTATTCCTAAACGGTGTCTAGCCCAAGTAAGAGGTCTCCAGACGAGGGACGAGGGATGGGGCGGAGACTGATGTGGGCGGGGTCAGACGTCAGACACAACCATCAGCTAGGACTATTCGCTTTATTAACGTTTTTGCTGTTGATACGTCTTCGATAAAACAAGGGCACATTTTGTCCTAAGTTATACATGTAGGTTGTCTCTGATAAGCAGTGGTAAACAAGTGGAGTTGGGCTTTCGGGGAGTTAAGATTGGTCGACATTTTTCCATGGTTCCAACGTATTCTGTTTTTTTTTCGTTCAACATTTATATGATTTCCTAGGTTCCTTATTAATATTTAGTGACATTATTGACTGTATTGCGATGTGTGCTTTATTAGGTATAGATTATACAAACGAGTTGAATTACAAAACAGCCTTGGGAAGTGTAATTTTTTTACATTCATAGCAGTCCATCGCGTCGAAAACTACAACTCCCAGTGCCACCTTGCGCGCCGGAGTGGTACTTTTACGAAGTCTGATTTTAGCGCAGTCATACAAACGTGCAGTTGCCATATCTTCATCACTTGTCCGTACAGGGCAATACTTGATTTTCAGTATCTCTGAACTTCAGAATGATGTTCGCTGAACTGGAGTAGTGTGTGTAAAAGCCATAGCTTCAGAGCTGGAGCCCGTGCGTGCCCTTACACCCATGATGCACCAGTGTAGTCCAAGTTGCCTTTCTCACTATCAAGTTATTCCGTGGGTGCCTCTGCAGTTAGTTAGTTCGAAGATATGGAGTTGGCGGGACAGGTAAGAATGTCGCATGGTAGCCTTTTTAATGCGTCACTTCGAAAATCAACGATTTGTTTGAGGGGCGTAGACGCTCGTAGCAGTCTAACCGTCTGCTAAATCGGTGACAAACCGTAAGAACTAAGCAGGGTTGTTAAAGCACTGCCTTTAAAGCGTTGTCTTCATTATTGATGCGTCTAACTGATGTCTGTTATTACTGTATTTGGCTGACGGGTTTATGCAAGGTAACTTAAAGGATCAGACGCAAAGTTACAGCACATCATAGTGATCTTGAAGGAGGTTTCCAGTTTTACGACCAAGGCCTTAGAAACGTTTGTTTGTTATAACACTTAATTTATAACGCATATATATTTGAGCAAATAACACTTAAAAAAAAAAAGTCCAGGGTCATAGTCACTATACAAGACTGCTTCGCCCAAATTATTTTGCGGTTCAAGTTCCTAAAGTTGTACGCTATGTTCCGTTATTTTATAATATAAAACAGTTGGAAGAAAATTGTCATTCGTTCCCTCTGGTGATACTGGTTGCTCATCCTTATTGGCATGGCAGCAATATTTTAATTAAAGTCTGGCTGTTTGACTGCTTTTTGTGTCATATTGGGTGCACCTGAAACAGGTAGAGCAATGGCCGGAAATGTGAGCAAAGTGTAGTCAAAGTGAACTTCAGTGAGGTATTTGAGCTGGAGATGAATCCACTTGTAGTTCCATTTACTCATGCCATAGTATTTGACTCTTTGAAGCAAAACATAAGAGTAAGGAAGCAAGAAATCTGCTAAAGCTGGTAGCTGAATGTTTAAGGCTTATGATGAAAACTACTTAACATCTTATTTCTAGAAGGATAAATGTCCTGTGGGGGCTTCCATTATTGCAGTGTTGCAGAATCATTGCCCTTTACTGTCTTTGTCTTCTTGTGAAAGGAAGAATGTACTTTCTATATCATGCTGACTTCCAACAACAAACACCTCTTTTGTTCAATAGTGAACAGCATCTCATGGTGTTTTTCCAGAGCAATGCCATCCATCCACCTCTTTCCGAAATATACAGTTCTGGGTGACAGGAGGCTGGTGTCTATTCCATTGAGTGGAGGTTGCATGCCAGTTCTGAATACACCGGTAATCTATTGTACAACGCACTCATGAGTATACCCCACAGCCATCCGTACATGTGTTGCATAGTTTACTGTCAAATAATGCAAAGCCCTCATTTGGGCTCATCAGGCGTAAACACTCTACTGCTCCTCTCTCGGGGACCGAACCTCGGACGTCAGCGTCTGAGACGAAGCCCCTTTATGCTGCGCCTCAGCGTGTGGTTCGTTTATTTGACAGCCTGTAGGTCCGGAGTAATCACATTCATTGCATTCGTATTCTGAGTGAGCGTTACCTGGTAGGTAACCACCCACCAATTCAGGTCGGGACTCAGACTACAAATGCCATGAATATATATATATATATATATATATATATATATATATATAAGTATATATATTAGTATATATATTCATGGCATTCGTAGTCTGAGTCACAATCTTATTGTATGGGTGATTACCTACCAGGTAACGCTTGTGGTTGGTCAGCAAGTCGTCTAACATCCACCATGGTGCCCTCTTGCAGTTGCGAGAAGCAGATCATAGAATGGTTGAAATGGGTAACCACCCATACAATCAGATTGTGATTCAGACTACGAATGCCATGAATGTAATTACCTCTATCTATCTATCTATCTATCTATCTATCTATCTATCTGTCTGTCTGTCTGTCTGTCTGTCTGTCTGTCTGTCTGTCTGTCTGTCTGTCTGTCTGTCTGTCTGTCTGTCTATCTATCTATCTACTGTATATATAATATATATATAGACACATAAGGCAGATATATAACTAACTCAGCATCATGCATTTAGAGATGTCAATCTGCCATTTAAAGGGAAGTGCTTAGTCATGAGACTGCACTAGTTGAACTTGAGGTTGGTTTGCCTTTCACCTCAGTGACTTTCTCCTTTCACGCTCTTGTATTCCTTTTGTTGTGGTGTTTGTCTACATCATCTGTTCTAACTCAAAGCATCTCAGTTCATGCCATGGACATGGCAACACAGTGCATCTTTGTGCTGTGGACCTCCTCTGCTGCATGAACTAAACACTGGGGGCCAGCAGGTTGTTAGGTCTGCTGCTCTGCCCTCACAGGCACTCTAAGCCCTTAAGATGATATGAGGGTTTCACTCAGCAGTCTGTGAATGCCTGACATGTTGGCATGAATTTAAATATACAGTGCATCTGGAAAGTATTCACAGCGCATCACTTTTTCCACATTTTGTTATGTTATAGCCTTATTCCAAAATGGATTAAATTCATTTTTTTCTTCAGAATTCTACACACAACACCCCATAATGACAACGTGAAAAAAGTTTACTTGAGGTTTTAGCAAATTTATTAAAAATAAAAAAACTGAGAAATCACATGTACATAAGTATTCACAGCCTTTGCTCAATACTTTGTCGATGCACCTTTGGCAGCAATTACAGCCTCAAGTCTTTTTGAATATGATGCCACAAGCTTGGCACACCTATCCTTGGCCAGTTTCGCCCATTCCTCTTTGCAGCACCTCTCAAGCTCCATCAGGTTGGATGGGAAGCGTCAGTGCACAGCCATTTTAAGATCTCTCCAGAGATGTTCAATCGGATTCAAGTCTGGGCTCTGGCTGGGCCACTCAAGGACATTCACAGAGTTGTCCTGAAGCCACTCCTTTGATATCTTGGCTGTGTGCTTAGGGTCGTTGTCCTGCTGAAAGATGAACCATTGCCCCAGTCTGAGGTCAAGAGCGCTCTGGAGCAGGTTTTCATCCAGGATGTCTCTGTACATTGCTGCAGTCATCTTTCCCTTTATCCTGACTAGTCTCCCAGTCCCTGCCGCTGAAAAACATCCCCACAGCATGATGCTGCCACCACCATGCTTCACTGTAGGGATGGTATTGGCCTGGTGATGAGTGGTGCCTGGTTTCCTCCAAACATGACGCCTGGCATTCACACCAAAGAGTTCAATCTTTGTCTCATCAGACCAGAGAATTTTCTTTCTCATGGATTTGAGAGTCCTTCAGGTGCCTTTTGGCAAACTCCAGGCGGGCTGCCATGTGCCTTTTACTAAGGAGTGGCTTCCGTCTGGCCACTCTACCATACAGGCCTGATTGGTGGATTGCTCCAGAGATGGTTGTCCTTCTGGAAGGTTCTCATCTCTCCACAGAGGACCTCTGGAGCTCTGACAGAGTAACCATCGGGTTCTTGGTCACCTCCCTGACTAAGGCCGTTCTCCCCCGATCGCTCAGTTTAGATGGCTGGCCAGCTCTAGGAAGAGTCCTGGTGGTTTCGAACTTCTTCCACTTATGGATGATGGAGGCCACTGTGCTCATTGGGACCTTCAAAGCAGCAGAAATTTTTCTGTAACCTTCGCCAGATTTGTGCCTTGAGACAATCCTGTCTCGGCGGTCTACAGACAATTCCTTTGACTTCATGCTTGGTTTGTGCTCTGACATGAACTGTCAACTGTGGGACCTTATATAGACAGGTGTGTGCCTTTCCAAATCATGTCCAATCAACGGAATTTACCACAGGTGGACTGCAATTAAGCTGCACGAACATCTCAAGGATGATCAGAGGAAATAGGATGCACCTGAGCTCAATTTTGAGCTTCATGGCAAAGGCTGTGAATACTTATGTACATGTGCTTTCTCAATTTTTTTATTTTTAATAAATTTGCAAAAATCTCAAGTAAACTTTTTTCACATTGTCATTATGGAGTGTTGTGTGTAGAATTCTGAGGAAAAAAATGAATTTAATCCATTTTGGAATAAGGCTGAAACATAACAAAATGTGGAAAAAGTGATGCGCAGTGAATACTTTCTGGATGTACTGTAGCTAACTGGGATTTTTACACATAATAAATGATGAAGAATGCTCGTAGGAGAATAATCTTTCAGCTGTATTAAAAACACGAGATACTAAAATAAGATTTAAAAAAATGTTTCTCCTAAATTGATAAGTAGGTTTAAAATTGGTGGGTGGTTGGATTGAAGGCTGTAAGGATGAGTGATGAATGAAGAGTAGTTAGACAGAATATATTTCACGTTCAGTCTGGGATGTAAGGAGCTGGTAATGATATGTGTCTGTGACATTACATAAAAAAATAAAATTAACCTTCAAAGCTATGTTTATGTATTTTAATTTAGGTGAACTGTTACAATTTTCATTGTAAGCGGCAGCATGCTTCCTGTGGGAGTCTGACTCTTAAATGCAGAAATCAAAAGATCCAAATGTGTCCTGCTTGCAGAAACGTCATCCTATTTACAAGACAGATCCCTGTAGCCTCTCGAAGGGCTCTGTTCTTTTTATAGATAGATAGAGATAGATAGATAGATAGATACTTTATTAATCCCAATGGGAAATTCACATATTTATTATAACATATTTATTATTCACATATTTTATATATTAGGAGTCAATTTTTGTTGGATTTATAATTGATATTGCCTTTAGTTTTTCCCTGAATACGTCCAACTTGCATTTTGATGTAGTTGTTCTAGATGCATATATTAATGGATATTGCCATTTCATGTCTTTCTTGGATGTATGGTTTGTGATTTGCAGTCACGGAAGGGAAATAAATAAAAGTTTGATCTACTGTAGCTTAATGGCAACTCCATTTCTTGGATCTCTTTAGATGTTGTATGGCATTATATTTTCTAGTAGGACATGCAAGTAAGAATTTCACTGTACTCTAGTGTATATATTTATTTACACGTTTCCTAGTTTTATCATGTGGAAATAAGAACTATTTGCTTTATAACTTAAAGGCTTGTTGAACTATACCATCTAAACTATCTTGTTGTGTTTTGCCAAGCAGATTCCTATTGACTGATATATATGGATTATGTTTTGTGGTCTTTTTGAGAAACCATCATTTATTTGTGTGTTTGTACATTATGCTATATGTACACAAATCTTTGCCTGATTGATGATTTGCTATTAAAAAAAAAAAGTTTAAAGAAAGTTCCTGTATGATGCACTTTGCTCAGTGCAGGCATCAAAAGTGTGCATGCCAGTCTACTGTATTAGAACTAAGTGTAATGCCAAAAGCTTAGTACCTGCTAGGCTGTGGAATCCGTTATCTTGATGCCTTAATTAAACTGATGTTTCTGCTCTAGTGCTTTGCAAAAGGTATTAGAAGACGCTTTGTATGTGCCGTGATGCAAGTTAGTTTTCATGTCAACAGTAACTACTCCTAGGCGACTGCACCTTTAATTTATCAATACTTCCATTTTCAGGACATAGTTTATCTATGCAGTTTTCTGAGGCCAGAACCTATCCTAGAACATCATGCTCAAATTTATCCCCATGCAGAAATGATTGTTGGAACAACCCTTCTTTGGTGTCTTTTTCACTTTGTGCATGATTTTGTGATTGAAGTGCATGCTTTGAAAGTATATATTGTATTTACAAAAATGTGAATTTGTTAATACAAACTTTTCAATAAATTTCTTTTTGAAACCTTATCTGTGGCCAAAAAGAACTGAAAAAAATTGCAAAAATCATACAGTATATAAGTCAGTAGTATTTAAAATAATCAAAGTAACCATTCATATTCTTGTGTCCTTGTGAAGCGTACAGCGTTTAAAGCAAAATGTTCATGTTTTTTCATCAGACCTACGTTTAAAGTTTCTAGCAGGCTCAAATTTGTTCCCTTTTTTTACTCAAGTATAAGCACTTTTAATGAAGTAGGAAGTGTGCATAAATGGGTGTGCTATAGATAAATAAGCTAGCAACCTTAGAGAGGCACAAACATTGTTGTTTCTTTTCTCTTGCAGGCTGTTTATGCCTCTAAAGTAATGGCATCCACATGGTTGAGACTAAAGGAATTTTATGACTGGGCTCTACAAAACGGAGGTATTAATATTAATATGTGTATGTATGTATGTATATATATTGTAATTGACGGTCAGGAGCCCTGCCCTGCCGGGAGGAAGGAGGAACCAGGAGAGCGGTGCCCCTTTTCCCTGGGTACCCAGATGGTCCTTGATCCCTGGGGGATAGCACTTCCAGGACACCAGGAAGTGCTGACAAACCAGGGATGGTTTATGCCCAGAGTGCTTCTGGGTGCAAGGGCAGCATTTCAGCCACACTGGGGAGTGCTGCCGGAAGTCGGTCATCAAGCACCTGGAGCACATCCAGGAGTGTATAAAAGGGGCCGCCTCCCTCCTTTCAATGGCTGCATTCGGGAGGAAGAGGACAGAGCTCCGTGGAGAGGAGTGGAGGCGGTGAAGGACCTTGGAAAGAACTTTGTAAAGGACAGAGAAGAAGGGTGATTGGTGCAGGGGCACTGTGTGCTGTGGACTTTCACTATAAATAAATGTGCGCTTTTCTAGACATGGAGGTGTCTGTCTGTCTGTGTCTGGGACTGGCTTCCACTATATATATATATATATATATATATATATATATATATATATATATATATATATATATATATATTCACGGCATTCGTAGTCTGAATCACGCTCTGATTGTATGGGTGGTTACCTACTAGCGCTGATGTCCGAGGTTCGTTTCCCGAGAGGGAGTGCAGTGAGTGTGTACGCCTGATGAGCCCAGAATTAGGGCGAAACACGTGTCGCGTACTCTTTGCATTATTTGACAGTACACTATTTCAGCCATATATATATATATATATATATATTGTCGCAGGTGGCTGGGTGCGACCTGCAATCAGCCACCTACTTAAGGAGCCGCCACCCTGCAATCGAGGCTGGAGTCGGGTAGGAGGTGGACAAGGCCGGTGCAGAGGGGGCGAGGAGAGGCCTGAGTGTGTTGTGTGAAGAAGAGAGAGAAGGCTGAAGGAGCCAGGACTTTGGGAGACTGTGGGGGGTTTGTTGGTGTGGTGCACGTAAGGACTTGTATATACTAGTGACTTTGTAAATAAATGTGTGGTGATGGTTGTAAACGTGTCTGCCTGTCTGTGTCCAGGACCCACCCTTTCACAATATATATATATATATATATATATATATATATATATATATATATATATATATATATATATATATATATATATATATATATATATATAATATAATCTATATACTGTATGTGGCTACTGAATATACCTTCAATGAGGTTGGGAGCATGTACTCATAGTCTGTTGCCGCACCCATCACATGACGAACCACCTGGATTGGGACCCGAGTGCAGTGGGTGACACCTCAGCATCACACTGGAGAGTGTGTGTTTTTTTTTTTTTATGGTGGCTAGAGTGCCAATCCTGCCACCAACCCCAGAGTTTTCCCTGTAAATTGGAGGACCTGCTTGCAGGACTGGGTGCAGATTAATTTCATACCCAGGACGAAGCAATTGCAGGTTAAGGGCTTTGCTCAAGGGCCCAACGGAGTAGAGTCACTGCTGATGTTTACTGGATTCGAACTGGCAACTTTCCGATTGCCGGCGCACATCCCTATCCTCAGGGTCACCACTCTGGCCCGTACCCTCAATCATTCAGTTAAACTATATGTATATATGGAGTTTACATGTTTCTGTGCTTATAAGGCTAAGTTGCAGGGTTTCCTTATAAAGTCTGAAGTCATGCAATCAGGTGGATTTGTGATTCAAGTCTGCCTCTGTGTTTCTTGGGACCTGCTTACTCTACCCTTGGTCATCTAAAACAAAGAACTATCTTTAAAACTATCTTTCTAGTTAGCCAATAAAAGGTGTCATTTTGCTTGGCTTTTCTCTACATTTAAAATGAGCAAATATAATGAGATTACGTGAAGGTATTGATGCATTTTTTTGAAAACTATTATGTGAATGAGCTTTTGTATCTCATTATTAGGAAAACTAATGAAAATCTTCTTTTGCAGATGAACGAACAGATCCATGGTTTTTGGTTTACTGTCCTGCTCCAGTGACGATTATATTTTTCATATATCTTTTTGTGGTATGGTTTGGGCCTAAGCTCATGGAAAACAGAAAAGCATTTGACCTAAAGCCTGTGCTAATCACCTATAATTTTTCTTTAGTTGGTTTATCCAGCTATATGTTTTATGAGGTAAGGCAATCTTATTTCAGTGTCCTCTCTTTTGTAAATGTTAACCAATGAATCTTAAATTTATTTAGTGTGTTTCTCAAAGTGATACTTTTATTGCATTGTTGTTTATCAAGGTGTCAGAGAATGGCAACATGTTGCTTGTTGGTCAGACGTGCAAGAAGTGTTCTACTGTAATATGTACAGATGATACTACATCTACTAATGCTAACTGCCTCTAGTTAGACAGTTTATGCTCCCAATTCTTTCCTTTGTAGTTTCTCCCATCATCCTCACTCACTGTGCACAATCTTGGATAGAGATCTTATGCCATCCTGTTTTGTTGACTTTTACAATACTGTTTTAATATTGTCAGATTTTTCTTTTTACAGAGACCTAAACTCTCGATTTTCCTGGTTTTAGATTGTGCATAGGTTATGTGCATGAGGATTAGGGTGGGGGTGTCTTCTGTTTAGCATGTTGTAACTGATATTGTGATATTGTTTTTAGATTGGTGTGGAGTGGGAGCGAGCTTTTTTTTTTTTTTATAACATTTGGGTTTTATTTATAGGGTTGGACAGGAAGGGGTGTTTTGTTTTATTTTTTATTATTTCTGCTTGATCTTTGATTTTCCTATAATTCCATGGTTGGTCATAAAAAGATTGCTTCTGTCTGTAATTGGAAGTTGAGCCCAAAACACTGAACATTTCCCAGCTTCAGAAAACATTCTTAAAAGACACTTTGCTGTATTTGTATTCAGGAAAATAATGTTACAGTAGTGTCACCACTTTGAGGCATGGGATTTATTGATGCTTTATAGTGTTAATATGGATTTCCTTTTACACTAACCATGTCTTAAAAGTTTCAATCCTTTTTGTAGCAAGAAATATAACTTTCTTCACTTGCTAGTCATGTGTTTGCATATATTCCACTGTCAAGAGCATTACTTACTGTAAGTCAGTGCTGTTTAAATTAAATTCTAAATTTTGCATCAGTCTTCCTGCAGCTGGAGAATTGTGTGTACATTGGTGTAAAGATTGTGAGAGCTGGTATCCATTTTATTTGCCTATTATCTGCTACTTTCATAGCCCGTACTTTAAAAAAGTAATTTTTACATAACCAACATTCAAAAAGAAGAGAGTTGTGCAAAAGAATTCACTGAGAAGTAGGTCCTCTTTCACCTGGGTGATATAAATTGTGTAGTAGAAACGGGGGATCATTATTATATCAGTAATGTCTAAAATGTTCAGTTTTGCCGTGTTTCTTAGCCGTGGTATTTCAGATCTTTTTATTTTTCAGATTGAGTGTACCTTCATTTAGCTGGGTGAGCTTTGTGAGCATTGTGGTATTTTTCAGTTTTTGGTGACCTCACTACTAGCAAACTACAGCTACCTGTGCCAGCCTGTTGACTACAGCAACAGCAAACTAGGAATTCGAGTAAGAATTTCAGAATGTTATTCTTTCTTTCATTCTGTTTTCCTTTCTTTATTTCTCATGAAAATAGATGGTAGCTTAATCCAATTAGCAATTCACATATACTGTACTTCTTTCTTTTTTTCAACCTAGATGGCAAAAGTGTGTTGGTGGTTCTACATTTCCAAGGTTGTAGAGCTCCTTGATACGGTATGTAAAAATGAAAAAAAAAATATTTTGTAAGAATGTTACTATATAAGTGTATAATTATGCTACAGTAGTTTTCAATACAATGTTTGTTTAAATAGTATACCTTGAAGAGTTTTTAGGATTACAATTTAAGTTTTTCAGTTCATATAGATTAAAAATTGTATTTTGGAAATTATTTGTTTATAATATATATTGTGTGTCTGAATTTTACAGTAACAAAGGTAATAGCTGCTAGAGCCATAGCAGGTTCTAGTATCACAGAAATCTGTATTTGTAGTTTGAAAAGCTCACTTTTTATTAGTTTATTTGTGTCAAGTGTGGGACATTTCCAAAACATATGTCCTAACAAGACAGTGCTTGATGGCATCATTTACATTTAGGATCCTATCCCTGATAGATTTTAGGTACTTTTTACGTTAGATAGATCTGTGCATTGTTCAGTTTTTCTCCTCTTCACATCTCTCTCGATGGTGGCACCCCGCTTCGAGCCGCACCCAGTGATGATCTTCATCCCATCCCACACTTCCTTGATGCTGTTATTCTGCAACTTCTGCTCCAGCTTTCCCCTGTACTGCTCCTTCGCCACCCTGAGCTGGACTCGAAGTTCCTTCTGCATGCGCTTGAGCTCATGTTGATCACCGCCTTTAAAAGCCCTTTTCTTCTGGTTCAAAAGGCCCTTGATGTCACTTGTAATCCATGGCTTGTTGTTAGCATAGCAGCGTACTGTTCTTACTGGAACTACAATGTCCATACAGAAGTTGATGTAGTCAGTAGTGCAGTCAACAACCTCCTCAATGTTCTCACTATGTGATCCCTGCAGGATATCCCAGTCTGTAGTTGCAAAGCAGTCTCTCAGAGCCTTCTCTGCCTCAGGGGACCACTTCCTGAATGAGTGTGTGGTTGTAGGTAGGACCCTCACTCTTGGTTTGTAGTGAGGCTGAAGCAGAACCAGGTTATGATCTGCTTTCCCAAGCGCAGGTAGCAGGGTGGCGTTGTATGCGTCTTTAACGTTTGCATACAGTAAATCAATAGTCTTATTTCCCCAGGTGTTACAGTCCACCTACTGGGAGAAGGCAGGTAATGTTTTGTCCAGTGTCACATGGTTAAAGTCTCCAGCGATAAGCACAAGCGCCTCAGGGTGCTGCGTTTGTAACTTAGCAACAGCAGAATGGATGATGTCACTCGCTGTCTCCATGTCCGCCCGAGGAGGGATGTAGACAATAACATCAATGACGTGTCCAAACTCTCTGGGCAAGTAATAGGGACGCAAACTTACGGCCAACAGTTTGATGTCCCTGCAGCAAGAGGAGACTTTGACGTTAACATGTCCAGAGTTACACCACCGTGTATTAACATAGAGAGCGAGTCCTCCTCCTTTGTGCTTCCCGCAGGTACTTGCATCTCTGTCCGCTCTAACTGTGCTAAATCCGGGTAGCTCCACGTTAGCATCTGTGATGGTGGTAGTTAGCCACGTTTCGCAAAGTCACAACAAACTGCATTCTCTGTAGGTTCTGACATTTTTCACCAGCGCAGCCAGTTCATCAATCTTATTTGAGATTGAGTTCACTTTTCCCAGAATAACAGAAGGCATAAAGTGATAGGAGTGATCAATAAAAAAGAGAAAAATAAAAGTTGAAAAAGTAGAAAAATGAAGTCGTACACGGAGCTGCTGAAAAGGCTGCCACTCTCAGCGGCGCCTGAGTCATCCTAGAAAAATGTAATTTAATGATTGATCAGTGTTGTTTGGTTTTTGTATTTTAAATTTAATCCTTCAAGATAGGAAAAGGAAAAATAATATCTTTTTCAAATTTTTACATTAAGCAAAATTCCACATTCTCCACTGCCAAGCATTGCTACCAGTGACATGACCAGCAAAGTCTCAGGATGAAAGTGTGAGCAGAGAATCAGATAAATATAGATTTTTCCCTCTTATGTCCTTTCTAGCAGCCTTCCTTGCAAAATCATCTTGCATTTTGAGATGAGGCTAAGATCAGGCACTTCAAAGTCTATATCCTTTGACGTGCCTGGATCACACAGTTTGCCCTTGAAAACAGTGAGTAATATATTTTTGAAATAATAAGTCTAATTATCTTAGATACTCCAAGTAAAACAGTCAATGAATAAAAAACAATAGTATGAAGAGTAAAACAAAAAAGCTAGTCACCAAATGAGAATGAAACTATAATGCACTTCGATCATAATTAAAAAAAAAAGTTTTTTTCCCATTTTAAAAACTGAGGGGGTAGAAAGCGCAAAGAGATAAGTATTATTATTATTAAGTAAAATGCTGAATGATAGAATAGTATACTAAGTGCAAAAAGATGAGTTTAGACTAAGTAACTAATGAGTGAAATAATGAAAAAGCAACAGTTGTAGTAATGATTAAATATGGTAGGTAATGCAAAACAAAAAAGAGAAATGTTATAGCAAAAAATTGTGATCTTGATCACAGGTGGCAGATTTTTAAAATAAAGGACAGGTGAATAGTTAAAGTGATGGATTGGCATTCCATCCTGGGTTGATTACTGCTTTATGCCCAGTTTTATTGGGATAGGTTCTGGCCATTGTAACTATGAGTTTGAATTAGCTGGATTCAGTAATAGATGGATAGGTGTATCATGGATAATATATATTGACATTTTGACGCGGTTTTAAAAAGGAGAATATTTTACAGCTGTACAGTAATCTCAAATCTGTTTGCTTACATTGCAACCACCGTTTTACAAACATAAACTATTGTTTTCTATTCTGATTTTATTCACTTTTTTCACCAATATAAAATTCAGATATTTTCGGTTTCATTCGTCTAATGTACAGTTCCAATCAGTATTTGCAAAGGAATAAAAAAAGCTTTTTATTTTTTTGCTACAAAGCACCCCTGCTAAATCACATTTTTCAGGAAGTTAGGAAATGTTTAGGCAATCAAGAAAATTTACTGTTGTTGGAATTCAATCACAAGATCAGTGTTTGGAAGTGACAATTTAAAAATAATTAATTTTTAGGAGTTGTGCTTTGTGGCTTCAATTTTGAATACTCTTGCCCTTAATTTCCAAGACTGCTCTCACATTCTAGATATTCTGTTTAACTGAAAGAATTCTGTTAGATACTTTTTATGAAAGCATTTGTAAATTTTGAAGACCTGGATGAGGTTCCTATGCACTCTGTTAGTGTGTAAAAGTAGGACATTTCCTTACATCTTGGGATACATTTCATTGCTCTTCTATTCATAACCTCAGGAGCTGTTATGTCTTTGTTTGTAGTATGGTGACCAGAACTGTACATAATAAACAAGGTATGATCTCACTTGTGCATTACTGAGTCTCAGAATAATGTTATATTTGTATTCAACACTTCTTACCTAACATTTTTTAGTTGCCAGCCAATGAGAACTTTGAGTCAACCTAGCATCACCCATCTTACATTTATAAGTAATATTCCATTTGCCTACATGTGCACTTTTCTACTTTAATGTGCACTTTCTATGTGTTAGCCCTGTTCTTGCTATTCCTCCAGTTTTAATGTCATCAACAAATTTTCTTGGTTTACTAATTATAACCGAATCTGTGTCATTAATAGTTCAAGCACAGGCCCCTGAGGGACACCATTGATGCCTTCTCCCCATGTGGATAATTATTATTGTTTTATTTGTACTCTTTGCTTTAGGTCTATTACCCAACTTGAAACCAAATTTTGTAAATTACCTCTGACATCAGGGGCATCTTGTTTCAAAATTAATTTTTGTTGCAGAAGTGTACTAAAGGATTTTTGTACGTTTTGATTTTGTGTAATGTTTCAGTTACCTCTTGAAAAAACTAACAGGTATGGGAAGATCTCACCCTCATTGACTCATTCTGGATGTTATAGCATATTATGTTCATTAAAGCAGTCAAGTAATGGAAAACATTTGGTAAACTGTCGGAAAAATAAGTTAAAAAAGAAAGCTGATTATGGATTTTTTTCTGTCTTTGCTGTTAGTTGTCATATCACAATTTAGGTGAAACAAATTGCTAGGTAAAGGTTTAAAATGTTGTTTTTTGTTTAATATGCAATTCATTTTTAAATAATCCTCTTGATCTAGATTATAACAATTTTATTACATTTTCAGGTTAACAGTAAAGACTAATAATGGAAAAAAAGGAAATGCACTTACAGTTGTTGTATGGTGTGTCTGTAGTAGTTGGGCCTCTGCTTTCTAATACAAGGTGGTAATAATGTTTGTAAGAGTACTTGAAACTGTCCAGAGAAATATCTGAAATAGTTCTGAAGTGATCACCGTATAAATTAACCTTTTGGATGGGCTCAGGAACTTCATCGTGTACTTTTACTTTTTGAGTACAAAGGGTGCCCAGTGTCTCCTTTTTTGATGTTTTTTTCTCCCAAAATTCACATCTTTATCAATTCATTATTACTGCTGCCTTTGGGCTCTGTTTTGATTTTTATTCAGGAGAACATTTTCAAAGAGGTCCTATAACACAGATTAGTATTAATAGTTTGAGTAAAATCAAATTCAGTGTTTTTCTAATAGTCAAACTATACAAAATGCATTAGACTTCTTCTTGAAATGTCATTAAGTCTTACTTCATCTCCTGTTCTGGAGTCTTTTTGTGAGGTGACATGTTGCATGTTATTTGGATGTTAATAATGAATTTCATTGTTTGCCATACATGTGACAGTACTACCAATACATTACAGCTGCTGCATTAATCTTTTGGTCAGTATACTGCCATTATCTGAAGAGAAGAATTTGCTGTTTTCCTGGAAGAAAACCAGGAAATAATGGACTGATCATATTCTAAATTTTTGATCTGTGATTTGATCTGTGATCTAGCTAATCAATGTCAGATGAGACTAAGAAAACAACATAATCATACAGCAAGCATGAAAGCCACTGGCCTCTAAATTAAAAGTGTCCCAGTAGCATAGCTGTTCTTCTAGTTACTGTACAAGCCCCTCCAATACCATCAAAGTTATATTTGTCATACACAAAACGATGCAACCTGCTTAAAGCAGTCACACAACCCTCAAGCCTACAAGTTAAGGTCTCCTTTTGACATAGCTGTTCTTCTAGGTACAAGCCCTTCCAATACATCAATGGTATAATCATCATACACGAACCCATGTTCTTGTGTATCAGGTTGATTTAGAGTTACCAGTTAAAATAAAATGCATATATCTCAGATTTGGGTGGTAAATAGGATACCTATGCAAAGTTTGTTAAGCTATGAGGCTGGTATTACATTAGCCACTGTACCAGCAGGTTTTATACAAAACAGAGATTAATGGACTGCAGTATGCTTGATAAGGTGTTACATTTTATGGATTCAGAAAGTATTGACTGTTTTATTTATTTTAGGTATTTTTCAAAAAACAGCCAAATCACCTTTCTCCATGTTTATCATCATTGTACAATGATCTTTAATTGGTGGGCTGCTGTGAAATATGTGGCTGGTGGACAGTGTAAGACCTATTCTCCTTGTTTTTCACAAGTGCTCAGTTTACTAAAATATATTTGTTTTATTGATGTGAAAATACATTTTTGTAATAAAAAAAAATCCTTGCAAGGGTCAGATAAGGTATTAAAATTCCTGAGACATAAAAGTATCCAACAGAAGCTTTCTCAATTTAAGAGGAATCCACAGTGCTGACAGGAGAGCTTTCCAGAATTTCAGTATAGACAGAAACCACCAGGGGTGGAAAAAACTTTACCAGGGGAACCAAAGAATCAAGATTGTCATACAGTACTTTTGGGACACCCCACTCCACTAGGTGGCAACACCTGCCTTGTTTCTGGTGAAGACAGACCAAGAGAAATGGTGACTCTTCAGTTGAGTACACAAGACTGGGTTTTTAAAATGCCACTTGCTTCAGGTGGCCATGGAAATATGAATCTAGAAGTTATACTTGGTAAAACATAAATAAATAGGATTATGTATTTATTTACATGCTTCTGGCACTGACATCTGAAAACATTAAAGAAATAACTGTAATTTAATTAGTTCTTAGCTATGTCTGCTTTCTTTAGTTTTCTTACAAATTAGGATGAATTACTCTTTACTTAAGTGTACCTGGGTAACAATTCTGTCAATGTTTATCTAACACTTTATATTATAGGAACCAAGTCAGAGATTTTTTATTCATGTAGAAGCATAATATGTTATTAGTCCTCTCATTGGTTTAGTGAATTACTTTGATATACATAAGAAACCAGAGGGTAGCATCTTATCCTTTAGCCTCTGGGTTTCTGTCCCTGCACTATATTCAACTGCATTGCCTTTTAATCCTACCACATCAAATAAGTGATGAAGGTTGTTTTTTGTACCTATACTCTTTAAATTACTTTTGCAGGGAGAAATTCTGATGACTTCTTCTGTTTTTGTGGTTTTCAGTAGTCCTGGTAATCTGGAATTTTCCATTTCTAGCAATGACTGCATTGTGGTTCACAGTTTTCTGCATGAGGGAATGCACTTTGGGAGCACCTTAGCATATAGCTTTTGGAGTTGTTTAAAAATATTTTTTTGTTTCAAAGCATTAAAGCAATTAATTTTTATACACACCACTCACTGTTTACCCACTATGAATTACAAGCCTTATTCACAGATCTTTATTGTGACCCTGAAATTGTTTTTGTTGTTTGTGGATTAGCACATTTGAAAAAGGTGACAGGCAAATGGAGCAGCTATGAAGTCAAACTGTGTGAAGACATCTGATTTATTGCATTTGTTGTTACTAATGGCTTTGCACTTACAGTATGTGTGTTATTTAAAATGAATTGTCATTAAATGCAAGACACCACTTAATTATAGCTTTTCTTCAACTTTTTAAGCATTTTTTATTGGCATGCTGAATTCATTTGTACATGTTGTGATGTACCTGTATTATGGACTGGCTGCTATGGGACCCCAAATGCAAAAATACCTTTGGTGGAAGCGTTACTTGACTATCCTCCAATTGGTAGGTCTTACAGGTTTTTAAAATTCTGTATTTTAAATGTCTTTGAGGGCTCTAGAGTGCTTAATGGCTCCTACTTTTAATAACTTTTCTGCACCAATAATCAAGAAGAGTGATTTATACAAGGCAAAGTAGAAACGTTTTTAGCCTGATATTATGTTAGTCAGTTCTTCTTAGCTCTTGGCATCCTTATTGTTTAGATTACTTTATCTGCTTTACCATACAAAAAAGTCTGGGAAGAAGAGGTATACTTCTGTATAACTGTCTTAAATAGATAGTGAATTTGTATCATGGGAAATTGCAGAAATATGACCTCTAATTTGTCTGTGTTGGGAAAAAAAGACAAAAAGTATGATTGCTTGTTTTATTTATTTGATGATCAATGTACTTAAACATGTGCAGTCTTCAGGTATGAAAAGCTTTTTTTGTCTTTATTAAACTCCCAAGTGGCTATAAGGTATAGTTTTTGAATACATTTGTTAACAATCTGATGTAAGCCAGTCTTGCTCATTATAATTAGTAATAATTTTGTCTCTTAGAATTAGATTAAATGTGTTAGAATACAGGGTCTAGATAAATTTAAGAAGGTTCTCAGAACATCTGGACCAAAGATTTAAAGGATTAGTTCAGTATTTTTCAAGTGAAATTTATTTCTTCACAAACATGGTGTATAGGAATTTGCTGTGAAAAATTGTGTTGTAAAGTTAAGCATTTTCTATAAATATTAAAACAATATCTTGCCTTCACTGGGACTTTACAATAAAGACTACTGGGGAATGGAGCACAACCCAACAAATTATTCTTCTTTAATATCTGCAAGTGTGTTCTGCCAAGGATTAGAAAAACATTTCTAAGCTTTTGCTAAATAGCATTTGGGGCCAAATTGTCCAAAATGAAGTAGTTTGAAATAGTAGTTATTCTTTTTGGAAATGGCTGTTCTGCTAAAATCTCTCCAACACAAGTCCTTAACATTGTTTCTGAATTCAGAAAAAAACCCCATAATTGCATCAAGAAATCTGTTGGTATCTCTTTGAGTAAATATGTGAAACCAATTTGATTTTTGCGGTGAGCATTGGTCCTTGTTATGTTCAGACAAATTTTACATTTGATTCTTCAGTACAAACTGTATACCAACTGTAATAGCATGGTAGAGCTGGTAAGGATTTTGTACTGCATCAGGACTTAGTAGTTTCACCAGTAGCAAAAGAAGCAGAAATTCTGTTGTGTGTCTTTAAGAGAATTTCATACAGTCCTTTAGCCAGTTGAAGCTAAATGGAGCTTGGTCAATTAGTGAGACCATAAAATAGCTGAATAAAAATACATTTAGAGTTTTGAAATGGCCTAGTTAAAATCAAGACTTGAACCCCACTAAGATGTTGTGGAAGAGCCTGAAAATCATGCTTGGAACTCTGGAAAAAATGTAACTGAGTTAAAAGTAGTTCTGTAAGAAACAAGAGTCCAATATTCCTTCACAGCACAGTGGAAAACATCTTGCTACTAAAAACAGAATAATAACTTAATGAGTTCAAATAAGTAACTATTTTTTTTGGTGTAAATTTAATGAATAAATTAAGTAAATAACATTTTCTGTAATTTGTTTGCTCAGGGTTTCTTTTATTTAATACAAGAGTTTGGTTAAAGAGCTAATTACACTGATTGTAATACAGAAAATTAATAAACTAGAAACAAGGACCTCCAGTCCTCCCAAGATCAAGGTTCCAGTCCCAGTACTCCGTGAGTACAGTAGGTTGCCGCACCACATGTGCTTGACTCTTAGCAGATGCCAGAGCTCTCAATCTTCTTCTTCTTCTTCCTCCTATCACGTAATTGGCTACTGTGATTTGCTTCAGCAGATGTCACTGTTCATCTTTTTCATTCTGCCATGTCACCTTCTTTATCAGTTTCTATATGCTGTTTGCCGTAGGAAAGCTGCAATCCATTGTAAATTCACAGAGGTTGCCACCAGCCACATTTTTTGATTCACCAGCGTGGATCGTATCATAAGCTTTTGATTAAAACCAAGCTCACGGTTCTATCCGTAGGGGTTCATGAGTAATAACATGACAGACACAAGCCTTGGCATTTTATATAGACAGATGCTAGTTCATGACACTGCATGACTGCATTATAGGTTCACAATTCCAAAATTCAAAAAAGCTGAGAAAACCAAAAAAGGTTTTCAGATTGTTGTTTAGCACCAAACACGTCTCCGCAGCATTGATTCAAGATGCTGCATGGTTGCAGTTATTTTAAGATTTTTTTACATATGAAAGCAATTTATGAAGTAGCAAAATTTAGTGAAATGGTGCACTTTTTAGATCATGATATTTCTTTTCAAAAAGAAATCTCAATAATATAACTTTTTTTCTTAGAGGATGAAGGGGTGATCAAAATATGGAATAAAAAAAAAAAGTAAACAAAAGTGGGAAAGACGCTTCTTTAATGTATTTAATGGAAACCCCATGAGAAGCATCAAATATGCCACATGGTGTGATTGTAGTCCTCTACATAGAGTCTATTAAAAGATGCACTTGAAGAACATGATAACAAAAACATTACTTAATACTGAAAGTTGATAATTGCACTGTACATTCAAATTGAGGTCAAAGCCAATGCATTGTTTTTTAAGAATGCACATAAATAAAGATGAACACAGGGTTATTTGTCCTGCTCTCTGGTGACGCATTAATGATAGAGAGGTTAAGTCAAGCCTATTAAGTAATTGGAAAAGGTAGCACTCTGTAATTCAAGGGTCCTCAATCACAGTCCTGGAGGGCCGTAGGCTTTCACTTCAACCAAATCCTTACTTAGAACCCAGACTGAAATGCATCAAACATAATCTAAAACTCAAGGGTGCCTAATTTAAGATATATCTTTTTTGTGTTGTCATTACAGGTCCAGTTCTTTGGAATTGCTGCCCACACATTCTACAATCTCTTCAGTGACTGTGATTATCCGGATGGATTCAATTTTGTTGTATGCCTTTACATTGTCAGCTTGATTTTACTATTTGGCAATTTCTATTATCAGTCTTATGTTAATCATAAAAGAAAAGAGGAATGATACTTTTCTGGAAAATTGGCTGACTGAGGATGTTTTAATCATAAAATAATACATTGTTTACTTTCAATAAATTTGCTAAATATTTTTCATTGGATTCAGAGTAGATCTACATATATGGTTTCTTAATCTTTGTGAATTAATTTTAAATTTCACACCTTGATTTTGGCCAAAGTTCTGAATGTTAACACCAGAGGGCAGCCCAAACCTATGGTGGGCCTTTCCTCATAATGTCAATCTACATTGCCAAGTAGTCCAGTAACACTAATAGCTTAGATAATTTGTAATAAAAGTGTACCATTTCCCAGTTTCCCCCCAAATCAAAGTTAGAAGATTCCCAGATAATCTTGTAACTAATTTTTATCATGGCTTTCTATAATTTCAGTGTGATTTTTATATTCTCTGATAGGGATAATCGCCAATAATATATTTGCTTGTTAATTATTTGGTACTTTTCTTGCAAAAACTATGAGCAACAATGTTATGAGTTTACTGTGAAGTGCAGTGGTACACCTATTCATCATTTAATTTAATTCTGCAGGCTCACCGAAAGGTATGCTCCATTTTAATTTGGATACAGTATGTTAAGTAAAAAATGAGTCTCACAATTGCTGAAGGATTTTGTGCATCATATAATCAAAAATCATATCAAATTTTTTTTGTCACATACAACTTATACATACAGTACAATATGCAGTGAAATACTTAACATAGTGTTACATCATTCCATTTGTGTGCAGTCACAAAAGCACAAGGGAAGAAAAGAGTAAATAATGACCGTCATTTACATATTTTTTGTAGCAAAACCGATCCTCGGGTGGAATCAGCTTTGCACCCTTGTTTTATTGCATGTTTAATTTAAAATAATCCTAACTTGTATTACTCTTGGTCATACAATGTCTTATGTAAAATCAAGTTTTAGGTCATTGTTTAAATGCCTACCTTGCAATCAGCTTAAGCATGATTGCATTATTTATAAATGGCGTTGAATATGTATGATGATAACATATGCAGCATGTGGGGAGGGATCACTGTCTCCCCAAACTTACAAATGTATTGCATATTTGTACCTTATGGTAAAAAAGCAGCAACATGCAAACCTTTCTGTAAGTGTGAGTATTCCCTTGTCTGTTTTCTAGCAGGCGGCTCCCTGTCATCCCAGAATTGTACTGCTTTGATTCCATGGATCTCTGATTCTGTTTCCAGGACAACACTTCTCTCATAAGTATTTGTAGCTGTACTCTTTCCCCGCTTTTCCATTGCACCTTCTAGCTTCAAGGTCTGTCAAGTCTAATCTGTTTCAGATTTACACCTTTAACAGAATGACTCCCAGTAGAAGTTAGAAAGCATACATTTTTCCCCATAGCTTTTAGTTGACTGCCCCAAAGTGCTGCTAAAAATGAAACAACCAACCAGTGACTTAATAAGCACACTGTTATGGCACCTGTACCAAATATATTAAGAGTCTATCAGCTTTGTCATCCTGTACATTCCTGAACTAGTACATAATTCAATGTGTAACTCTTGATATTAGGCTTGTTTCTTTGTTTTCCAGTAAATGTTGCCCTGTTAAGGTGTACGTAGTACAAGAGGGATTACTGTGAAGTCAATAATGAAGTGTATGGTACAGTGCCTAGTTAGAGTACTCACTCACTGAAATTGCTTTATAAAGTAAAGCTTCATTAATTACAGAGATTCTTTGGAGACACCATCTGCTTTCTCAGTAACCCCAAATGACTTTCTCTGCTTCTTTTTAATTTTTACACCATTCTTAACAGTTCTTTTCCTTTAGACATTTAATAAACATTAAAAAACCATAGTGTTAAGTTTCACATGTTAACTGCACTTTTAATTGGTTATGACTAAGAAGTTTTCTTATTGCTGTGAGTGGAGGAGTACAGTAAGTATTGTAAGAGTGCTCTTTTTTGGGGTAGACGATGTGAAAATGTTCACTGGAATGGTTTGTATTTCAGATATGCTCGTATAATTTAGGGCTTGTTTAGTGGTTTTCATATCTGCTCATTTTGTTAGGGAGATGTGATGCTGTAATGGAATTTGTTAAAGTAACAATGAACGTTTTTAGGGCTGGACATGTGTTTTACATGTGTCATGGATTGTCTCCTAGAGATCAAAGCCCATGTCAAAGTATTTATCTCTAGAGAGTAGTTTGTGGCAAATTGTGAAACACAAAATAAAAACTGTTGCATCCACATTAAGCTATACTAAAAAAAGCAAATGTTTATTCCTATGCTGTGCTGTGTGTTAATAATCGCCATGCCTTCTCTGCACCTCCTCGCTTTTCTTATCCTAATATTCCAGCCCCATTATGATTTCCACCAATGAGCTGTAGCCTTCACACACCATGTCCATAGAGCACACTCAATAAATTGTACATGACTTCATTATTCCCTCAAGAGACTCATAATTCGAGGGCTATCCCAGAATGCCCAAGACCACACTATTTAAAAGACTCACTCTTTACTGACTTAAGTAGACTCCTCCTGGTTTAATTTAATTTTTTAAAGTTGTGACCTAATATCCTCTGTCCTCCAACACTGGCACTATATTCATCATCCTGTGTTTTTTCCCTTGGCGGGGACGACTTTGATTGTTACAAAATCAAATTTTGTTAAATGCAGACAGCAGTACTTTGCTGCTGCTGATCAAGGTGCCTGTTATAAAACTGAGAGTCCAGTGATTAAGTTCCAAAGCATGTAGTCTCAAAAATGCCCAATAGAGGGGGAAACATAGAATCTTAATATATTTAAAAAGATTTACTCTTCACAAAAAAATGCCCTATAATACCATGAAGCTTCAAAGAGCACAAAGGGCATTCAAAGCTTGTTAAAGGAAAATCAAGAACCAAATGAAGTCACAATACAGCTTCCAAAGAGTCATCTAAGACAGAGCAATAATATAAAGCAAAAATTAAAAAGCACAGTTGAAAACACAAGGAAACTCACTAGCACATTCAAAACCACCAGGAATTGTGGATGACCCTCCAGATTTATAGGGTGGAAGGCCCCATCTCTTGGGAGACCACCAACAAAATACATGGAAAATAGCACAGGCAGCTTAAATACATAAACAGAATCAACAAAGTAACATGGTGTGAGACATGCCCGAACACCACCAGACTGACACCACATCTTTATCAAAACACGTGTTTATTTTTCTTCTTGCACAGTCCCGCACAGCACACTGTGTTCCCAGAACCAATCACCCCTACTCCGGGCTTTTCTTTTAATGTCCGTGGGCTGCCTTTCCTCTCTCCACGGGAGCCTCGTCCTGCTCCCACTCCCGACTCTATAGCTCCCCGATTGGAGGGAGGCGGCCTCTTTTATTCTCATCCGGACGTGCTCCAGGTGCCTGATGACATTCTTCCAGCGGAAGTGCTGCTCTTGCACCTGGAAACCTTCTGGGCATCCCTGGAAGGCTCTTCGTCCATCTTCCTGGGTGTGGTGGAAGTGAATGCCTCCTGGGCTCTCTGAGGCTCGGGGCGCCCCCTGGTGGAGGCCACAGGCCCCAATGGGCTTGAGCCTCCTTGCTCCTCTCCCGTGGTCCTCTCCCGATCTAGAGCAGTTGCCCCCTCGTGGCCCGGAGGACAGATACGCCACCTCCCGGTCCTTCCAGGCATCCCGGCTGGGTCTGTCCCCCAGCCTCCTATGACAATGGACATAAAAAAGAATCAAGAACAATCAAAACAGACATGATACACGAATTTGAGTCCATCCTAGCTGATGTAGAACTGTGTTGCATCTTGTCAACCTGCATCTGAATGGTTGAATAATTAAATTATAAATAAGCATTTAAATGAAAATTATTGGAATAGCAAGAACTTGACAAAGAGTCAAAAGAAATCTGGGTTCTAACTTGTAAAAAAATACAGCAAGACATCACATTCTAATTTAAAGCCAATTTACTAAATTCAGATTCTGAAAATCAGGAAATCCAATTAAAGAATAGTTTCAGTTAAGATGGGAGATATCAACTTTATTTAGCTTTTATTTGAAAGAAAATGAGCAGCGGCTCGTTCTTTCAGTCAGTACGCTTTTGTGGCCTTTAAAAGTAAATAGATGGTTGCCAGTTCCCTTTCCTCTCCTGCTTCACAGTGCGGCCTTGAGAAAGCCACTTAACCTTCCTGTGCACACATTGTAAAAAAATAAGCAAATAATGCTGATGTGTCTTGATTCTCTAAGTCACCTTGGGTAAAAATGTATGTCAAACATACCTGTGTTTTATTGCCATTTTTAAAACATTGTCAGCCCATCCTGCGCCTCTAACTTCGGTTCCATTGATTTGTCTTCATAAATTATCCAATGACTGACGGATTTGTTCATTCAGAGTTTAATCTGCTTAACCCTTATCATGGAGGAGAGGTCACAGCCAAGTCTGGCAGCATCAGACACAAGGAAGGAACCAACAGTGGCTCCTGTGCCAGTCTATGATAGGGCAATAAACCATGCAGCTGAATAAAATACATTACTTGTGTAATACAGACGTGGCACCAGCAAGCCATTGCCTCCTTTTGAACCTTATTGCACTATGGGAATATCCATTTGTTCATTAATATTCTGATCCTGATGATTCCAATATGGGGTGGAGGAGGCACAAATCTTTTCCTAGGAAATAATTCAAAAGTTTATGTTAAATGGTCAACCATGGAGCTTACCGAGAGAAGGACTGCATCAGAACTGTGCATCTGCAATGGAAAATGTGAAGGTTATTGTCACAAAAAGCTAAGACAGCCAATACGCTGTGTCTTTAACTTTCTTTCCTTTACATTTTCTCTTAAGCTGCACGTTTTACTTCACATTTTTTGTTTGATTGATAGTGTATTTTGTGGTAGGCCTCACTTTGAAAGGTGCTATATATAGCAGAGCCTGATTAACAAATGGTGCAGTGCCCGTTACTGCCTGGGGTGAGCGTTGAACCACCCCGGCCACACTGCTCCCCTCTCCATCTGCCTCGCTCTTTCTTTCTTTCTCATCATTCAAGGACAGCTTCCATTTCCCAACCCCCTCTTCTACCCATTAGAGTCGAAACCTCTGATGTGCTCCGCTAGCTTTGATAATTGAAATAAACCAGACTGGCGCTTTTACACTGCACTTTAGTTATTTATTTAATCTCTCAATGTGACAGTTCATTTATCTTATTAATTATTGGTTCACTTGTAGAGGTAGCAGGCCCTTGCCTGACCATGTGGTGACCACGGACTTCTCTTGCTTAAAACCAGAGGTGCTTCACTGCACTTTGAAATCTCCCGAAGTGCCCAGTGTATGGAAGGCAGGGCAGAAGCTTTACTCGTGCTTATACTACGTGCCGATGGCTGCCTGATAGTCTTCCAAATAGGCCTCGTTTTTGTAGGTTCAGCTAAAAAAAAGATTGACTTTCTGTTCATTACTTTTTTTCTCTCTTTTTTTTTTACTTGGCTTTTTTCTGTGTGCCCCATCATAATGCGGTCTTAACCTTAGAAAGAGTGTGTTTGTTGAGCTATTGTTCATCTAAAATAGCCCTTCAGAATAAGCTGGTGGCATTTATTTGTTCAAAGGCCTGGGTAGCTTTGAACCCTGTGGAGCAAACATTCTGAAAGCATTCCTCATAGAAATCACAACAGATGCATTTTTGTGTGTTTTCCATCTAATAATAATAGTAACAAGTTAGTTGCAAGTACTGCTTTGTTAAGTTAAGGCAGACATTTTTGAGCAGAATTCAGTTTCTCACCTGTGGTTTATCCCTAGGAGCTCCTGGCATTTCATTTTCCATTACCAGCCTTGTCCCCCTCTGTGTGGACTTGGCATGTTCTTCCTATGTCCATATGGGCTTTCTGCAGTTAGTGACTTGACATTAGATAGATAGATAGATAGATAGATAGATAGATAGATAGATAGATAGATAGATAGATAGATAGATAGATAGATACTTTATTAATCCCCAAGGGGAAATTCACAATTCTGGGGTGGGTGCCCTGTAGTGGACTGGCACCTTGCAATAGAAAAGCGGGTTCAGCAGATTGATGGAAATTTCAATCATTTGAGTTGCTTAAAAGGATTGGCGACATGGGTTAAATGTAACTATTATCTCAATAGAAATGAAAACTTCATGTAATGAAAATGGAAAAACTGTGATTCCAAAAGTGAATAATGATAATGACAAAAATAATTAATTTTATTTATTGTATACACTTGTTAGGTTAAATGTAACTATTATCTCAATAGAAATGAAAACTTCATTTAATGAAGATTTAAAAACTGTGATTCCAAAAGTGAATAATGGTAATGACTGCGGTGGGCTGGCGCACTGCCCGGAGTTTGTTTCCTGCCTTACGCCCTGTGTTGGCTGGGATTGGCTCCAGCAGACCCCCGTGACCCTGTGATAATGGATGGATGGAATAATGGTAATGACAATAATAATTCATTTTATTTGTTGTATACAATTGTTGGGTTAAATGTAACAATAGAAACGAAAACTTAATTTAATGAAAATGGAAAAACTGTGATTCCAAAAGTGAATAATGATAGTGAAAATAATAATTAATTTTATGTGTTGTTTACAGTTGTTGGGTTAATGTAATGATTGTATCAATAGAAATGAAAACTTCATGCAATGAAAATGAAAAAACTGTTATTCAAAGAGTGAATAATGATAATGACAATAATAATTCATTTTATTTGCGGTATACAATTTTTGCATTAGGAATTTGTCATTTTTCGCATACCCCAACTTACTCTCCAGCTATGAAAAAGAATTGCCAAGGGCCAGAGAGCTTTTACATGGCTGTGCTCAATAGATAATACCCCACAGAGCCAGGTGATGACTGAAGGCAGGCATACAAAAGCTGGAAATTGTGCAATGTGAAGGTAATTTAGGAAAAAACGACAAGAGGTTTCCATACGGTGAATATTCACAGATAAAAGGTAGCTTTTTTCAGTGAATACAAGAGACAGGCTGTTTGCTTTCTGCTATTTGGAGTCATTAAATCAATCATAATGTACAAGAATACAATAACTCATGTTTTCACCGATGATCAACAGCTTAAATTTTTCAGACAAATTACTGTTAAGTTTCTCAGAATAAGTTAAAAGAGGAGGACTGCCTCTTATCTGCTGCGGCCTAGGTACGGTGCTCAGTCTCTCTTCACTGGTTCTCATGTCAGCAGGCTTTGAAGTGACCCAGCCAGGAATTTGCTTTCGCTGTCTTATCTTACCATTAATGGGCAATCCCAAGGTCTCTGTGTTTTGGTTGCGTTTAACACATATTAGCAAAAACACAGCACTTCAGTTCACCCGTAATCTAAGGAGTGTTTATTTTTAACTTGAAGCGTTAATTGCCTTCTCACACGGAACTCTTCCTTCGGTACTTTGTTGCTTGTAAAGAGTGAGTTAAGGCATTTCTTAAGTAGCACTGCACTTCTAAAAGAGTTGCAATGTGTGAAAGAACAACTCATTACTGTATTGTTACATTTTTAGAAATCTCGGTTTTCCTTAATCATGTTTGGTCAGGTCATTTTAGAATTCATAAATCATTAACATAATAACTAAAGATAGCAAGGGAAAAAAATTAAACCACACCGTACAGGTAAAACATTTTGATATTGTGTTATGGGGTTCTTTTTATTTTGTTGCAGCGCTTCTCATACTAAACACCAGAATGTGCAGAATATCATACATGATAATTAGTAATACTACACATACTGTAAAGTGCTATCCCAGAGAAGTTAACACAAAGTGAAAATCAAACCCAACAGTATGTGGTGTGGCCGAGCAAAGGTAGACAATGCAAAATGAATGACACAGAATCAGGAAATGGAGTGTCACAGATTAAAGATGAGGATATCAGTTTTTCAACTGAGTTTAGTATTAACATCAAGAAGGAAGGAGCTGGAGTTTTATGAAATACTTGGACCCTTGGAAACGGTAAATGTTTTTTACCCCTCTATCCTCCAGATTTAATTCATTAGGGACAAGGACCATAGCCTCCTTAGTGTTATGTTTACCCCCAGAAAAAAATGAGACAAACGTGTATTTTTTTTAAACAAGAAAACATGTTATTATTTATTATAATGTTTCAACATAGTCTATTGATACACATTTAAGCAATTTGCTGTGCAGCCGATTGTCTTTTTTGGCGTTAATTCATTTGACTCCATTGTTTTTCGGTGCTAGGATCGCCCGTGTACTCATTTTTTCTGTTGATAACTCTTCATGATGAAATTCTTCAATAAGATTTGGACATAATACGTCTTCTTTAATTGGGAACTTAAAGTGAGGAAAATGTTAAAATTTATAAGAGCTAAGAGAGCAGGAACTGTGTCTGACAAAAGCATTCACACAAATGAGAGGTGAGAGGACCGTGGTCTTGTTTGAAAGTGGTTGAGGGCGGGACTTGAAAAAATCTCTTGAAAAAAGTTTTGTTGCAGGATGTTTTTTTATGTAATAGAGAGACAAGTGGATTTCTAAATGAATTAGGTGGCTGTAAAATGTCTGAGTGCTGGCAGCAATTAAAACCAATTTAAAATCATCAAAATCATACTCCTCAGTGAATATTAATGCTCTTTCTTAGTACTCAACATTTAATGTTTGAATGAAAGGGCTGAACGCACAATGCGCATGTTTTCCAGTACTGAAGAGAAGGCCATGTCCACGCCGTGCATGGTGTTTATTGGCTTTGTGAAGGAAATCCACCTGAAATGTGGGATACGTGAACACAGTTGTAATCTGTCAAGTCTGGAGGGAAAAGTGCACTTTTTTGTGTCTATTTAGCCATGTCCAATCGTGTAATAAAATGTAACAGTTATTCCATTTACTTAGTGCTTTTCTCACTACTCTAAGCACCTTACATAGAGAGTGGGTGCCACTTTAACCACCACCAATGTGCAGGGTCCACCGGGGTGATGCGATGGCAGCCATTCTAGCAACAGTACGTTCACCACACATTAGCTATTAGGTGGTGAGAGAAATAGTTAGCCAATAAGGGGTGGGGATGATTAGGGGGCTAGAATGACCAAGCCTGGGTGGGCAATTTAGCCAGGACATAGATAGACTACTTTTATTTTTATTTTATTTTTAAAATTTTTATACTGTATTGAGGATTTGTTCTGTTCTGTGTATTGCATTGTATTGACCCCCTTCTTTTTGACACCCACTGCACGCCCAGCCTACCTGGAAAGGGAACTGCCTTTCCCAAGGTTTCTTCCATTTTTTCCCTACAAGGGTTTTTTTGGGAGTTTTTTCCTGTCTTCTTAGAGAGTCAAGGCTGGGAGGGCTGTCAAGAGACAGGACCTGTTAGAGCCCATTGCGGCACTTGTTGTGTGATTTTGGGTTAAACAAAAATAAATTGTATTGTATTGTACTACACAGCTTGCAGTGGTAATAGCTCCAGTCGAGTGAATGGAGAAAGCAAGATGTGAAAATTAACAGGAGCCATAGGTGCACAAAATCAGTCTTCTCCTCCCTTTAAGCATTGGCAGGTCATCTTTCATCTTTTCATTTTGCAAAGTACAGACTGATATAATTTAACATTAACATGACCACTCATTTGACTCATTAATATGGCTTTCCTGTCAGATTTCAGACTATATTCAAAATCGAGTTGCTGTTTGATCCAACACTTCAGAATGCTCCTCAGTGCTGCTCACACCATGATCATCACCTTTCAGACTGTTGAGATCTTCTCAGTGTTTCAAAATTGCATTTCTTGACTCTTGGCAAGTGCTTATTCAGTTTTGTGCATCTTCTCTCCACTTTAATATCCAGAATGAGCATGCACCTCTGTATTCTCTCTCTCTTCATTTACGACTCTCCATGGGCCTTGTTGTCCTGTGTGGCTGGGCTGTTACCTACATTACAATATCATAATAACATGGTTTGCTGGTTTTAAACTTTCTGCTCACCCTGCCCTGTGTGATGTTTTGAGACTGACTGTAATGCACACGTCCCATATTTGTTACAGCTACACTGTGGAAAGGCCTCATACCTGTACCATTATGATCAGGCTTATGACTTGAATTTTTTTTTTTCACAACTGTTCTTTGGCATTTAAAATTATTTATGTATCCAATAGTTCCTGGAGTTTTGAAGGACAAATAATCTATTGTTAATATTTATATTTTTTTGCCATGTTTTACTAGTTTTAAATATAACTTGTGCTCTCCCACAGCACTAGTTTGTTTTTCTTATGGGTGCCACCATTCTGGGAGTTTTCTTCACAGATGCTGTGCCATTGCTAGGCTTGAGGACCAGGAGTGAGTGACATGTGATGTGAATACCACAACTGCATAAAGGTCAGTGTCTTACCCTTCCTTGACAACCAAGATTTGGATGTACAAATGAGTAACCTTTAACATTTTTCTTATTGTTAGTGTTACTGGTTACAAGAAATCTTTCTGCCGTCTGACTACTAATTACATATAACGTTTTGCTGCTTCTGGTTTCTGGACCACGATTCTGACTACATGTCCATATTTTTGGTTATATAAATGTAGTCCTCCTGGTTATGATCCTGGTTCAATTTTGACATGTCCATGCCCTTTCCTAACTCCATTCTCTCTCCCAACACTTCTGTACAATACTAGCAGGACTGGCTTCTGTTTAGTCTTTCAGTTTTCATGCCTAAAAGTTTAACGTTTTTAATGGTCACCACCAAGAAGTCACTTAAGGCCCTGCTGATAGTGCTTAGTATAGCAAGACGGTGGCACTGAGGCTAAGAGGTAGAGAGAGAGAGAGACCGCTGTTGTGTACTATGATATCCTTAAATTGCATTGGAAGTCAAAACCCTCCTTAAGCTGGCATCACATTGCACGATTTGTCCAGTGATTTTTTTAGTTGTAGTCTTCTTTTGCACAATCTTCCACCAGTCAAGTGGTGTGACTTTCCCGACAACTCTGACTGGTCTGCAATTTGCCACAAAAGCATAAGCAGGTTTGATTTTGTCTTAACTCATGGTGTGGGCTCCCATGTGTGCGTGAGCTGACAACCAACAAGTGCTCAGCAAGAGGTGCAATGTTTGAGTGAAAAGAAAGAGGAAAAGTAGGTGTTTTGGACTCCACAAACGCAAGATTGGCTGGCATGTCTTTCTGAGTCTCGTGTTTGTCAGAACACCAGAAGAAAAGGAGAAAGACAGACTGGGACTGCAAATGAACTCACCATACCTGGAAATCATTTGTGGAGCCACCAGCATTGTGAGACAGCACATTAATTGGCTGTCAGAATGTGGCAAGCTCACAAAACTTTGAAAAAGTACTAAAAAGTTGTGACTGCGTCTTGTATTCTGTCTTCCAGTCATGTCATCCAGCATCTTCAAGGTGACATGATCAGCAATGGCCGTCGTTAAGTCTGACATGCTCTCCGACTTGAAGTTGTGTAATGTGAGGGGATTCTGCTTTAGCTCACCTGGATGAGCTGAACCTTAGTGACTCAAAGGTCCTGGGTACACGGCCAGTGGCTCTGTTTGAGGGCATGGATTGGAGAGAACTTGAGCTCATGAGTGATTTTTCACTGTGACAAAGATGTGCAAAGGTTATGGAACAGAGACAACGAGCAGGCCAGCGGTATTCAGGAGGTGGGATTTTCTAACCTCAAAAACATTTTGCTGGGAAGGAAATTTTCATCTGACAAAAACGGTGATAAAAACTGCTGCGGCTGTTTAGAAGACAATGTAAGAAAATTTGCAGATAAACATCTTTTTGAAAATTAATTTTTATAGGTGTATATGAAGTTTATATGTTTTACTAATTCATTTATTATCTTAATATATTCTACTGTTTGGCTTTTCTGCTTTCTTTAGAGTTTTGTTCTTGTTATTTTTGGTGTAGAAGGTTTTGATCAGAGTCTTACAGGTAACATGAGGCATTTTCCCACCGCAGGAACTTTTAGAACCTCGGAAACTTTTGTAGCATTTCTACTGCAAGGACTCGGGACTTTTGTAGTTCTTGGTATTTTTTTAGCTCCTACTCTAGGGTATGTGCTTTTTGTTCAACCAGAACCTATCGTGGGTGGGGCTCAGGCAACAAATTGTGCTGATTGGTGGACCACAAGCCCTGGGCCATCTTACAAATCTGTTCGTAGTTTGGACTTTGAAGAGCTGTCAGTGAAGATGGAATGTAGCACTTTGCAATGCAGCACTCGTCACAGCTGCCTCCCTGATCCGCCATGCCATGCACTGCATTGCAGCAATGATGTCCCCCATGAAGTTGCAATCCCTTTGAAGCAATAAGATGGGTAGGGGAGTGGGGCACAGGGGGTCCCATGTGAACTCCCGATCACGCCACACTTCGCACCACACCAGTCTTCATAACTGCCTGCCTGGTGTACCCTGCACCATGTACCATATAGAAGCAGTAAGGCAGAGGAGGGGTCCCCCATGAACTCCTGATCGTGCCGCACTCCTCACATCTGTCTCCCTGGTGCACCACGCCATGCACCACATCAAAGCAATAATCTCTCCTATGAAGTTACAAGTGCTGTCAAGCAATAAGGGAGGGGACACGACAGGGCCGCCTTAACAGCATTATAGGCCGCCAGGCAAAGCAGTGCACTGAGACCCCTACCTACACAACCACTCACAGGAATAAAAATGTAAATGGTCGATAAAATTAAACATATTTGTTTTATTGCTACTTCCAACAAAAATCAGTGTTTAAACATTAAAAAACTTGCCGTACAGCAAAGATTAATCAACACAAACGTTTGAACAATATAACATGAGCTTTGAAAAACACAAAAATGTCAACATATTTATGGTACTCAATTGGTAAACCATACAGATGGAGCTGGCACAATATGAAATTACTAGGAATTATTTATTAATAATCAAGTGTTCAACACAAACATTTGCCAAATTTCTTTGCAGAGAATTGAGTTGAAGTGATGTTAACATATACGCGTTTACGTTATATAGTGTGTGAGATCCGTACACATACAGGCACGTGAGGTTGCAGAGGTGACTGTGATACTAAATCAGAGGCGAATGCCAATGTCCACTTGTAACACAATAACAGATATTTATGGTTTAGTATAGTATAGTATTTATTATTGACAGCAAGTCACAACATACATAGATTAGCATGGGGCCCCGATCCTCATGCATAAAGTTTACATTTCCTGTTGTTAAGTGAGAACATAACACACAAAAGTGGCCAGGAGCTACAAGTGGCTCAATCCAATCCTACATCATGCAGGAACTCATTGGTTCCTGAAAACAAAGTTCCTGTGGTGAGAAAGCACCTGTGGAGTCCGATCACACAATACAAAAATTACTGTTCTCTGTGCTTTTATCCAGTTGTCTATTAGTTGTGGTGCCTCATCTTTTTATGAGTATATGACAGGCTAACACAGAAAATTACATTGACCAAGCGATGGCCTAGTGGCTAAAGAGCGGCACCACTGGGTTGTCTGCCCCATCCCCACACCTTGGCCTTCATTCTGCCTGTGCTCCTGTGCTGTTAAAATTCATATTGATATTTAAGACAAAATACTCTATGCTTTTAAAATGTCCTGAGGCAGTGTTGACTAAAAAAAAGGGCTTTTTATTTAAAAAATTGGTCACTTTGTCTGTTACTTGCTACTGCCTGCACTCTTTGGAATATCCAGTTCCCTTGTGGATGGACAAGTCAGGAGGGCTTTTAGGTGTTTTTACTTCAGCAGTTATATTCTTCAATTTCTGACTGGATGCCTTGGTCCACCGTGCTCAGTCGTGGCCCTTTTTGACCCGTTTGCTGGCACACGATGGGTGCTTGTGAGGTTTGCTTATCTGAATAAATCCTGTGAAAATGACTGTGTCTGAACGTTGACATGCTTCTACTCTTCAAGCCAACATACAAATGAACCTGAGGATAGATTTTTTTTCCTAATGTTTCCCCTTTTTTCCCCCTCAATTGTCAGGCTCAAGCTTCATTGCACAATGTAATCCCTTTCTATACACAGAAGGATCGATGATGGATAGATGGCTCCCACAGGGGATAGTCTGCTTCCTGTCAGATTGAGTATGTGACATTTTCCTTGATTTACACCTGCATTACCCTCATGCAAGGGTGTGCCCTCCATTTCAGGACACTGACATTTTGCTTCATTTAAATGCACAATGTCTTTGAGGCTTGTGCTTGGGTGAATTTAGAGGACTGCATCACTGAGGATTTAAAAACAAAGAGGTGCCTTTCTGTGTTCTTTGGTGTTTGGTCAGATATTTTTTTTGTTTTCCCTGACATATTCTGATTATTGTTCAAACAAAGAAATAATGATTGGAGGCATTTCAAAGAGTTACTTATGCAATTAAATATAATGCCATGATGGAATGGTGTATTATCCTGAGCTGGTTCCTGCTTTGTGCCTAGAAGCTGCTAGGATTTATTTCTCCATGACCATGAACTGGATAAACACGTTATAAAATGAATGAATGAACAGATTCAGCAAATGCTTACATTCCCAGTGTTTTAATGAAACTATTCACATGACTTTATTTTACAGCTTACTCTTATTTTGATTTATTTATGGGCATTAAAATAGCAGACCTGTTATTCCTTCTGCCATAAAGAACTGTCACTAAGAAAATTACACATTTTCCACTTTTAAACAGAGCAAGTGGTGGACTGGGGCCTTGTGCCTAATACTGTGAGACGCCTCTAGCTGCAACCTTTGTCCACTGACGCCACTATTGACAAGCCCATTAAAGTCACTGGTGACACATCAATTGTCCGATGTCACAAGTGGGTGCCTGTGGATGGCTTAACCAAGGCATGTAATGCTACTCTAGGACAAGAGGGGGTTCTGTTGCTAACTATCTCGTCTCATCTCTCTGCAACTCTGCATAGACATCCAGTGATAGCATATGAACCACACCTTCTGGTCAGAGCCTTGTAAAATAACGAACATCCCTGAAAGAAGGTGTCACTCCCAACCTGACCCGCTCTAAACGACCTACCTTTAAGAGATTAGCCTGCTGAGACATAACAAGATGGCCGCTGAAAATCTTTTTTGTTTTGTTCTTCTGGTGCCATCATGCACTTGTTTTTCTTTGGTACAAGATTAAATGGGGTGGCCTGGATGGCTCCCTGACTATTCTCCTGGACTTTTCTGATTTACACTGGTGATTTAACAGTATGATTAGAAGTCAAATAAATGGCAATCATTTTAATGAATAGCAAATAAAGATCAACCTACTGGAGTAACAGACTGAGTAAGAGTTATTAAGGTGATATCACTTTTGATGACTCTTCCAGTGATTATCAGTTGTAACGTTCATTTACACAATCTTAGTGAGTAGGAGACTGCCAACGGTGTGCTACAGTAAAGCAGTGAACGGTGGGCTCTGTGTGCGAGAGAGATGACAACCAATGAATGTACAATTCAAAGAATGCAGTGATGAGGAATAAACAACGGGGATGTGCTGGACCTTACGAACAGAAGAGAAACTTGTCTGTCTGATGTCCCATGTTTCACATATCATGACAGATTTGGAAAAAAGAAAAAAATGAGCCAAGATTGCAGCTGAACTTTCTGTTCCTGTTAACATTTTGTACGGCACCAGCTCCATCAGGCAGTACTCTTATCTGCTATCTCAAAAAAGGGTGAGTACAACGCAGCTGGAAGGTCGGCACGCAGCCACTAAATGTGACATGCCCTATGATTTTCAGTCACCTAAACTGGTGTAGCACAGCGACGAGATCAGCAGATGCAGTCGACAAGTCTGACATATTCATTATGTCATAAACACTAGGAGGTTGTTCTTTACACAGAGAACCATAGACACATGGAATAAGTTACCAAGTAGTATGGTAGACAGAAGGACTTTAGGGACTTTTAAAACTCGACTTGATGTTGTTTTGGAAGAATTACGTGGGTAGGACTGGTGAGCTTTGTTAGGCCGAATGACCTGTTCTCATCTAGAATGTTCTAATGTGACATTGGCTTTAGAGATCCAAGATCCAAGATTAACAAAATCAGGCGTATTCAGCCCTAACATTTGTGATGCACTATGTGTATGAATGAGTTTTGTGATACGATTACTAGTAAAATAAATGTTACTTTTAATTCCAAAGGTTAGCACAGATTCCTTCACCAAATGCCTTACAGCTGAGGCCGACATTTGGGATAGATTGGCCATCGAGCTCTACAAAGAGAGAGACCCTAACTGAATTGCCCTTCCCATGATTTCTTCCATTTATTTCTCCTACAAGGTTTTCTTGGGATTATTTTCTTCTCCTCTTAGAGAGTCAAGACAAAATAGGGCCTGTTACAGCCCATGAAGGCTTTTTTTGGACTATACAAGAAATTGTAGCTGTTGTCATTGTATTTAATATTTTTGGTGATCTGAAAAATGACAGCAGAAATAAAAGGCCTGCTGTCCTTCCAGGACTTGAGTCTGAGACTCCCCTCAACTCAATGGTGGTCATATCATCAGCTACTTCACTCTGTGTGAGAGTCAATGGACTTGAATTGGATTAGCTGTCCTCTGTCGGTCTTTATTTCCTGGTATTTTCTTTTGTTTACATTTTCCTGTATTGAGTTGTAGTACTGGCTGCATGCCCATCTGTTGAAATGAAAATGCAATGCACTTGATTAGCACTCACAAGTGACCGCTCGGAATGGATGTGTGTCAAGAAGAATGCCATCGAGTAGATGTGTTGAAGTATTGCTGACTGCAGTTACTTACTTTACTGGATGCAGCTAGGACAGGGTCTTAGGGGCAATTCTCTGACCTCTTAATTCACTGCTAAACCAACAGAATTCTACTGAATCAAATTGATTGCTGCCTTTGAGAACTTTGAAGACCTGGATTAGGTCTACATTCTCAGTAATAAAAATGTTAAATTCCTTTAACCAGTAATAGAAAGAGTTCTTCCAGTTTCCCAGTTAGAATTTAAAAAATCAAGATGTTTAACAAGTATGCACAATACAGAGAAGTTGATTTGTGTGTTTATTTCTAACAGCGCACATAACTGAAAAGTGTAATTCACTGGCTTTTCAAATGGTTCTGTTTGTAACTGCTGCTGTAAGGATCATTACAAGAACTAGAAAGGATGACTACATAACTCCTGTCCTCAAGTTGTTACACTGGCTCCCAGTTAAGTGTAGGGCTGATTTCAAAATCCTCCTTTTAAAATTCAAAGCTTTAAGTGGCCAAGGCCTTACTTACTTAACAGGACTTATTAATAACGTGTGTGTGTAGAGAAGCATTCAAGATGATGTAAGATGCTAGTCTTTTAAAATTTTGAAGGATAAATAAAACAACAGTACGAGGTTAAGGTTTTAGCTGCAGGACCCCAAAGCTGTAGTGTACTTTGCCTGCTCATGTAGTAAGATGCCCTGTTCGTCCCAGCATTGGAGTGCAGACTGACTACTTTAGTCCAGTACTCTACTATTACGCTGTTCATTTGCTAGTCATTTGCACAGAAATTCAGGTGTGACAATGAATATGAACAATTCTGTCCTGTTTCTTTTCATTTCTCTGCTGTGTCACTTAATGCCAGTACTGTATTTAAAAGCTATTAATTTTGCCATGGGAAGTGACAGCAGAGAGTTTTGGATTTGATAATGAAAAGATTCAATCTCCTTCTTATTAAACTGTGAATCACATACATCAGATATTGTAGGGTGCCGAAGATAGGATGGCAGCCAGATGGCATAGATCACTATAACTTTAACTTTTTCTGTTATAACCAAACATGGACCCCATAGAGCAGGTGCTCCTAAACTGTGTTGGCTGCAACCACCAAGGGTGCATCAAAGAGGAAGGCTGTGTTGCGATTCGCCAAACTAGACTGAGGTGCATTGTCCAACTTTATTGTGGTGCAGTCAATGTCTTGCAGTGTGCAATCATTTGTAGGTCATTTATTAGTTCATGCTCCTGTTCTATGATCAACAATCAGGCTTTACGTGCTGTCACACACATGTGCATTGTTTGGCAACTAAAGGGCTCAAATGAGGGTGATTCCATGCCGGACCAGGCTGCAGAACAGTTAAAGGAAATCCCGCCTTGCCCCGATAACATCTCTTCCAGTTCCAGGCCCAATGATGTCATGTCCGGTTTTGGTCCCGATGACGTCACTTTTGGTTTCAGCCCCAATTACCTAATTTCCTCTGCCAGATTTTAAAACCGCCATTTTATCACCTATGTATCAGTTCCATTTTGAACTCCGTTTAACTTGTTTTCTTTTCCTTGCCAACGACCAACTACCCCAAACTTTTTTGTGGATTTCTTGTCCTTTTGTTCTGACTGCACACATGTGTGAATGGGCCACAGAAATGTACGTTCTTGCGGGTTCTTTTCTGCAGTCACAGAGTTTGTGAAGGCGAATAACATTTTTTTAAAAGAATGCAATTTCGTCCTCGCAATGATCTGTAGAGAAGGGTGAGATTTGGTATTGAATTCTCTGCAAGTGGTGATCTTGAAACATCACTGATTTCAAGATTTGATTGACATTTTTGCCCGGAGGTGCCAGGGTGGACTGAAATGGATGTAACACCTGCTGTTTATATTTAGTCCATCTCTCCTGCTAGTGGTCCTGGCAGTAACACAGCAAATATAACTGTGGCACATCTGTTTTTAAATTGCAGTGCAGGTGTTATCAGGGGACAAGCTCGTCAACTGTGTTTCATTGCTTAGCAGAGTGCTGATGCCCGTTGCTTCATGGGGGTCTCTGATTTCCCAGATCCCTTGATTGTTGATCATGTGTCATTTCTTCATGGCGCTTGATGCTTTGTAGGATACCCCAACCTCAGTCTAGTGTCAAAGTTTCACAGGTGACACTTTTACAAGAACATTTTCAATCTTAAATGGAAAATTTCTCTCTATATATATTTTATACACTCAGTTAAAAGCTTGTTTTTATTTAGTTCAGTTTTTTCACCCATGGTGCTAAAGGTGAATAAAAAATTAGAAATGTGATTTATTCAACTTCAAATATAATATTACTTTTGTAGGGGGTGTGATGGATGACATGCATGAGTGGGTGTCCCAGCAAAAATGGAGCATGGGTCCCTAAGTAGATGGGATGCCAACCCTATGCCACCACAAGGAATAGGGCAAAGATACCAATGCCAGATTGGGTACACTGGCATTCCGACTGGGTTGGACCCTGATATAATACCCAGCTGGGATGACAACATAATGGAAAGAAGGGGGAGAAAACCTGGCAGGATTATGGGCTTACCCGACACAATGGGAGACAACCCCCCTAAGGCAAAGTTACCTTTGCCGAAAACTGCAAGGCACTCTGGATATTGTAGTTCCCAAGAACAGCCTTGTCAGGTTCTGTGGGTGCCACCAAGGGATGCTACAGGTATTCTTCATTCTCGTGTAACCCAGAAGTCCTTAAGTCGGGCTATGCCCTAGCACCAGAAGTACTCCTGGGTCCTAGATAAAAGAAGATGCTGGACTTCATCCAGGTGAGTCAGAGTCAGGGGGAAATGGACAAAGCTCGCCTGGGAGGTCTAGAAGAGGAGAAAAGGAGGAGGAAAGTGAAGAGAGTTGTGTTTATTGAACTACTGGATCCTCTAGAGAAGGTATTAGTATAAATAAACCGGTTTTATTTGGACAGGACTTGTGTCTATGAGGTTGTGTCTGGGGTTGGGCGATGTCTGGCGCCTTTTACTGGCCAGAGGGGTGCGAACATAAATCAAACATTTTTTAGATGTACCAGGCAAAAGGTTGGGAACCACTGCCATAGAAATGTATTTTCTTTAGGATTGCTGCTGACTGGATTTTTTGCTTTCCTTCATCATCAGCCATAATTATAATGTAACAGGCGTTATTTAAGGAAAGAAAGACAAAATGTTTCAAGGTAAATTTGCTAGAGAGTGGCGACGTGCAAATAAAAATTCCACTGTTCTCTGTACTTGTGACAATAATGATCCCATAAATGTATAGTACCATCTTCATTTACGTCAGTCATTATAATCATTTATGTTTTACTGTGTGTTTAACTTAATTTGTGTATTTATGTATATAAATTCTGTGTGGTTTAACAATTTACCATTAGTGTATTACAGAAGGCAGCACGGTGGCACAGTGGTAGCACTGCTGCCTTGCAGTAAGGAGACTTGGGTTCACTTCCTGGGTCCTCCCTGCGTGGGGGTTTTCATGTTCTCCCCGTGTCTGCGTGGGTTTCCTCCCACAGTCCAAAGACATGCAGGTTAGGTACATTGGTGATCCTAAATTGTCCCTGGTGTGTGCTTGGTGTGTGTGTGTGTGTGTGTGTGTGTGCTGCGGTGGGTTGGCGCCCTGCCTGGGGTTTGTCCCTGCCTTGTGCCCTGTGTTGGCTGGGATTGGCTCCAGCAGACCCCCTTGACCCTGTGTTAGGATATAGCGGGTTGGATGATGACTGACTGACTGTATTACAGTAGGGTGTGGGTGTGGGGCACACTTGTCCTGGGGTTTGGGCTTGTGGAGGGCCCACAATGGTCTGTGCAGGAATTCATTGTTTCTGTAATGGTGCCATGTCTAACAATATCGGCAAGGGTGGCATTATTTTTAGATCATATATTTATAATGTTTGTTGTTAAAAGTTACAGACCATACCAAACATTTCCTCCAGTGTTGCTCCACTCGCCCATCCTTACTCTCTGTACCAGTTTACCTGATTGATGACTGAATCCTAGACGTCATAATTCTGCATCTTCTCCACAACCATTCGGACCACCTTTCAAAATGTTTTAAAGAAATGAAATACAAATGCAGCAAACTGACTGTTTTGTTTTTAATATTTTAAATTTATTCTGTTTCCTCCCACAGTCCAGAGACATGCAGGTTAGGTGGATTGGCGATTCTAAATTGGCCCTAGTGTGTGCTTGGTGTGTTTGTGTGTGTCCTGCGGTGGGTTGGCACCCTGCCCGGGATTGGTTCCTGCCTTGTGCCCTGTGTTGGCTGGGATTAGCTGCAGCAGACCCCCGTGACCCTGTGTTCGGATTCAGTGGGTTGGAAAATGGATGGATGGATGGATAAATTTATTCTATTTTGTTCCATTCCAGAACAAAAAGAAGGGTTCTTAAACAGATCTTCTTATTCCGTCATTGGTCCTTCACAGTAAAGTGACAGCATGTATGGACCTGCCCCAAGTCCTTTGAGATGCCCACTCACTCACCAATGTAATCTGCACCTCTGTGGTATCTTGGATACAACTTGAGAAAGCCCACACGGTCAAGGGGAAGACGTGCAGATTCCACAGAGACAGGGCCAGGATGTGAACTTGGTTGCTAAACACTTCTCCATAGAGACGCTTTGCAATTTTAATCAAATAAGCAAAAATCTATAAGCAAGTTAAAAATTGACAGAGTGAATGGGCTTTGGAGGCATGATTAAAATGCCCCCCCACCATGTGAATCCATCATTGCCTTCAGCAGACTGTTAATGAATGTGAAACAGTAGTGCCCCAATTACAAGCACAAAAGAGAATATTGTCGCCGCCAGGGTAATTTACCCAAAAGTGTCAATGCAAGACATCTGGATTGATCATAATACGATTTTAATGAACAGCGGTAATGATTAACCATAAAGGTGTGCGCATGCGGTGGGGGGTGGTGGGGTGCAGTAAACAGCTCGCTGGCTCTCTGTCTCGCTCATATCATGGGTTTTATTTTAAGCAAGGCCCTCGTCAGGTAAGAACCTGTGACTGCAGCGCTAAAAGTCTGCTTTTGTTTAGGTTGTAATTAGTAATCACTTTTCCTTTAGGAGCAGAATAACCTCTTTATCTCAGCCCGGGAAGGTTGTAATCACTGTCTTTAAGGACTGTGTTTCAGAACGGGCCCATAATGATAGTCCTTCACCCAAGCCTGTCATTTGAGACAAGGGCTCCTGATGAATGTGAGCTGCGGCTGACGGCTCCCAAGCCTCCGCACCGCAGTCACACACACATGATGTTGCCAGGGAAGAATAGTGGCTCGGGGTAAAGAAGTCTGCGGGTGGGGGGACGGGCGCGCCGCTCAGGTGAAATTATTTCTTGCAGCAAATTAATGAATCACATACTGCCTGTCAACAAACAGCGAGCACTTTGTGCACCAAATTACTAGAATTATCTGGCAAATGGCGGCTCATCCTCGGTATTCGGGGTAACCTGTTGATGGCCCGTGTCAATCGAATATTTTGCACAAAGGTAGGAGGAACAGGCCGGGCCCAGGGTCCCTGACTCTCGCTTTTCTTTTATAATTAGCACCCTTTTGTTAGGCAGCCATGGATTGCTCATGTCCAATAAATCAATTAGTTTAATTTGCTAACAGTTTACAAGCCCCACCTTGCCACAGTAGGGGGTCATGAAGTTATACGCCTACGTGCCCCAAGTTACAGTGTTGATAACGATTAGTGAATGCTAAAGCTGGCCATCTGCTAGGCTGCTGGGTTTTCAGGTTTTGTTTTACAAGTATGTACAGTTTTCTTAGTAAATGTTCAGTGATCTCTGCTATATTATGCTGAAGCAGAGAATTTGCCACCTCACTGCACTTGGATCCCGGTTTGGAAGTTCTCCCTGTGTTCACAATGTCCTCTGAAGTTCACAGATGGGCTTTTAGGTGCTTGGAAGCAGTAGCTGGTGTCCCATTCAGGGGCCACTTCTTGTCTTGAACTCACTCTGGCTACACCCAAGCCTAAACTGAATAGGGCCATTCCTAGAGGCTGAAGGATAGATCCACATTAGTTTGGACTTCAGGTTTAATTGTTCTTGGCAGTGCCATCTTTGTGCACATCATCACTTTGGTTTTCATGTGGACTTCTTGAGTCACCGTTAGAAAGTTGAGCTCTCAGGTTGGGCCAGTCGTGCTGCTTGTGTTTTATGGATCTTGTAATAGACAGGCATCACCATGTGTCCATTAGGAATGCAAAAAAAAATTGGAAATTTGTGTTTTGTATTTGTATTTCATAATCTTTGTCTAAAATCTGCTGGATATATAGTATATGTCTCCTATTTGTGAATTTTTCAGGTAAGGAAGTTCTACTCACCAATTGTGGTGCCAGGGAGTCATTACATGTTGGTTAGCACAGGAAAGTAAGAATATCACTGTATGTTGTACGTGTGACAGTAATAACCCTACCGTCCTACAATGTTAGTCTTACAAATCGCATGCTGCTTATTTTCAGAATTTAACTGTCATATCACAGCCTGAATTATGTCCTTATTTAGGATACTGTCTCTCTGAATGAAGATGTTACCCCCAGAGGTCCATGGACCTGGGTTAGCATCCCAGCTCAGTTGCTGCCCCTGTGTACTTTGGGTTTTCTTCTCATGCCTTTGTAGTTTTTCAGGTTGATTGGAGTGAAAAGTCAAGCAAAATGACACCTTTTATTGGTTAACTAAAAAGATAACAATATGCAAGCTTTCGAGGCAACTCAGGCCCCTTCTTCAGGCAAGTATTAGCCAATAAAAGGTGTCATTTTTCTTGACTTTTCACTACATTCATAATGGCTAACACGGTACAACACCCAAGTACTACAGGTTGATTGGTAAATTCTTCTTGGCCCACAATGACTCAGTATCAGCGTGTTTAGTAACAGGAGAAGGGGCATCCCAGCCAGAAAGGAAGAATATTCATTACCTGCACAGGAGGCCTAAAAGGAATGATGGATGGATGGGCTGTTTGGACGAAAAGATAACTTTATGCACAGCCAGTATAAAATATTGGATCGACCAATGGAAGCCAGAACTTGGGAACAATTCTATCCCCCAGTGGGAGCAGTGGTCCTCCTGCGGCAGCCCAACTGGGACACCTGCAGGGGTGCTTGGGATTTGGGGTCCAGTAGTGCAGGCATGTCAGGGTCCCTGGTTGTCAGTGGAGGGCATCGTCAGGAGAGGACCTCCCTGTTTTTTCTATGGTCCAGAACTGCTTCCAGTGAGACAAGGCATAGAACAGGAAGCATTCCTGGGTCCGGCCTAAAGTGGAGCCCATTGCCTTACACCAATGAGTCCGACTCGGGAGGCAGCAGGCAACACTCAGCAGAGACAGAGAGGAGAAAGAACTGTGTGGTGTGTGTTTGATTTATTGTGATTTTTGTGATACATTATTGGAAAGAAGAAGTGCCTTGTGAATAAATATACGTTATTTTATTCATGTAATGTCTGGTGTTATACTGTGTCCTGAGTTTGGGGCTTTCTTGTTTCCCTTTGTGGCCACAGTTTGTATTTGGGGGTGCCCTGTGATGAAATGGCATTCCATGCAGAGTCTGGCTCTGGCCTCTGTGAGCCTACAGCTGGATTAAGCAGATTCAGAATGTGGATAAAGGCTTAAATGTGAGCCTTCATCGAAATTTGAACCTTGGCACTCTTCTGCTTAGTGATCACTTGTTTTTTCTGCCAAACATAAGCCTGATTATACAACTAGAAACCAATTAAAAGGTGTATGTGTAGAACAGTGCATTTGGAGGATGTATGCAGTGAAAATATATTCACTGTCAAAATGCAAAAGCATGCAATTATCTCGTAATAAAGGAACATTAGATTCTCCGTCCATCAGTCCATCCATTTTGTGAATCTACCCTTTATATTATATACAGGGTCATGGTGAGCAAATATCAATATTGATAGCATCGGTCATGAAGCAAGAAGCAATCCTAAATGGGATGGCAGTCACTTAACAGGGCAGACACAAACCAGAAATGTCCAGTGTCCCCAGTTATCCAAAGGTTCCTGTCATTGGGATATGGCAAGTAACTGGGGCACATGCACTAGTGGCTGCAAGAACAATGTGCAGACTCCAATGGTTTCCCAGCAGGGATTTGTCCCTAACACCCTGGAGTGATGATCTCCATGTCTATTGGTTTTCCTTCATCTGTGTGTTTTTTTCCCCAATCCAAAAATACATACTGTACAAGTGACTGTAAGTTGGCCTGTTTCAGTGAGAATGTCCAGCCATAGTCCATCCGGTGCCCCATTAAGAGGTGATGATGCTGCACGAGACTCTGCCCCCCCCCCCCCCCCCCCCACCACTCTGAACTGGATAATCTGATTCACAAAATGTGGTGATGGAGGTGTCAGACTCACAAACACTCATCTGTCTAGAGCAGGGATCTCCTACTCCGGTCCTGGAGTGCTCCTATGGCTGTAGGTTTTCATTCTAACCCCTTTCTTAATCAGTGATCAGTTTTTTCTGCTAATTAAGTCCTTTTTGCTTCATTTTAATTGACTTTTTTTAAGATTTAGTCTGTTGAAGTTTTTCCTTAAATGGCAACCAATCAGAAGTAAGATGTGAAATGAGCCATCAGATGACCAGCTAAGTTGGGGCCTCAAACTCCAACCAAACTCATTATAACTGGCCTCTTAATTAAAAGCCCATTCTTGGTGTTAGCTAAACCCGTTATTTGATACCATGTTGCGTCGGTGCTCTCATTCTACCACGGCAGACATTTCCATTTTTTTTCCAAGCTCATCATTAAAATGTGAATTTCCCCTTGGGTAAGGTGCGGGTCTCCTGCAGCTTAGAATGGATATCATCTAATTCGGAAGAGCTTGTTGTGCTCCTGTAGAGCAGCTGTGCTTGTAACATTTCACAACTTTCTCTGCGTTGCTACCATTCTGCCAAACATCCACCTTTCACTCTGCTTCATTGAATGAAGGAAATAAAAGATGCAGTATGCTCATCCTCTAGAGTACATTACAGGAAAGTAATTCAACTGTCCCCACTCAGAAAAATGTCCCCGGTTTAATATTTTGTCCCTGGTTTCAACTGGTTCACTTTTTTGAATGTATCTCATCACCACGATAATTTGAACTCGGCACGCATATGCGGTGTTTTGACGGAGATTATGCTTTACCGCATCCTGCAACTTTGGCGAGAAATCACGTGATAAGCTTTCGCTTTGTAGTCTATGCTCCTCTAGCTACCACCCAGTCCCCGGATTGGCCCAAAAAATTCTGGTCACCTTACCTTGGGGATTAATAAAGTATCTATCTATCTATCTATCTATCTATCTATCTATCTATCTATCTATCTATCTATCTATCTATCTATCTATCTATCTATCTATCTATCTATCTATCTATCTATCTATCTATCTAAAATGTTTGGCGGGCTTGAGCAGATTAACATCACCTTTTCTTAATTTTCAGAAATTGTATGATGGACACAGGCGAGCTGGTCGTGTGTTGGCTCATTTCGTATTTCTTTATTGCTTGGCTGCTCATTAAGGAAAAAAGAAACAATTTAGGGGATGGAATCTTAAATAACAAGTCTAATAAAATTAAGGCAAAAGAGTTAATTAGAAGCAAAACTGGGTCTCTAATTTAAAAAGGGTTAAAAGGAAAACCTGCAGCCACTGTGGCCTTCCAGGATTGGAGCTGGTGACCCTTGGTCTTCAAATTCAACTCTCCAAATCAAGGATAGGCCTCTGGACTCACCATGGTTTCCGAACAGGTTGCTACTGAAACCTTGGGTTCCTCCATGCATCGGTGGCCATCACTGCTGTGTGAAAGGTTAGGGCTGAGTGAGAGAGGCAGAGCTTAACTGACATCAGCAGGAGGTGCTTCTCCTATTGCTCACCCCGTGAAGGAGCTGCTTCATAATACAGACATTGTGGTTTCACAGCCGGCACCCGGTACTTACCACAATGAAAATGTTTGGACTGGAACAGATCATGCAGATGTAGTCGGCAGCATCTGTACTATGGATGGGTCTAGTGTAGCAGCCCATCAGCACTACATAAAAGCTGGAGGCTGAGTGAGACTGAGAACTCAGCTGACGTCAACAGGAGGCACTCTGCTTGCAATGTTTATAAGCTGTCACTGCATGTAAGAGTTGTAGAGCTCATGGTGTAATAAAGAAGCTGCTTCTGAGGGCCTTTGTAATTCAGACATTATGGATTTATGGCTGGGCACAGAACAAATGTTCGGACATCCACCTTTGTACTTTTAGGAGTATGAGTCTACGTTTTCAATGTAACATGCATGTATTTTAAGTAACATGATGGTGCCATATATTTCACCAATGGAATGTGTGCCCACTAGCAGCCAGGAAGTGTCGCAACTTCTTGAATTCTCTCAGTGACTTCTCTGTATCTGTGAAAGGAGTTTCATAGGCTGGGTCATCTGCCCTCTAGCATTAAGAGGAATCTTTGAATTTCTTTCTTTCTTTCTTTCTTTCTTTCTTTCTTTCTTTCTTTCTTTCTTTCTTTCTTTCTTTCTTTCTTTCTTTCTTTCTTTCTTTCTTTCTTTCTTTCTTTCTTTCATACACCTGGGCTGTTTAGCACACACAAGCTATATTCCCAGTTGTCCCACTAACCTATGTAGGGTCTTCCTTTGCTCCCAGTGTGGTTTTCTCCCATTCCTGGAGGACTTACTCATCATGTCAGCCATTCAGCCCATCACATCATGTTGTTATGGTTGGAAGTGTGTTCTGGTAGTAATAGTAGTAGTAGCAGCAGATCTCGCTACAAGTTTTGAAGATGACCTTTACTGACATGTTTCGATGATTAGTGTTTCGTCATAAAGAAATCTGAAGAAAAACTGGACAAGTCACTATGAAGACTACTTTGGCTGTGTGTTTTTAACATAACCAAGGACAGCGTACCATTTACTGGTCATTTGCCAGGAAAAAGAGTCTCAAACATCTAGAGGCAACGTTTTAAAGAGATTTGGGGGTTTATGCAAACACAAAATTCTCACTCTTGAGGTAATACATGTAAGTGATTAAAACACTCAGGTCAATGAAATGTTAGGCATAATGAACTCCTGACCACAGTTGCCAACTGGCTTACAGATTCAGGAAAAATAGGTAGACATTAGGAATTTTTTCCAGGTGGGTCGTCGTGTGTTGGTGCGGCAGAGCGTTATCAGCGCATGTCTTCAACCTGTCCTCTGTCTATCTCTGGTTACCTTGCATGGTGATGCCATGTTAATGCTACAGCCAGATGGCCATTGAGTTCTGGCTTGAAATCCCAGCCCAGTTAATATCTGAGTGGAGTCGGCCTGTGCTGAACCCAGTTTTAAAATCTACCTCCACAACGCTGGAATCAAGTCAGGAACCAACCCAGGATTTCACCTGCAGGAAATAAATATACTAAAGGTCAATTGTGTCCATTTTCAAGTCTCTTTTCCTTTCCAGAGCCCTGAGCTGATGCTGGTAATGACCAGTCTTGTGTAGGATACTATTCGGCACATACAGCCATATCAGTATTTGACCAGGGCTAAGATAGGAACATTCACTCTACTGGTTTTAGAACATGAGAGCAATTATGACGAGAAAACCATTCAGCCCAACAAAACTCATCATTCCTATTGGATGGCATCAAGTCATATTTTGAAGGTCTCTAAAGTCCTACCTTCTACCACACTATTGGTTATTTATGTCTATAGTTCTCTGTGGGATGGAAAACCTTTCAGTGTGTGTGCAAAATTGACCTTTAACAAGTTACTGTCCATGTCCTCGTGCCATTGTTGAAGAACACATTTTAAAGTAATAGCGGGGACTCCCTGCACTAATTCCCTTTATAGTTATGAGAACCTTTTTTATGTCACCTTTTATTATCTGTTTTTGTAAATGCTTTGGCCTTCCAGTGAAAAGTCCTATCAGGGGGTCAATAAACTTAATTTTCAGAGTATAAAAGAGATGAGAGGGGACTTCAGCCTCGGTGTGAGCTTCAGGGCTTCACTGAGCCAGGAAGGGCTTTCCATCATGGTGATTGCCCTGAAAGTGTTGTGTGGCAGGTAGACGGACACATTTTGAAGTAACAGCTGGCCTTCTCATTCCCTTTATAATTCTGAACAGGTCTGTTATGTCACCTATTAATATACTGTTTGCTTGAACGTTTGAGCCTTAGAATGTAAGTCCAAGCTGGGGTCTTCAGCCTCAATGTGAACTTAAGAACTTCATGGAGTTGGGAAGAGCTTTCAATCATGGAGGGTCCTCCAGAAGTGTTGTGCAGCAGGGCTTTAGGGCTAACAAGGAGATCACAGGTGTCACACACATTTACACAGGCTAGGTGACAGAGTCAAGCACCCTTGAGTAGTCCGTGAACATGATTTGGCAGTGATGAGTCTGAGATGGGGAGCTAAGGAGGTGTAAATTCTTGTCAGCAACACTTCATCGGTCACGTCAACCTTTTTGTTCAGTTTAACAATTGCAGCAGAGCTGTATTTGAACTTTCCCAATTATTTAATTAATTAACAAAGAGGAGGCAGCCATTTTTATTTTGGAGTCACCTCTCATTCTGTTGTTGTTGAGTTAAAACCGCAGCACCAGAACTTTCACTTTGAGTTTACATTGTTATTATTGATCTCTCTTAATCCAGTTCAGGGTCCAACATTGGGTGGGAGGCCTTGGACTTGTACATTGTTGGACGAATGCACACACACATACACAAAAACTTTTATGGTGCCCATGTAGTGTTGCAAACTGACCTCACATGTACTGTATGTCATTGGAATCAATTGTGAATCTGCACCTGCTAAATCTCAGGTTTCACAAGGTTGTCCGAGTGACACGACGCTGTTTATGTGAGCTAACCAGTGACAATGAACTTGTTCTTCAAAAAGAAGCTGCCTCCACGTTTTTGCGGCCCTAGGCACTGGTGGCACATTTGCCTTTAAGAGAGTCAGTTAGCTTGACCTTTATCTGTGCCGCTTCAGCACGCCACACAAGTCTCCCGATGTGTTAAAATTTCATCAGCTGCTCTGCTGTCAGTTTCAATTCCAGTCTGCACGCCGCCTTGCTGCGAGCGTCCTCTTTCAGGTCTGGCCTCTCTGTGGTGCGGGTCTCCTGCAGCTTAGAACGGATATCATCTAATTCGGAAGAGCTTGTTGTGCTCCTGTAGAGCAGCTGTGCTTGTAACATTTCACAGCTTTCTCTGCGTTGCTACCATTCTGCCAAATATCCACCTTTCACTCCGCTTCATTGAATGAAGGAAATAAAAGATGCAGTATGCTCATCCTCTAGAGTACATTACAGGAAAGTAATTCAATTATTCAGAGCAGTAGCAAGGGGTGCAGCTGGTTCAGCTGGAGCTCCTTCTCTGTAAGATGAGGCTGCGGCCATCTTGGTTACCTACTTTCATGCACAGTCATGCATGTGCAAATAGTGAGCTATGTGTGAGCAGAGCAGTAATGGAGAAACTGCATGGGGGGCAGGAGTGGACAGATGGAGTTGGGCCTGCACACAGCATAACAACTTGGTGTGACTAGTCTGTGGGCATGTGTGGCATGGAGAGAAGGTGAGAGCTGTGACTGCACAGTATGTGGGGTAAACAAATGAGGGCCCATATGTGATGTGCAGCCTGGAATCTCTTTGTGATATGGCTTGTGTTGTGTGTCTATGTGACAGAAATTGAGGACTACTAGTGGATAAACTACAGTATTGGTCCAGCATGGTATGTGGTGCAAAGAGACACAAGCCTGCATGGAATGAAAAGGTTTAGATCTCTGGGTGTTAATGGAATTGGGCCTCTACATCCTGTATAATGTGCTGGGCCTTTATGTAGTAGCAGTAGTAGTAGGTCGATGCAATGACTTGAATTTCCATGTGATCTTCTGTACAATGTACAATGGCAGATGGTCACTATTGCTGTCACCATGATCAAGTTTTGAAGGTGATTGCACAGACCATCAGTGCAGCAACAGAAGAAGCCAAACAATCTTGTCTCTCCAAGACTTCGATCATCTTTGTCAGAGCTGGAGGATAGCCTCCTCCTACCTCAAGAAGACCTACCAAAGTCTTGCTTACAGCTTGCAACTGGTAAATGACTATGACTTGGGAAAACAACTCAGGTTTCCAAAACACATAGCAATGACCACCCTCAGACCAGATGTTGTCCTGTGTTGAGACTCTACCAAACACACCATTTTAGTAGAGCTGACAGATCCACCTTAAAGAAGCATTGAAAGGAAACTCTCCAAGTACCAGGGGGTTAATCATCCAGTGTCGACAGTCTGGATGGAGAGTAACATGCATGGCCTGTTGAAGTTGGATGCAGGAGGGTTTGCGGCACAATCGCTGGCCGGAGGCCTAACATTATTTGGCAATGAAGGACTGATAAAGTGGAGAGCCCTTTGTGAAAGCACCAATGTGGCAGAAAGAGCCTCAGGTTGGCTGTGGCCTAAAAAAGCATAACTTTGGGCTCGCTGCGATTAGCTTCTTGCCAGCTGGACACAAGCAGGAGTCTGATCAACTCCTGCTGGGTTGCCGGGGAAGTGAGTTATGATATTGAAAAACTTGAAACTCACAAGGATCCCAGGAATGTCACTGAAGATGTGTCCAGTTGTAGCATCAGAAGATGTAGGCACACAGACACACAACGTGCAAAGGCTTCACGTGCTGCATGTGCTACAGAGTTTGGCCTGCACAGTATGAGATACAGACCGACATGTGCCTGCGTGTGATAGAGAGATTTGAATTTTCTGGGTGATGAGAAATTGGACTCCCCTTCTTGTAAATTGTGCGGGACCTTGACTTATAGCATATACAGCTTTCATAGTATGGGCTACAAACAGAGCTGGGTGTGAACAGTAGGCGATGTACAGCCTGGGATCTCTGCGTGATGTGCTCTGAGCTGTCTGTATATGAGCTGGACCGCCACATCATGTAAGTAATGTTGATTCTTCACATATTTGTACAACTGGTGTTAGATGTGCTACAGAGTATGTCATGCACAGACATGGACCTGCATGTGACCTGAACAGAGCTGAGCCTGCAATAAATAGTCCATGGTCAGCACATTCTACCTGCATGTAGAACTGGTTCAAACCAAGGTGGACCTACAGCTGAAGCCAACAAAGCCAGGCCGGTCCAAGGTGTGAGCTAAACGTGGACGACGCAACCTATATGTCCTGTTGAATTAGGGTTACTATCCCAAGTTACATAAAAAAATTAAAAGCCACATCCAAAGTAATCTTCGTAAAAGAAACTGTAATTTTCCTCCACTTTTGAAAAGAGAAAATCCAAATCATCAAAACATGCCATTAAAAGTCATTTTCGACACTTGTGACAAGCTCCGTCCTTTTGGTTTTTAATGTGTCTTAAGGCAATGTCACAATATATGACTTCTAGTCACAGGGTATGACAGCCTTACCGACTGTGTCACCACACCATGTCAGTTTAAATGACTGAAATCACTGGGCATGTCTAATTTAGAGACTTTGTGCCGACGTTCCATCACAGTTGTGCTCGCCCCTTTTTGTGACAGCAAGTAGAGTGTGACATGACGGAGCCCACACTGTACAAAGGATTAACGGGTACAGCGAGTTCAGCTGCAGTCTCTGCCCTCTGTCATGGTAGATAAAACTTGAGACATTAGACAGACGAGTCTCTCTTCTGCTTGTGACCTCCAAGGCTGCCGTGTTCCTTATTCCTTGTCGCTGCATTCTATGCATTGTACTTCATGATGAGCAATCATTGGTTGTCAGCTGTCAGGCACACCCAGTCTGAACCTACGACTAAAGACAAAATCAAACTGGAGCGAGTCGAGGACAGCTGAAGTGAGCCATTGGGTATGCCAGACCAGTTACACAGGAGCTTGCTGCTGACTGCCATCCGACTCGCCAAGATTAAGTAAATGAAGACTATGACTGGAAACTGCTGGGAAAGTTGTCTAATGTGGCATGGCCTTTAGTTTGCATTTCCAGAGGCTGCTTATCGTATGCTGCAGGGTTAATGTTGCCAATATTCTCTTTACATAGATGAATGGATGAAGGTTACCTACTCCTACCACCACATGGTGTGGGCAGCCCTAGGCCAGCATGTGGTAACAGATGTTGGCATGAATGGAACATATAGTGATGAGCGAAAATTAATTTTGCATGTAATTTCACTAGAGAGTTTTTTTGGATTTTAAAGGATTTTTCTTTTGGTGGTTCACATCATTATAGACAAGTGCAGTACTTTTTAAAAAATGTGACATGCTGTACAGTAAAATTTCATATGAAGTCACACTTACTCTCTACATGATGCCTTACCTGTCAGACAACTTTTCCTAGTTGAGGATATTCACACTTCTGGTGATTTTGTTTTTTTTTTAAAGAGATCTTTATTTATATTCTAAATGACAGACAAACGTGTTAATGCATTTAAATGGTTCCAGACAGGAACTAAACTGATTTCTTCTTGTGTGAATGACGCAGATTTTGCTAAAAGTGAAACAATTTATTTTGTTATCTTTTTTGCAAGACAAAACACTACAAACTTCAATTTCCTGTGAATCGTTTGACTCATCCCTAGTAATATATAAATAATGTGTATATTCAGGGGCGACTCAAGGGTCCATTCTGCTCCTAGGCAGAGCTGGCTACAAACGTCCAGAGACATCCAAACGAGAGACCCCCCTCTTAGATCTGTGTGGTCGGATCCATAATTGAAATCAATGAAGAAGGAGGAGCTCAGCACCCCCACAATCATATATGACATTATTGAGTGTGCGTGGGGGTCCCCCTTTGGAGGTTTCCGCACTTGAGATCTGTTAATGTAATCACTGAGCCGGTGTGGTGGTGGTCATCCTTGAATTAAATGTGAAATTGAGAAGCGGTTCCCCCTTGGAGATCAGTGCTCTTATGATTGCATAATTGACGATGTTTCGTTGCTCCCCCAAAGGGGCATGGTGCTGGACTGATGCCTAGAACAGGCCCTGTGTGTATTAGTGAACATTCTGTAATCTACACTTAACTAGGCTTGCCAAGCAGGGGTGGGCCTGCATGTGTCTGCCTCGTTTCCATTGTCTTATTTCATCGCTTCTTTTGAGTTTAATATATAAGAGAATATCATTCAGTCCACCAAGCTTGTTTGTTTAGCTGTCACAAAATCTCATCCAGAAGCTTCTTAAAATTTCACAAGGTTTCTACTTCAACTACTTGACTCAGTTGTTTGTCCCAGGTTTTCACAACTCCTTGCGCGAAGAAGTGTGTCCTTGCATAGATTTTAAATACACTTCTGTTTAATTTCCACTGCTGTCCTCAAGTCCAAGATTTTCAATTTAGTTGAACAAATTCTGCTGAATCCACTTTATAAATACCTGTGATTATTTTTTAAGATTTCAAATAGGTGTAACCTCCTCTGCTAGGGACTAAACATTTTAACTCCTTTACCCTGTCATAGTAGGACGTGCCCATTAGTCCCAGGATGCACTTGGTTGCTCTCTTCTCCAGGTTTTCTATTACTGCTACGCCAGAACTGCTCACAGCACACCAGATATGGTGTCAGTAGTCCATTGTACAGTCTGAGCATCACGTCCCTTTATTTATATGTAATATTTTTTATAATGTAACCAAACATTTTCTGTGTTTAATTGCTTCTGCACATTGTTTACAAGGTGATTCATCAACATAAACCCTTAAATCCTTTTCAGAGGCTTCTACTCTTAAGGTTTGGTTGCTGCCTTGCACCTCATCCTGTGGGACAGGCTCTAGTCGAGTGGATGCATGAATGTATATAGTGACTTTGTAAGAGTAACTATGGGTGTGTGAACATGGACTGCAATTAAATGTCATCCCGTGCATAGTCTGTCCTGACTGCACCTGAATATGCAGGATAGGCCCTGGCTCCCCACAGCCATGAAAAGAATTTAATGGAATAAAAAAACACATGATGGCTATTCCACCTTCCTCCAGTTCACCCTCATTTAACCTTTTTTCCACATTTTAATTAGTCTGCAGCTTTTAAATATTCATTTTTTTCTCTTGGTTGCATCTCAGATGAAACTAAATTGTACAGTATTTGTTAAACTGATGTAAGCAATGTAATCCTGAGAAGGTCAGGGGAAAGAAGTGTTGAGCTGTTTTCTTTTGCCTGGTGTGGCAGATTGCTGGAATCGAAGCATGCACACACCAGAGGCCTAAAGAGAAAGAGAAACAGGAAATGTCATTCATGTGGTGGAAATACAAATCTGCACGCTAAAGTAGGAACACATGTACCAGCAGGCGCAGCTAGCCCTAAAATTTAACAAGGTATCCAGGAAGTATTCTATAAGAATAATAAAGAGGGCGTGTGGTGATGAGAAGGAGCTGAGGAGGTCCTTGGCGGATGTTGCAGAGCAGGCCTCCCAACCAGATACCAGAGAGGTGGAGAGAGGAAGGCCAGTCATACCATATTGCTCTTTTTAGCGCAGTTGGTCCAGACGCTGCCCTACAGAGCCAGGATCTCATTTATAAAGCTTGCATATGCACAAAAATCGGCTGAAAATATGTATACGCAATTTGATGGTAGAAAATACGTATATTTACAGAAATTCTGATTCATGCGTACGCAACATTTTGGAGAAACTAGCAAATGACAGCACCTTTGATCAAGCAGAGAAATGCAGTCATATCTGATAAATGATGACTCGCTCACATAATACTTCATATCACTAATGTGTGTTGATGTGACAAACATATTACAACTCAGAAACGATGAACATCATGTACAGACTGTATTTCAGTTCCCTTTAAAGAGGGCCAATACTGCATATTTGCGCAGAAGAACTTTTTTTGGTTTTTCATGGGTTTATATCAGCTACCTGTTATTAATTCTTGGAGAACTGGCCGACAGGTTAGCAATATGTCAGCCAAGCTTCACTCCATCAGGCCTGCTGTGCTGGAAGCCATTAACCAACCAGCGAGGCACTTAATCCAGTTTTCATAAGGTGTGGGTGTACATTAATAAAACATTACATGTTTATGCCAACATAAAAAGACAATTTGCAGCATCATCCAGTTCTCCTAACATGATCACAGCATTTTACTGCACTCATATTGCAATAAGGGCACCTAGCAAGAATGAAGCTGCTCTTGTTAACTTTAAGCAGTTATATTCCGTTAATGCACAATTCATGCTTTGATTTATTTATTTTAATAATAATAATAATAATTCATTACATTTATATAGCGCTTTTCTCACTATTCAAAGTGCTTTACACAATGAGTGGAGAGCAACTTCAGCCACCACTACTGTGCAAGCATCCACCTGGATGATGCAACGGCAGCCATTTTGTGGCAGTACGGTCATCACACATTAGATATTAGGTTGATGAAGAGGTGAGAGGGACAGTTTGCTAATAAGAAAAATGGGGCTGATTAGAAGGCCAGAAGGACCATGCTGGACATCATGATACACCCTACTGTTTGCGATGGATGCCTAGGGATCTTTAATGATCACAGAGAGTGATAACCTGAGTTTTACGTCTTATCCAATTTTTATAGCACAGTGTCCCTGTCACTGCACTGGAACATTGGGCTTCACATTCAGATCATAGGGTAAGCACCTCCTGTTGGCCTCACCTGCTCCTCCTCAAGCAGCAACGCACATTTTTTCCACAATGGTCTCCATTCAAGTACTGGCTGGGCCTGAACATGCTTAACTTCACGTGAATGACCTGTTCTGAAGTGCATGTGGCTCATGACATTTTGAGACAGACATGATGGTTCTGTACATGGTGGCTGGTTTATTGGTAAGGTAATTGGCTGAACCCTCAGTGTTTCATATACAATACAATACAATACAATTTATTTTTTTATAGCCCAAAATCACACAAGGGGTGCCGCAATGGGCTTTAACAGGCCCTGCCTTTTGACAGCTCCCAGCCTTGACTCTCTAAGAAGACAAGGAAAAACTCCCAAAAAAACCCTAGTAGGGAAAAATGGAAGAAACCTTGGGAAAGGCAGTTCAAAGAGAGACCCCCTTCCAGGTAGGTTGGGCGTGCAGTGGGTGTCAAGAAGTAGGGGGTCAATACAATACAATACACAGAACAGAACACAAGTAATCCTCAATACAGTATAATAGTAAAATAAAAATATGGCCTGTACTATTCATTATAACAGCAATCATGTCGTTACCTGTGTCAGGTGATAGTGGCTACCTGCTCAGATGCTGGTGCCTTACACATTTCTCGGGACCCCAAAGACCACAGAGGAGAGGACTATAATGTCTCAGATGATCTTGCAATCTCAGTTGCTGAGCACAGCCAGATACTCCTCCAGGTGGTGGGGTCTCGCTGCAAAAAGAGGGACCTGTTTTACCAGCCCATGAAGTTTTGCAGCATCATGATTGCATATGTGTTAGCATGCACCATATACAGATGTTTTAGGGTGGATGTTCACGTAAGCATATTTACAAGACAATTAAGATTTATAAATGGTAAATGTCATACACATTTGGCATACACATTTTTCTTTTGTTTTGGCGTGCACATATTTTCACTCTTGAGTCCACTCAGAGTTTTTTAAACGAGGCCCGTGAATGTTACATGGGTGCACGAAGCCTCTACAGTTAGCTCTGTATGAGTGCTCCTCTAACAAACGTACAGCTGTGTCTGATCTTGTCAGTGATTTTAGAACTTGGCTTTGAAGTAACCACCAGAGGGAATTTAAAGATGGCTCACCTTAGAAGGCTAACTGAGTTTAGGTTAGAAAGAAGGTTTTGGTAAGTACTCACTGGAGGCCAGAGGTGGTTTTGTGTGTAAGAGAGAGTGAGATAAGAGGTGAAAAAGGGAAAAGAAAAGATAGTAGACCACCTTATGGAACATACACCACTAACTACAAACTTTAAGATTGTTAGTCTAAACTCTTCAGTAATGTTTCAATGAAAGTGTCACTTACTGTTGCTATATAATATGGTCGGAGTGGTGGCTCTGAGGCTAGGGATCTGCACTGGCAATCAGAAGGTTGCCGGCTCGAATCCTGTAAATGCCAATAGGGACTCTGCTCTGTTGGGCCCTTGAGCAAGGCCCTTAACCTGCAATTGCTGAGCACTTTGAGTAGTGAGAAAAGCGCTATATAAATGCAAAGAATTATTATTAATATTAATATAACAAAAGAGAATTTAAAAAGGTTTTTTTCTTAACTGGAAGGCTACTTGTTCTCTCTTTGACAAGCTGCACATAAGACTAACGCCAGATAACTAGCAAGAGTGCACAATGACACAGGTGTGAACTTCATACTCACAGAGCATCCTGTTTGGTCAGATCTGTTTTGAAGCGGACTGACGGGAGTGATGTTGAGAGCAATACGATAGAATTAGGTTCTTATTGGACTGGAGGTTAAATCATCGACAGAGATCAGAGTTGTTCTTTCTTATAAGAGATACAAAGAAGAAAGGTGTGGGACAAAAATGACAGGTTAGAAGCCAGATGTGAGATCATTTGTCAAAGTGAAAGTCTAAATGAAACCAAAATCTTCCCTAAATTATTCATTTACTCAGAAAGACACTTGAAATAATTTTCTTTAAAGTTCAGACACTTGCAAATGCCAGGGGCCATCTTATACATCAGGGCTGCCACACTGGAGCATCATAGCAGTTGGACACACACATAAAATGGCAGTGTACATGAAATCCAGGAGCAGAAAATGGCAATGTGATGATGTCTTTGTAATAGCAATAAAATATAAAGAAACATAAATAAGGTTTTTAAAATATGTTACACTAATAAACAAACCTTAGTAATAATTTATGAATTCATTCCTGACAATTGCTGATTACAAGTGTGTTCGGGTACTGTGTGCAACAACAATGTCTCCTTGATTTACAACAATAATTAATTAGCTATTTCTCATATTTGGGTTTTCTGAGATACAAGCTGTCTGTTTCCCAGAATGCTAATAGAGCCACCGTCATGCTCAAGAGGCTCAGTGGTGTGACCTGAACTGGCGTCCGTTTTCTTTACTGTCTGATGGCCACGGAGATCTCTAATTCACAACTTACTGCTGCTTTGTTTGTGGTTATTTACTTTGCTAATACCCCATTTGTTTCACGGTTTTTGTTTGCTTGGTGAATTGCCTTGTGGTGGTGCTAAGTGTGAAAGACAAACTTTGAAAATCAAGACTGATTGACAGCAAAGGTCTCATTGTTTCTGTGCCTGTTTGTCACAGGAAATTAAATATTAAGCGGCAGTTTGTAGTGATGGCCGAGAATACATTTTTAATCTCATGTTTTCATGCATGATCAATGCTGGACAACAACAAGCAATTTCAAAAACATTCAGGAAAAAATCTCATGGTACTCGTGTTGCATAATCCACGTTTCAAGTTATTAACACCATCCCAAACACATGTCATTTTGATAAAATATTGTGAAATAAACCACTTCTGGACACGGTCTTGTGAACTAAAAGAGAACGTGCTCAGACACAAACGTGCATTTTGATTGAAGCCCCACCTCCCCTTCTTCATTGGTCAGGAGTTCAGCCCAGTAACAACTCAAGCATTGGCCGATATTGTGCTTCACTTGATTCCAGCAGTGTAAAATTCACAAAGATGAAAAGTAAAAGAAAAGCAAGAGAAAACATCACGAAGAGAGTATGCCTCGGACTTGTGGATATCTGAGAGGCTCCTAGAGTAGATGGGCCAGTGCTGGGACCCAGTCTTTTGGAAGTGTGAGGCAACAGCACTAACAACTGTGCCACCGTGCCATTATACACTCACTGGCCACTTTATTAGGTGCATCCTGCTAGTACCGGGTCGGACCCCCCCACCCCCTTTTTAACTTCAGAACTGCCACAATTCTTCATGGCATAGATTCAACTAAGTGCTGGAACCATTCCTCAGGGATTTTGGTCCATATTGACATGATAGCATCACGCAATTGCTGCAGATATGTTGGCTGCACATCCATTATGCAGTGTGGTCTCCTGCTACTTCAAGGTTTGATGTGTTGTGCGTTCAGAGATGCTCTTCTGTATACCTCAGTTGTAACGAGTAGTTATTTGAGTTTACTATTGCCTATCAGCTCAAACCGTCTGCCGCTTCTCCTCTGACCTCTGGAATCAAGGCATTTTCACCCAGAGAGCTGTTGCTCACTGGATATTTTCCCTTTTTCTGACCTTTCTCTGTAAACCCTAGAGATGGTTTTGTGTGAAAATGCCAGGGGATCAGCAGCTTCTGGAATACTCAGACCAGCCTGTAAAGCACCAACAACCATGCCACATTCAAAGTCACTTTAATCATCCTTCTTCCTCATTCAGATGTTCAATTTTAACTTCAGCAGGCCGTCTTGACAATGTCTACATGCCTAAATGCATTCAGTTACTGCCATGTGATTGGCTGATTAGATATTTAACAGCTTAACAAGCAGTTGAACAGGCGTGCCTGATAAAATGGCTGGTGAGTGTATTTCATGGAAATCATGCAATTTACAAATGAAGAGTTACAAATTCATTGAAAAATTTAAGGAATTAGGCAATCAAACTTAATGCTTTTCAAATCATGGCCACTGATATTCTATTGTTTTAAAGAAAGTCAAGTCAGGCTTTTTGTTTAATATAGTGTCTTTGCAGTAATTGTCACAGCATGGCTTACAACACTGTTAAACTTCACACTAGCAGCAAGAGACAAGTCAATGGCTGTCACACGCAAGACATAAATTCCTAAACATTTTGATTATCAGGTCAGTGAAAGGTTATTTGTAACGCATCCTTTGAATTTCTTTCTTGATTTCTCTTATTATCAGTTGCTTGCAACCATCTGGGGCGGGACAAGGCTGCCAGCATGTCTGCTTCCTTCTCAGGTCAGCGGGCGCGCCTGGATGATGTCTCATAAATTTGCTCAATACTCCAAATGCTTGACTGCAGTATCCCCATGAACAGGCAGTTGACATTTATGCGAATGCCACCATGAAAGATAGCGAGGCTGAAAATCCCATTCCGCCATTGGCAGGTCTGTAGCATTCTAAAGGCTTACAGACTCCCAATGCGTGGAGCGGAATGCCAAGCTTGTGCCTCTGGCCGGTTGTTAACATTTGTAACAAGCGTGTTTTGAATTGTTGCACTTTCAGGGCTACGCTGGTATCTTAGACTCGGGCATTCTGCCCTATTTATCGCATTATGTTTTGTTGTGAAAGATCTTAGCCATCTTTCTCGTGCTCAGTCAGAGAACTGGTTAGCAGTAAATCTTTCTTTTATATTTTACTTATAGGTCAGTGGATAAGGTAGAGGGAAAAAGAACACACCATGGAAGGCAATCACCATAAATCAGTGATCCCAGTTGTCACCTCAGCCGTCTTCATCACGGTTTGGTGTTACCGCAATGCTTATGTAAAGCCATTCTTCAGTTTCCCTTAGTCTCTAGTCTCAGCTCAGCTCATAGAGTAGAAGACAGGGGGCTTCTACAGTTGTTCAAAAGAAGATCAAAGACCTCCTGCTGCTGAGGGAGCCTGGCAGACTCTTTGGATCTTCTTTCACCCTCCATTTCCAAGGGGTCTTGGACCCTTAACATCAACAGGGTGCCAGAAGATTTCATGTTTCAGTTTGCAAAGGATTTTTTCAGCTCTTGCCTCATTTTCACACTTGGCTAATGTTATATTAAATGCCAAGAAAAGAAAGGAACTGGTTTTAGGCTTTAAGTTAGATAGAAGATCACTTTCTCCATTACACATCAATGTCTAGGTTGTAGTAGCAGCAAAGAACTTCAGGCTCTCGGGCCACACCCCATAGTAGGACAACATATTTGTTGATTCTTCTTTCCAGTTTCAAACCAACATTAATCATCTCAGGTTCCCAGGCAGCACTGGGTGCAAGGCAGGAGTGAACCCTTAAAGTTCTTCACAGGGAGGACTCCCACTCCATTGCATACAGCCAATTTAGAGTTACCAATCAAGCTATTAACATAGCATCCTTCAGAGAAAGTGGAATATGGAAGGTCTAGCAGACCCTACAATGACAGCGACCCTGTCTCCTGGCTTGGTTAGGACAGCCGTTCTAGCCACTGCACCACAATGCCAACCTGTGTCACCCCCCAGAGAGAGATGCTGTGTGAAGCCCATCCATTTTCTGAATCTGTTTGATGAATCACAGGACTGTGGAAAGCTTTGATTCATCTCAGGTTCATGAAATGCAAGGCAAAAATAGAGTAGCCAGTAAAAACCAATCCACACCCAGTAAAAGTGCCAGAGTTAAATCCACTGTTAAAGCATATACATTGAAGCACTGATATGGTGTTCATTTAATGCTGATGAGGTTGCTGTGTAGATACAGGGAGAACATTCCAAATCCACACAGAAAGTAGTTAGTCCAGGAAAAGAGCCCTGCTCTGTGGAGATGTGAGGTAGCTACAGTAGCCAGTGTGCCACTTTGTCACCCTTGGTGTAAAAAGGACTCTTGCAAATATATTTCTGTACTCATTTTGCTTTGTTTTTTTAATTTATTGTAGACTTGGCAATATTCTGAGTGTTGCATTATACATTTAAAAATACATTATTTTAAAAGACTATATCATATAGTGCTGTATTTGTCTATCTTATATAGTGCTCTAACTATCTACTTTATATAGTGCCTTATCTATCTATCTATCTATCTATCTATCTATCTATCTATCTATCTATCTATCTATCTATCTATCTATCTATCTATCTATCTATCTATCTATCTATCTATCTATCTATCTATCTATCTATCTATCTATCTATCTATCTGAGTGCTGGTTAGAGGCAGTTACAGAATTCCAGGAAATCTAAACTTAAACTTTTACTTTTACTACTAAATTTTTAATAAAACTTTTTTAAAGCTCTGTGGCTAGGGATCTGCACGGCCAATTGGAAGGTTGCCGGTTCGAATCCCATAAATGCCAATAGAGACTGCTCTGTTGGATCCTCGAGCAAGGCCCTTAACCTACAATTGCTGAGCGCTTTGAGTAGTGAGAAAAGCGCTATATTAATGCAAAGAATTATTATTATTATTACCTTTGCACCTGTCTAATATACTTTCTGTTTTCCCCTTAGCTGCACTTCCATATCATAACCAAGTATCTCTCGTAGACCTCCTTCTTTTTGATAGCAGAAAATTTGTATAGAGTCTACAGAAAATCAAAAACCATTCAAATTACAGTAGGCCTCTCCCTAAAGAACCTTCCTTCTCTGTAAATGTTCAATCACAGATATCTACCCAGATTATTGCAGCAGAGGTTTATGAGCCTTTCTCCTCTGCCTTTGAGTCACCGAACACTTAAAATAACCTTTCCCTTACAAAAATGCCTGCAGAGGCCCTGTGCCGGTCCCTAGCCTGCCATTGAAGTGAATTACAGAGCTGTTCCGCATTATTAAACATGACACTTGCGAAAGATAATGGAGTCTTTCTTCTTCTCTATTCAAAATTCTAATCTCATTTCTTTGATTAATGGGCACAGATCTGCATATCAAGGGCTCTTGTTAATTTACTCTTGCAAATCCCTTTTTGTGATGCGTCTGCAAAAAGAAAAATCTGTCTTTATGATCTGTTATAATATGCCGATTTGTGGATAGATAGGAATACAGATAGATAGATATATTGCTAAGGCACTATATAAAATAAATAGATAATGCACTATATAAAGAAGATAATAGATAGATAGATAGATAGATAGATAGATAGATAGATAGATAGATAGATAGATAGATAGATAGATAGATAGATAGATAGATAGATAGATAGATAGATAGATGATTAAACTACTTTATGTTTCACAATACTGCAGTTCAGAAGGTCAACCATAAAGGCTTATTGCCATGACTCAAATGTATAATAGAAGGGAGTCCATATTGTTTGCTTAACTAAATCTCTAAATAGAAATCTTAACTCTGCCTGAATGCCATTTTATCTTACTGCAATATTAATAACATTGTTTCAATCCTAACATGTTAGTAAATGACTGCCATTTGTGTCACTGTGAAGAATCCCTGGCATCACTTTGTTCAGGATTTGTCTTTTCATGTCAACTGTCAGTGCTCATTCAGGATCCTAGTCATAGCTCTTTCTTGCACTGTGGTGTACTGTACATGAAGGAAAACACAAAATATTCAGGGTGATCACAAAACCAGTAAAAATAACCCTGAGCTGATTATCTTAGTACATTTCTCAGTGCTCCATTACTTTGTAATGATGCAACTGAGGCAGAGTGAGTCAGCTTTAAATAATGGAGTAGAGACACAGGCGAGCAGGAATTGAAGAAATCAGACACTTTATCGAAGGCAGATATCTGTTTTTTTCCAATAAAAGAATTCTGCTCTGAATCTAAGTCTATTCCCAACTACAAAAAAGGTAATCACACTATCAAATGAACTTTAGTAATAGTGTTTTCATTTTTGGTAAGCCCCATTAACAGCCATGAAGTGCTCTTCTCCACGGATATCCATTCAGACTCCCTTCAGCAGCAAAGACTAGGGAATGCCAGCTGTCTCTCCTCTCGTCGTCCCTGCTGTAATGCCATTTTTCCACTCCAGCAGACTCCAGCACCACTGTTCATTCCCACATGGGACGCCTTGTTGTTAGCAGAAGCTGCTATCAAGCAGCTGTGAAGGGCAGCAGAGCCGATGGACCAAGATACCTCAATCCACCCCACCCCCATGGGCAGGCCAGGCCATTTATATGTAGCCATCTGGGACTCAGTCACAAGCCTATCCAATCAGATCACTCACGGGTATTGGAAGTGGATTCATTACTGCATTATGGGTAAGCTGGCAACTGAAAGCCTAAAGTTAGGCTGGGCTTGCTTTATTTTCCTGACTTAAGCCATTTCCTCTTATTCTGTCTGATATATTCATATGCTGACTTCCAGTTAAAATCTGTGGTGCCATAATGGTCTAAAGAACATTGATTTGGCTTTCAAATGAGGCAAGAAGCTGACAGATGGCAGAGGTCTGAAGATTCAGCACATCAACTAAGTATGTGTGCGATCCTTCCGCCCATAGATAATTGTAGGCAGTGCAGCTTTTTCCACCAGAGTAAGTAGATGTTTGCCCTTGCCGGTCTAATTCCTTCGGTTAGCTAGCTCATTGCAACCATTAGGCCTGGTGTTTTATACATTAAATTTGACTAAGAGATTAGAAATTAAGGTGAGAGGTCAAAGTGGCCACCGGTCCCACTCTGAGAATTCCATCATCTTTGTGATAATCAATATAGGGGAGCAGGAGGAAAGCAGCAGGGGTGGAAAAATTGTGCCCTGTTGGAAAAAGTGCTCTTTTGAACACTCTAGATACGTGCAGGGAGTATTTTTAGCAATAAGTGGCTCTCCTCGGAGGAGCGGTTCATTGATCGCTTTATTGCTCATTATAGCTTCACTTATTAAGTTTAGGAGAGCCAAGCTCTTGTATTAAATGGACTTCTTCGTTCAGATACACTGGGATGACAATGAAATGTGTTTCATTATATCATTTGCCACCTTGTCACAATTCACTCAGGCTGGATGGTAAATAATGGCAAAGGTGAGAAGCAAAATGGAAGTCACATACTTTTGAGTAAAGTGGTATGGGTTCTTCAGCTTGCCTGACACAACAAGAACAAAAAGAGAGAAGTGTCCGATATGAAAAGCAAGTGAGTGAAGTCCTGGCACAAAGTGAATGTGTAACGCACTTAATCACAACGATGAGTAGCAAACTAGCCTATTCAGACAGGTTGCTTTCACTTTTTTATGATTTCGAGAGCTGATGGTCTGGTACCCTGTTCAGAGTTGGTTTCTGCATTGTGCTCAATGCTGCTGAGATAAGCTCCCTTATGACCCTGAACTGAATTTTAAGCAGTATTACCATTGAAAGAGACCAGCTTTTTAAGCGAGACCAGTGTGGTGTAGTGGTCAGGTTCACAGCAGACTGGAACTAATTCTTCTGCAATTTTATGTGATATTTGTATCCATCCATTGTCCCTTCAACTCAGACAAGATTCCCAATTCCAGCATATGAAAAACATCCCTATAGCATGATGCTGCCACCAGCTTATTTCACAGTAGGTATGGTGTTACTTGAGGCATGGGCAGTGATTTATACCACACATACCTCTTTGAAGTCTGTCCAAAAAGTTCTGTTTTGGTCTCATCTGACCATAAAACCTTCTCCCACTTTTAAACTGGGTCTTTCTTTTGCTTTGTAGCAAATGCCACACATGCTTTTATGTGGACCTTCTTAAGGAATGGCCTTTTTCTTGCTACCCTCCCATAAAGACCCATTTTATAGAGAGCTCTTGAAATTGTGCAGCCATGTACCTTCACACCAATTTCAACCAAAGAGCATGCAGACATCTGAGAATGACTTGGATTTTCAGTAGCCTCTCTCACCATTCAAACATCTTGCTCTGATGTTTAGTTCTGAGAGACAGCCTGTTCTAGTAGGAGTCTGGGTGCTGTGATGAACCTTCCACTTTCCAACGATGGATCCAACAGTGCTTAACAGGACATTCAAACTCTATAATATTTTGTTGCCATTTCCTGCATTGTGCATTTCAATGAGTTTGTTTCTCACGTAAGCTGAACGCTCCTTTGTCTTCATTTACGCAGTGATTGTGCAACAAAGACTAAGGTCCTTACAAAGGGTGCCTTTTATATCCAGAGAGATATAAAGGACTCACAGATAGTATCTAATATTGTTTAATTATGGTCACATGACTGTCACCTTCTGTTGTTTGTGATTCATTTGTCATTTGTGTATATCTGAAGCTTCCGAAGGACAGATGTTTAAATACTTATGCAAGCACTAACTTTTAAGTTTCTCTTCTTCAGTTAAATGTCTACTGAAAATGGTTTATTTTGACTTTGGAAAAATATTGTTACAACATAATACTTCACATTAAAATATTGAATTGATAAATATGTATATAAATCTTTTGTTATGGAGAAAATTATGATGACTTTAAAGGAAATTGAATACTTTTGCCCACCACTGTAAGTATGTAAGTAAATAGATAAATATACACACACTGTCTTCTGGTAGCTCCTAGTGAGTTAGGACAGCTCACAAGATCTCCTGAACTCCTGTGAAGTTAGGAGTAGTTTTCTAAATTAGCAGACTTTATAAAATGAATTTACTGCTACTCCTAAAAATAGGACTGTGTTTGCATCACTCTGACATTTCCGAGCCAGTTAGGACCGTATTCCTATTCTGAGATGCTTGATAAATATTGGCCCAGACCTTAATACATTTGAGAACTTGTGGTAGGACTGGAAAAAGGTTGTTCAGTCAGGGTCCCCATGAAACCTAAGACAGTTCAAATAGTTTTGCAAAGAATAGAGGAAACTGCAGGGTCCAGATGTGCAAAGCTGACAGAGACCTGTGCACATAGACTCTAGGATGTCATGGCTACCAAAGGTGCATCTACTAAACACTGACTTGAAGGAGATCACTTATGTTGAGTTTTATATTTGTAATGAATTTAGATCATTATGTAGAGATCTGTTTTCACTTTGATCTTGATCCTGGAGTCTGACCAAGTCCAGCCTCATTCTCCTAGTAGGTGGTAGCCTACTGGACCTAATCTGGATCTTCAGAGTAGCAACAACAACTCTGTTGTCAGAATTCACAAACTGGACACTTCTGTAGATCCTGCAGTTCTGTAGGAGCTTCCAGTGGCTGCCCACGAGAATGTGGCCGATCTCCTTCACCACACCACACCACCAGTATTGGAGTACCAAGTCCAATGATGCGAGATGAAGACTGGACTCCTTCAGTACTGTGTCTCTTTGGAGAATCCTTCGGTACCACTGGTTTGACTTTGTGTCGAATGACTGGTAGCTCATGGAGTCCCATTTGAGGCCCAATACCTGCATGGTTTGGGAGCGTCAGTTACGGTATTACAGCCATGTGACATGATTCCCCAAGAGTGAGCTGGCTCTCAGGATGCTCATTGCTGAGGACCCAAGTGGCTGGACCAGGCCAAGGGGACGCAAACATAGTACCTAGCTGTGGCAGATAGGTCATTTCTGGAGGGTGGGACTGGGGACTGCATGTCTTCCCTGGGGGGCTGCCAACTGGGATCCTAAGCTGTTTCATCATGTGGTGGGTGCAGCAATGTGCTGTACCAATGTATGCTCCCCAACCTGACCTGACCTGTTTTTACTATGGCATTAAAGAGAAATTTTCTGTTGATCAGTCTCAAAAAAGCAAAATTAAATCTGCTAAATTCTGAATAACAATAAAATGTGAAAATTTCAAAGGGGTGAATATTTTTAGAAGCCCTATAAGGCAGCTATACTCACTAATCATGGCACAGAGTGGCGATATGTTGTACAGGTATGTTGATTAGCACATGTAAGTCTGAATTTCAGTGTACTCGGCACACGTGACAATAATGACCCTATGAACCATGTTGCCCATTGTACTTGTTAAAGATGGTAAAATAAATCTGATGATAGAGAAGAGTCCACTCATGCAATGGAGGGTGTCTGCCAATCATTGTGATGGAGGGTGAACCTGGATGGCTCAGTTAAGGAAGACAATTTAGTGGAGAGCCAATGAGTCTCCAGCCATTTTGAGCTGCAGAGCTGGACTTGACAAGTGTGTTGGCCTCCAAGCCACTTGAGCCTGACTTTGGTTCATAGGCTTCTATCATGAAAATTACTGAGAAAAGAGTTATAATGGATGAAACTACGTGTTATATATGAGCTTAAAGGTACACCTTTTAGAAACAACAGCTGGAAATAAACTAATGCATTTCTACACAAACCTTTGCCTGATTGTGATGCTTTAAGGAGTCCTAATGCCACTTCAGTGGCCTACCATTTGACAACAATGATAGCTGGAGTTATAAATCACAAAGTGTCACTTGGATGGACTGTTGACAGCAGCGAAAAGTCAGGACTGACTTTGCCTGGTGCTTTCAATGGCACGTGTATGGTCATCGGATGTGAAGATCGAACGCTGGGTGCAATGTGTGTTGAAGCAGTCAGGCGTGTGTTGTCACAACTGCTCCATGTTGTCTCCAGGAGCCAAGTCATCACTAAGAAAGCACGTCTTCATGTGGCGCCGGAAGGCTTGAGATGGACGCCTTCCAAGAAGCTTGGCTTGACACAATCTGGAAGTGCCCCCTGCCATATGCGTGCCCTTGATCAGCTCGGTAGAGGCAGACTATTGCTTTGTGTTTGCAAATATCTGAAACCATAAATTATAACTTACAGTAAATTCATTTGTGTTTACTTGCGTTTTGAACAGATATTTCTAGAACTGTGGCTCTGACTTGAAAACCTGCTCCATTATTGTGACCAATGGCACATACCACACAAGTAACACTTTGATTTCGAAGCTCGTCTTTAGTCTTATTAGCTTGATAAGATGTTGCACTTCAGATATACAGCACCCATGAAGGGAAACTAGGATTGCCATAATAAATAATGCTGTTTCTTTATATAGCATCTTTAACCCTGCCTGCTGCAGAGCTCATTGCAGCAAGACCTTGGCTTTCATATGCCCTCCCATAGATGTTAATTAAAATGATAAAAATAATCCAAAGGACCTGGTGGCAGAGTGATGGTTTGAAGCGAGTCTCTGCTGTTCCCAAGGTCTTCTGTTTTTAAACCTGCATGCCACATAGATCCTGCTGCTCCATGATGAATTGTTATGCCTGGTGTGTCCTTCAAGATTGAACGATTTGCCAGCTTCTGTTATTACTTTTTTTGTTTTCCTGTTAATTTCAGAAGCCCACTGAGTAGAAGATGTGCCATTCCTGGATGTAAACCAGCTCAACTTTTTGAAATTATTGCCTTCTTACTAGCGCACTATTATGTCTGAAAAAGAGAGAGATGCTGACCACTGGTAAATGCAACACCAAAACTCCTTTCAATTTTTCGCTCCACACCCCTCAGACCAAAGCAATGAAACTCACCTCACAAATGCAGACCTACAGGAAATGGATGCATAACCAAACCCTGTAATTCAGTTATGACGCAGTACACATATATAATACACGCTTACAAATAATAATAATATTAAGGCTGCACAGTGGCACAGGGGTTTGCAAAGCAAGTTCACGGCTTCAAAGGACTCAGTTTAATACATGGCCTGTGTTTTTGCTACACCTCCTCAATAACACGAAGGTTGACGTAGGACTGCTGTGGGCGAGTGTGTTCTGTAATGGACTGGTATGACATACAGGCTTGGCTCCTGCCTCATGCCTAAGGATCCCAGGATAGGCAAATCTGTAATGGGAAAGTGGGATTAGAAAAAGGATGGATGAATCAGGGAATGCTACTTTGAAATAAAAACTGGCACCGCAATTTAACTGAGCACCACAGGGCACAGAGTGCAGCAGCCATCTCAGACATCAAAGCGAAACATTCTTGTAGAAGAAATGGCGAATAATCTGCCGTTTGATGAATCAGATCAGCTGGGTGAATGATTAACAATGGCGCTTCACTGCCTGTAGACTCTCTGCCTCCATTTAGCGTTTGATCCTGCCACAATGGGCTTCCTATTCCTGTGACCCTGAACTAAATTTTTTTTTTTTTTTTTTGAAGACAGAACTTTAGAACAAAGTCGAGCTCAATTAAACAATTAAGAATAACACAGCAAATACAGCAATATGCTTCAAAAATAATCTGAAAAAAGCTCCAGTTCCTATGACCCTGATGTGGAGTGAGCAGATCCAGTTGGTGGATGGCCACTGCATGACTCTTCATGGTTCATGACATCTTTAAAGCTCTTATTTTGGGTGTGTAAAGCTCATTTCTTCAGGCCTTCAGTTTCCTGTAACAATGAAAGCCTCTTTGAAATGGCTTTGGCATCTCATGTTATCCTTCATTTTAAATAGTTACACATCTGTACAGTTTCTGCGCCTGCTTAATCCTAAAGAGGATGGAGCTGACAACTGATTTGCTTGATTTGGCTCACATCTGAATTATTTTTGGTGGTGCAACCTTAAGCACTTGCTTTTAAGTCCTGGCCTTGCTTCTGCCTGTCCTGAGTTTTTTTCTCTGGGCACTCTGGCTTTCTCTCTCCCATTCCAAAGATATGCAGGTTAGATCAGCTGGAGATGCTGAAGGCCATGTCACATTAGGTGGGTTTCCCATAGCCAGGGGCTGATCAACTATGAAACTAATGAAGCTTAAGCATCTGGGCCCCTAATCCCAGAGAGGCCCCGGAAGTGACTTTAGTCCACTTTGGCTGTCTACTGTATGAGAAGTGGTTTTTAAAAATAATAATTTTAATAATATAGTGCAATACAAAATAATAGTTAAAACAAAAATTAAAACATTATTAAAGTATCATGAAGGCTAGCCGTAAACTATAAAACCTTCAAATTAAGGATTTTTCATTCTAAATATTCTTCTTTTTCTACTTTCGGCTGCTCCCGATAGGGATCGCCACAGTGGATCATCTTCTTCCATATCTTTCTGTCCTCTGCATCTTGTTCTGTTATACCCATCACCTGCATGTCCTCTCTCACCACATCCATAAACCTTCTCTTAGGCCTTCCTCTTTTCCTCTTCCCTGGCAGCTCTATCCTTAACATCCTTCTCCCAATAAACTCAGCATCTCTCCTCTGCACATGTCCAAACCAACGCAATCTCACCTCTCTGACTTTGTCTCCCAACCGTCCAGCTTGAGCTGACCCTCTAATGTACTCATTTCTAATCCTGTCCAATCTCTTCACACCCAATACAAATCTTAGCATCTTTAACTCTGCCACCTCCAGCTTTGTCTCCTGTTTTTTGGTCATTGCCACCGTCTCCAACCAATATAACATAGCTGGTCTCACTACCGTCCTGTAGACCTTCCCTTTCACTCTTGCTGATACCCGTCTGTCACAAATTACTCCTGACACTCTTCTCCACCCATTCCACCCTGCCTGCACTCCCTTTTTTACCTCAGATATATTTAATATAAAATAACTATAAATAATTTAAACGCTATTAATTTTTATGCCAGAAATTAAATTTTGTATTAAAATTATTTATCTTAGTCTAACTGTAATGGAAAAAAATTAAAACATATTTTGTTGCTTGCAGTAATTATAAAGGATAACAGTTCAGTAACTTTTAATTTACAGGAATACTCTTATAAAAACATAAAATATATTAAACATATAATACTATTACAATAAATAATAACAATTTTATCTACTTACAAATAAAATACAGTTAAAATTAAAAGGTAATAAAAATACCTTCTTTGGCAGATAATTGTAGATGACATGTCGTAACAAAAAATGGGAGCTCTTGAAAAGCAATCACAATGCTAACGTGAACCATGTGATCGTGGTTTAGACACTTAGTAAAGTGTTCATAAGGATATTTTATTATATTTTATTTACCTATAGTCAAAAATAAATGTTATATTTAGAAAAGTAAGGTAAGTAATAAAGTGTTAGATTAGCCTAAGACTCCTATAACAGTTCAAGCTTCAGGTCAGGTGAGGTCAGGTTAGGGAGCATGCACTGGTACAGCACGTTGCCGCACTTACCACACAACGAAACAATTTAGGATCCTGGTTGGCAACCCCCCAGGCAGACACGCGGTCCAGTCCCACTCTATGGAAATGACCCTTTATCTGTCACAGCCAGGTGGTACGTGGGCGACCCCTTGGCCTGGTCCAGCCACTCGGGTCCTCAACAATGAGGATCCTGTGAGCTAGATTGTCCTCAGGGAATTGTGCCACATGGCCATGGTGCCTAACTTATGCTCCCTCACAATGCAGGTAATGTGCCTCATTCGGGACTCTGTGAGCAACCACTCATTTGACACAAAGTCAAAACAGCGGTACCCAAGGATTCTCTGATGAGACACAGTTCCGAAGGAGTCCAGTCTTCATCTCAGGTCACTGGATAGCGTCCATGTCTCGCAATCATATAGCAAAACAGGAAGCACCAGGACTCTAAAGACTCGGACCTTCGTTCTTTTGCATAGATATCGGGAGAGCCACACACCCCTTTCCAGCGACCTCATGACTCCCAATACTCTCCCAATCTGTCTACTGACTTCATAGGAAGAGTCATCAGAGACATGAATGTCGCTTCCGAGGTAAGTAAACCTCTCAAAGAGGTCAACATTTCCTTCGCAGACAGACACACTGCTGATAGCTGTACCCAAGAGGTCATTAAGGCCTGGATCTTGGTTTTTATCAGGACATTCGCAAGCCCAGACACTCAGACTCCTCGTTTAGTCTCTCAAGCGTCCCGAACAGAGCCTCCATTGACTCCATTCAAGCTTCAGGGCCCTAAAATGGAGGTCTGCCACAGATCATAGCCTTTGTTTGTGTTATCTTAGTGAGTCAGAGGCAGTCAGTGGTACTCTCTCATGAAGGTGGTTGTATAATGTGACATTCTCAGCAATTCCTTCTTACTTGTCCACAACTTGTGCCAACAAAATCAAACAAATGCTGGGCTGTGTGTGCCTGAGAGCTGATAGTCAATGCTCATCCGGAAGTACAATTCATAGAATGCAGTGCTGAAGACTAAGAAATGTGGGTGTTTTGGACCTCACAGACAGAGGAGAAGTTCTTTCGTCTGATGTTGCATGTTTTACATATGATGGTAGGATGGAGAAAAGAAAATAAGGGAAGAGATTGCAGTTGAACTCACCATATCTGTTAACCCTTCGTACAACACCGGCTCCATCAGGCAGCGCATTATTGGCTGCCACAAAAAGGGATGAGTGTGACTGTACTGAGTTTTTCAGATTTTTAAATTAACACAGTCCAGCGACAAGATCAACAACTGCTGTTAGCAAGTATGACATAACCAATGACTAGAAGTCATGTAATGTGACTTTGGCTTAAACTGGACTCATATCAAGGGCGCAGAGATGTGCATGAATGTGCTCAGCAGTGACCAGATGCCCCATCCAGGCCTTGTTCCTTATTTGCTCCCAGTGTTGCTTGGATAGAGCACAGTCCCCTGTGACCTTGAACTGAATTAAATAGGTTTTTTAATCATCAACAATTTGTTAAGATTTTCCCTTTAATAATTGATTTCTATTCAACTTTAGTTCTTTCACCCTTTTGCCTATGCTTGAGGACTGTGTCTTTGCCTGTTCCTTTTTTTTAAAACCAGTTGATTTATTTGCATTTTAAAACCTGTCTTTAAGTAATTCCAGCAGTAATTCTTATCTTATCATGTTGGCTCATTTCCTTCATTCTGACTTAAGCCCAGATATCCAATCAAGGGGTAAGGAAGTCCACACTGAAGCACAAAGTAAATAAGTGTCATGATGATAGTAAGTGCACACCTTGCTTATTTCCAAGGCTTGTGACCTTTGCTTCAGCTGTGGCTTACATTTGTCTTAATTCAAATTCTTATATTTCTCACCATACATTTGCAGTCTTCATTTTTCCTCTCCATCCCTGGGGTCAGCTTTTGAGTTCCGTGTCAGACAATGCGTCTGCCTCAAAAGTGTGGCAGGCCAGCGCAAACATGATGCACTTCTTTGGATTGTTCACATAGGAGGTGTGCCAATATCATATGCTTGACCAGTAAATGAACCCGAGTCCAAGAGCTGTGAGGTACAAACAATCACCAGAGGTATCAGATCAGCTCCACAAGTGTACATACTGTATTTTTCCACACTAGGATAATGAACTTACAAACTATGAGCCATCTCACAAAACCACAATGGATCTCTGAAGCAGTATATTTTCACCCTGTGCTAAACAGGAGACGCCCACACTCATGTGAGCAAGGGTGCACTATTAGCAGTGTACTTCCTGGTGACATCAGCTGAGCTCTCTCTCTCTCTCTCTCACTCAACCTTAGCTACATCACATCCCACCCCACCCCATAACAGTGCAAATCCTACCGACTACACTAATATAATAATAATTCTTTGCATTTATATAGTGCTTTTCTCACTACTCAAAGCGCTCAGCAATTGTAGGTTAAGGGCCTTGCTCAAGGGCCCAACAGAGCAGAGTCCCTATTGGCATTTACGGGATTCAAACCAGCAACCTTCCGATAGCCAGTGCAGATCCCTAGCCTCAGAGCCACCACTCCACCTACAAAGTAGCTTGTTGTCGATAATGAGATATATTGCTGTGGACTCACAGGTTTGCATGGTGGTAACAGCCAGGGGCCAACTGCAAACCCGCAAAATATCTGGATTACAACAGATGCCAGAAACAGTCTGGAGAACTCCTAGCAGTCCATGCTGCAAGAAGACTGCTTCTGTGCCAGGCTTTGTGGTTTCATGATTGACCACTGACCATTACCACCATGCAAATCTGTGAACTGAAATACTTTGTGGTGGGAGTCCACAGAAATATATCTCACTATCTATTAAGCATCCACAAGTGAATTCAGTTATTCTGAGAGACCTGTGGGGTTTTGTTTAGAATAGTCAAGAAAGTTTGGATATTTATGACCATCATTATATTCTACTGGAGTGTCCAATCTGATGGAAATGAGTTTAATCCAGTGTTTCCCAACCTCGGTCCTGGGGGCACACTGTGGCTACAGGTTTTTGTCCAACCATATTCCTAATCAGTGACAACACCTGATAACACTGAGCTCATTTAATTAGCTGGTATTATTTTTCTTTTATTGAACATTCAGAAATGCACAGCAGCATGATTTTTTACATTTATGAGACATTTAGAAGTATTTCTGCTTTTGCTATAGATTTAAATGCTTAACTCTCTTTTGTTGATTTCATTATACTGTAGTTTGCCCTTTCTCTGCACAGTTTTTCCCCTTCGTTGTATCTTGACAATTTAAAATGAGCAGAGCAGGGTCGCTGGCAAACAACCAGGCTAACAACACTGAATAATCAAAAGCTGCAACTACTTTAGCATCAGACCCACTAATTAGTAAATAATGGATTAATTAAACAATTAGAACACCTAGAAAAGTAGAATGAAAATCAAGATGAAAATATTGTTAAAAAGAAAAAAATACATTATTCACATATAACTGCTTGGTACATTTTAATATATTTCTATATTGTTCCAAAACACAGAATCTGTGAAATAACACGTCACTTAATTAGCCCAGGAAGTCCAATTAAAAACAGAATCTGGTTGGAACAAAAACCTGCAGCCACAGGGGGGCCTTAAGACCGAGGTTGGGAAACACTGATTTGGATAAATGGGCTTGCACCATTAATCAGTGGAAGGCAGTTAACTTCATAACATGAAGTCTATCCAGGATCAAGGAGCCTACTTCTGGTGTCAACTAAAGCGGGAACATCTTTAGCCCATCACAGGGCCCTCTCACTTAAACACTCTTGCCTGGAAAATATGGAATTTCCAATTAACCAAACACACACACACAAATTTTGGGATATTGGAAGAAACTGATGTACCTAGAAAAAAACCCATGAAGACTTCTGGAGATGAGACAAACTCCACAATGACAGCAGCCAAGAGAGGAATTCAAGCTGAGGCAGCAGGGCTAACTACTGCACCACCGAGCCGTATTTAAGACAAAATGGAGCACTTGGCTTAGTTATGCCAGCCATGTAGGTGAGCTGAGCCATAGAAAATGTCCCTTCTTGATGTTTTATTTATAACCTCAGACAAAAAAAGTAAGAGTACTTCTCTTTGGTTTACTAACTCAGATCTTAAAGAATAAACAATTCCTAAATATAATGCATCCAAACCAACAGGCAAAGCAAAAGCAGTCAGGGAAAAAAAGCAATCAGACCCAAAAGTCTCTGGGAAGTATTTTACTTTGTTTTTGATACTTCATTCAAGTACCAAATGTTAGAATTATGAATCTTAAGTAACTGCAGGTCCAAATGTGGTCATTTCTGGGACACCAATGGTACAAAAAATAACATGTGGCAAGCAATGCATCTGCACAATGTTATGAAGAACAGAAACAACAGATAATAACTTTATTTATGTAAATGATGTGAGCAACATGTTAGATTCTGAAAATTCAATTCAGTTTATTTTTGCATAGTGCTTTTCATTGAGTGCGGGTGCAGAGTGTTGGGACAAGGTCTCAGCTAAAATGCAAATACAAACTTTACAAAAAAATTAATAACATAATGAGCACATGTAAAGACACAATAAATTAAAATAGTTTGAAATTGACTAACATAAATGTTGCCCAGCAATATCTGTTCATTAATGAATTGTTGAACTATGGCCAGATGACAACAGAGAAGAGGAAAACAAAATCTCTAGTCAGCAGAATTCCTGGAGAAAATAAACCTTTGGGGGGTTCACAGTCAGAGGCAACAGTTCTGGAGACCCCAGCCAAATGGCCTCATAGCCCCTCCTGGCTTTCTATAGTAGAGTCTGCACTGGGCCTCCTAATCTGGTGGCAGACTCTTCCCATCCTTTGATTCCAAGGTTCCCAGTGTCTCAGGTGTCTTTCCAAGCTCAGAAGATTACAGACAATCAAGGGCAAAAATTCTAGCAATGGCTGCCATTCTCCAGCAGCTTCTGATTCTTTTTCTTCCAAAATGAATTTAAATAATTAACAGCTGTCATACCAGTTTAAACTGAAGAAATATCAGATCATCCTCAGTTGCAGTGGCGGACCGTGCATTTCACACCTAGGCCTTCAGTAGTGCTCCGTCTGAATCAACCCGCCCCTCAAAAACTAATTTATGGTTATAAAAACCATCTTAATATGCAGAAATACAGTATAAAGAGCTGTTGCATCGCAGATAGATAACTCCTGTAGCCACAATAAATGCCTTTATTGAATAGACAAACCAGGGGTGAACAAGTTCCTTTCTACTGCAGCTACAGCCGTGACACACATAAAAAACATCAATAATAACTCATAAACTTGCAATATTATTTAGGAAAATCGCAACATTTTACTCACCAAAAATTCAGATTATTTGTAAACAAAATCCATCCTCCTCTCTTTCCTCAAAAACAGTTCAATTACTCTGTCATACAGATTATCTGTGCGCTTCAGTTCCATCACGAAGTCCCTTTCTATCGCCATCGAAGCTAATGCTGAAAGTCGAACCTGCCCTGTCATATTTCTGGCATAAGGTTTAATTCGCTTTAGGGCTGAAAATGACCACTCGACAGAAGCAGTGGACACGGGAATGGTCACCGCCAAACATACCAATGTGTACAGCTGCCCCATGATGCTCTCATTCAGATTTTTCTGATGAAGGAAGTCAAGGAGATCAGTGGGAGATTTTCCTGCAAAATCATCCATGGCATACATTACAGTCAGTTATGTTTTTAGCCGAGACAGATCAAAAAGTGCTCCGTGGCTCTGTGTTAAACTGGAGAAGGCTGCATGCGGGAAATTTTTCTTGTATTCCCGAAACTTCTGGGGGTCGAGGAGCGTCACAAACATCAGTTTTTCGTGGTCTTGAAATCTGGTCTGTGTCTGGCAAATAATATTGTCCAGAATCCTGCCATGGAGTTGGCGGTAGTGCGAGCGAGAATCTTGCGCTTGACCTCTTTGTGCGCTCAGAACACCTGCGGTGCGTTCAGTGGCCTCGTAGAGTTCCTCATATCGGCTTCTATCTCGCTCAACGGTGTCACAGAACTCCTTTTCCCTAGCCAGACAAAACTGCACATCCAGTTTTTTGTCCTGTAGTATTGAAAAGAGCACGTTTGAATACTCAAAAATGCCATTGAATGTGTGAAGCAAAAAACAAAGCTCAAAATCATACTCGTCATGATGCTCCAGAATGTGATGAAACAGTTCCTTTAGAGCATCTCTCTTCTCTATCCAATCAATGGGTCTGAATACGGTGACGTTGCCGTACGCCTGCTAGAAGGCCATAGTGAAACCAACTCAAAATCTGATTGGTTGAAGCAACAGTTTAATCGACATTTATTTTGTGTTAGAGGGCCTGCAGAACAGATTGTGAAGGCCTCCGGGCAGACTTCTTTGGCTTTGACCCTGCCTGGCAACAAATGATGGCTGAAATGTGATTGGTTAAATGCTTTAATACGAAAATACATGTCTGGAAGCAGCACAACCATCGGAAAAGCTATGAAAGGAAGCGGACAGACTATTTGGAATTATTTAATAAGTATTCATGGACAAAATATAATTAACATCAGTTTATGATTCAGATATTTTTTCAGGCCAGCAGAGAAGGCCTTGCAGGCCCTGACGGTCCGCCACTGCTCAGTTGTCATCTGATGTTCATTTTCCTTCCAAATGTGATGACAGAACAATCCTTTTCAGTGCATTCCTTCAGATGGACAAAGCATTGCAAAGATGAAGCCCATATCCATTCTGATTTGGAATTCTCTTGGTGGGAGTCCATGTACCATTGCGGTAGGTGCAGAGAGAGAGCATTAGCCACTCCTTTAAAGCAGGAGGACTCAGTAAAAATAGCAAAAAAACACAAGAAACATGAGATTGTTTGGGCAGAACCTTGAGATTTTAATCATCTGTGGTGTACGCTGTGTGTCTGACTTCGTGACCCTTACTTACCATGTTGAACACTTTTATCGATCAGTGTGAGATTGGCTCTTTCTGTAAATGCTTCTGTGCATACAGTTTATGCCAAAGGCAATGTCTGCTAACAAAGACTATCCTGCACTTCTAATGGGAGAAATGATGCAAAGTCTTGTATCAATAATATTAAATGTTGTGGATTGGAATATGTCAAGGTAGCAGTTGAGCTGCAAATTAAAACTTGAAGGGTGTTTCAACTTCCATGAACCTCCTTATACTCAGTGATAGCAAAATTTGACCAAATTCTCTCTTGTGAGCACCGCCTGATGTGAAGGGTCTCACTCCATTATACACCCCTCTGTGATCCAGCTGATATTTGGACCATCCTCTATATACAATGTGGATGTGTGTCATTTTATGTACACTACATGATGTCTCCTTGTTTGTTTTAACATTGTGTTTATGCTGCTTTTCTTTTTTTTCATCTGTAACACCCCATCCCTCCTAAGTGCCTTGTTACTGATGCCTAAAGGTAACATGGGAGAGGCCCCTGGGTTTCTTCTCCTGCATTTATCTAATGTAATTTGGTCCTCTCCTATTGCTAATTTTATTAAAGAATAATTATGTAGTACATTTGACATTTATGTACATTTGCTTCAGTTCAAACCAAACATACACGTAATCATAAGCTGCTAATAACAAGACAGAAAATACAAATGAACTTAAATGAGAAAGAACATTTACCGTATCAAAAAAAACAACTTTTAAAACAATATCAACATCAGTAACAATAATAATAATAATAATAATGAAGGTGTGTGTTGATTTTATCCTATACAAAAATATTCATACTAAATCCACTTTTTTACACTATAGGAAATCACTACACAGAATATAAGTATGCCAGTAAAAGTATTTAACAATTGAATAGAAAGATCTGTAAAGTTAACCATTTCTGTTGTATGCCATACACATTAATCCAAAACTTTTGTAATGATAACAATTTCAGTAGTATGTCACAGTACTGAATTAAATTAAAATTAATAATTAATCAGTGTATGGGCCCACACACCAGAAGGCATTCATACACAGTACAGGAAGCTTGTGAGCATTGGAGCAGGAAAACAATGATGGGCATCTTCACTCAATTGAGCTCAGAGTGTCAGGATGCACTATAAAGGACCACCTCATATGAGGTGAGACACAAAAATAACCAGATTGGTAAAAAAAAATATATTTATTGATGACTTACAGCATTCTAAACATTGTCACCTTCTATATAGTCCCCCTCCTGATCTCTACACTACTCCATACGCATCTTCCATTGATTGAAAGAGTGCTGGAAGACTTCTTGCTTGAGGCTCTTCAACAGGCTTCATCCAATGAAGAAAAATGTGTTCCCTTCAGGTCACTTTTGATTTTCGGGAACAAGTAAAAATCAACGGGAGCTAAATTGGGCGAATAGGGAGGATGATCGAGGACAGGAATGTTTTTGTCAGTCAAAAACTGCTTTACAGAAAAAGCATTGTGCGCGGGAGCGTTGTCCTGGTGAAGCACCCATCCCCTTCTCAACCTGGGCGTTGAACATCTTCCACATTTTCTTGTGCTTCCTTGAAATGTTTGTGCCATTCGAAAACTTGTGAGCGAGACAAACAGTTATCACCGTTCACTGTTTTTATCATTTCATAAGTTTCTATGGCTGTTTTGTTCAATTTTGTGAGAAATTTGATGTTGAGTCACTGTTCGATTTTTTCACCCGAGATTATAGTGGCAACTCATGTAGCGATTGTTGTGCAGATACTGACTGGGCTATTCACAGGATATACCTAGCTGGTCGGCGGTTTGAGAGGGCATGTAGAAGGGGATATAGTTCTATGATTCATGTTCGACCAACCTCCAGACAGTTTTCCAGGAAAGCCCCTAGTCCAGATCCAGTTATTTTTGTGTCTCACCTCATATTACCACCTCATCTGCACGAGACTGTCTTAAAGAACGCTGAGGCCCATGTGGAGTGAAAAATTCTGCACAACTCAGCAGTGAAGAGTTATATCAGGAGTTCTTTGGAAACGGGTAACCTGCCTGTCCCAAACTGGACACTGTGACGTCTTTTCAATAATCTAAATTACAGCAGATTAAAACACAGAAACTATACATTGATATCTTAGCAAAGTGAACTTAAACTGAAGTTCACGGGAACTGTCAGCAAGTTACTTGTTTAATAACTTAGATATTGCTGTTAATGCTGTAATGCCAAAGTTTACCATGTTGGCTAGAAAAATCGCTTTTCTTTCCTTTTCCTCTTCTATTTATTACTTTTTTCACGATTGTATGAGTTCTACTACTCTATTTTCTTTTTTCCTTCTTGCATGCTCTTTTTTTCTCTACCTCTTCCTGTCTCTTTGTTTCCAGGAATCAGCAGCTTCCCCCAAAGTCCGCCCATCGCAGCAAGTGATTGGATGCAGCTGCCCCTCTGGCCAATCAAAGACTGGTTTGAATGACACAAATCGACACGCTGGCTAGCTGCAGGTCTCTCAAATATGCAGAGTAAAGGTCTGTTAAAGGGACCTGCGGCAGTCCTAAAATTCAACAAACTACACATATTACATTTGTAATTATTATGCAGAATACTTGTCTCATATATTAGGTGAGCTAAATAAGAATGAATTGCATTGAATTTGGATTAGGTTCAGCACCCAACGTAAGTGTTTTTAGGCACATTTTCTGACCCCCTGCTCAGTGGTTACATATTGGAGCAACTAGGCTTGGAAAATAATAATAATAATAATTTTGCCCTTTGTATTGATCATGTGTTATCAGTTTTTAAATAATATTTTCCTTCACTTTTGAAACAGTAGACTAATATGAAGTTTTCTTCACACAAAGAATTTGTTACCAAGTAGCATGAAGAACAGTTGGACTTTAAGATCCTTCAAAACTCCACTTGATGTTATTTAGGACTAATTAGGTGAATGGGATTGTTGGGCTTTGTTGGGCTGGATGGCGTGTTCATCTCAAAATTGTTCAAATGTTTTATTTATTTCTTTTATGCAATATAGTGTAAGTACAGAAGACTTTTGAGCAGTGCTCATCTATCTCTATTCACTTAATTCTTGTAATATATCATCCAGTTGAATTCTGAAGTAATACTGTCAGTTTATTCCATGCATTTATAATTTTTCTATGTGAAAAAAACTTTCCAACATTTGTGCAAAATATTCCTTAAACCAGCTTCCATCTGTTCCCCCATGTTCTTACTGATAAATGTATTTTAAAGTAACAGCTGGGACCCACTGTATTAATTTGTTTCAGAATTCTGAACACTTCCATTTAAGATACTATACTTCATTTTAATTAGTACAATGCAATGTTTATTTTTGACCCCTCTGCTACTCCCACTCTCTCCCCCTAGTAAAATATCAAAGGCTGCTTTGAAGACTGAAAAAATAAAGCTGTAACAAAAACAATTGCAATTTTTGGTAAAACAGCAGAATTAATTTTATTTTTTTCAAAATCATAAAATATAGTAAATTTGTAAATCACTGCAAAAAAAATGGTTGTTCAGTGTACTTCCAGTTATGCAGACTGTGGGGTTGCAATTTAACACCAGTGACTACCTCAGAAAGGCCCAAATACACCTGTGCAGGAGAATGAGAGGAATGGAGTCTATTATAATATCGATGGTCCTGTGATGCCCAGGTTACCCTCAGCCTTGGCATCTCCTTGAACCTGTGTCATCAATGGCCACGACTGGGATGGACTAATGCAATGAGAACACACAGCAACAAGATCGGTGCATCAAAGTGCATTGTACAGCTTATTACAAACAGCAGGTGTCAAATGAATAAATCCAGCGTTGTTTCAATTTAACAATAAATAAATGAGAAAATGAGTAAAACCAGTCAGTCTATCATAAATCCAGGAATAGAATCACAGGAATAAAACCAAGTTGCTTTTCTCTGTTCCCTGAGCCTTTGTACTTTTTCTCTTCAAGCTGAGACACTGGTTAGCGCCGTCTACCTTTAAAACGGTGACCAGCTGAGGTGGATTGGACACCCAAGTCAGGCTCCGTCATCCCACCACCATCACTCTGATGATCCCTTGAAGCCCCTCAGTGACTCCTGTTCCCTGGATGCCCAGCAGGAGTGACCCTATCCCAAGAGTGATGTTTCTCTTGCTCATTAAGGGGACAACTCCCAACCTCCATGCCTCCTATCCTGTCTTTTACACCTGCTTACTCTCCCAATCTTACCTTCAGGGTGTGACTCTTAGAGGACTAGAAGCACCGGTAAAGAATTGAGTATCAAAAATATTATATTCACAGTCAGCAATCTCGAAATAGCATAAAACGACATGCCTATAATATCGGTCCACATTTATTTGAAATTTTGCAAAAAGGAGTCATTTTGAGCCCTTGTATTGCATTAGGGGATGAACCACCAGGGTCGGTTGATGCGGCATGCACAACTTCAGGTCCTTTTGATCAGTTTTGCTGAAGACACCTATTGGTTTGCTCTTTATCATAAGGGTGCAATTTCCTGCACAACTTCCCCTCTTAAAATGAAGACTTTATGGGATAAAAAGGCCACAAATAGGGGAGAAGCCCAAAAGACTTGATGTCTTGCATAACTAGACATCAAGACAAATCATCTGGTATATCATATGTGAGGGTTTTCTTGTACTGGTGAGTCAGGAGACATCAAACAAACAAAAAAAAAAACATTTGTAGTGCTTTTAAAGCGTTCGTAAGTAAATCTTATTAACACAATAAGATTCTCAGACCTGCTTAATCCAAGTCAGAGTTGGAGATGACCACAGAGTATCTTAGCAGCATTGAGAACACGTCAGAAAACAGTTCTACACAGGTTTGTCTATTGTAGGCACCCCTCACACACACACACACACACACACACACACACACACACACACACACACACACACACACACACACACCCAAGTAGGGCCCAATCTGGAGCTGCATGTCTTTAAGGATGAGGGAGAAAACGAGATGAATCACAGAAACACCCACACAGACAACACAAAAACACACAAACTCCAAGACAAGACATGAGATTCCATACCAGGATGGTAGATGTGTGAGGCTGCAGCAGCACTAACCACCACACCGCCATTCCTCCCAAATTCAAGAATGAAAAGCGACACTTTCTGTCAGGCTGATGACAGTGCTTGTGCTGGATATGTGTGAGGATGCACTCAGGTCAGTCAAATGGGGTGTTTGCACCCTTGGCTGTTTGGACAGCTCTGGCCCTCTTTGACTCCGACATGGACATGTGGATCTTGAAAGTGTTCAGCAACATCAGATGCACTAATTTAATTTTCTAAATAGTTCTAGCAAATGAAGCATTCTCCCTTATAAAAAATAATTTTACTTAAATGCAATTAATCAAATATTTTGTCGTGTTTGGGCTTCTGAGTAGCATTAAAAAAGAGCCAGGATGGTGCTTGCAAACAGATTTTAATCTTGAACTTGAAGAAATACAACTTTTATTAAACACACAGCAAACTCGACAACTTCTTAGTGGTTCTGCTCCAATGATGGATTCTCCAGATTAAAAGAATTCAAACACGTCTTCTTTGGAGACATCAAGGTGAGGGGAGGCAGGAGCCGAGCCTCCTCATCGTCTGGAAGGCTGAAGAAACCTGTCAGGTGAAAGAACAGAGTAGTGAGTAAGTAACTCAACTTTAAATCTTTCTTAGGCCATGAGTTACATGAGTTCACACCCTGCAGCTCAGCTATCTGCAGTTGATCCCGCATGGCTGAATTCCTAGATATCTGAAGGGTGTGTTTTCTCTGTTCTTGAACCAGCTCTAAAAATCACAAGCTAAGCCTGACTGGCCACATTTTCCATTCATTCCTTCTTCAGCCTACTTGATCCCTTTGTAGGGTGTTCAGGAGACAGAGACAGTGGGGACAGCACTGGGCACAAGGCAGGCCACTCTTACTGATACTGGGCACCATTATAGAGTCACCACTTAACCTATCCAGAATGCCTTTGTGATGCTGGAGGTAAACTGGAGAAGAAATTACACAAACAGAGAAGGAGAACACACAGACTTCATACGGACAGTGACTCCTGCACCACTCTGCTGCCACCTAATCATCCACAACATTACAACCCCAGACCCTTCTATTTCCAGTTTAGTGTCATGAGGGGCATAATCTACAGTGCATCCGGAAAGTATTCACAGCGCATCACTTTTTCCACATTTTGTTATGTTACAGCCTTATTCCAAAATGGATTAAATTCATTTTTTCCTTAGAATTCTACACACAACACCCCATAATGACAACGTGAAAAAAGTTTACTTGTGGTTTTTGCAAATTTATTAAAAATAAAATAATTGAGAAAGCACATGTACATAAGTATTCACAGCCTTTGCCATGAAGCTCAAAATTGAGCTCAGGTGCATCCTGTTTCCCCTGATCATCCTTGAGATGTTTCTGCAGCTTAATTGGAGTCCACCTGTGGTAAATTCAGTTGATTGGACATGATTTGGAAAGGCACAAACCTGTCTATATAAGGTCCCACAGTTGACAGTTCATGTCAGAGCACAAACCAAGCATGAAGTCAAAGGAATTGTCTGTAGACCTCCGAGACAGGATTGTCTCAAGGCACAAATCTGGGGAAGGTTACAGAAAAATTTCTGCAGCTTTGAAGGTCCCAATGAGAACAGTGGCCTCCATCATCCGTAAGTGGAAGATGTTCGAAACCACCAGGAATCTTCCTAGAACTGGCCGGCCATCTAAACTGAGCGATCGGGGGAGAAGGGCCTTAGTCAGGGAGGTGACCAAGAACCCTATGGTCACTCTGTCAGAGCTCCAGAGGTCCTCTGTGGAGAGAGGAGAACCTTCCAGAAGGACAACCATCTCTGCAGCAATCCACCAATCAGGCCTGTATGGTAGAGTGGCCAGACGGAAGCCACTCCTTAGTAAAAGGCACATGGCAGCCCACCTGGAGTTTGCCAAAAGGCACCTGAAGGACTCTCAGACCATGAGAAAGAAAATTCTCTGGTCTGATGAGACAAAGATTGAACTCTTTGGTGTGAATGTCAGACGTCACGTTTGGAGGAAACCTGGCACCATCCCGACAGTGAAGCATGGTGGTGGCAGCATCATGCTGTGGGGATGTTTTTCAGTGGCAGGAACTGGGAGACTAGTCAGGATAAAGGGAAAGATGACTGCAGCAATGTACAGAGACATCCTGGATGAAAACCTGCTCCAGAGCGCTCTTGACCTCAGACTGGGGCGACGGTTCATCTTTCAACAGGACAACGACCCTAAGCACACAGCCAAGATATCAAAGGAGTGGCTTCAGGACAACTCTGTGAATGTCCTTGAGTGGCCCAGCCAGAGCCCAGACTTGAATCCGATTGAACATCTCTGGAGAGATCTTAAAATGGCTGTGTACTGACGCTTCCCATCCAATCTGATGGAGCTTGAGAGGTGCTGCAAACAGGAATGGGCGAAACTGGCAAAGGATAGTTGTGCCAAGCTTGTGGCATCATATTCAAAAAGACTTGAGGCTGTAATTGCTGCCAAAGGTGCATCGACAAAGTATTGAGCAAAGGCTGTGAATACTTACAAACGTGATTTCTCAGTTTTTTTTATTTTTAATAAATTTGCAAAAACCTCAAGTAAACTTTTTTCACGTTGTCATTATGGGGTGTTGTGTGTAGAATTCTGAGGAAAAAAATGAATTTAATCCATATTGGAATAAGGCTGTAACATAACAAAAGGTGGAAAAAGTGATGCGCTGTGAATACTTTCCAGATGCACTGTATCTTAGTAGCATGAGCCAGTTACCAGTCCTGCACAGAGTGACAGGCCGTCACAGATAAATATGACTTCCAATATGACAATCTCTAAGCTGCTTTAACCAAGTCAGGGTCACATGGCCTAATTAAATATATTTATTGTTCATTTTCTTTGAAATATACGCCAACATGCAGAAAAATGATTTCTTTTAAAACCAAAGGAGAGAGAGTTACCATAAAAATGTAGAAGAACAATCCAGGACTAATTTAGGTATGGAAATTCAAAAATGAACTTGAATTTTCTGAGTTTATTTTAGGCTGGTGAAGCTTTCTTTTTGAGGTATGATTATCCAAAAATGAGCTCTCCTTTTGTCATGGCTGTCTCCCTTTTGAAAAGTGAAAAGAAGAGAAAAATTATACCGGATCATTAAAAACTGAATTGCTTTTTTTCCCCCTTTGACAAGACTGACTCTGAATTCTGTGGCTAAGCCCTCCCTCTTGTGCTGCGTTCCCCGGATAATTGTTCAGCATGACAGATCACCGTCCCCCACTGCCAAGACCCCCTGGCCATCACTGTGTCAGGTGTTATCAGCGACCTTTCACATTGTTCCTGGAAGCATTGACTGTAGGAAATGCCCTATCCTGGTGAGTCCTTATCACTGACAGGCATGATGATTTCCCCAGGGCCGGAGGGGGTTAAATGACGGGTTTTTGGAGGCGCCAATCCAGTCTTTGCATCTCATGAAGGCTGAGGAATGTTAGCAGGCTTCACTGAGAGAAGTGGTTGATGTTCCTGCTAGCAGCATGTGATAGGACCCTGGGCCATAGAGATTGAATGTTTTTTTTAATCTGTCAGATGTTACATGAAGCATGATTAATTATGATTTATGGATGAACAGTATGCATGTAATTGTGATAAAACTCTACTAGGAGGCTCAGCCGGGGAATAAAGAGCCAAGGGGTGAGAGATTTACTGGAAGAGAATGACAACAATGGTGGAAGGATGAGATCAAACAGTTTGTTGGTGACTGATGGTTACGATGAAAGATAAAAGAATGCAAAGAAACACCTGGAAGACATTGCTCTGTGCTAGAGAAAGGCCGCCAGGAACTGTGGCTTAGCCTGGCTTCAGTGCCTGAGCTCATGAACGAGTCCTCACCATTCAAGAGGCTGTAGGACTTGTGCTTTGGAGATTGATGAGTGGTACGAACTCCCAACAAATGGACTAGGATATCTAGAGTCACACTGTAAGGGGGCATCATAGAGCATGGCAGTGAAAAATCTGGTGTTTAATGTCAGGGCTGACCCTTTAACCTACATTTTAGGACCTCAATTGTTAGTCATAGGAAAGGTTGTTAGATGGTCCTCTCCTAACACGTCACCATCAAAATGGGAGTCTATTTATTGGGCTATCTCTATGTGCATCAGTAATCACTGTCTGAAGCATCATAGGTAACGTTCCATGTTGCCTGAAACATTAGATAGCCTTGCCTGCTCTTCAACAAGAGGTTAGTATTCAAGGGCTTTTGAGTATTTAGGTCAGGTCTTTCAATTTATCCATACAGTCAGGTCCATAAGTATTTGAACAGTGACACACTTTTCATAATTTTGGCTCTGTACGCCACCACAATTGATTTGAAATAAAGCAAACATTATGTGACTGAAGTGTAGACTTTCAGCTTTAATTTAAGGGGTTTGCCAAAAATATCATTTGAGTCTTTTAATAATGAGTTGATTCCAAGTGTGGAATTTGCATTTGGAAGCTGTCGCTGTGAATTTGCAGTTCGAGATCCAAAGAACTGTCCATGTAAGTACAAACAGGCCATCATTAGTCAGAGAAAACAAAACAAACCCTTTAGAGAGACAGGCAGAAACAAGATGAGTGGTCAAATCAACCATTTGGTACATTCTTAAAAAGAAGGAACACACTGGTGAGCTCAGCAACACCAGAAGGTCTGGAAAACCACAGTAGACAACTGTGCTGGATGATTTCAGAATTCTGCCCTTGGTGAAGAAGAACCCCTTCACAACATTTAATCAAACTAAGAACACACTTATGGGAGTAGACCTGTCAATGCCAAAGTCTACAATCAAGAGAAGACTTCATGAAAGTAAAGACAAAGGATTTACCACAAGGTGCAACAAACTGGTAAACCTCAAGCATAGGAAGGACAGATCAGACATTTTTTAAAAGCCTGTCCACTTCTGAAACAATTTTCTTTGAACAAAGAAAACTAAGATCAATATGTACCAGAATGCTGAAAAGAGAGGAGCATGGAGAAGAGAGGAAATGGCTCATGATCTGATGAATACCACATCATTTGTGAAAGATAGTGGAGGCAGTCTTATGGCCTCATCAAGCTTGGTGTGCCAATGGAAGTCAGTCACTAGTGTTTATTAATGATATAACGGCTGACAGAAGTAGCAGGATGAATTCTGAAGTGCATATAGATCTATACTGTCTGCTCAGATTCAGACAAATGCTGCAAAACTGATATGACAACACTGTACAGTACAGATGAACAATGTGCCAAAACATACTGTGACAGCAAACCAAGTGATTTTCAAGGCAAAGAAGTGGAATATTCTTCAGTGGCCAAGTAAGTCACCTGACCGCAACCCATTTTTAACATGCATTTTCATTTTTGCAAAAAGTCCAATCAACAAGCAACACCTGAAGACAAATGGCCTGCAAAGTATCACCAGGGAGGAAACCCAGCACTCGGAGATGGCCATGAGTCGCAGATTTCAGGTAATCATTGTGTGAAAAGGACTTTCATGGATATTCTCACAAGGAGTGCTGGTGATGGATTATGACGGCCTATTCAGAAGGGCTCCTGTGTGTTCTCTTGTTTTAGGACATCACACACTAGTGGAGCCAGGGACTAACAGAACCAACCCGATGGCAACAGATAAGCTGTCAAAGAGATTCTAGGTATCAAAAATGCAGCTCCAGCTGGGACAATTCAAAACTCAACAGGATATGGTGGCCTTGCCACTTTTATGGTGACCCCTGACCCTTAGTCATGCGATCCTTCTCCATGAGAGGGCATAACGGCTGCTTCTTACCAGCAACTCATTGAGCTTTAACACAGGAGAAAAACCACAAAGGCTTGCTGGCAGAGCCAATTAGAGATGAACAGCCAAGAAAGTTGACCCACCAGTGAGAAGGAGGCATCTGCTGACTATCAAGGCCTCAGGGGATGCTCACACAGATACTGTATATATTTTTCTGTTTGTGCTTAAATCTATGTAAATGTCTGCCTACTTACACTGATCTTTCTATTAAGAAAATACAGACCTTCAGCTTAAAGACCCTATCAGTTGTGTTTGTCAAAAATCATTACTTTCAAAGTAAGAAAGAGTAATACTAATGCAAAAGCTGTTTCAGTAAGAAATTTGAAAGAGAAAGCATTAAAAAGTACTACATTCACAAAATACTTTAAAAATCACACTGCAAAGGGTTAATGTGAGAGCCACGTTGCCCCCCATCATGCCTGGCACTGCTTAGATGAAATGTGATGGAGCATGAAGCGGAAGGATGCAGCTAGATGAAATTTAACACAATGATAAAGACTGGGCAGCATGTTGGCACAGCAGGTGATGATGCCACGTCAAAACCTTGGTACTTTGAATTGGTTCCCAGCTGAGGGGCCTTCTGCATAGAGTTTAGATGTGTTCACCCTCATCACAGGGTTCTCCAGGGGTCCAAAGCAGTCAAAAGGCATGTAATCAGATGGACTGGCTATGAGTGAGTGTGAAGATTTTTGTGAGAATGTCCAGAATCAGCATCATCTGCCATCTCCTATATTGTCCAACCCAGATATCCTCCCAAAGAGTGCTGGTGATGGATTAAGACTCCTGTGTGTCCCCTTGTTTTAGTAAACCACACACTAGTGGAGCCAGGGCAACTAATAAGCTGTCAAAGAGCTTCTGGGTATCAGATGTGCAGCTCCAGCTGGGACAATCAAAACTCAACAGCATATGGTGGCCTGGCCACTTTTATGGTGATCCTTGACCCTTTGGGGTGTTTTGATTTGGGGTTGGTCTATGCTGGGATAGGTTCCAGTAGGCATTTACTGGAAAGGAAGGAGGATGGATGCTGTAATGAAATGAACACCTTTATATCCCTCCATGTTGATTAATAAAGAGCAAGTGGTCTGTACTATTAAACTAGCAGGTGCCCATGACTCTAATTAACATTCAAGAGAACGCCTCCCAGAAAAGACTCACATAATGTTAAATAGGAAAATAGGGAAACATATTTAAAAATTACCATTTACCTATTTATTTTAGTGGCAAATAAATGTTACCAAAATTCAAAGTGAACTCCAGGAACAGTTCCAGAATTTAAATCAATGTGACACAATGTTACAAGGCTGTGTGTATTATCTTCTGTTCTGTTGTGGAATCACACCATAATCTGGTCCAGTTTGCACATTTGCTGTGATGTATATGTTCTTTTAGCGAACTTTCAAAAACTGGGAGATGCTTGTAAAAAACAAAACAAAAAGAAAAAAAAGGATATAAACCATAACAAAACCAAAGCCCAGTACGAGAGACAATAATCGTGGTTGGGAGAACAAGAGGGTCAAAATGGAAAGAACACACTAGAACAGAGCACAAAGATAAACTGTGAATACTTCACAGATTTGGTATTTGCAGATTGGATTACGATTTGCACTCAGAGCTGTCCATTTATCCTGTTGCGTCAATTACCCATGGGTCCTAACCTCAGAGGCCACGCCCCTAGAAATGCTGGAAGAGGACCTAACAATGGAAATAAACACTGGTGGCTTTTGAGGACCCAAAATCATACCAAATCATGACAATGTAGTTAAATTCCCTTTCTTATGTCTAGTTTGTTCATTTTTTTTTCTTTGATTATGATTGTTTATTTTAATATTGTTGTTTATTTTTGTTATTATTTGCCTAATATTGTACAGTATTTTATGTCAGTTGTGTTTATTATGTAGTTTTTATGTAAAAAAGTATGGCCTGTCTTGTTTCTTGTGTTTTGTGGGTGTTCCCCAAAAGAAGATCCTGCTGTCAATCTCTGTTGATTGACTACTCCCAGTCCTATAAAGGCTCATGGGAATTGCAGTCCCCCTGCGGTACATTGTGTATGCTTGGTGGTCAGTGAGTTTTTCTCTATTTTGCTATTTCTTGTATTTACTGGTTTTTTTTTTTTCAACTCCTTGCTTCTGTTTTTGGGGTTTTGATTTCTGGATAGTATTTTGGGACTTTTTTGCTTTGAATTGTCTTAATGGAAACCCCTTTTTCCTCGGTCTCACTCTTTTGAGCATTTTGTTATTTTGTTTTCAATTTTTGTTAATACGTGCTCTATTTATAGAGAATTTTTATTCCTTTGCTCTGCACTAGCCAGGTATTGACAGTTTTCCCCTTCTTAGTGGGGTATTTTGTATTAATTTTGGGATATTTCAAAGCACATTTTTGAACATTAAGAGTTAGGTACAATCTAGCTCAGTGTAGGCCCAAGCCAGCTGCTCAAGTACAATGTAGGTTGCCTTTTGGCACATCTCATATGGTCAGGTTGGTGAAAACCAGGCATGCTTCCTGGGTTATTTTTGAATGTCTTACACCTCTGTGGCTATTTTGGGTTAGTGCATCACAACATTTGCCCTGTGGTAACTGGAAGTGACCAGTTGGAAACCTACATTGTCTAGATAACAAAGGCCCACAAAACATGAGAACATAAGAAGCATGACAAACAAGAGGATATCATTCAGTTCATTAAGCTTGTTTGGTTAGCTAAGTGGTCTCAATAGATCATCAATATGCTTCATAAAGGTTGTCAAGTATTCTGCTTCAATTACATGTCTTGGTAGTTTGTTCCAGGTTCTCACAAATCTTTTTGTAAAAAAGTACTTACTGATTTCAGTCCTTAATGCACTTCCCCTTTATTTTCTCCGGTGTCCTTGGGTATGTGATTCACAGTTAAGCTGAAGGAATTCTGTTGGATCTACTTTATCAGTGCCTTTGAGGATTTTGAAGACATGGATTAGGTCCCCATGAATTCTCCTCTGCTCGAGTCTAAAGAAGTTTAATTCTCTCAGTCTGTCAGAGTACGCCATGTCCTGAAGCTCTGGAATGCACTTGGTTGTTCTCCTCTGCAGAGCTTCAGCTTCAGCTGCTGATCAGAACTGCACACAATACTCTAGATATGGTCTCACTAGTGTATTATATAGTCTGAGTGTAATGGTCCATGATTTATATTCAACAGTTTATCAATATAACCTAACCTGCTTCTGCATGTTGTTCAGATAATGGAAGTATTGCATCAACATAAACCCCAAAGTCCTTTTCAGAGGCTGCTTCCATTAGTACAGTGTCTCCCATCCTGTATTCATAATTAACGTTCTTTTTGCCTTGTACAGCACTTTGCACTTTTCTACATTAAACTGCATTTTCAAAGGGTTCACCTAGTTCTGAAGCTTGTCCAAGTCTTTCTGAACTGTTTTTGATGCATCCTCAGTGACTGCCATTGGTTCAGTTTTAGTACAAATTTCACTAATTTACTAACTATACCAGAATCTATGTTACAAATATAAATCAGAAAAAGTAATAGTCCAAGGATAGACCCCTGAGGGAAACATACAATTCTCCCTGCTCATTTACAGCATTGGAAAACTATACTGTAAACACTGTAAGTGTAGGACACTCTGGTGATGTCAGCTCAGTTTTCTGTCTCACTCAGCCACCATCTTCGGTGCAGCACAGCTACATTCCACCCATCCAGAGCATAAATCCTGTCGACTACGCCAAATATTTTGCTGTGAAATCACACCACTATCCATCCCAGTAGTCAGCCATGAACCTGCAACATGTTACATCCAGACCCACAATCATTCGCTATTTTCTATTATTTATTTCATTTTTATTATCCTATTTTAGTACTAGTTTGCTTTTTCAATTTCCATACTTTGTCTTATCTATAAGTTCAGTGATTGACGTAATAAAGTTGATACAAGGTACCTGGTGTGGAGAAATTGCACCTTTCTTTCCAACTGGTTTAGCAGGCTGAGGGGAGACGTCCGCAACAAAGTGCCTCATGGTTAGGAGCAATGCATTGTTGGTTGGTAAATGTCATTAGCCAAGGTGTATCAGTTTACATTTGTCTAGGTTATTCTTAGCAACCAAGGCAACCTTTTGAGCAAGGTTATATCCAGGGACACCATGAGGGTTTGTCAGTCTCTATGTATCTAGGTTATTGGCATGGACCAAGGTAGCCTTTAGGTCTAGGTTATATCTTGGAACACCCTTGTGTTGTTCATGCCAAAGCTAGTGTATCTCTGTGTGGAGTAATGAGGAGTGATAGGTGGTGCAGACATCACTTATAATCAGCGTAAGTGTTAAGGTTAGGGTATAACAGTACTCTATCCATTAGTAGGTCCAACTAACTCCAAGGTAATATGCCTTTAATTACAGGTATAGTCAAATTTACAGAATTATGCAGTGTTGTCAAGTGGTTTATCAGCATCTTAGAATCAAAACAAAAGTAAAATAATAATGACAAAATTAGAAATAATAACACTAATAAAACCATACAAAATCATAATGAACATGTGTAGATTCTGACACTCCCAGAAGATGGAGCAAGTTGGCCCAAATAGAGAGGACCTGAACAGACCCAGGACATGATGAAGGGATAATGGTATATTTCCAAGCTGTGCCTATTCTGCCCACTGCAATGGCAATTGGGCAGATTGAAAGATCATGAAGTGGAGTGTTCGCCCTTTTAATCAATTTGTAGATTCTTTACATACTGTGATGTCAAACTTCCCAAAATCATTCTTTTAAAATAAAGTTGAAAATGCATTAATAACCAAATAACCATTAATAACTGCGGATGCAGTGGAAATGAATGGTTAACATTAAAGTTAATTTTATCAGACAACTGTATTTTTCACTTTTATATTCTGTCTCCAAGACACTTTTTCAACCACTGGACAAGAAAGCATAGCTTGGCAGCAGATGGGAGAAACAGAATCATTGGAGTCTAATCCTGGGGTTGGATTTGCTCCATCACTTCACATAACCCTCAGCACCTCAGTCTTGGACTCTCGCCTGGATGGTTTTGTCCATGCTGTGTGGCCAGCTGATAGAAGTCTGTTGGACATTTATTTTATGTAATAAAGGTGGATTAGGTGACATTGTGTTTAGGATTGCTAACTTGAAGATCTGTGAATGGTACTTGAATTCATTTCCAGGACCATATCGTCCATTCTCCTTCGGAGTTTTCGCTGGCTTACCTTCACCTTCCAGAGTCACAAAGAAAGATTTGCCCAGTGTTATTGTGTTCTGTGATGAGCCATTATCTCATATTGGGCTGTTTTGTTAATTCTGTTCATTATGGAATGGGCTCTGGCTCCCCTGGTCCTAGAGGATGTGAGATTTAGAAAGAAGACAGTGAACTATCTGAGTTCAGAGAATAAATATATGGATGAAGAAGTTTTTTTTGTGTTGTTTTTGCTGAGGGCTTGCATCATGGTGTAAAATTTTGTTAATCTCCAGCATCATAGGCTATCATGATTTATTTAATTTTTCTAGAAAAATAAATATGCTTTTCCTGTCATTATTTTGTGGTTTGCTGAAGATTTTTAAGTTCAGGGAACACACACGGGTTATTAGTTTCTCATTCTTCACTACAGGAAAAAGCTAAGATTTATATATATTTTTGTATAATGCACCACCATTTTGTTTTCCTGGGAATGCCACCATTTTTGTGGTTTGTTGCTATGATGTGATGAGTTTTGGAGAGGGCTCAGGTGGTGTTGTTAATGTAGAGCTTTATAATCCTGTGCCATCTGGCAGCAACATTCAAGTTTGCAGGTATTCCATAAACAGAAAAGAAAATCTTTGTGAATGTGAAAACTATTTCATTTTCTTCAGGTAAACAACTTAGTCCTCTGTTCCTTTGATTCTGATTCTTGCTTCACATGTCAGGTTTTGTCGCAGTTTCCTTTTACCTTTTTGGTTTTGATCCCTGCTTATTCCATGATTTCATATGCATCTGCTGACCTTTAACTGTTGCCTTTTGCCTGCCAGCTTCCATCCTGTGGCAGAAGAGTAGGCCAGCCTTTTCCATGTGTTGCAAAGAATCATCCATTCATTGATTTTTCAACTCACTTAATTCAGTTTGTGGCTGCTAAGGGTAGTCAGTCACATTAGCATTCTGCATACCAGCAAATACAGTATACTAATAACATTCTTATACCCCCTAATCCAATTCAGGGCCACAGCTACTGCAACATTGGACATAAAGCAGAAAATGTCACTGCCAGCCCATCACAAGCCCACTTACACACTTGGGACATAACCTGCCCATTGGTGATATGGTAAGAAAATCCACACAGACACACTGCACTCAGTGAAAGCGCTATACAAAAATAAACTGAATTTAATTAAACACCTAAACAGCATGCAGATGATGACCAGATAAAGAATTTGAACCCAGGATGCTGGATTCATGAGGTAGGAATGCTGGCCATTGTACCACTATATTATTGGACAGTGCTTTATATTCCACCTAAAAATTATATTTTTTATATGTTACTTATTCCATATAGTTTGTGCAGTGATGGCAGAGAAAAAGTTTTAATCTCATGTTTTCAGGCAAAACAGAAAGAAAAAAGTTTATGATATAATAGGACCCAATAGTGATCAATGATGTACAATGGCAAACGATGTGGAACAAGAAAAGAAAAATCTCACGCTACTTGAGTCACATAATCCACATATCATATACCCAGCTGTATGGTCAAAATGAGCAAAACGTGAATTTTTTGCTAAAATATTATTAAACAATTTGAGGTGCCAAGGAGAAAAACGTTAGTCATATGAAGAGTTGAGATACCAGCCAGTAAGCCCAATAAATTGTAATTTTAGAAAAAAGATGAAAAGAAATAGGACACATAGACTGCAAAAGTGGCTTCAAGTGGCTGTAGAGAGCGCTCTGCCCTCTGCAACAGCTGGTCACCCTGATTGAATGCCAACTTCCAGTAGCCTCAGGGTTTATATATTGGCAGCCCAGAAGGGGTGGGGCCTCTGCGGGAAGCAGAACAGCTTCAGAACTGTGGGTGAAAAAGGAGAATGATTAGTGACAATGCCTCCTCTTTGCTCAAGATGGTATTATTTACATTCTAGGAGTCCCCTAAGCACATGTGCACGACAACACGTATTTCTTCCAGAACAGTCAGCGCACATCACAAGCAAATACAAGACTTTTCAACTGAAGATCTCCTCTTCATTTATTGGTCAAGCTTCCAATCTTAGACACAGCCATCAGCAGTGTGTCTGTCTACGGAGAAGGTGTCGACCTTGTCGAGAGGTTTACTTACCTCGGCAGTCACATTCATGTCTGACTCTTCCTGTGGAGTCAGTAGACGGACTGGGAGAGCATGGGGGGTCATGAGGTCTCTGGAAAGGGGTGTGTGGCGCTTCCGATATCTATGCAAAAGGACGAAGGTCCAAGTCTTTAGAGTCCTGGTGCTTCTTGTTTTGCTATATGGTTGTGAGACATGGACGCTATCCAGTGACCTGAGACGAAGACTGGACTCCTTTGGTACTGTCTCCCCGGAAAATCCTTGGGTACCATTGGTATGACTTTGTGTCGAATGAGCGGTTGCTCATGAAGTCCTGAATGAGGCACATTACCTGAATTGTGATGGAGCAACAGTTATGGCACTACGGCCATGTGACGCGTTTCCCTGAGGGTGATCCAGCTCACAGGATCCTCATTGTTGGGGACCTGAATGGCTGGACCAGGCCGAGGGGAATTCCACATAACTGCGGTAGATAGAGGGTCATTTCCGGAGGGTGGGACTGGACCGCGTGTTTGCCTGGGGGATTGCAAACCGGGATCCTGAGTTGTTTCGTCGTGTAGTGGGTGTGGCAAAACACTGTACCAGTGCATGCTCCCCAACTTGACTTGACTGCCAATCTTTAATTCAGAAGCGCAGTTTGCTGTTTATGATGTGGACTGTATTTTCTGGAAGTTTATGTTTAGCAATGTTATAACAAAAAAATGAATGTGTTTTACACATTTTGAGCGTACGACTGGATAGATGATATGTGGATTATGGCACACGAGTAACGTGAGATTTTCTTTTCTTTCTTCCACGGACATTTTTCACATTGTTTTTAGTTTATCACTATTTGCTTCTAATATATCATTAGCATATTCATTCTGCCTTAAAAATGCTTCTTGACCATCACATTTGGTAAGTAACATAAAAAAATATACATAATTTTTGGGTGGTGTATTCTTTAAAAATTAGCCAGGAGAGTATATAAAAGTATGAGAACATTCATCTTTCCATAAATGAACTTACTTAATCCAGTTTTAAGTGATTTATTGAATGCAGAAAAAGGTTTTTTTTAATGTACTGTAGCAGAGCAAAAAGTGACAACCTTAGTTTGAATGTTAGAACTCAGGCAGGAAGTCTGGTGGAAGGAGAGGACATCACCCAGCACGGGCAGCTCAGGCTGCATTCGAAGCCCAGTGCAGCTTTCTTCCTTTTTTTTATTCACCGCAGTCGAGATTCTGATTGCTTTGGGGCCCTGACAGCATGGAGCTGCCTTCAGGCCTCTCTTCTGCACGACTTTCCTTTTAATAAAAACTTCCTGCACCTTTGCTATTGTGGGTCTTATCTCTGCCTTCCATCACCAACCTTTTGTCGATTATGTCACCTGCTGCACTCTATGAACCTCCTTTAAAAGATTTACATTTCCCTTTACTAAAATGCTGCTGTCTTTTGCTATAATAAAAATGTCTTACAACTACATGGAATCAGAAACCGTTGCTCAAAAATGTCCTTTTCTCACTTCCATCAGCTCCATCCTGTTAACTCATACAATGGCTCCCAGTTCCCTGACAGAGAAATTTAAAACCATGAAACCTTTTGTTTATTCATTCATTTTCTGTTTCTTCCAAGAAAAGGACAGCAGTGGCACATGGCAGGGAAGCCTACAGGAATCTGAACCTCTCTGTGAGGTGTGTGTTATCATCTTCTGTCTCAAACTGTCCACATTCAGCTTCATCAGTCTTTCCTTTCCAGGTACCTGCCATGCTAGTCTGTTGTTGAACACTTCTGTCACTATTGAAGGGTGAAGACCACCAGACAGGCATTAACCTCACAGTAAAGACATATTTGTGAGTAAATAAATAAATAAATAAACAAGTCTTAAGGAAGTGGGATTTGGATTGGACTGAGCCCTTGGTGGCTTTTCGACTTGCAGTGTGAGTTTATTCTATTGATGCATTATAGAATATTAAAATTCATCCATTCTTCTATCTCAGTAGTTCTTAACCTTTATTCCTCCAAGACCCCCCCCCCCCCAATGAACTCCAAGCATGTGTGAGCCCCCACTGTGATATTCACCCTCTTGTACTTTTGCTGCAGTTTTGACAAAGCTGCTTGTTTTTTAACTTAACATTTATTAACAAAATGATATTTGCTGCTAGTGCTGCTGTTACACTGCCTGTATTCTTAAAGCATAATACACAATTAAGAAACCATTTCAAAAATAGCCTGTGTGTTTTTATGAAATAAAAGTTATTTTACTAGTGCCTGAATTTCTTAATCACAGCATAAAACAAGTTGCCATTTTTTGGGATAAATAATAACAAGTAATTACTAAAATACTCAATTTGTCGCTGCTGATATACTTGATAACAAAGGCCGCTCATTTGGCTTAAGTGTTACTTTTTATATTATGCATTAAATGACTACTTATTTCTGAAATAATCACTGCAGACGTTTTTGTTGTTGTTTATTTTTTCATCATAACTTAATTACAGAAGCTCTTTTGTTATCCCGGACTCAGCACTAAAGCATTTCCATCAACGATAGTCACATTTAACACGAGTGGAAATGCAAATACATTTTCTCTCCACATGCAACAATCAGGTCAGCGAAAAGACAAAATCTTCCTGTAGATAGATAGCACTTTATTTGTCCCCAGTGGGTAAGTGGGCTTTTTACAGAAGCTATTAAAATAAATGTTTGCATAAATAGATAAATATATATATATAAACGCTCACACTATTTTCTGATCACACACCAGAATCACATTTTAATCTCGTTGTAGAATAATGATCAACTGTTTTGGTGGACAATGAATTCAGTTTTGTGACTTTTGGTTCAATGATCTCTCATTAGTCTCCCTGGTTCTCTGATTTTTTGCATGAACTCTGACCACTTATTTGATCAATTTTCTTTTTCTGTCATTCAATGTTTTTTTTTTTATATTTTACTTTGCCTCTGAATATTTACCACGTTTCAGTATCCTTAAAATGTATTTAATTTAAACATAACACCTGAAGCCACCTGCATGTTATGAAAACAAATGAAGGGACATCAAAATATTCTACACATGGCTGCCAAGCTGTGGTCATTTCCACTGAGAGATCTTTCCTTGGGCAGTTCATACCTTGAAACCTTAGCTATGTCTGCTTCTTTAACAGTGCAATGATTCAGATCCAGTTACCGTATTTACTCACATATAAGTCGGGTCTCGAAACCTGAAAAATTGATCATAAAATCAGACCCCGACTTATACGCCCGTTCATAAATGCGACACTTTTTTTTTACATCTTCTTACCTCCACCAATCTCGCATCAGTTTCTCAGATACATCAAATTTTGTTGCAACAGCGCAGTTACCAATTTCTTTTGCTACTTCAACAACATTTAATTTAAAACCAGCTTCATATTTTCTTCTGATCGAATGCTCCATCGTAAATAAGGGATGCTCTTACGATAAAGGTGTATGAGGGTGTGAGATACAAAAAACACAAATCAGTGCAAATGTCACTTCGGAATAGTTCGGGTATTACTGTGTGGTCACATAGGCACAATAGAGAGAGAGAGAGAGAGAGAGAGAGAGAGAGAGAGAGAGAAAGAGAGAGTGAGAGAGTGAGAGAGGTTAGGAGCACGCACTGATACAGCACATTACCACACTGACATAGAAAAAAAAGGCAGTGTGCTCCTCTCTCAGGTGGGCATTAGCATATCATAATCCCTTGGACTAATTGTGTGAGTTTTCTGCATTTGACTTATATGACCGACATTATAAAATATCAGAAATTATACAATAAAACAATAAGTCCTGACTTATCCGTGGGAGAACTTATCCGCAAGTATATATGGTAGTTATTGGGGGCCCAGCTTAGGAACCTGTTTAATTGCATTTTGCAAAACAGTAGGTCAAACTGAAAATGAAGGACACATTACTCTGAGTTCACAGGTCCATCAAGTGATGGGAACTTGCAGTAGACTTCATCCTTTAAATGATGACATTGGAAGGGGAGGAGCATCGATGATATCATTGTTTCTCAGGTGGGACTTTCTCCATTCTAAGAGCAATAGCAGATGAGTCGATAGTGACTGTGCTACACCTCTTTCCTTCTCTTTGTGTCCCCATGAATCTCTCACCAGACTCTCATACTTGACGCTCCCTAAATGAGTTGGGAGTGTAGGTGGTTGATCCGTAGCTGGTATAATCAGAAATAAAAAATACAAAGCAGTGTGCAGCCCAAAGAATCTTTTAAGATCTCCTTTTCCCTGACAACTACTGCAGCAAGCTTTCAAACTTAAGATAATCACAGCTTTTAAACTCCGGGGTTTGCACAAGTGCTTCAGATTCACTCAACAGATGTTGTGCTGGTTCTGAAACTGCACACCACAAGTGTGGGAAGTAGCCCTGACAATATGAGTAATTATGTGTAAAAGAATGTAGGTTCAGAAAATGGGATGAGCTACTAAGACATTGACCAACACACACACACACACGCACACACACACACACTTTAGTGTTTGTGTTTTTACACACCCAGCTAACAGTGTATAATGCAATAAAAATGAATGATGGAATTTTAAAACCCACTGCCTGCAGGAACTGGGAGTCAAAAAGGAAATGCCTGTTTCGGGCCGGTGGCCAGAAGCAACACATAACGGATGAACCTAATCACTGCAGAAGGGTTATTAAATTCAGATGGCTGTCAGAGTTAGTCAACAATCAATGGAAAAAAAAATGTAAGGCAGTGGCACTCTGATAGCCCAGCGCTCATTTCCTATCTGTGGAGAATGAGGTGGAGTTGATCCACAATGTTTTCTGGTTGTTCTGTCGCCAGGAGGTAAAGAAAAATGAGAGCAATCATTATAATGGTGTATAAATCAGCACAAAGCTCAACAGAACGTGTAGTGCATGATCACTGAGTCAGTCATGTTTACTGGGAACTCTGGCTTGCAGATCTGCATTCGACAATGCACCCCACCGCTGGTAGTTTACCGTTATTACGTGTAATCGTTATTTTTGGGTGTAAGCCCAAGCTTTATTTTGACCTTTTCAGCCATTTCAGTTTTATTCCTCTCTGCTTCAGTAAACTGAAAGCAGGCTAGAAGAAAGTTGACTAGCTGACTCCTTGCTAAATGCTGCTAGTATCTCGTGTGGATGTGCTTCTGTTTCACTCAGCTGTCATTTTTGTTGTGTTTTCATTGAGTGAGAGGGTCAATGTGGAGCTTTAGAGTAGGATTTCCCTTGCTAGATCCTGCTATTTCTGTCCCCCTAGGGATGTTACTTAAAAATGTTAAGGTAACATAAATTGAGAAGGCAGACTGGAAAAACACCAACACAACAAGTCCCATTTCTGGATTCCTGAGGTATTTTTAGTTGACCAGTGGACAGGTAGGTAGGTTTCTGTAGCGGCACCCACTGTTTTTTAGCGAATTGTCAAAGAGTAAAGCTGCCTAGCAGTACACACGCTACAAGTAGATGTCATCATGGAATGCAAAGACACCATGACTTGCTTGACCTTTGAGTGTTTGCAGTAAAGCCTCCTCCGCAGGAAGCCCCATCTGTATCGAAACCTTCTGCTTTAACTTTAACACTTCTTCTCTTCCCTTTTCAGTTTTCCCCTGTTTTTCTCAGCCTTTTCTCTAAAGGTCAGAAGACTGCCACACTTTCTCTTTAACCTGACATATCAAAAGACTATGCAGGCCACGTTAGCTAACGGATTGCTTTTCCTGACAATTTAAATCCTAGGATGACAAAGTTGCATTCACTGCGTCATAAAATCAATAAAATAAACACGGCCTTTAATGAACTCCCTCGCGTCGATTCCAATGTGCTTACGTTCTTTTACAGCCAATGCTTACATCAAGTTCAATAATGTACAGACAGTACAAATTTAGGGCACCAAGCTCGACAAAGCTTTGAGGACAGGCATTTTACATTTTCATTCCAGCTGGCTAGATGCATAATGGCATTTTGGGGACACCGCATTGGCCAACTAAGATTAAAAGAAAAGAACTAATCCAAAATGAAACAACTTACTGTCAGCGTTATAAAGCAGGGGATTATGTGAAAAAACTTGCTAAACACGTGTATGTCCAACAATGTATCTTCTTTTATTCCTCGAGACTCTTTGATTCACTCCCTCAAAATCCCACAAGGATCTCCTTCTGTAGAATTAACTATGTATACACCCTGTAACTATTAAAGGAACATGGCATGCCTTTCTGAAAAGGGTGAAATCAGCCATGAATCTTCCACATATGAGAGAAAAAGTCAGCTTGACATGACATTGTGGATTGACAGGAACCACAAGGTGACAGTTAGTGCCTGTCAGGTGTGTTGCCCCACACCAGGGTAACAAAGCAGCAAAGAGAGTTTGGCATCCTCATTTGAGAAATGGTATGCTGCTGTCCCAGAACACAGGCTACCCAGGAGATGTTGAGGAATATCTGACTCCCCCTCTTTAGAGTGAAAGTAAAACCTGGGTTTGGTGGGCAAGACGTCACAACTCATCCTTCTCCACAGGTAGCTGATGGTGTTTCTGGGTGAGGAAACTGGAGTCCATTCTTCATTTGCCACAGATGGAATTTGGCTGAACAGACCAGTGCTCGTATTTATCAAACAAAAACATACAAACAAACATAATTGCTCCTAAGAATGGCACTAAAAGTCTGACTAAGATATGAATTTGTCCTACCCCAAAGTAGGACTTCAGAAGTAGCTATGAAAGGTCCTACTCCCACTCCCAGCGAGCAGTAGGAGGCCGCATTTGAGATTGAATGACATCACGATTTTATGGCGCCCCCAGCTGCAAATTGGCACTCATTATGATGTTTTTGTAGTTTTCTGATACTAAGGCTTTGCCAGAAAAAACAGTAATAATGATAATATTCAAATTAGTAGGAGAAGAGAAAAAAGAAAAAGAAGAAGAAGTAAAACATAATATGGTAGGATATTGTGGTATGTTGCATATTGTTAAATGCAATCTTGGAAAGTAGAGAATGTCTGAGAAATGGAGAAGAAGTGTACTGGTAACAATTTTTAAGAATAAGGGTAATGTGCTGAGCTGTAGTAATTACAGAGGGAAAAAAATGGGTTTCCTCTGAGGGTGTTGAGCATCAACATATCTTAAGTATCAGGGCTGAAATATGAACGTTCAGGGGATATACTTAATATTTGTTTATTAATTTTCAAACGTGTGTGGAACAATTGTGGAACAAATGGCAAACCTTCAAAATATGTAGTGAGACATGTGCCTATTGAACTCCTTGACACCCCAATCATTTTATTTTTTATGATGCCAGCAAGGTGAACCTGAAAACAATGTCTAGTCAGAAAAAAAATCATTTGTGCTGAAAATGGAGCACTATTTTATTTGACTCTTAAGAATGTCTAGGTTTTTCAATCCATGTGCTAACATTTAACTTTGCTGATTTACATTAAAGGCAAAGAACAGTCATTCCTGCTTCTTACCTTTACCACTGCATGTTACACAACATGCCATATGCCAAGGCCTGCTGTAGAACTCAATTGCTTTCTCCAAAGCACATCCTATTAGGGTATCCAATGTGTGAAATGGCACAGCGTTTCACTCTGTCATATCATTACTGTGGATCACCAGCAGTCTCCGTGATCAATACAGAATACCAGCAACAGCTGCATGTGGTTCTCATGGTAGAAGAAGAGGCAATTGTTGTGAAGCGACAACTGTACTTGTGTGCTTACCCGCCATACACAAGGCACAGATGCTTGCACTGAGTGACCCCGAACTGGGCAAATCATGAATAGCTACATTTGCGGCCTCTCCTAGCTTTTTTTGGAGTTCTAAGTAAATATGCAGTATCTGTTTAGGAGTCTGATTCCCTTCATTGCACTCATTTTGTGTGGGTTGGGTTCATTTAGATTGATGATGCCAGGAAATGGCTCTGCTTGTTGGAATCAGCCCGGTATGTAATAAGAGGCGTAGAGCAGCTAGCATTGCTACATCAAACCGTTTTGTGTTTTTCAGTAGGCTTACATCTGCTCAGGAGATTCCTGCCCAGCACTCCCTCATGCCAGGATAGGCTGCGGCCTGCCACAATGCTTATAATGGAAAAGAACTGTTCAGAAAATGTTGACAAATGTTACCATGATTTAGCTGGCTCCCAAAACTCACACACTGGTTTCTATAAAAATATTTTTGAAGAATAACGCCTTTTACTGAGCACTTTGAAGTATTTATTGCCGCATGGTAATGGGTGTTTTTGTAAGAAAAGTTTTGTGATTTGCACTATATATAATGAAGATTGGATTATGTTTTATTGTGCATGCTGTTATATTGATACCTTTCTATAAAACAATTTGCCTTCATTACAGTATAAATCATTAATAACATTCTAGCTTTTATTAAACTGGAATTGCACAAAGTGAGTTACATAATTAAAGCTCTTAAGTGGATCAACAAGTCAGTACATTTTACCTGTATTTAGAAATTTTAAAGTCTGAACAGCTGAACATTTAGTACAGAAATGTTTAAATAGAAGCAGGCCATTAACAAAAAGAAATGTTAATAAAACTGAAAACGCAGTAGTAACATGATAATGCTCAGAAGTGCATCAGTACACGGGGCCTTAGTGTATTTAAACACACAAGAGCATTTGACTACAAGGGTGGATGGAGTTTGCAAATTACCAACTAGGACTTGATTTCTCAGATAATCTGAGCACAACAGATTTATATTAGTGCTGGGATTGAAGACGAAACTGGCCTTGAATAAGATTCACCAACAGGAATAAAAGGAAATGCCTATTTAAACCAGTAAGCAACCTCTTATATACTGTAGTACCTTTCATTTTGTGTCCTGTTGGTTAAAACATCCAGAGTGGTCTTGAGAACCCCCTTTACCTCTCTGATGTGTTAGATCTGTTACCTCATTTGTCTCCTTTGTATTGTAAATGACTCTTTGTTCTTGCCAAACCGATGCTAATTGTGCTGTGCTGCCTATCAGTTGCTAACATCAAATGGCACCTTGGTATGTCCATTTTTTTCCAATTTGATGACAGAACATTTGCTGGATTATCCCAGTGTTTGAATCTGTACCATGTTATACCATATATTGCAATATATAGAATACTGCATACAACACCTACAGTATTAAAGTGTTCAACCCCTTAGAAGTTTTCATATCTTATTGTCAAACAGCATTGAATCTTTTTTGACACTGATCTCCTGAAAGAGACTGTTTAATGTCAAAGTGGAAACTGATCTCTATAAAGTGATCTAAAATAATCTATTCTATCTATATATTAAAATCCTAAGCCTAAAAGTGCAATGATTTTGTGCAATGATTTTATGTGTCATATTTTTTGTCATGCTTTAAATCAGGCTTATTTTAAAACCTACATACTGTATATGTTTGGTATCATTCTTTTCAGAATTTATCAAACTTTAATGTGATGTTGTTAAATTTTCAGATTCCTATTCCGTTTTTAAAGCCAGCAAGCCAGCAAGCCAGCAGCTGATCGAGCAAAGAGGATGTAAAAAAAAAAAACTGTATTTCTGGGGTGTGCTCATCCCCCCTCTTCACAACGCGAGCAGCAGAGACACGATGTGGCTGGCCGGTAGCGCAGCAAACAGGGGACGAACCCTCTAGTTACAAATATAAAACAGAAAATAATTGATCACTTAAGTATTCACCCCGTTTAACATGAAACACCTGAATTGTCAATGTGAGGTCAGATGGTTTGAGAAGTCGCAAAGTGGATGTCACCTGTCTGGGGTTTCAATTGATTGCAGCAAAAATGCACCTTATGGATGGTCCATCTTGTGGAGAGTTAGTATGGTGGTGTAACTTACACAATGAAGACAAAAGAACACTCCAAACAACTTCATGAAAAGAAGACTGAAAAGCACAAGTCAGTGGATGGAGCCAAGTCACTAAACATCCCCTGCAGTCCAGTTAAATAAATTATTAAGAAATGGAAAGAGCATGTGCCTCGCAGTTAGGAGACCTGGGTTCGCTTCCCGGGTCCTCCCTGCGTGGAGTTTGCATGTTCTCCCCGTGTCTGCGTGGGTTTCCTCCGGGCGCTCCAGTTTCCTCCCACAGTCCAAAGACATGCAGGTTAGGTGGATTGGTGATTCTAAATTGGCCCTAGTGTGTGCTTGGTGTGTGGGTGTGTTTGTGTGTGTCCTGCGGTGGGTTGGCACCCTGCCCAGGATTGGTTCCCTGCCTTGTGCCCTGTGTTGGCTGGGATTGGTTCCAGCAGACCCCCGTGACCCTGTGTTCGGATTCAGCGGGTTGGAAAATGGATGGATGGATGGAAAGAGCATGGCACAGCTGGAAATGTGCTAGAACAGGCCGTTCACAAAAACGGAATGATCATACAAGACGAAGACTAGTGAGGAAGACCACCAAGAGACTTATGAGAACTCTGAGGGAGATACAAACTACAGAGGCTGAAATTGAAAAGACTGTGCCAGCAACAAATGTTGCCAGGGTGATTTACCTGTCAAAGTGTTATGGAAGAAAAAAAATGCAAAAAAATTAAAAAACACACATGATATCTCAAACGGAGTTTGCCAAAACTTGGGAGACTCTGGCATGAACTGGAAGAAGGTTCAATGAGCTCATGAGACCACAATTGAGCTTTTTGACCATCAGACTAAACCCCATTTTTGAGCACTGCACATAATCAAAAACATACCATCTCCACCATGAAGCATGATAATGATGGCATTATTTATTTATTTATCTATCTATTTAGCAGACACCTTTATCCAAGGCAACTTACAAAGCAAGTTATAATACATATAACAATCAAGGTGCAGACATCAAAGCAACAAAGAACAAGATTCAAAACTAGTACATAATTATACTTACAACAAGACAAAGACAAAAAGATGAAAATGAGTATCCTAAACTCTTTATCAGTACAACAGCAGCCATTGTCACACACGTGCGCTTGGGAGTTAACCAAAACGACCAGAAAATGCCAATTCCACACCAGGCCAGGAGGCGGTGGGTTGCACTAAGCCTTTCTTTTTTCTCTCCACAAACCAAACATGAGAAATCCCTCCTGTCCCGGCCCCGAGGATGTCACTTCCTGTCCCGGTCCCAAGGACGTCACTTCCTGTGAACCACCTATAAAAACCCCTCATCCTCCATACTTAAACAGTTCTGTTTTGGACTCTAACCTGTACACATTGTATGCTACTTTAAAGCCTTTTGCAGCCAGGGAAACTATACGGGTGGGTGCCCCAAACCTTCGTTGTCTGTCCAGCTGTTTCTTTCACACTATCCTGTAGGAAATAAGCTAAGCAGATCCAAAATAATTAATGAGAAGATGTGTTTTCAAAAGACGCTTAAACACAAATAAAGAGGATGGACAGTCAACAGAGAGGCAGAGGCCTCCCGGCATCATGGTGTGCAGATGCTTCTCTGCAGCAGGCTCGGGAAGGCTTGTTAGGGTGGAAATAAAATGAATCCAGCAAAATATGGAGAAATCCTGAAGAAAAACCTGATGGAGTCTGAAAGGAACCTGTGCCTGTGGAAAAGATTTGTTTTCCAGTATGACAACGGGGCTGCGGGGGCCTATAATGCTGTTAAGATGGCCCTGTGCTCACTCGCGATCAGCATGCAACCTGACAGAGCTGGAGCAGTTTTATAAACAACAATGAGGAACAATGGCAGTGTGCAGGTGTGCAAAGCTGAAAGAGACCTGTACACACCGTCTCAAGGCTGTCATGGCTGCCAAAGAAGCAACTACTAAATACTGACTTGACAGGACAGAATATGTATGCAATGAATTGTTTTGTGTTTTATATTTACAATTACTTTAGCCCACTTTGCACAGATCTGTTTTCCTTTACATTTCTGTTGATCAGTGTCAAAAAAAGCCAAATTAAAACCACTATGAATTAATCTTGTATAACAATAAAATGTGAAAGTTTCCAAGGGGGTGACTAGTTTTAATTGTCACTTTATACAATATCAGTATGTTGGCAGCCATATATTTTAAAGCACCTAATAGCCGTCTTGTCAGTGAATGACAAGGAAATTAAAGACTGATTGAGTTCCACCCCCAATGTTCTAAATAGACGACTTTTTAATTGAAATGCAGCACTAAGATAAAGTGAGTTGCACTTCACTTTACTGCATATTGGACCGTATGTATGATGTGTATGTGACAAATAAAGTTTGATTTGATGGCTGAGTTGGTCACACAGGAAGTTCACGTTCTGCAGAGTGTGGCGTCATACAGTTTTCAAGCCTACTCCTGTGCCACTGGGCCACACTGCCTGCACACCCAAAAGCAAGAACATCTTCACCTGAGTGTTAAAGACTCATTAAACGGCCTCCCTTCTGTCTGCTAGCAGGTCTTTCATATCCAGTCCTTGTTTGCTTACTCACCAGCTGGCCTCCTGTGATGTTTCTTGTCAATAGGCAGACATTCTGTTTTATTAGGAGGTGCAACTGCACTTTAATTATATCCAGATGTTTATACTTACCTATTGCATTGGATCACAATGGCTCTATTCTTTGCCCTGTACCTTCCACCTTGACTAATGATATTTTTTTTAATTCTGCTCTCTTTGGCACTAAAAGCATCATTCAGCAGCTAATAAAAGGAATTCAAAACATGAGAGAAAGCAAGACAATTGCACATTTTCCAGCCTCTTTCCCATCTATCAGTTCAGCAATAAATGGAAGCCTATTCAATTCCCTGTAATGTGAGGACTGAAGCATGCAGCGAAACTGTCACAGTAGTTGTGCACTTTGTGCACACAAACACACACACACACATACATTCAAACATACACATATATTGTATAAAATGAATGATATAAAATATACAGTAGTGAACAAAGTAGGTGTGGTCTGGGATTTTCGTTTATTATATGAAGCAGATTTAACATTGGAGGAAAATGGACACATGGTGTAATGGCAAGATTTGGGTGGGTGTTATGGGCCTCATGGCATATGCCGTCTCCTTTCTTTGCTGCACTACAAAGGAGCTGCCGACACCTTGATTTTCCAAAGGCTCCTCTCATGTGACCCCACTGCCTAAACACTCACACTACAAGGCTGCACCTCAGAGACAACACCACATCGTTTACTTTCCTCAACTCTGTGAGACAATCCAAGCTAGGATCCTTAAGGAGACTTACCTGTGGCCACACATCCAGTCTAATGGAGTTTAGCAGCAGAGAAGCATCTATGAAGTGCCTGCAGATAAGTGGTCTCTATCAATGCCCTCTCTTTGATGCGCTGCACAGAGTGCTTTCATGGCCTGGTGCTAACTCCAATGATTCTGCAATGTGCCATTTCTTTTTTCCAGCCTTCTTTATAATCTAAATTTTAGTTTCTACAGATATTGATTTACGTTTTTGTGACATAGTGGCCAAATTTTATTTTTTACTTTGTGAAAATATTGTGACAGACGACTGGGGACCTTCCCCACTGGGACGCCTGGAGAAGCAAAGGACAGGGAGAGAGGCAATTCCTGCAAGAGGGCAGATCCCCTGTATTGTATGGGGGCAACGGATCTTGGAAACTCAACCCTGTGGGGGTCCGTGGCCACCGCCAGGGGGCACCTGGATAGTTTCGGAGACATGGACTGCAACACTTCCGCCACACCAGGAAGTGCTGCAGGAAGGTCATCAGGGAGCACCTGGTGCATTATAAAATGGGCCGCCTCACTCTATTCAGGGAGCCAGAGTCGGGAGGCAGAGGACGGAACTTGTAAGGAAAGGAGTGGAGGCAGCAGAACAAAAGAAGGAGAGTAAAGTAAAAGTAGAAAGGACTGAGTAATTCTGGCTGATTAGAGAATTGTGTGCTGTAGAGACAAGGAGCAACACAAAAGTGTGTGTTTTTGGACTTCTGAGTCTGCATGTCTATCAGTGGCTGGGCTGATCTTCCACAATATTCATACACTTATAGTACACATGAAATCATTAAGCACTCAAGTATAAACACTTTACTCTCTACAGCACACACAATGTCAATGACAAATGGTGGCTGCTATAGGTAAAGAAGCTGCACAATGACATTACTCTAGCAGGCTGGCACTTGAATTTGTGTTCATGCCTTGTGCCATAGTACAAATTTGTCCTTTAATAAAACTTATCTAATTGACTTATTTTCATTTTTTGGTGCCAGTATCTTCTCAGTGAGTATCGTCAGTGTATTTAGTGGCGGCCCCATTTTGATTCTCAAGTTAGTTTTTTGCAGTTATTGACTTTTCTTGCCAGTAGTGGGTTGATCTGGCAGCATTTGCTCATTCACACATATACAGGAATCTAATTTCCCAGATTAGTAGCATTCATACATGATGATTCCAGAAAAACTTTGTGGAACTACTCAAAAGCTCATCGACCACCAAAGTCAGAGTTCTTATTGCTCAAAAGAAAATTGCCTGGTGAGAAGCAGTCGTGATTAGTTATCTGTTTCTAACAAACTGATTATTTCATAAAGCACCTGAACCAAAAAGATGCATAAACAAACCTATGGAATAGCATCCAAAAACAAAAATAGCAGCGATTCAGTCTAGACACTGAAAAGCACTGACCATTGGAAGAGCACAATTTTAACTTCGAAAATGCAAATTATTTTTTCAGGATCCCTAAAACAATGCCCATTTTATAGGATGGTGGCAAGCAGCCAGAAGCGAACTGTTAATTATCCACCCAATTTGCAAAACAACTCTTGGATTTTAAAAGCATGCACATGCTAATTTAAGAGCTAATTAATGCTGTCTAAAAAAGCAAACATCTAAATAATCAATTTGGAAAATCTCTCCTTTTGAAAATTAAAGTGCTATTTTTTGGAATCTATCCATTTAAAGAAGAATGGAAGGATGTGAACATGCGCTTTTTCTGCTTAAAGAAAAGAAAATATATAGCAGACATTTGATGCTTATTACAAGTTTAGCTAACGTTCTTTCAATAAATGCTCAATTTGTATGCAGTGCAGGGTTCCAGATAAGGAATTTTACTATGAACCCCAAGGTTGCCTTTTTAAAACCTGCCTTTGACAGACTGTGTGACCCTGAGAAGAGCCTGAGCGTAGTCTTTAAAAATCTATGAAGAGGAATAAAAACAAATGTAAAGTGTTAAAAAAATCAGACTCAGACTTTTAATGGAACAAAATATGCCCTGTTGAAAGGGGACATACAGCAGTGTTTGTTATAAACCCCCTCTCACGATGGAGCACGAACACTAAGCACACTACAATGTTGGCACTGATGCTTCGAGTGGTGGGGAATGACCCTCTGACCTGGATGTTCCACTTTCAGCTGCTTAAGCTGAGGTCACAATAATCAGCTTCTAGTCCTGGGGTACGTCAGACTTGCCAGCGACCTTTGCTGATCTTGTCGACGGACCATGTCAGTTTTTACAATTGAAAATCACTGGGCACGTCACATTTAATGACTGCGTGATGAATTTTAAGCAAAGTTGCGCTCTCCCCTTTTTCAGACAGCCAACAGTGTGCTGCCTGATGGAGCTGGTGCTGTGCAAAGGGTTAAGAAGTATGGCGAATTCAGCTGCAATCCCTGCTTTTTTCCATTCTGTCATGGTACTTAAAATTCAAGACATCAGGCAGGGGAGTTTCTCTTCTGCTTGTGAGGTCCAAAACACCCGAGTTCTGTATTCTTTGTCACTGCATTATGTACATTAGACTTCTGGACGAGCATTCATCGTTTGTCAGGTCTCATGCACTCACACTCCGTCTTTACATTAGACTTCTGGACGAGCATTCATCGTTTGTCAGGTCTCATGCACTCACACTCCGTCTCTTTTAGATTTTCTCAGAGCTAATCATGGACTGGTTAGAGTCATTGAGAATGTCACATTACACGACCACATTCATTGGATCACACTAACGACTGCCTCCTAATTCGCTAAGATACTGTAAATGAAGGCTACAACTACAATTTGCTGGAAAAATTATATAATATGACATGGCCTTTAGCCATTAGGCCCAACTATGTGCCTGAGATGCAAGCGTATACTGTATGTGTGCTAGGTATGAGCCTCCAGACAGTGTGACGTGAGCAGTTAGGAGCCTTGCTTTTGCATCATTGAACACTTTTCTATGGTACTCCAAGTCCGCACATTATTGCTGAAAAGTGTATGAGGCTCTTGACTACTGAGGCAGGCTAGCAACTCGCACAGTGCCTCTGACTATAACAAAAATAATTCACAGAACCGTAAATGAAAGAAAAAACAAGACAGCTGCATGTTAAGTCCAGCTTTTTCCACAATGGTTTAGGGCCTGGGAGCATCACTGAAGAGGGGGGATGAATCCCAGGGTAAGGGCCATATTGGGTAAGCTGATTTGTGTTTTATATTCAATAAAATGGAATTACATATTTTAATTCATTCTTGTTTACCATGGTGCCAGAAAGTGATGAGATGTTGCATCTTGGGTGGACATTCAAGTAAGAATTTCAATATGCGCTACACAAATGACAGTACGGTCACCACTTCAACTATTACTACAATAATGGCCTCTCATGGAAGTGTGATTGAGAAGTAATGCACAAGAAGTTACTGGCTCACTGTGTGACCCGGAGCCTTGTTTTATAATGTAGAATAGAGTAACATTTGCACTGTACACTCATTATTCCTAAGGTGAGTACTTAAATGCCCATTCCTCCTTCCTTCCATTTCCTAACCAGCTCATCAAACCCAAGAGCCTAACATGGCAGCACCTCACATTAGAGTGAATGGAATCCAGCTGTAGAGCACACTAACCGATGCATCCACACCCTCTCCCTCTTGGCCAGGTCTCCATTAAGCTAATGCACACTGAGCCTTGTCAGGCTGGGATGTGGCAGATAAAACAGAGCACCCAGAGGACAATCCAGGCATGTGGAAAATATGAAAACTTCACATAAACAGCGACTAGGCTGGGATATGAATGTAGAAGGCAGGACTGCTAGCCATAGCAACCCTATGGTGGACATATTTATTTATGTTAATTTTATTTTTTATACCACTTTTCATAGTAGGCACAACAAAGAATTATAAAAAGCAGTTCCAATAGCAGAAATAAAATAATAATACAAATATCATATCAAGATCTCCTTTGGTGTCTAATGTTATCCCCTGAAGATGTGCTACATTACCTTTCTTGGATACATCCTTCTTTTTACAGTAATTCATGCAGAGGAAGACCAGACAGTGTTAACAGTTGTAGATATTCTTCGGAATTTCTTAAATTGATGTTTTCATCTTCCGCACAGTCACCACAAACTGTTTCAGCATAGTCTATTGATATGCATTTAACCAATTTGCAGTGTAACCAATCAACATTTTTGGCGTTAATTCGTTTGACTTTATCGTTTCTTGGTGCTAGGATTGCCCGTGCACTCATTTTTACTGTTGATAACCCTTCGTGATGAAATGTCTCGACTCATAGGAGCAAGAACTGTGTCTGTCAAAAGCATTCACACGAATGAGAGGTAAGAGTACCATGTGCATGGTTTTCTATGGTTGAGAGGAGGGCGCGACTTGAAAACATCTCATGGCCAAAGTCTTGAGTCACGGGACTTGAAAAAATCTTCCAAAAAGTCTCATCTCGCAGGCCCTGTCTTAGGTATTATGGGGCCCTAGGCGAAAGGGGGGTCCAGGGGCCCCCTGAGGGGGGCAGAGCCCCCCTGGAAGCTCTGCGAAATGCGTGAAAATTAGACCAAGGAGACGTTTTCTTGTAACGTTACGAGGTCATCACCCTGCGTCCCTTTTTCGCCCGGAGTAGTTAGCTGCTAAAATTTAGCCAGTTTGAACTGTTTCCACTGGGCACCACGTGGCGGTATGTAGCTAAGTCCAGCTTAGTTTTTTTGTATTTTTTCTTTTTTTAGTTTTTTTGTCCTTTTTTATTTTTTGGGATATTTGAAACTTTTGGAATGCATTGCGAGGGGAGGGGCGAGCCGGGGGCCTGGCCGCCGTCGATCCGGGGCCCTAGGCGGTCGCCTACTTCGCCTATGCCTAAGGCCGGGCCTGCATCTCGTCACAGGATTTTTTTATTATAATAGACATACTGTATATATATCCATCCATCCATTTTCCAACCCGCTGAATCTGAACACAGGGGTCTGCTGGAGCCAATCCCAGCCAACACAGGGCACAAGGCAGGAACCAATCCCGGGCAGGGTGCCAATCCACCGCAGGACACACACAAACACACACTAGGGCCAATTTAGAATTGCCAATCCACCTAACCAGCATGTCTTTGGACTGTGGGAGGAAACCGGAGCGCCCAGAGGAAGCCCACGCAGACACGGGGAGAACATGCAAACTCCACCTAGGGTGGACCTGGGAAGTGAACCCAGGTCCCCAGGTCTCCCAACTGTGAGGCAGCAGCGCTACCCACTGCGCCACCGTGCTGCCCTCTGTATATATATGTTTTCTAATAATGGATAAAATAAAAAAAGAAATAAAATTGTTCACCACCTGAGCCCCCTGCTTTAAGAACCTTTCTAATTAACATGGATGGAGGATGAGAGCCAAAAGGAAAACAAATGAGAAGAAGAGTACAATACGATACATCTTATATTTGTATAATGCAAGATCAGTAATTGTCATTACGTTTGTCATGTAATACGCCACTGGCTTTAGGAGAAACCATAAATACAGTATAAAACAGAAGGGTCGTAATGATAGTCAGGTGTCAGTTGGTAAAAACCCAATTCAATTGCGAAATGCAAAAAGAAAAGAAACAGAAAATTGCAAATATGTGAGCTAGTTGACTCATTTTCCTTAACCTAGCAGCTGCTTAGCCTTAAGTTCCACTACACTCTTCGGAACTGAGAGGTTAAAGTGATATCAAGTTTCTTTGAGCCATCGTCCTCCACTCTGAGACTGGAAGCGGAAGTTAGTTGAGAGACATGTGCCTTTAACATTCCTTATGTCTTCCTTTAAATAAGATGCCACAAGGCTGTCACCCAACTCAAACATTTGACACAACATCAGAACCCTAGACGAACATATCCGAACATGAAGTCTGCTACCTGCTTCTTTGTATAGTACATTTTTTACATTTCTATTCAATTATTTAAAAGACACAAATCATAAGTAGATTAAGACCACAGCAATCATACAAGTGCTTACTCAAGGTACTAAAGATGTTTTGTTCATTACTGGCAGGGATTCTCAAACTAACTTTGAAACAGGACTCGGGGTTTAGTCGGAATAGCAAGTATCTGACCATTCCATGTATCATTTAGTCTTTTATCATGTTACTTTGTATGTAAATGATGGTATTAAAAACTAAAAATTCATTGGTTCATATATTCACATGATAGGAAGAACATGCAAAGCCACATCTCCTCTAGAATTCTCCTAGTCACAACCTGCTTGTAATTAGCAAGACCGTGTCAATAATCTCTCCAAAACCTCAAAGAGGACTCTGTGTCTGGAAAGTTTACATTTTCTTGTGAGGACAATGGATTTTATATTTAAGTCTGTTAATGTTTATATTGTAGGGCATCAGGGCTAAGGCAGAAGCTGAGGTAACCTCCCCACTGACCCATCCCACCCAGCCCATACCATTAAGGTGGATAATAGCTGAAATAGTGAGCAGCACAGCAGAATGACACAACCTGAAACAACAGAAAGGCAGTTGGTAGAGAGAAGAGGGATAAACAACTACAAGTGACTGGCCGGAGTAAAGGAACATAATAGGATGTTTTTTTTTAATATCAGGTCGTTTGTCCGGAGCTGGATGGGTTTCACTGGTTTATAGCACTTGTGCTGTTATCTCTCTTTATATTCACTTGCTTTCATATACAACAGTGTGATCAGTAGAAAAATACATGGATTTTGCATCCTATCTGGCATTCTTTTTGTAGTAGTGCCAGAGATGCCAATACACAATATATCCAATTCTGGGGTTTGACAGCTGCGCATTTGAGAGCATGGCTGCTCTTCTTTGTTTCCATTCACAAAGGGATCGCCTCATCACTGAATGTGGATATAATAATGGACTACAACATTGTCTTTCTTGGACATGCTGCTCTCTGGCAGCAGCATCAAGCATGCTGTTTTACCCATGATAACAACCTGGATAATAACAGGGCATGTGTGGGGCTGGCACAAGAGGCTGGAGGCTTTGATAAACCACTGGAGCCACCAGTGTGACAATTCACTGTCATGATGAACTGCTGGGTTCAATTTGTAATTACAATCATGCAAGGTGCAAAGATAAATCACTTGGCTTTTTGGAACAAAATAACCTGAGCAAGATGATGAATGGGTAACACTTTAGTGTGATTGGTACTTTAGGAATTAATAACCAGGAATTATCCATAATAACCATGGTAACAGTATGGTAATTGCCAGAAAGTTCTCCTGTGTCAAATGAGCAGCCATTTTTCTGCAGCTTTAGTTTCCAAATTTGTACTGCAGGCGTGCTTCCTGGTAATATACGTGCCATGTGTACCCAGGGAAAAAAAGCCCAATCATTAAAATGTGGATTCTGTTTTACGCCTTACGTTATGCGCACCCTTTTGCATAGTGACAGCTTTATTTTTCACCTGAGTCACTGATGTGACTTGTAAGATGTGTTATTTCTGTTTGGATTTCTGGAAAGTTGCTGGAGCAGAGCTTGATTAGGAAGGAAAAAAAAAAGAAATGAAAAATATTGTTGTTGTTCTGCCTTTTTATTTTTCTCCAGTGATTAAGAAAACAACTGTATCTGCAGTGTAAAATGTAATCATTGGAAGAGAAGAATGGACACAATCAAATACATGCTGTTAATCACCACTCTAAGTATCTTCAATCAATGCATATTCTGTTATTGTGTTCTTGGAGGAACTTAAGGAGGAACTAACTGTGAACTGCAGAAGATTGACATACAGTGGAGGAGATTCATTAAAATATAGACACTTGAAAAATCATTCTTAGCCTGATCGCTTAGTGCATGTTATTAGATTATAAAAGATGGTGAAATGGCGCTAATGCATGCAATGATTTCAACCAGGATGGCTAGATGAAAGAGATGGCACTCCTTAAAAATTTGACACCTTTAGTCCTGGTTTACTTTTGATTCAACTAAAATAATCATTCACAGACCCGTAACTGCCTTTCATTCATGTCTTGTTTTTGTTACTAACATAACGTAATTCTTAATGTTGTGGCCGCACAGCCCCACTAGGCTGGGTTCAAATCCTACTCAGGTCCTTGTCTGTGTTGGTCAATATCTTCATCTCCACTTTTATTACCACATCCCAGAGGCGTGTTTCTGGTTAACTGATGACTCTAAATCGGCCCTCTATAAGACAAGTATGAATGTGTGCATGAACATGACCTAGGGTGGACTGGTGCTCCATCCAGAGTTGCTCCCTTTCCTGCCCCTCATGTAGACAGAACAGGCTGAAAGACTGTGTAGTCTTGAACCATACCAGTTCTCTGAATCCATTTGTACAGTCAGAAATGATGGGATTAACTTGTATAAAGAAAAGGGTGCTCAGTGTTGTTGCACTGTCCTGACCATGATGAGCAATGTGTTGTTATCATATTTTCTTGGTACGTAGAAGTCACTTTAAGCTCAATTTATTTTCTTATCATTTTTGGAGTTTGCCTTTTTTGTTAACAGGGTGGCACAGCTGTTAGTGGACCTGCCTCACAGTTCATGGAATCTTCATGTGGAGTCTGCACATTCTCCCCTGGCCCATGTGGGTTTTCTCCACATACGTTGGCTTAATCCCACACACCATTTAACAAGTGTTTTACTATAACAAGTGCATGTATTATAATTGTATCCAAACTGGAATGGTAAAACTGCAAAAACATCCTGACCAAACAAAATGTTTAATTATTAAATTCATAATTCTAAGGCATATGTCTAAAATAAGATATTCAAAATCAAATGCTAGTATCCTGCATTCAAATTCAGAATAAAATAATTAAGATCAGAAATATGTAAAGAAAGCTGAAGCAAATAAACTAATTAGACAATAATGCTCAATGCAGATTATTAGAAAATCTTCACTTCCAAATACAAATGTCAAAATCAGAAAAGCAAACGCTAAAACCTCTGAAAGTTCTGGCAGCTGGTGTCTTGAAATATTCCAGTAACTGCAGGCTAAACCACCGCAGCACCTCGTGGCATTAAGCTAACTAGAGGGCTGCACCAGAAGACAATACAGAGGCCCAAAAGGTAAAGGGATCAGGAGGAAATGGTAAAGATTCAACAAAATTTCAAAAATGTTTAGGTAAGGTGAGTGGAGAAAACTACAAACATAAGGAAAAAGTTTAACTGGGGCAACGCACAAGCAAAATCCTAACACCAGCTAGCTGCACATGGTCTCTCGCTTGGAAAGCAGCTGCGTGCACTGGGATGGCATTGTCCTGTTTTGCTTTGGTATGGACAAGGACAAAAAAAAACACAATTTAAGAAGTTATGTTCCTGTGTTCTGGTGATTTGGGCATCCTTAACCCCAGGATGAGAACCTAAGAAAGCTTTTAAATCCATCTTAAGCCACAGGCATGAATGACTATAAAGTGTTCATTAGAGACGGGTTGATGGCTAACTGGTAAGTAGAAGAGCCTAAGGTAGTGAGTGTTCCTGCAAAGTAAAAAGACAGAGAAAATTCCGGGAGATGGGAGAGGTAATGGAGAAATTCCTGTGGGACAAAACTAAACCAAAATGGCCACACATATACAAAACCAAAAGTCACAGTCAAAAAGAACATGACCTGAATACCTTCTTGAACACCAACTCCTTATACAGCAGGTGTTTGTCTGTTTTTTGAAAAACTAAAATCTTGCACACTAAAAGGAGAAAATTGCTGCTTTAAATTTAAACATCTTCTTGGTGATGAGGTCACAGCACGTGTTTCATGGCTAAACATGAAATGCCTCCTAATGCCTAAAGAAAATCACAAAATGGTGGAGAAGACAAAATCAAAATTACAGTGTGTCAAAATAAAGTAGTAAAATCAAATAATCATAAGCAATCAAACCATGTCAAAAGTCCAAACTAAATTCTGAAAATTTCAAACAGTACAGAACAAAACCAAGAAATCAAAGAATACTTTACAAAATCATAACAGAGAGAGAGAATGAGCGAGAGATGAAGTGAGTGAGACGGAGTGCTATAGTGAGATAGTTTTGAGGTAGGCAAGCGGGTCAGGCAATGTAAGGTCACTTCACAGAGGGGTCTTATTTTTTGAACCATTTAATCTATTCATATGTTTTTCCTTCCTAGTGTAGTTTACTGTTTCAAATAAACAGCCTTTATCAGATATCTTTGTCCTGGCATCTTTATTCCAGGTGTGCCTGGATACCAGGTGACTGATCGTTTGCAGTCAGAATTAAAGATGGATTATGGATGTCATATCTCTAACATAATTGATTTTGTAGATCTACTACCAGCAGTATAAACTGGGCAGTCAGGGTTAAGGGATGGACTAGGAAATTAAACATAAAACTAAACAAAGTGATGTCTAAAACTAGGATGTCAATAGATCTGTCGTCGAAACCAACATGTTAAACCTAACTCACAGTTAAAAGGATGATTGCTAGAAATCTTAAACCAGAAAACACACCAAACTGTACATAAACATTTTTATTATTATCTACAATCTTGGATGCCATCAAGCGTGCAGTTTATAATGCACCACAACACTTCCATAAACCATGTCCCCATTAAACAAGTAACATGTCCCCAGAACGGGACCATAAAATGGCAGCACTAAAGGTAAAACAAAATGGCATTACAGCAAACGTAAAGCATAATGATAATATATATATATATGTCGCGTACTCTTTGCATTATTTGACAGTAAACTAATTCAACCATTCTATGATCTGCTTCTTGCAACTGAAAGAGGGCACCGTGGCAGGTGTTAGCCGACTTGCTGACCAACCACAAGCATTACCTGGTAGGTAACCACCCATACAATCAGATTGTGATTCAGACTACGAATGCCATGAATATTTATATATATATATATATAGTGGGGAACAGCCCGGACACAGACAGGTAGACATGATGGTATCACCACACACACGTTTATTATACATTCTATTTACAGTTCAAGTGCACAATCCCAGTGCCTCAGCACCAATCACCCCTTAAGTCCTTGGCCACACTCACAATGCCTTCTTAGTCTCTGGTCTGCCTCTACTCATCTCCACCAAGCTTCGTCTTTTTCCTCCTGACTCTTGCCCCTGACTGGAGGGAGGCGGCCCCTTTTATTCACCCCGGAAGGACTCCAGGTGCATCCTGAGGGCTTCTGTAGCCACGCCCCTGTGTGGCGGAAGCTCTGTCGGCGTATCCGGAAGTCCTCCGGGTGTCCCCAATACTCTTCCCCCTAGCACTTCCGGGTGTGGCAGAAGTACTGAGGTCTAGGGCTCCCAAGGCATTGGGGCGCCCTCTGGCGGTGACCACGGGCCCCTACAGGGTTGAGCTTCCAAGCTCTGTACCCGTGGTCCCCTAAGCAACCAGGGAGGACGCCCCCTCGTGTCCTGGAGGAGGCACAAGCCCTCCTCCGCTCCTCCTGGGCATCCCGGCCGGGCATGCACCCCGCCAGGTACCACAATATACATGTACTGTGTGGAGACCCAATGTGAAAAAAATAATTATGCAGAAAAAATGTTAAGGAGCATCCTAGAAAAAATTGCTCTAAGCATAAAAATGTTTAACTTTGTCTGCACAGGCCTGTGAAGATGGCAGCTTACTAACACTTGCCATCAAGTCTGGATGTATGGTGGCACAGTTGTAGTGCCGTTGCCTTGCAGTAAAAGAGACCAGGGTTTGTGTCCCAGGTCCTTTCTGTGTGGGTTTCCTCCCACAATCCACAACAACATTGAATTGGCTCCAGTGTGCGGTTGGTGTGTGTGTGTGTGTGTGTCAGTCCAGGGAATTGTTCCTGCCTTGCGCATTGTGTTAGCTGGGATGGGCTCCAGCACCCCCTGTGACCCTGTTCAGGAATTAACAGGTTAGAAAATGACTGACTGGCTGACCATCCAGTCTAATGGAACTTGAGAGGATCTTCCAGGAAAAACTGCCCAAATCCAGGTGTGCCGAGCTTGTAGAGACTTACCCAAGAAGACTAGAAGCTTTAGTTTCTGGCAAAGTCCTGAATTAAGGATCTGAATACTTACAGTATATGAATGTGAGAGATCTGTGTTTGATTTTTAATAAATTTACAAAACTTTCTGAAAATATGTTTTCACGTTGTCTTTATGGATTATTGAGTATAAATTAATGAAAAAAAATCACATTTAGCAATTTAATTAAATCTACAACACATTAAAGTGTGAATAGAAGTGAAGGGCTCTGAATACTTACTGAATCCACTGTATATATGTGTTCATGTATCTATATTAGTTGGGATTAGGTTCCTGATCTTTAATTAAAAAAAAAGAACTAGCCTATATGGACACCTTTTTCTTAGCACATTGTGGATGTGGTCCTCAACATGCTTCTATTTTAAATAAAAAAGAAAGCAAGCATAAGACGAAGCCATCTGTTAAAGACCAGTCGTCTCAAGTCACTGTGGCTCATTATTCATTTTCTTTCTTCCTCTTAATTCTCTGCATATTTCGTATCATTGTGCAATTGTGGTCTCTGTTTAGTTTTTTGAAAGCACATGCAATTACAGAATGAGTTGAGAAGAGTCTCAGGGCACTTGAATAAACAGAAAATGCTAATGACATTCTCCATATTCAGTCATTTTATTTTGAATGATGTGTTAATTTATGTCAATGTATTAAACAAGAGCTTTGTAGCCTAACTATAAGCTTTGATTTATTATGAACGGTTATCAAGGGAGGCATTGGTGAAAGTTTGCCCTAGTTAAATGTTGAAAATCTCCTTGACGTTGCAGGAAAAGGAGATGTGGCTGTGACTGATGAAGCAGCAAGTCAGACATCAGAGTGTTTTCATGATGTCCTGGTTTAGATATACTTAGATCTTCAAAATTGTTAGTTTATGCTTTATCTGCATTGCTTTTTTCCTCTGATCGCTGATCTAAAACATAAAAGGCCTTCATGGTGATCAGATTTTAGATTATCTGCGTCAATTAATGCAGTCTGTAATTAATCTGACACCATAAATGAGAACAGTGGAGCAGTGGTTAGTGCTACAACCTCACACTTTCAGTGTTCTGGGTTCAAATCCAGGCCCAGGTCCTGTCTAAATGGAGTCCACACATATTCTGAGCCTGTTTGCAAATTAAATAAGTTTGGAAAATGAATGAGTGTGAGCCCCTCCTGGCTTGTACCCAGGGCCGGATTTATATGAAAAGAGGCCCTAGGCTATTCCACTTATGAGGCCCTTTCACCTTCCATTTTTAAGTTTGTAAATTACATGAGAGATAATAAAATTTTGCTAACAATTTGAATGTAGGCCCCTCTTGATCTTGAGGCCCTAGGCTGAAGCCTAGTTAGCCTATAGGAAAATCCGGCCCTGCTTGTACCCAATGCTGTTTGGATCAGCTTTGCCAGCTCACAGCCCTGCATTGTAATAAGCAGCTTCTAAAGATGGTTAGATGCATAAATAGAGGAAAAGAAATGTTTATCAAAAGATCTGCTCAAGTTTCTAAGTTGTGTATGCTCAAGTTTCTTATTTTCATCTGAAGGTACAATTTGCAGAGTAGTGGAAGGCATACTATTTATCTTCCTAAATGTATGTGGTCTTGATCCATAGAATTTGTTTTTTCCTGGGATGCTCAACCTTTCTTATGCCATTCTGTCAGGTTTATTTACTTTCCTGTAATGCAAAATGAGCTTACTGATCCTCACTATGGCTAGAAGGAGTCCTTCCTGTCTCTTGGCACAGTGGCAGGATTTTGGCAACAGTCATTTTCAGCTGTCTTAAGAGTCAAAGAATCCCTGATGCTGGAGTGAGACAGAGTCAACTGTTAGACACGACTTGAATCCAAGAGTGGCTTCTTATGGGAGAAGATGCTTGGTGAGATTAAGACAGCCAATGTGATGGTGTCACTAAAATTTCATAATTCGCCACATAAATTGTTAGTCCATTCACCAAGCATCAGTCATAATCAGTCAGTCATATTGCCATCATAAAGCACTTTGCAGACCAATTATGAACAGTGTTAGAGTCCAAAAGAAGAAGACATTCTGTATAAAGAAAAGCTTCATGGTGTCCATTAGTAAAACACTCATTGTTTGTCTCTACCCATGGGATAACAGTCCCCAGCATTCTACAAATGGCTTAGCAGTGATTTTGTGTTGTGTGGTCATGGCTGTATGTAGAGCAATAGAAACTAGCAAACCTGTCTGGCCTTGTTACCTTGCATAATACTTGAAATGACATAAGAAATACAAGAGACAAAAGCATTTTAAAAAGACTGCAGACAACAAGAGATAGCTTACCAGAGAAAACTTGCACATCCACTGAAAAAGCATGATAGCATGGCAAAGACAGGCCTTTATGTTATCCAGCTCATCTGTCTATTCAGCACCCCATCTGTATTCAGCTTGGCTCATTATTGCTAACGCCAGCCAAGTCTGTGTGCAACCCTGAGCTAGTGATCAATGAGCAGCAGTTCTAGGACCATGTTGCTATTTTTTCTTGGCCTTGCAGATCCACTTTATGCAACATCCGCAGGATGAGACCATATATGATGGAGTATGCAGTATAATTCCTGGTCCAACCTTTAGTCTTGTCATGTCTGAATTACTGCAGCTCTCTGCTGGCAGGAGTACCGGTATGGGTCACCAAGCTACTTCAGATGTTTTGAAATAGAGTGGCATGTCTGTTATTCTACTAGCAGAGGTGGGCACACATCACTCTGCTTTTCAGATCACTACATAGACTCCCTGGAGCAGCATATATTAGGTTTAGATCCCAGATGCTTGCCTACAGAGTAGTCAGTTGGGTCAGCACCTTTATATGGAGACACTTCTGAAGTCCTATGCTCTCGCTTGACCGCTCAAGTCCACCGATGAATGGCGTCTGGTGATATCACCTCAGGGTGGCATCAAACTTCAATCCTGACATATTTTATTTCTGGCTCCGAGCTAGTTGAACGAGCTGCCGACCAGCATTCAAACTTCTGACTCCCTGAATGTGTTTAAGAAGCATTTGAATCCCCTCTTATTTGGTGAATTTATGTCTAACTGGTATTAGTTGTTATCTTTGTAACCTAGAAATTGTAAGCAGCAGCTATTTTGTTCTGAGCTCTTCACTTGTGAGGGCCAATTTATAACCTGTTCTGTAACACTTGTTTCCCTAACCGTCCTCTGGACTGATGTTTTCTTGTTTATGTGTATCTTTTTTATAAGTCACTTTGGATAAAAGTGATGTAAATGTAAATTTAGTAGAGGGGTGCAGTTGCAGGCAGGGGTCCATGAGAATGGCTGTCAGGATTCAATGATGGCTCACAAGCAGCTTATCTTCAAGTGTCAAGGTAAAGGGACTACAGTATACTAAATTCCGAGCTAAAACTCAATTGGAGTCAATACCAGAAATTTGCCTACAAGAAGAGAGCTCAATGAGAAAGTTTTAGATGAGACAGGTAGAATTTTATTTGTTCATAGGGGAAATTTGGCTTTTTACGGAAGCCTATTAGATAGATAGATAGATAGATAGATAGATAGATAGATAGATAGATAGATAGATAGATAGATAGATAGATAGATAGATAGATAGATAGATAGATAGATAGATAGATAGATAGACAGATAGATAGACTTTGTTCTGAACAAACACAAAAATGATGAAAAAGGAAGAAAATTAAAAAGAAAGAAAACTTCTGACTTGGCAGTTATAGTTACAGTGAAAATGTATACTGTATTATTGATAAGAAATGTGGACACCATTTTAACTGCACAGCCATCTTATATGGCTCACATGGCATGCGTCACATGTCCAACAACCACATACAGACCAGTGCCTGAATTTATCAAGCATCTCAGAGTAGGAAAACAGTTAGAACTCGCTGAAATTTTGCAGAGTAATGCATATTTGATCCTAATCTTAGGAGTAGGAGTAAAATAAATTTATCAGTTTTCCTTACTTAGGAAACTACTCCTAACTTCAGCAGGATTTAGGAGAGATTGGGATCCATCCTAATTCACTGGGAGCTACCAGATGATGCCGTTTTTTTGGAATCTCTGTTCAACAATAAACTTCTAAACAAATATTGATTTGACAGAGATGCAAATTTGTAACAAATCATGTATGTTACTTGATCGATGCCTCTACAGAGAGAAGCAATGTGCTGCCAGCCAAAATGAAAGTATTGGTAACTTAAAAACGTAAAAAAGATTCTTGCAAATATATTTCTGAACTCATTTTGCTTTGTTTTTAATTTATTGTAGACTTGGCAATATTCTGACTTAATAAATGTCTTTAAAGAAATTTGATTGTTGCATTATACATTTAAAAAATACATTATTTTAAAAGACTGTATCATATAGTGCCCTATCTACTGTATCTATCTATCTTATATAGCTCTCTAACTCTCTACTTTATATAGTGCCTTATCTATCTATCTATCTATCTATCTATCTATCTATCTATCTATCTATCTATCTATCTATCTATCTATCTATCTATCTATCTATCAAAAAAAATCTTTTTTCCATCTACACCTTTGTGTATTCATCTGGTTTAGTGAAATCTTTGGAAAGAAAATGAATGGAAAAGATTGCAGACATAAGAATAAATACTCCTCTTCATGCTACAGGTCATTTAGATGTTATCCTTGGAAAGGAAAATAATCAGCAATATAAGAATGACCTGAAATGGCAGAATGAAAACAATAACAAGCCATAAAATGAACTAAGATCTGTTAATTGCAAAGACTGTTTTTTAACTAAGCAATCAAGTTGGAATGACAACCTGCATCCATTATTGACCACTAGGACTGGCTCTGCAGACCCCTGCAGTATACTATTAGTTGCTAAACTAGACACAAGTACACATTTTCTTTATTATTTAGTAATTGCATTCAAACCCCCAAAAACAGAAAAACCAAAAAGAGATGAAAATAATGAAACAGTAAGCAGTAGTGAGTCAAAGCTATTAAATGAATCAGAATGTTTGTAGCGATTAATTCAAAGAGTATCACTGATAAAGTGCTGACATAAACTAAACTTGTTTTCAGTTGTTCTTTGAGTAAATGTAGCCTTTTTTTAATTTGAAGAAAAGCAAAACATCATCTTCTGATTGTACCAGCGTAGGTGGGTTATGATTCCACTAACTGAACAGAATGGGACAACCATCCAGTGCGTTGTTGTGGTGCCCAGTACAGGATGGTGCTCAATCTGCTATACATAACAAGAATGGGAAAAGAATATGTATTTGTTGTCTCTGATAAATAAAAAGACAAGAAACATGTTAGTAGATAGCATAACTAGAACAGAGTAGCACCGTGGTTAGTACTGCTGCCACATGGATCCACAGTGCTAGGTTCTAACTCAATGCTTGATCTCTGTCTGTGACTAGTATGCAGGTTCTCCCCGTGTGACGTTTTCTCCTGTTTGCTGTTTTCTGGGCTCCTAGTGATGTTAAATTTGCCCCATGTGGCTGTGTGCATGAGTGGACTGGCTCCTGCTTTGGGCCCAATAGTCCCAGAAGGGGCTGTTGCCACTCCTCAGGCCTAAATTAGATTGAGTGTTATGTTATGCATAGCCAGACTAAATGATGCAGGTGCCTGGAGACACCTCTCACAGGTATGGTCTGCTCCAGTGTAATTTTTGATAGTTTATTTATAGATTGATTTATGCAAAATACAGTTCTAGATTGGTTTCCTAATACTGGCCACTAATGACACATTTCCAAACCCAACAAATTTAACCCATTGGTATTTCATGGAGGATAGGTGCACAATGTGTGGTGGTTTGGCAGCAATAATGCAATGCATCTTGTCTGGATGTAAAACTGCCTTGGCACTATGACCAGAGGTAGAGGAAGCTGGTGGAGAAAGTGGAGCCAGTGAGAATCAGGGTAATCACCAGACCTCAGACCCAGCAGAGGCGACTGATTCAATTTGTGCTGTCAGGTGTGGCAGCAGAGAGTGGCCACATATTGGAAAAGTTCAATTTTGGACCCAGGTAAGGACTGGTCAAAGAAAGTAGATGTAAGCCAAAAGCTAAAGTTGCCCACTGAAAATGATACAACAGCTTTGAGACTCAACATTGTCATCTGGTTGGTGCAATAAAAGGAAGTTGTGTTGGTAGAACAAACAGTGGCTTGAATAGAAAACATGGAGGAAGCCTAAGAGAAGAAGAAGGCCAAATATGAGGAGCTGGCAAGTAAATGTAAGGAGAGCGACTGTAAGGTGAAAGACTACCCAGTGGATGTTGGCTGCAGGGGCTTTAACCAGTCATTTCCTGAAGGACACTAGACTATCAAGAGGCAAACTGAAGAAGATACTAAAAGAAATGGCAAAAGAGGCAGAGGGAGGATGAAAGAAGAATCAAGGCTGGGGTACTAAGAGGGCCAAAAGGTATGAAGCAACACAAGCATCTATGTCAAGTTACAGCAGCAGGTGGCAGGCCAATGTCCCTAACTGTGGTTCCATTACCTGAAGGTGTTCCAGGACTAAAGCAGGCCTACGACCATTCAGTTGTTCATATTGCACTGGTGGAAGTGCAACAGGCAGCAATTCCAGGCAGGATGAACTTCTACCTGTGTTCATGATGTCTGAGTTGAACTATAGTACGTCATGCTGAGAATGAGAAGGCTGTACTCTTTTAGGGTTGTCTTCTAATTGTTGTCGGATAATCTAATTAGAAGAGCCTGTTCTCAGTTACATTCCTTTGTATTATTCTTCTGTCTAGTTGACTAGATGATACCAACAGGCCTCTTATTGTAATTCTATGATTTATTCATCAATTTAGAGTTTGCTTTCAATGAAAATGAGGATTTTTGGGATCAGCATTGCAAATAGGACATCACCACAGAAGAGGCCAGGTCTTTGATTTTTTGCAGACCACCAGCTTCTGTATCTAGTTTGAAAAAGTCTTTAATGCTGCCCACAAAAATGAGCAAATCTTAGAGGAGCTGCTGTCCCAAAAACTGGTGTTTTGCATATTAATTAAAATAAGAAATCAGTGAACACACAAGAGAGGCAACCTATCCAGCAGAGAGCAGAGGCTCATCGGAAATGCAGCTGCCTCTTGTCCCCCTTAGCACTCCAGCCCAGCTCCCGTCTCCCATGCTCTCAGTCTTTTTATCTCTTTCGTCGAGTTCTGCAGTGGCTGACTTAAAAAGGCAGAGCCTCGCACTTTTCGAGGGTCTCAGTGCCCTGCTCCACTGCTTTTGATGTGTGAATGAGTGCTCTGGCAGTGAGCTCCGGGGACACACAGACACAAGGGAGGCTCTTCACACAACACGTCTTTTAACTGGCTGCTGTAGTCGCGCTTACACAGCTGTCACCCCTTCAGAAGCGAGTAGTAACAAATGAATGAGTGCACTTTTTAATGCTGCCATTTTAACCCCTTTACCTCCATTCAGGCAAGAAGAGCATGGGAATAAGACACAGCAGAGTTAGCTTGTGAAATTTCTTGGCTGTGAAAGGATCAATGGGATTTCTTGCCAGTCTTGTGCTTCTGGTTTCTGAAAGATGACCAAGAAACATACAAAGCAGCTTCTCAGGGACTAAATGAAAAAGAGAGCTTGCAAGTGGGACCCTTTATTGTATAGAAAAGCAAGCACAGCACAGCATGTTTTAACCTGTCCCTTGCGTCCCTGGTGTCATTAGACATGTTTTATTACATACACATGAAAAAATTGTCCTTCCTGTCATGGATTACACCAAGGAAGAAGACTGAGTGTTAATTCGACTCATTAAAACTATTAGTAAATGGGAGTGATTGACGAAGATTAGGAGAAGAAGAGACTGTTGGACATAAGATGTGACCATTCAGACAATCCAGCTCATTAGGTTAAGTTTTCCCCTTATCTTCTCCAGGAATTTAATGCTGTCAAGGTCTTCACTTCAGCTAGGTGACTTTATGGTTTGCTCCTCATTATAAAAACCCTTTGTGTTTATGGAACTATAAGTGCCCTGGGTAGAAAACATGGAGGCAGTCTACGAGAGGAAGAAGGCCAGATATCCAGAACTGGTAAGTGAATGTAGAGAGAGCCTGGAAGGCATCAACTTATCCATCGGATGTTTCTGTTTTAAACACATTTACCCTTAATTTCCACCAAATATGTGTCACTACTCACTCCAAAAGATGCTGCTGGATTAAATTTATAGAAAATCTTGAAGAATTTGATGCTCTGTACTTTGATTTTGGACTGTGGGTTGAATTCCAAGTGCCCAGAGAAACACTGTGATGAATATGATTGTTCAATAATGCTTTTGTCGATTACTTTATGTTCAGGTATTGATTGCTATGGTCTGTATCTTTTGACACATATGACATCCTGAGGGAAGGGTGTGGTTTTAAAAAAGCACGCAGTATGGAGAGTTGGTTAAACAGGGTTCAAAATAAACAGCATTTGAAAAGTTATGCTGAGTGTGTCGCTACTTCAACCTAAAGAACATTACACACTGTATATAATTTATCCCTTATGAGACTCAAGAAACATTTTTTTAAATATATGATTCCTGCTCTCTAAAATCTTCCCATAGGTCTGTTTGACAGGGTCCATCAGTCACATTGTTCAGGTCTTACTCAGGAGCCAACATTTACTGCCTCACATTTTCAGTCTGCTTCCTCTGTTTATTTGTTCAGTGGTGGCCTTTTGGTTACTGCCGTGTTGACTCTTACTAACTCCTACTGTCTGTCCACTTCTGTTACTGTTTCATTATTTCATTTTCTGACTTGACGCCCAGATGTTTACAGGCTCTTGCTAGTTTTTTTGTAGTCGCAATAATATTTCTTTCTTATCTTGCATTTGAATTTTCTCCTAATCTGCCTTGTTACCATGTGCCACTTTGTCTCTACTTCGATACTGTAAATTAGTTCTAGGACTAATTGAACTGTGCATCATGATCATTTTAGTTAGCTTATGCCCTCTCCTTACTAAATGACTTTTCCAGCAATTTTCAGTCATGGCTTTCTTTTACATAATTTTACTGAGGTCGTGGACAGTGACAGTGCATGCTTGTGACTTCCCAGTCATGTCATAGGACAAATCCAGTAACTCAGACTATGCCCATACTACTACATTCTCATTTAAAAACAGTATTTATACAAAATCATTGACCATAAAAATATAATGCACACATTTAGAGACTACTATAAATCCTTAAATTCTACTGATTTTAAAGAAGGTAAGACACAATCTAACGCATTTCTGGATGCATTTCAGATACCACAAATAGATACTCTTAGTGCAGAGGAATTGGATAAACCGTTGGCACTATCAGAATTACTAGATGCTATAAAGTCACTTCAGAGTGGGACAGCAGCAGGCACTGATGGCTACCCTGTTGAATTTTATAAGAAATTCTCCACTCAGCTAGCTCCCCTTTTATTAGCAACATTCACAGATGCTAGAGACAATAACATTCTACCTCAAACTTTTTTCCAAGCATTAATCACCGTATTTCCTAAACAAAATAAGGACTTATTACAGACCAATTTCACTTCTGAATAATGATGTTAAGATACTCTCCAAAGTCCTAGCTAGAAGGATGGAGAAAGTGCTGCCTTTGGTAATATCACAAGATCAAACTGGATTTATTAAAGGCTGACACTTAGCTTCTAATCTTCGACACCTGCTTATTGTAATATATTCACCCGCAAAGTCAAACACCCCAGAGATATTATTATCCTTGAAAGCAGAAAAAGCATTTGATATGATTGAATGGAACTACCCTTTCACTACATTGGAGAAATTTGGGTTTTCCCCGAACATTTGTGCATGGATCAAACTACTGAATACCAACCCAGACGCTTCAGTTTGTATTAACAACATTAATTTAGACTACTTTAAACTAGAACGTGGTACCAGAAAAGGAAGTCCCTTGTCACCACTACATTTTGCAATCGCCATTGAGCCACTGGCAGTTCACTGTCAAAATGCTTATGAGATAAAGGGGATTATCAGAGAAGGACTTGAACAGAAAATGTCTCTATATGCAGATGATATGGTACTGTATATATCAAACCCACAAAATACTGTGCCTGGAGTCCTAACAGCACTAACAGAATTTCAAAAGATTTCTGGTCTCAGAATTAATTTGACTAAAAGTGTGTTCTTTCCATTAAACTCTCTAGCAAACAATATTAGATTGGACACCTTTCCTTTAATCATTGCAGATCAGTTTAAATACCTAGGGGTAAACATCACAAGTAAACATAAAGCTCTTTATCAACACAATTTTGCCGTCTGTATAGAAAAAATTAAGCAAGACTTGCATAAATGGTCAACCCTTCATCTCACTTTAGCTGGAAGAATTAACATTGTTAAGATGAAGATCCTTCCTAAGCTTCTCTTTTTATTTCAAAACATTCCAATATACATCAATAAATATTTTTTTAAGAAATTAGATTCAACCATAACCTCATTTATTTGGAATTCAAAACATCCACGTATCCAAAGAGCGACCCTACAAAGACCTAAGGTAGAAGGTGGCATGGCTCTACCTAACTTTCAATTTTACTACTAGGCAGCAAACATACAAAATATAAAAACCTGGACATGGGCACAAATAGATGAACATTGGTCCGCAATAGAAATAAAATCCTGCAGTACTTTATATTTTTGCTTTGTGCCCCAATAAATGCAAGTTATCGCCAATATACTAACAACCCAATTGTGCTTCACTCACTCCGAATATGGAACCAATTGTAGGAAGCATTTTAAAATAAAGAAGCTTTTATCTGTGGCACCTATGCACGAGAACGGAAACATTTGGGATTAAATCACTTAGAGATCTGTACATAGACAACGTCTTTGCATCCTTTGGACAATTACATTCCAAATTTAACTTTCCAGCAACACATTTCTTTCACTACCTTCAAATTAGAAACTTTGTAAAACAGAACCTGCCCAATTTTCCTCACCTCCCAGCTCCCTCTATGCTGGAAAAAATATTGCTCAGTTTTGAGAACAGCATTTCTGAAATATATAAAACCATTTTACAGTCCCTCCCTTTCAAAGACCCAAGACGACAATGGGAAAAAGATCTCTCACTCAACATATCAGAAAAGGAGTGGAAGGTAGCAATACAGAGAATTCACTCAAGCTCCATATGTGCAAAGCATACAATTATTCAACTCAAAATTATATATCAAGCACATACATATGTTTCCAGGGCAAGATCCAACCTGTGAACGCTGCAATCAAGTTCCAGCCTCACTGGGTCACATGTTTTGGGCCTGCACCAAATTAATATCATTCTGGACCAAAATTTTGAAATGCCTTTCAGACAGCCTTGGTGTCACAATCCCCCCTAACCCATTAGCAGGTGTGTTTGGTGTTCTTCCAGATGGGCTTAAAGTGGAGAAGGTCAAACAAACTGTGATTGCCTTTACTACACTATTGGCACATAGACTTATCTTGCTCAACTAGAAGAATCCTAACTCTCTTCTTTTAAGTCAGTGGGTAACTGATGTTATATACTATTTGAAACTGGAAAAAATCTAATTCTCACTTAGAGGATATATGCAGAACTTTTTCAAAACCTGGCAGGATCTAATCAATAACATTTTAGAATAAGCATTTAAAGCACTGAGGAAGCAGATTCTCTCCCCATTTCTTTTTCTTCTCCATTTACCTTTATTAACTTATTAATTAATCTATTTACTTATTTTTACTAGCTTTAAGTTTTACTCTGCTGGCCATGCTCTCTTTCTCAGGGGTGGGAGTTCATTTGTTTTCAATCCTATTTTTGTAAAAATTGATCTATTTGTATGGAATGTTGTGTGATTACAATAAAATCAATAAAATAAAATAAAAAAACAGTATTTATATGCAAAAAGCTTTTGTCCAAAATAGCACTTTCAAATTGTTTTTGAAAGTATTTCCATCCACACTAAAATGACCGAAAAAGCAGATGATGTAGTCATCCATCTAAACTGGACAAAACCAGTGATCCTTAAAGGGTTGGTGATGCCACCAGTCACTAGATTTAACATTAAACTGTAGAGACTGGTAGATTACTGTATATACTTGTGGATAAGTTCTCCTTTGGATAAGTCAGAACTTGATTTTACTGACTAATATCTAGTATTTTATAATGTCGGTCGTAAAAGTCGAATGTGGAAAACTCACACTATTGGTCCAGGAGATTATGATATGCTAACACCCACCTGAGAGAGTAACCAAGGAGCACACTGCCTTTTTTTTTTTTTATGTGGGTGCGGCAATGCGCTGTATCAGCATGTGCTCCTAATCTCTCTCTCTCTCTCTCTCTCTCTCTCTTTCTCTCTCTCTCTCTCTCTTTCTCTCTCTCTTCTCTCTCTCTCTCTCTCTCTCTCTCTCTCTCTCTTGTGCCTATATGACCACACAGTAATACCCAAACTATTCCGCAGCAACATTTGCACTGATTTGTGTTTTTTGTATCTCACACCCTCATACACCTTTATCGTAAGAGCATCCCTTATCTTCGATGGAGCATTCGATCAGGAGAAAATATGAAGCTGGTTTTAAATTAAACATAGTTGAAGTGGCGAAAGAAATTGGTAACTGTGCTGCTGCAACAAAGTTCGATGCGTCTGAGAAACTGATGTGAGACTGAAGGTGTAAAAAGAAAAAAAAAATTAAGTGTAGCATTTTTGAACGGGCGTATAAATCAGGGTCTGATTTTATGATGATTTTTTGGGTTTCAAGACCCGACATATACATGAGTATATACAGTATTTGCCCTTTACGCATGTATGCTGCATTCAAACTATACAAAACACAATTTAGATGCATACAAGTAAGCAGCACAACAAGCACCATGGAAAGCAACTCTTCTATGTCTAATATGTTGGACATGAAGGATGATCTATCATGGAGTGAGACATTGTAATGCTGGATCCAATGAGTGAGGTTTCTTATAATAAGCACAAACCAATCAGAGTCTGCGTTTCCAAAAAAAACTGCCTTTTCTCCCTCAATACCACAGCTCTGTGGCTGTGTTTTCAGAAGTATGCAGCTCTTTAACCAGAAGTCTCTGTTTTTAAAATATAACTGAGGTAGTATGAATAAAATGCAAAAGAAGAGGCTAGTGTCTTTTAAACAAAAGCATAGTAGTGTGGATGAGGCCTCAGTCATAGGATTTGCAATGATAAAATCAAATAGCACTCACTCAGAAGTGTAATGGTTATAATGAGGCAGCAAGGAAAGAAGGAAAGCACAAACAGAAAAGAGACTTCCCTGTCTGATGTCTTGTGCCAGATCAGAATGGAAAAAGTAAAAAAGACAGATTGAGACTGTGGATGAACTCACCATGTCTAGTACAGTCACTCGCGCTGTCACCCAGCATGTTAATGGGTTGTCAAAAAGAGGCTTTTAAATGGCAATAGCACATTTCTAAAGTCATGTAATCCATCATCCCTCAAGACTCCTAGTTGTGTAATCTGACATTCTCAAGGCAACAAGATCCAGCAAGTGTAAATATTAAAAATGTCATGTAATCTGATAAATTTGCAGCAGAATGTTTGACTTGACTGGTAGGGTCCATTTGGTGTGGGTGCAGTCAGACCCCTATTGTTTTGACCCTACTGTTTTAGATTGTACTGTTCCTTCTTCTTGTGGAAGTTGACATATAAAAAAAAGACTGAATGGAAAACGGGATCAAGGCCTGCCTTAGGTCCTCATGCAATGAACAGAATAGTGTTAGTACCTGAAAGTGTTATTCTCGGTGGTCTCTTAAAGCATTTAATAACAACATACTCTTCACTCATCCCACAAGTTGACAAAAAGCAGTGCAGATTTCTGGTAACATTTTAGACAAACTGTTAGCAGTGTGTTTGCATACCACAGGTGCAAATATTGCAGAGTGCGCAGCTCTTCACCCACAAGAACAGCAACAATTTGCTCAAGGATCCTTAGTCAAGCATCATAAGCACTCATTTGAGTTAAGCTCAGGGATGCCATTATCAATAAGATGGCATTCAAAGGTTGTGCCGAGAGGAAGCAGTCATTGCCTCCTGTTGACTTTGGTCCTTTGAATATTCTCTTAGATTTATATTGTTCAAATGTGCTGTACATTGCAGCACACCATATAGTGAGCCATATTCTTCTACTTGACAAGAAGGCTGGTTAACAAATGTTTGAATTTTTTAGATTCAGGCTCCACTGACTCCTTTACAGCAATATGTGGCATTTATTACTGTTGAAAATAAACAGCGTACTAACATATGCAGGAAGCTCTTTAGCTGTTTTACTCTACAAATGTCAGGACTCTGCTAATGATCAAAAACAAAACTGCAGTGCCACAGTCTCCTTTTTCAGAGGCTGGCTGACTCCCAGTAGGACAACAGAACTAATATTCCACCTTGGATGATTTCTTTTACTTCACATAGAATGATATCTATTCAGGCCTTGTCAAGCCCAAGCTGGGCCTTTGATGACTGACACCATATTAAAAAAAAAAAAAAAAAAAGGCGACCCAGCATGTTTTATATTAGGCGCTCATGACACAATGAGACACTTGGGAGCTGTTGGACCTTCAGGATCATTACTTACAAGGTGGTTTAAACTTCAGTGTGCAGGAAGAGCAGTTGTTTCACAGTCACCTTCTGTTTTACCTGCATGAAATATGACAACGGCGTGTAAAAGTCCAGCCATTTGTTAAATTAGGCTGATGTAGAGGCCAGACTTGATGACTTTGTCAGTTGACGTCACTGTCAGAATGTCAAACTGTCTTTTAGCTGTTTTTCTGAAGATGGCCCCATAGGAGGTCCGTGTTCCTGAAGTAGTATTGGCTGTGACATAGGACTAATTCTAAATTAGGATCTAATTACAAGTCATTAGTGCCAAAATAATCATTTTAAACAGTAATCAGTATAAAAAGTGTCAAATTACACAACCTTCCACACCAGGCTGACACAATGTGTGGGTGGCAACTAGCATCGTGGTGGATTTGACTCATAGCAACCATACATTTACATTACATATTCAAACCTGCTTATTATTAATTCAGTCGCCTAAAGAAGAGTGAATGTCTTTACATTGACTTCTGTTTAATGTACTAACATGGGATGGCAGACTTCCATTTTAAAGTTATTATTACCGTGCTGCAAAAAATTAAATCAAATAGAAAAGCACAATTTCATCTCTGTTAAAAAGTTGACTGTTCAATGTTTGGGTGAGCTGAGTGATACAGTGGGTAATGCTGTTGCCTCACATCACCTGAATCTTGGGTTCAAATCCCAGCGAAGGTTGCTGCTTGGGTGAAGTTTGCACACTCTTTCACGGTCTTTATGGGTTTTTTCTCTCAAACTTCTCAGACTTCTAGGAGGAAAGTAGCAGCTTTAAATTGGCTTGGAGTGTGCCTTCTGATGAACTGGCATTCTGTCCAGGGTTGGTTACCTTCATGTGCACATTGTTCCTAGAAGAAGAAGCAGCTCTGAATGACCCTGAATTGGGTAGAAAATAATGAAGGTGTATGCCTTGGACCTTTCTGTCCTCATATTTTATGTCTTTTGTTGTTGGCCGAGAGAATAGACCGGTCACGGAGGAAGTGTTGGAGCACCAACTGGGTCGCCCCTTTTGATATTTACAAAGTCATTGAACTGAAACAAGGGCTCGATGGTGCGTTAAATAAGGCGCAATGAAAAGCAAGCTAACTAAATTAATAAAGAAGAGGATTTTCAGCCTTCTCTCGGGTTCATCAAGTACATCTAGGAGCTCCTGTCACCCATCTGCTCTCTCCAGAATGAGATGCACCATGCCGGGGTCATCTTGCTTTTATAGCTAAAGGACTGCAGGGGGCGGAGTCAGTTTCCTTCTGACTTCTCAGGGCTATGGGAGAAAAGGGATATGTCACCATCTGCATCTGCACCCCCTTGTGTCCCAGTGTGAGTGCACTTACCTCAAATGAGCTCCTGAAGGCAAACCTCAGACACGCATGTGTGACACTGTATAATTCTATATATGAGGATTTTCCATTCTGGATGGGCTGCAGTGTCCACAGGTTTCCGTTTCCAATCAGTATTTAATTAGAAGGCATTCAAACCTGAATAATCCAGTTTAGAGTTGTGGTTGACAGACACCTGCCTCAGCAGCATTGAGTTCAGCCCTGGGCAGGACAACAGTCCATTATAAGGCCTCCTCAACAGCACAGTATGGAATCACCTACTAATGTAGCAGTGGTAACATTTTGGAGTCGGTGTCGCACCCAGGAGAATTTATTCATGAAGCAGCAGAGGCAACCGCACGCTGTGTGTTTCATTCATTGTTCTCAATTAGTTTTTTTTCCATCATCCGCCAGCTTAATCCAGTTCAAGGCTATGGGCCCTAGAGGCTATGCAGGCAACAACTGGAGAAAACAGGGGCCAGCCGTGGATGGGGAACCTCTTATACAGAACATACTCTCCCCCTGTGTTGTATTGGATCAATTCAAAGTTGCTAACCATGTGCTGCATGTTGATTAGCACATGCAAGAATGAATTTCATTGTACTCTGTCCATGCAACAATACTGACCTTATTAAAATAAACATCACTGGGATGTGGGGGGGCACGACATAGGCAAAGTCTACTCTGAGATTTGAAGCCAGGAGACTGGATGTGTAATCAGTGGCACGTATGTTATATAATAATCAAGAAAATTCTTGCAGTGTTTTATTTTTAAAAAGTTGTCTAATAAGACAATAATAGGTGGCCTCCATAAGAAACCCACTTGACTATGATGGACTAGTAAAATAGGGACGGAAATCCTACAGGGTGAGGAAATGTGGCTCCTGTACAGACAGCTGTAATGCTGACAGCTTCCTGATTGGCTTTCATGCTGGCTGAGATTAGCGAACCAGAAAAGTCCCAGAGGGCTACTTTCAACTTTACAACTCAGTAACCTGCTCAATGTATCAACCGTTCACTATGCAAAGCAGTATTGTCTAATCAAGACCTCCATGTTCTTGTAGAAGAATGCATTTTAAAGTCACAGTTGGCTTCCATCCACTCCTCATGTTTCTAATCTTCTTAATCCAAACTCAAAGTGGCAAGGAGCTGAAGCCTATTCTGGCAGCAATGGGCACATGGTATGGTACAACTCCTGACGGGATGCCAGTCATCATACTTATTTCTATCATTATTTCTAAAATGTTAATCATATCTCAAATTAGTTTCTATTTAACTATGCTATCAACGTTCAAATTCTGCAGTCTTGACTGGATGAAGCTCCCTACTCCCTCTGTTTATTTGTTCAAATTTGGCCTTTTTGTTACTGTAGTGCCGACTCTGTTCTAACTCCTACTGTCTGTCTGCTCCTATTACTGTTTTATTATTTTACTTTAATGTTACCTTGTGCTGCCTTGTGGCAGGAGAGTGAGCTCTTGTCTCTACTTCAATACTGGAAATTAGCTGTAGGACTAATTGAACTGTGCATCATGGTCATTTTTCAGTAGCTTATGCCCTTGCCTCACTAAATGACTTTTCCAGCAATTTTCAATTATAGCTTTCTTTAACATAATTTTTCTGAGGCATGGACAGTGGCAGTCTTGGCTAGCTGAAGCCATACTCACACTCAAAACAAACAGTATTTTCTCCCTGTTTGGGGAAGAAACTGGGAAGTCGGAGTAATGCACACACAGAAACCTATCTTATGAAAAATTCAAAATATATTAGTTCATTGTTAATTCAATACCCTATAGAAGAGTGAATGTCATTACATTGCTGAACAATATCTTCTGTTTAATATACTGACTTGGGATGGCAGTTTTCCATTTCAAAGTCATTATTAAAGCTCTATGAAAAATGAAACCGATAGAATGATGATGGAATAGAGATGAGACCGATAGAATGATAGAAAAGCTCAATTTCATTTCAGTCTCTGTGGATTTTCAAGTTAAGGAGTTGACTATTAAATGTTGGGGTGAGCCTCGCTTTTAATGGGTGATACAGTGGGTAATGCTGCTGTCACACGGCTTCTGAGTCTTGGGTTCGAATCTCAGCGAGGTCACTGACTGGGTGAAGATTGCACATTCTTTAAGGGTCTTTGTAGGGTGTTTGTCTGGATGCTCCAATTTTCCCTCACACATCTCCAACTTTCAGGAGAAAAGTAGCAACTTTAACTTGGTTTGGAGTGTGCCTTGTGCTAGGCTGTCCTGTCCAGGGTTGTGCTCATTGTTCCCAGAATAGAAAGCAGATGGAGGCGTATGCCTTTGACCTTCCTCTGCTCATATTCTATGTCTACAAAATTCTGTATATGAGGGTTAAAACTTCTTAGCCCTGCAGGGCTGCAGTGTTCACAAGTTTTTGTTTCCAACCCATTTCTTAATCAGAAGGAATTTCTTCCTGTTAATTTAGATTAAAATGGTAAATAGTCCAGTTTTTGAAAAGCAGAATTATTATTTTTTTTAAGACAAAAAAAAAAGATGAGGAATTGAGGGACTGCAAACTGCTCTTGTCCTTGATTAGTAACATATCCATTGTGAGAAAGATTTGTTTTATTTAAACCCAGTTATTTAAAGCCTTAGAAAGGTGCTTTCACCAGCAATCATCCATACTTCAGGGGAAAATTACGTCAAGAGTGGTGGACTTTCACAGCAGGCAAAATAACATTCAAGGACCAAATCAGAGTCGCAGGAGATTGGAGCATGTCCTGACAACGGTAGGGTCAAGGCAGGAACCTAACACCTCCATGCAGTGGATTTAGAAAGTATTCAGACCCCTTCACTTTCAGCACACTTTATTGTGTTGTGGATTTCATTTTAAATGGGGAAATTTCCCATTTTTGCCCATCAATCTACACTCAATAAAGACAAAGTGAACATTTTTTTCAGAAATGTTTGCAAATTTATTAAAAAGATCTCTTGTCTAGATAAGTATTCAGACCCTTCGCTGTGGCGCTCCAGATTGTCATCAGATGCATCCTGTTTGCTTTAATTCTTCTTGAGATGTGTCTATAATGTGATTGGAGTCCACCTGTGGCAAACTGAATTGACTGGACATCATTTGAGGACATCATCAAGGCACCCACCATTCACACTTCATGTCAGGACAAAAACCAAGCCATGAAGTCCAAGGAACTCTCTGTAGACATCTGTGGTCAAATTATGATGAGGCATACAGTAGATCACGGCAAGGGTATAGAACCATTTACAAAACCTTGAGTGTACCCAGGAGGATAGTGGTCTCAATAAATGTGAAATGGAAGATGTCAAAATGAGTAACTAGGCAAGAATGGCCCTGGTAAAAGATGTGAGGAAGAACTCAATGGTCACCCTAGCAAAGCTCCAAAAGTCCTCTGCTGATATTTAAGAACCTGTCAGAAGGATGACCATCTCAGGAGTACTCCATCAATCAGCCATCTATGGTAGCAGAGTGGCTAGAGGGAAGGCACTCAACTGAAAGGACTCTGAGAGCACGAAGAAAAAGATTCTCTGGTCTGGTGAGACAAAAATTGAAGATCTTGGACAGAACTACAAGCACTATGCCTGGTGAAGATCGGGCACTGCTCATCATCTGTCTAATACCATCCCAAAAGTGAAGCATGGTGGTGGCAGCAGCATGTTATGGGGGTGCTTCTCGGCGAGTGAGATAGGGAGGTGGGGTCAGATATTAAGCAGTATGAATGCAGCCAAATACAGAGAGGTCATTGAAGAAAACCTGCTCCAAAGTGTAGCTTTCGGGGCGATGGTTCAGCCCATAAAAAGTGGATGACTGCTTGCTGCTCTTTTTCAGTGCAAAGGGAGAGCAGTGCGGCCATGTTTACTCTCAGGAAACAACAAGAGAATCTGACTGATTAAGGTCTACACTTTACCACTATGACCACAGACACACCATATTTCCACATGTGTGTAGGAAAAGCTCAAAAGCCAACCCAAACAAAATGATCAAAAAAGTGTGCATAATTATTAACTTACCCATGTACAGTATATTTTATATAGTGCTTGTCAAAGTACACAATCTATAGACAGAGATGTATTGTGGTGGACGGCCAGGTCCCATCCCCGGCCGGGCCACCCGTTCACTATATATTCAGGGGGAGCAGTCCTGGACAGTGCAATACCTCCCCTGGATGCTGGATGGCCGCCCCCCTGGGTTAGAGTGGTGCCTCTGCCTCCCGCAGGCCTCCATGTGGGATTGAGTTCTCCACAGCCCTGTTGGGTTCTGCAGGCGCCGCCAAGGGGTGCTGCAGCAGGAGCTGCAGGACCCTTCTGGGCATTAGTTTCACCATACCCAGAAGTGCAGCCGGATGTCGGCAATCAAACGCCTGGAGCACAATAAAAGGGGCAAGCAACCACCACTCAGTGGCCAGAGTCGGGTGGAGGAGGACAAGGTTGCCTGGGAGGAGTGGTGGTGCCAGAAGAGAGGAGTGTTGTGTTTGTCATTTCAGTTTGTGCTTGGGACTGTGTTGTGGCTGGGGGGATTATGGGGAAGACGTGCCATCCAGCTGAAGAAAATAAAAGTTTGTTTTATTTTAATACGTGCTTCCCATGTCCAATCTGTGTCAGGTAGGGCGCTTATATAACGCCTTGTTACAACATTATCTGTTTAATATGACAACACAGCCACAGATTAAACAGGATCCATGTTTTAAGTTTTTGGGATCTAGTTTTTACTTTCCAGCCCATCTCTCCACCTACTGGGTCCCCCTGCCTAATTCTAGCACTGAAAGTCGAGCATTTCTTATTGTGAGTAGCACTGCTCAGTTCATCTCCTTGGTTTCTATGAAGGTCAGGCCTTCTTCACTATTGTGCACATTACGAATGAGGTGGCAAAGTGGTTAGCACCATTGCACATGGTTGCTGTCTGCATGACGTTTGCATGTTCTCCCCATGACTGCATTGGGCATTTCATATGTGCCTGTGCCCAAAGATGTGCATGTGAGATTAATTCCCAATTAGATTCTTAACTGCCCTTGGGTGGGTATGTGCATACGTAAGTGAGCCCCATGATGGAGTGCAGCCTTGTCTTGTGTTTGTTACTGCCTTGCCAATGCTGTTAGAATTGTTACGACTCTCTTCTGACCCTTAATTGGGTTAAGTGGGTTTGGCATTCATATGTGTTATGAGGACACAAATAAGGCAGAAGGGTAACTGCCAGTGGCTGACCTTTCAGCTTACGTAGTGTAAAGCCAACTTAGCAGAGTGGCTAGAATAAAAGGTGTATTAGTGTGGCTATTCTTCATGGAGTCAGCCATTGCTACTGAGCTCCCGTGTCAAGCATATATTATAGAGACAGAGTGGCAAATGAAGCTCCGCCCCAGAAGTAAGGAGATCCAATATATAAGAATGATCCCATTTAACTCAAAGACACTCAAGGGAGCAATAAGCATGGGGCGTATTTGAAGCACAAAGCAGACAAAAGGCAAAGCAAATCTCAGTGCCCCCTGAGACTGACCGTCCTGTTGTCATTCAGTCTCTATCTCTCCATAAATCTGGCCCCACTGCCTCTTTTACTCTAAATGACCTTGCGACTTTGGCAGGGAAAAGTCTTTCATACACCAGCGTAGGATCAAGTTTGTGGGGCTGCTGAAATCACCAAAGAAATGCTTCTGCTCTGCCTGCCCTCTGTCACAACCATACCAATCTTGACGGCACCTCACTTTCACACTTTGGATTTGCTCCCAGTGCATCTTGATGACTTGTACAGGCTTTTAGATGGACTTTCATTTCCTGTGGTCCACTCCATCCTTAAGTGGCCTACAGTTAGGCCTTTCCCATAATCTAAACAGACTCATCTTCGACCCCTGGAAATCTTCTGTCAGCCAGGTAATTTAGCACTTTGAATACTGTGTGGGAGTGTCCAGTTGGCAATAGCTTTATAGGTACTATGGCAGGAATGAGGACATTGCTAGAATTAGGGTTAGGCGTTAGGGTTAAACTGGGTCATATCCTGGGTCTGGAAAAAGAGAAAGAAATTCACTGGTTGTAGTAGGAGAAGCCCTAAATATACCAGTATGGGCATTCACTGAGCAAATTATTAGGAACACCTGTAAACCTACTTAGCTATGCAATTATCTAATTGGCCCGTCATGTGGCAGTAGCACAATGCATAAAATGAGGCAGATACAAGTCTGGATCTTCTGTTAGTGTTCACATCAAACACCAGAGAGAGAGAGACAGAGAGTTTAGGAGCACACGCTGATACAGCACATTGCCACACCCACCACATGACATCCCAGATTAGGACCAGAATGGGAGAAAAATGCAATCTCAGTGATTTCAACTCTGGCATGACTGTTGGCTGGTTTGAGTAACTGCTAACCTCCTGGGATTTTTGTGCACAAGTGCCTGCAGAGTTTACTCAAAGTGGTGTGAAAAAACAAAACACATCCAGTGAATGTCAGCTGTGTAGACAGAAATACCTTGTTGATGAGAGGGGTCAGAGGAGAATGGTCCAACTGATTTGAGCTGACAGAAAGGATACGGTAAATCAGATAACTACTCTGTGCCTCTGTGGTGAAAAGAAAAGAATTTCAGAATACACAACACATCAGACCTTGAAGCAGATGGACTACTATTGCAGAAGACCATGTAGAGTTGCACACCTGTCAGCGAAGAGCGGAAAGGTGAGGCTGCAGTGGACACAGGCTCAGCAAAACTGGACAGTTGAAGACTTGAAAATAACCTGGTTTGATGAATTTCGATTTCTGCTGAGGCACACAGAAGGTAGGGTCAGAATTTGGCACCAACAGCATGAATCCATACAGCCAACCTGCCTTGTGTCAACAGCCCAAGCTGGTGGTTTTGGTGGTGGTTTAATGGTGTGGGTAATGTTTTTTTGGCACACTTTGTGCCAGCTAACACCAATCAATCATCACTTAAATGCTGTGGCCTTTTTGAGTATTGTTACTGACCATCTCCATCATATCATGGCCACAGTTTACACATCTAATGGTTACTTCCAGCACTAAGGCAACATTTCGCAAAGCAAAAATCATCTCAAAATGGTTTCATGAACACGACAGTGAGTTCAGTGTTCTTCAGTGGCCTTCCCAGTCATTGGATCAGAATCCAATTGAACACATTTGAGATGTGGTAGAACAACATGGACCAGAATCTCAAAGGAATATTTCTAAAGTTTTGTGGAATCCATATCATGAAGAACCGAAGCTGTCCTGAGAGCAAAAGGAAACCATCCTCATCATTATTATTGTGTTCCTTCAATTTGTGCCGATGAGTGTACTGTATGTACAGTACATTTTTTATGTGTGCTAATGTGTGTGCACTGGAAAGACCTCAGGCGGGAGTGTTGGTATATTAGAGACAGGAGGTTCTCAACATGCCAGTGTGGATCTCTCGATAGGTATCTATCCTTGCCTTGTGCCATGCTGGTGGAAAAATTGCAATTTCAGACTCTCTTACTGTTTAATGGTACAGGCAACCTTTACTAGCTCCAAGACTGTCCACCTTCCACTATGCCCACATGATAACCCATTCTAGTCACCTCCCAGCCATGAGGATGCTACCCAGCTTCTTACCATTCATCATGGACTCTTGATCATTCTATTTTGTTTTGGGTTTTTTTTTCAGAACCTTCTCTTATGCCATTGCTTGACATTGGCAGGATTTACCACCATCTGGTTGCTCTTGCATACCCTTATAGACATTCAGAGGATCTGTCTGGTAACCATCATGTGTTTCATTCCTATTTTGATCCTATTGTCCTTGTTCTGTGCTATGCCAATACCCATCAGCACTTGCCAACCCCTCATCACTCTGGTTTCCTATTACAATATATACAATGGAACTAGTAAGAAGAAAAACAAACAAAATATCATCCATAAATAAGGTATATTCTACAAATTTAAAAGAGCTCTCTCTGGTTTTTAAGAGCTGTTTTAATGGAATTTGGGCAGACAGTTTGGTTAGTAGTTTATCAGTGTATACGATCAGTGAATCAGTCTTGATGTCCGGAGTAATCCAAATTTGCCTAATTTATTAACATTTAAATGTCCCACATAGGTTAGTTTGTTCAATTGAGAGCAGTCCTGGAATTATTCCATCTCAAAGAACTACCATCTACTCAAGGTAAGGATTTGTGCTGCATGGCTTAATGTAAATGTAATGTGAAAAATACACATAAACACACAAATAAGTCACATGATAGGACAGACATAAGACTGTGGTCTTCCACTGTTAAAATCATGAACAGCACTCTACCAGAAATGGATGCAGATAGAACAGTACACTCACGTGTCATCCATTGATTTCTTTTAAGATAAAGAGTCAATGGGTAAATTTAACATTTTAAGCGAACCATATTTCTGAGTGTGCCCTCTGATAGATGGGAGTCCTGTCAGGGTTGATCCTTGCCTTGCTTTCCATTAGCCTGCATTTATCAGAGTCCTTTGAAAGCATTGGTAAGTGAATATGATGTATAAATACATAATGTTGGTGCCAGGGAGGAAGAACAACCATCTTGCCGGCATAAAGGATGGATTCATAATCAGCCAGGAGGCCATAGTGGATGGACTCGGTGAATTGGCTTATCAAGAGCAGTTCATTCCCCCACAGAAGAGATGGCAGTGTTACTCAAGGCTGGACCAGATTAAGACACCTGCAGAGTGGCATGGGAGTTGGAGTCTGGAAACGCAGCCTTGTTGGAGTCTTTGAACACTGCCAGAGGGCGCTGCCATTGTAGGGCTGCCCTGGTTTTTGCTTGACCTGGAAATGCTCTGATGACCTGGACAGGAGATTGGAATCAGTTCCAGGGTGTAGTTTAAAAGAAAAGTCACTGCCTCCCTTAAATTGAGTCAGAGTCGGGAGGCAGTGGGCAGTGGGAAATGCTCTTTTGGAGGAAGAAGAAGGAGGAATTGTGAATGGCTTCTTTTGCTGGTGATTGTATGAGGAAGACGTTTTGTGGAATAGAAGCCATTTATTTGAACCTGGAATTGATTTGGCTATTGCTGTGTTGGTGGTTTGGCACTCAGTGGTGCCCCATAGTGGTAATGATACATATAATTTTTAATAGTGAGCAACCATTAAGCTTAATGATTGATGCTGAAATTGGAGTAATGACAGGCAGTGAGAAGGCAGAAAAAGCCATTTAAGAAGACCTGGACAAGCTTCAGGACTTGGCAAACACTTGAAAGATGCAGTTTAATGTAGAAAATTGCTACGCATGAGCAAAAGGATAGTTAATTATAAATAGAACATGGTAGACACTGAGCTAAATGAAGTAGCATTGGGAATGGATTTGGGGGTTTATGTTGACACAATATTTCCATCATCTAAGCAGAAGCAATTAAAAAGGCAAAGAAAATGTTAGGTAATATCATAAACACTGTTGAATATCAATCATGGCACATTATGCTTAGACAGTATAATGTACTAGTGAGACCACATCTGGAGTCTTGTCAGCAATTCTGTTGACCACACTACAAGAAACACATAGCAAATCCTAAAGCTGTTCAGAGGAGAGCAACCAAATGCATCACGGGACTTAAGGACATGTTGTACTGTGACAGACTCAGAGAATTAAATCTGTTTAGTCTTGAGCGGAGGAGATTCCATGGGGTCCTCATCCAGGTCTTCAAAGGCATTGATAAAGCAGATCCAGTAGAATTCTTTCAGCTTAAGGGTGAATCAAATACGTGAGGGCACCAGTCGAAATTAAGGGGAAGGGCATGAAGCCAGGAAGCTCTTCTTCACTTAAAGAGTTGTGGGAGTTTGCAACAAACTACCATGCCATGTAGTTGAAGAAAAAACCTTAACAACCTTTATTTGTTTGGGTAAGATATTGGGACAGGTTGATAAACTGAATGATTTCTTCTTGTTTGTCAAACCTCTTATGTTCTGACATTCTTAAGTTCTTATGTTGTATATTCTGTGATGAAGGTTTTGAATGATCGATCCATATTCTTCCATTATAGACACAAAACATGATAGTCTCATCTTTACTTCATTTATTAAAAAGAAATATAGCATGTTTGGTACCACATCCAATGCTACTTTTTGTTTTGCACCTGATGCTTCTGGGATAATTCATGGCAGGATAAACAGATACAAAGAGCAGCATGGGGGCGCAGCAGTGGGTGCCACTGCCTCATAGCTCCAGGCTCCAGGATTTCATTTTGGGCTTTCTGCATGCACTCTGCACAATATACAATATGTATGCTTTGCAGCTGATGTGGCCAGGGTTGGCGTGGGACTTCCCTTAAATGATCCTCAAATGAATTAAGCAGCTTTGAAAATGAAATGGATGAATATGAATATTGTATTTAACTAATTTTAAACTGTACAAGCTATTCTACAAAAACATAATCTGAAACTATAATAAATAGGCAATAGAAAAATACACATGTTAAATATAGAACATAAAATTAGAAAAAGTATATGCATATAGACACTTTAGGTAGCTTCATAGAAACGTGACAAATCTGAGGTGAGGGGGACAGTCTCTCTTCTGCACAGAACAGGAGGCTGACAGGCTAATAAGATTCTTCTTACTGTAGGATGAGAGATGAGCCAAAGTGGCGGCTGCCTGTTAATGCATATGCAAGGAATATGTGGCTTACTTACAGAAGGTCTTGCAATATGTAGGGTCTGAATGTGGATGGTTGAATTTACAGGGGACACAGAACTGCTGATTGAGGGTGATTTCAGTGATTCATTTTGTGTGATATGCCAGTAGAAACAAGTCTAAATGTGATTTAAATTTAATGATGAACTGGTGGTGGTGGTGGGTGTTTGTATGGAAAAAAAAATCACCAACAGGCCTAGCAAACCTACCTGACATGGACAGGAATGAGTTCCGACAGCTAGATTAAGGACAGAGGAAGGAGCTTATTTCATGGCTGATTTGTTTTAATACCTCAGCAACAGCAGGAGAGTTAGGTGGATGGGGGGGTGGAGCTCAAGTCTGAGAGGGTGAAGAGAGGTGGAGCCAAAGGGAGAAAGGGCAGCGAATAAGAGAACAAAGAATGAGAGGCAGAGTGATGGAGAGGGGGAGCAGAGATTCAAAGGGATTGGGCTAGGATGAACAGATGAAAAATTAAAAAGAGAGGGAGAAACACATGAGCAAGGACTTAAGGAAAATTAAAAAGGGGGCAAAGTGTATTAAAAAGGAGACCAAAAACAGAAAGGCTTAGTGCGATAGAGAAGGCAATTGAGTTAACCCCTGCTGGCCCTGGAAGTGACTTTAAGAACTCGTGCACTCCTGCACTTAGCCAAGGGTGGCCTTCAGTGGCCTTTATCTGGCTGTCTAGCAGTAGAGGTTAACGTCAGACTGTCGTCATATGCACCTAATGAGAAGTCAAGCAAAATGAAACCTTTAATTGGCTAACTAAAAAGATTACAATATGCAAGCTTTCGAGGCAACTCAGGCCCGTTCTTCAGGCAAGATGATATATACACTGTAAATCTGAACTTGAATTTCAACTTGAGATTCTTCACAAAGCAGCACTCTCTAGGAAGAGCAAGTCATGCAGGTGCATAAGATTGCAGTACTAGGGTGTTGTACCGTGTTAGCCATTATGGATGTAATGAGAAGTCAAGCAAAATGACACCTTTTATTGGCTAACTAAAAGATTACAGTATGCAGTTAGGGTTAGGCTTAGGGTTAGGGTTTGGCACATGGTAGAACACCCTAGTACTACAATCATATGCACCAGCATACCTTGTTCTTCCTAGAGAGTGCTGCTAGTTGAACAGTCTCAAGATGAACAGACCCTGCCACTCTATAGATGCAGGGCTCAAAAAAAATAAATAAAAGCTGGTCCTGCTCTGACTACTCAAAGGTGCAGCCCACAAGGAGAAGAAAACTGTTAAAACCTCTGAAACCTGTAATATTTATTTAAAGGTTTGTTAAAAAGGTTTTTAAAATGTAACAAATAAAAATGAAGGCAGGAACAAAAAAAAATCTAAATCTAATTGGGTTGTAAACTTAATAGCAACCAAATCTAAACCCAAATAAATAAATTAGTGTAGAGCGAAAGCAGGTGTTGAAAAGCCAGGAATCCACTAAAACAACACAAATCAAAGATCCAAAAATGCAGTGGTGAAGCTGCCATTTCATCCGCAGCTTCTTCTTTAATACGCCTAGGGTGGTCCCTCAGCAGCAGGGTCAGGTGGCCCCGCCCCCTGGGGATACACACAGAATATTAGGAACCTACATAAAAAAAAAATAGACCTTACAATTAAACACCAAATAAATATTACAAAAAATATTCATCAACAAAGCATGAAACATGAAATAAAACTATACTATCTACAAAATAATTTAATAATGTTAACAAAAATATCAAACAAAAAGAACAGACATTCACATGAAGGATGAAACTCTGGTTGTAACATAACATCATACAGAAATTTGGAGAACTTGCAGAAAAAAAATTCAAAACAAATAAACACAATGCTAGCAAGAATGTTTAAAAAAATATCTAGGAGCGATGACAGAAACCCAAAAAACAAACAAAAATGTGAAAGCTGGAAGAGCCACTGCACTGTTACCAAAGCCATATCAAAAGTCAGAGTCAAAAAAGTCAAGAACCAGTTGAAACCAAGTAAGAAAATGGGTTTTAGAAAAGCAGAAACAACTGGCAAAAGAGTGTTTTGAAACTCAGATGAGGAAATGACTGAAGCAGCGACCTTTTAACCCATTATGCCATTACGTCCTCTGAGGACACACACCCTAACAACACAGACTTATCCTGGCAGCAGGATGACAAAACTGGCCGTAATTTGAATAACCAAAATGGTGAACAAAATGGTCCGTATAAGCAATGCCACAAAAATTCTTTGGCACAAACCTGATGTCAGAATTAGAGTCAGGGTCTATAAAAACTCTAAAATGTGTCCTCAATCTCTTGAAATGTTAGAAAAAACACAGAAAGTTTACATAAGGACTCTGTTCGCAACACTTAAGGATTTTGTGAAGAGGAGTTCCAGACATGGAGAAAGGGAGGTGAGTGACATATGAAATAAACCACAAAGCAGGTCAGGACGTTCACAGTTTTGTAGCCTCATCCCTCAGCATTCAATCCCCAACTACTTACCTGAAGGCTTTGGCTTGTTCAGCCCAAAATGGGGAGCTGACTATAAAATGTTCAAAATGCAATCAAAGTCCCAAAATATATCAAAATATAATACAAGGGACAGAAAACCTTACGACTCTGCCTTATTAAGACAATAAAAATCTTTATAAATTGAGGCTTTATTAATAAAAAAATAGAAATTAAACCAAAAAAGGTACTAAAAGGGCAAAATAATTTAATGGACCTTACTGTGGTGGGCAATTTAGCCAGGGCATTGAGAAACACCCTCCTCTTTTTGAAAGATGCCCAGAGATCTTTTATGACCATGGAGAATCAGCACCTCAGTTTTATGTCTCACCTGAAGGGCAACACCAATTTTTACAGCACCATACCCTCATAACTGAACTGGGGCATTGGGATTCACACTCAGATTACAGGGTAGGAGCCCATGATGGCCTCTCTTGTGACCTCTTTTGTGGTAAGATTAAAGAGTCCTGGAAGTGCATTTGTTTTTAAATGTACAAGGTGCTTTGCCCACTGCTTGCTTTGCTCGCCAACCCCCCCTTTGACTTTACTTTAGCTTGTGGTTTAGCTTGTGTTTAATTTCTTTGGATGTTGACCTTGATGTCTCTATTTTGGAGACATGTCTTCACCTGCTCCTTGCATTGGTTTCGTTTTGCCATTCAGCCACTGATCGTTTGGTCATGTCATTTATCCTCCGGCTGTCAGTCTGAATTCATCCATTAATAATGTCACTAGACGTTCTCTCCTTGTCAATCACTGACAAGTCCTCTGTGCTCACAAAACACTCTCCTTTGAAGGGGGGATTAACTGCGAATGTCAGGATTTGTTACATTTGGGAATGGCACACGTGGGAATGTATCACAACTTTAATTTGTTGTTTCATTTGTTCATTGCCCATTTAATTCACCCTGTGACCCTGCATTCAAATGAACATATTCTGAAAATGAATAAATGCATGAATCGGTGAATGATTGTTTTGCTTACATGGTATGTCATGTATGCTGCGTATCTCAAGTCTTTGTGGTCTTTCATGTAAATACATGCACGGGGCAAAATGGGTAATATCATAAAATAAAACACATTCTCAAACCCAGTTAATCAAAATGAGAGTCACTGGGTCCACAGCCTATCCCAGCAGCCTCAGGGGTATGGCAGGATCCAGCCTAAGACAGACTGCAGACCGTCACAGTGCAACTAGTAAATGCCTGGGGGGGTTGGGGTCATCACGAGAATCCTGTTGGTTATGTGAGCTCCTAGATCACAAGCAAATGTGCTTGAATTTCATTTACAAGTAAAACTTTTACTCATCTCTTAGTGTAGGAAATTCAGTTTCTTTACCTGAAGATCTTGTCACCACACAGTCGTTTCATCCTGTTGTTTTTAGTGTCAGAGAGATCTGATAATATTCTCGGATGATTGCTTCAGTCAAAAAGGTTTAAGAGCTCTAACTGCTACCTAAAAACTTATGACTTAAGGAACTTTCTGGGCCTCATAAGAATTTACAGTAGCAGAAGGTCCTTTCAGTCTACCTTAGGTGACAGATAGGGGGCACCACTGAGCCCCAGACCCTGTACACAATGAACACAAATACAGTTATGGGTTCAAAACAGAGGTTCTTTTTTATAAAATTCAAGCAAAAATACACCTTCCTTCCTTCTCTTCTATTTCCATCCACTTCCCTCCAGTGTGGAGGAGGCTGGATGGTTTCCTTTTATGTCAGACTCGGGAGTACTTCCAGTGCCAGGGATAGTTCAGAAGCCCTGAAAAACAAGGATCATGAATCCCTGCAGGAACCCCTGGCAGCACCCATAGGGCCCAACAGGGTTGATTCACTGCACTTCAGTTCCCATCATGCCCTGCAGGTGTCCACATGGTTCCTGTGGTCCAGGGATGCTGCCATCTAGCAGATTGGGGATAAACATATACCGGAAAAAACCTTTCCCCATTTCTCCTGTTTTTTTTTGTCTTTCTGTCCAGTTAAGGGTCCCATACCTAATGGGATGCCAGTCCATCTCTGTCCTTCTATTCTGGACTCCCTTCTCGGCAAGGGTCCCCTTTTTCTTGTGGGTGGGATGCAAGATAATCCTGCCTGGCACTCAGCACTCATTTAAGTTTACATATTGTACTATCTTTAATGTAAAGTAAAGCAATTCAATTTAAGACTTTTTATCTGACCTAGTAGGTTCCCCAGAGGACTCTTCTATTTTGTTCCCAATCTCACCCTTACTAGTCTAGGAGCTGTCCACAATTTGAGGCCTTCATCTTAACATTTCTAGTGTGTGGTTCAAGCCCTGGTGCAGAGACCACACTAAAGTTTATTCAGCGTTCTTCAACTCACAATCTACTCTACTGTCTGTGCAAATCTTGTCAGATCAGATGCCTTCAGAAAGTATTCAGATCTCCTCACTTTTTATGCATTTTATTATGTTGTAGCCTTCTGCTAAAATTAGTAAACTTCTTTCTTTCCTCATCAGACAACATTTAAAACCCCAGAATGACAAAGCAAAAACTGGATTTTAGTGATATTTGCCCATTTATTAAAAATAAAAACTAAAATATCACATTGACACAAGTATTCAGACCCTTTGCTATGACACTTGAAATATGGCTCAGGTGCATCCCATTTCATTGATCATCATTAAGATATTTCTACACCTTGTTTGGAGTTCATCTGTGCTCAGTTCAATTGATTGGACATGCTTAGTAAAGACACACACCTGACTATAAAAGGGCGCAGAGGTGACAATGTGTATCAAAGCAAAAACCAAACCATGAGGTCAAAGGAATTGCTTCCAGAGCTTACAGACAGGATTGTTTCAAGACAGAGATCTAGGGAAGGCTAAAAAATCCTATTGCACTGAAGATTCCAAAGATGACAGTGGCCTCCACAACTCTTAAATGGAAGAAGTTTGAAACAAGCATGATTCTTCCTACAGCTGGCCATCCAGCCAAACTGAGCATTCAGAAGAGAAGGGCCTTGGTAAGAGAGTTGACCAAGAACTTGAGCTCCAGACATCCTGTGTGCAGATGAAAGAAACGTTCAGAAACACAATCACCACTTCAGTACTCCACTTATGGCAGACACATACATGGAGTTTGAAAAAGGCACCCAAAGGGCAAGATTCTCTGGTCTGATGAAACCAAGTTTGTACTATCTGGCCTCAATTCTAAGTGTCTTGTCTGAAGGAACTAGGCACTGCTTATCACCTGCACATTACACGTTCCAACAGTGAAGCATGGTAGTCCCAGTGTCTTGCTATGGACTTGTTTTTCAGTTGCAAAGACCGAGAGACTAGTCAGGATTGCGGGAATGCTGAACTGAATAAAGTACAGAGATGTCCTTAATGAAAACCTGATCCAGAGTGCTTTGGAACTCAGACTGGGCCCAAGGTTAACCTTCCAAAAGGGCACCTAGCCAAGACAACACAGGAGTGGCTCAGGGATAACTCTGTGAAGGGCCTTTAGTGGCCAAGCCAAAACCTGAAGTTGAATCCAAATGAAAATCTCTGGAGAGACCTGAAAATAGCTGTCCACCACAGGTCTCCATCTAGCCTGACAGAGCTTGAGGAGATCGGCAGAGAAGAAGGCAGAAAATCCCCAAATCCAGGAGTCTGAAGCTAGTTAAGTCATACCCTAGAATACACCAGGCTGTAATTGCTGCCAAAGAGGCTTCAAACGATGTACAGAGTAGAGGATCTGAATACTTGTGTCGATTGGATATTTCAGTTTTTTTATTTTTAATACATTTACAAAAAATCATAAAATTTGGTTTTTGCTTTGTCCTCCTGGGGTACTGAGTGTTGCTTGAAATGGAGAAAAAATGAATTAAAATGATTTTAGCAGAAGGCTGCAACAAAAATGTGTGAAAAGTGAAAGGGTCTGAATAATTTTTGAAAGCACAATATGTTATAATAAAGCAATCACTAACAATGAATTAGCATAACATAATATTCCCAAGGTTAGCAGGAGGGCTCTTTCCCAGCAGCACTGAATGCAAGGCAAGAACCAACCACAAGGCTTCAGAAAGCATAGAGTGTGGAGTGCCTCGGGTAAGCTAATGTGTGTTTTCTAATAACTACAATCACGTTCTGTATTTTAATCCATTCTTGTTTGCCCTGGCGCCAGAGAGTGGGGCACCTCCTTTGCAGGTAATACCAGCACAAGCCGTGTTCTTACACCTTGTTTGCTGCATTCTGCTCCATCCATATGAGTTTCTTCCACTGTAATATCACACTAAGATGTTTCCAGTCTCAACAGGAATTAAATTAGTGGGGGGGGGGGGGGGGGTGATTTCAGAAATTTTTAATATCCATAATGCAGTTTTTTGAAAATGATGCTATCTGTCTTTTAATTATCAACAATCTACATTAATGACTTGAAATGTACACACAAGCTCCTGCCTAAGGTAATGTTAAAATAAATTAAATCTGGGTATGAAAAGTAATCATTCTCGCTATACAGGGTTCCTGTCAATCAAAAAACACCTATTTCATTATTTTTGAATGTATATTTATATATTTTCTATGCAAAACAGTTTTTTTGTCTCACTAAAAACTCATTAATTGGTGGCTCTAATAGCCTGATGGGGTAATTACAGCCCCCCCAAAGCCCACCCATAGCGATGCGTCTGGACTGTACATAGCTGTGTGCCAGTTAGTTATCTGTTTAGTTCTGTTCTGTGAGTAATGCAATAAACAAGGACCTCTTTGTCAGCTGTGTTGTGAAATGCAGACTTTGTAAAAGCATTACTCTCTTTTTTAAATGATACAGGATATGACACTCTTCATCATTGACATAGCATGTCCAACAGAGGCAGTCCTTCATATTGAAGAACAGAAGGTGTAACAAAAGGCCAGGACTTAAGGATAGGTTGGCTGTGACATCTCTTTGAATCCACCATCTTTGCAGAGCATTGAAAGTGGCCATATACAGTAATCACCAGATTTCCATGCCTGTTGTCCCCACTGACTCCTACAAACACCAAAGCTAATCAATGTAATAATGACACGTATGTGGACCTTTTAAGATACTTAATCAATATGGACTACACCCTCGACATCATAACAATTGTACACATGACCTTGACAGATATCATGGCTTGGGCCTTGAACTTCTGTGGTGCTGTTTGGACTGTTGTTTGGATTCTGGGTCATTTCAATTTCTGCAGGCACCATTCTCTGTAATGGAATGTTTCTTAAATTAATCTCAGTATGAATTCAAGAAGTCAAGTTTGATTAGATGTGGGTCATTTCAGGAGTCAACATTGTGGGCACTCGTCATGCACATGCCTTAGTCATTCTTTATTGTTTGTGATAAAAAGAAACAACTACCCCATAAGTAATAAATATGCTGTCTGCTATCTCACATCCCATCACTCTTGACTTCTTTATTATGATTCTCTTTTCTTCTATAGTCAGTGTTGAAGGCTGGCCAGACCATGGTTTACTTTCCTGCATAACAGAATTCTGCAGCCCATCATGTGACTGATCATGGTACGTGTTGACTAGGTGAGAATGAAGCTCCAAAGGTGTAGATTTCTCTAGTGTTAGAAATTCATTGATATTGTACTAGAAAAGGGAAACATGACTGGACTGAGGAATAGGAGATCATCAAAAGGAACTAGGCTTTAAAAATGTCAAAAATCAAGGTGTTGAAACCAAAAACTTTAAACCAAATTGTTGCCAGAGAAGGAAAACCAAAAATTCAATAAACCTGAACTCCAAAATGGCAAAAAGTCTGACTTAGCATAAGCCACTTTAATTCAGGGTGTTCATATGAAATGTACTGAACTACTACATGAGGTAGAAGAACAAATTAAACAAGAATATCTGTGGCATATATTTGAAATAATTTAAATTCTTAAAGTGTACATATTCTTGATTGTAACAGAAGTTTGTCATTTTTCACCTTTTGATAGAGATCCATAGAGGGTTACATCCCTAGTAAAAGATCAAAACTCAAAAATAACATCATATTTGTACTCACTGACCTTGAAATAGTCTTAAATGTTAACCCACATGCTTATGTTTGAAATAAGTCATTTTTAACCTCCTGGGAGTTGCTCTTAGTGGGCTAGAATCACTGGGAAAGAATCAAATATCAACATATTATCATACTTGTGATGAGCAACATTGAAATAACATAAAACGACACTCCACATGTTTACATTACCGATCTGCATTTTGTCAAAGTTTTGTGACAAGAATAACCCCTCATATCCCATTAGTGGATGAACCTCTGGGGTCAGTTGACGTGGCATGCACAACGTCAAGTCCTTCTCATAATTTTTTTCTGCAGACACCTGTTGTTTATCTCTTTATCATAAGAGTTTAATTACAGTACCTGTACAAAATATGCCCCAAAAATGGCCTAAAAATGAAGGGTTTTTTTTCAGGTCTACAGGGCCAAAAACAGGGGGGGAAACCCAAAAACCTCAACGTTTTGACTAACTAGATGTCAAGGCAATAATATGTGGTGGTTTTCTTGTACAAGTGAGTCAGGAGAGCACCAGACAAAAAAAAAAAACTAAAGTGATATCAAAGTGTTCATAAGTAAATGTTATGAACACAAAGTCACAAAGAAAGAATGTTAGAAACTTTGGTTGTATCCATAATCTTGGACAACCAGGAAGAGCACAATTTAATGACATGCATTTCTGCTTGCCCTCTCATTGTAATTGCAAACAACATCTCCCAAAATGTCAACATTTATAAGAAACAAAATGTTAGCCACAGGAAGATGTGAAATAAATCTAACTATGTTTAAATGAAATTAAAAATAAATAATAGAATCAAATAATGAATACATCATAACTCAAAACGTGCAAAGGAAATTCAGGAGAATGCAAAACAAACCAGAGCACAGCATGTGCTAGCACAATCACTTCATTTTGCAGTTTTTAATGTTCATGTTGCCTTAATCCTGAAACACAAAACCTAGACTACAAACCATAAACACCAGACACTTATAATTCCAATGTTTTAGTACAAAGAAGCTAAGTTCTGATGGCTTACATAATCAGCACTGCAGAATTCAAGTTCAAACTCAACCTTAAAACTTTTTGATCATCCCTGATATCTTCAAGCAGCTCTAATGATTTTAATATTCCTATAAATTATATTTCATATGTTAATTAGCCTGTGGGTCTCTCAGAGGTTCATTACTGTAAATGCTGTGTAGATTTTCTACTTTGTTCTTTGAATCTGCCTTTGTGTTTCAGATTGGTAGTCCTGGGTTTCCTCTTTAGGCATATGTCTTTCTGCATTTTCTTCTTTATCCTTTTTTAGTTTTTTAAATAACATTTTTAATATATATCAATACCTTTGTTTTGTGTTGTCCTAAAGTGAAAGATTTGCAGTTTTCTTCTTCATGGAAGGCCAGTTTTATAGAATTGGGACATTTTTAAATATATTTTTGAACTTCAAAAGCCTAAGTCCCATTTGGGGTCTTTGCAGATCTTGAAGCCTGACTGTGTATTTGGGGTCAGGCTGTCTGTGGGGAGGCCTATTTTGGGGCAGACTTTTGAGATTCTAGTCTAGAATTTTAGTATATTTTGTGACTGCCCTCCTCCCCATCATTTTGTGTTCAGTAACTCACAACTGTGTCATCAGTTTTGTCAATTGTAGCAGTTGTAGTGGGGACGCCTTTTTAACTATCCCCAAACACACAAAGAAGCCAAGAAGGCCAAAATACCCAAAATTCAAAAAAGTGACGGAGCAAATGTTGTGATTGTGCTCTTAATTTCTGTTAATTTCATATTTTCTACATGCTATATTTTAATGATCTCATGATATTTTTCTTCTTATGCAACAACATTTTCATTTTTCATTGCCACCACCATCAGTCATTTGTTGTTGACTTTTGACATGACAGTTGCTGGGCATGAGACCTTCATTTACGTGGCATGTGACATCAGTTTATGGCATCCTTGGAAAAACTTTTTTTTTCAATGTCAATATGTATCAAATACAAAATGTGATCACAAGATTCATTGATCTCTAAAACTCCTAAAACAAAATCTCAAAAATTACCATGACATTTGGCAGCTCAGTCTGGAGCATTTGAGTTTGTGGGCAGCTCACACTCAGCCCTATATGGGTATCTCTTAAGCTGTTCTGCAAGGTGGATAATCGTAATAAGCTCTTTGATCCTCATTCCAGAGATGTCACAAGCTCTCCTCTTATGCTCATTCCTGTTTTATAATCCAAATTGTGACATTTGTGGGTACTTTTGCAGCATTCCTTTAGAACAGCAGCGACCCAGAGCCTTCATATTTTAAGATTTTCGCTATCAGCAGATTGGGAGACAGCATAAAGAACATCTTTAGGCAGAGTGGTGGCTCTGAGGCTAGGGATCTGCAATGGCAATCGGAAGGTTGCCAGTTCGAATCCCATAAATGCCAATAGGGACTCTGCTGTGTTGGGCCCTTGAGCAAGGCCCTTAACCTGCAATTGCTGAGCGGTTTGAGTAGTGGGAAAAGCGCTATATAAATGCACAGAATTATTATTATTACCTTTTCATTGATCAGTTTTTTTAGATCAATTTTTTCATTAACACATTAAGGAGCTTGAAAGCGGCAGCACCAGGCACCATTGCCGGATGTCACACCAGTCCTTCACAGGGTGGTCCTACAGTACATTTACACACACATGCACTCATACTATATCAATTTAAAGTAGCTAATTAAACTAACCCGAAGTCTCTGAGAAGTGAGGGTGAAGGTGCAAACTCCTGAGAGACACCAGGCAGGCTGGATATTTGAACTTGACTCCTTAGAGCTGTGAACCAGCAGTGCTAACAATTGTAACACTAATGTGTTGCTACAGTATTAACAATGGACAAATGCTCATTCTTTATAAACAATGAGACTGCCTCTATATTTAGACATGAGTGCACTGAAAATGTCTGAAATTAATCCAGCAGCTACTACTGCTCCGTCTCCAATATATTAACATACGCACAGACCACCCTTTATTTTTTTTGTTCAGAAAACAGCAGGCTTAGGTGGGTTTATTAGTGAAAATGAATAATTAAAACTTCATTAATAAATAATATTATCAATCGCTGCACTTTCAACACCGTATATCAAATTGCAGCGGACCTGGAGCCAAAGCTGACAGCAGTGGGTGTAAGGCGAGCTCTCTGGGATGGCAGTCTCCTGCAGGGTACACACACTCATGTTTTCATTGGGACTCAGCTTTGGCAAGTTTTTGGGCGCTGAGTGGAAATTCAGGAGACAACAGAGCCTAGATGTGAGCTTATTTCCCAAGAACAAAAATGGCTATGCTGTCCAAATGATAATATAAACATCTGGGTAATAATTCCTAATAAGTGGATTTCATTCTTGTAAATTGTATATATAGCTAGTGGTATCTAACTCAAAGACTACTGAATACATTGCAGTGGTCTTTGGTTTCCTATACACATTTTGCTCCATTGAACTAATTCATATCTCAGACAGGACTACCCTAAGATAAACCTCTCCGTTTTCATTCTAAACACACAATGGGTATTTCCATAAACTGTTTCTAAGATATTGTAGGATTAGTTGTTTTCTAGTCAGTTATGCAGATTATCAAATTGCATTGTCACTCAGACAGAGGAATCCTTCCTGTAAGATCGACACTACGCCTGCCAAGCTGCTTGTTGTTGTTGTTTTTGTTGTACTGCACTATGGCTGCTGTTGTGTGCCCTTCCCCCAAGACCCCTGACAATGCCGTGCCAAGGTCCCTCCAAACTCATCCAATCATAGTACAATCCCATCCTCCCCCCCCCCCCTTGTGGGATTCAAACCACTTGGAAGCTTAGTTGTTTTCCCCACTGAGTCATGGGGCAGCAGCAGTTTAAAAATAAGGTTAATATCACAAGCAGGCAAGGGGTTAAGTAAATGTTTATTTAATGTGATGCGGCATACTGAAAACTGAAGCAGATTCTTTCATCTGTCGGTTAACAATCCAAAATTTCTAATATTTTTCAAGAAGATGATTGCACATCCTCTTCGGGTCTTTGTGGCGTTTCCTCCTGGTACTCCATTTTCCCTCCCATATTTTATTTTGTAATTGGCATCACCAAACTAGGCCTTGTGTTTATGTGTGCATATGAATGTCTTTTGGGTTAGCTCTTGGCTTATGCTGCCGGGACAGGCTGTGACCTTGAATTCATTAGGAAGGCATGGAAAATGAATGAATGAGTTAACGGTGTAATATTACAGTATAACGTTTATAGCTTATGCACCAGGGCGTGTAATGAGTACCCACATGGCTGGAGTTGAGAAGAATCCATAAAAAAGATTGAGAATCCAGGTCAACAAAAGATGTAATCTCCTGATAGTTAGCTTGGGAAGAGGAGATGCTACAGTATGTGCTGTTAGCCCTGGAAAAGGTGTAGTCCTCATTTACCCAGTGCAAGTACAACACTGCTAAGCAGTTAAACCCCCATTATTATATGCAGCTGGTGCCCAGATTGTAGTTGCGAAGCATTTGAGGGTCAGCCTGCCTATAAAAATACTGCTGTGTCTACAAAGCATCGGACTCCTAGGATGAGATCCCAGTCTGGGCACAGTCTATGTGCCCTCTGTGCCTTCTTGCTTCCCAATGGTGTGCACTAGTGTGGTGCTCAAACCAGTGGAAAGAGTTGATGTTTGTAGAGTTATTTCTCCATAAAGCCTATTTTTGTCCATTAGGGATACTGTCCTTACCTGTGAAATTTTGACCTGATTGTAAAAAATGAGAATGAGAAAATTCTAGAAGCAGGGTGGAGTTCCCAGAACATTCTAGTAGTAAATGTAAGTTTCCAGAAAATTCTAGAGTTGGTAGTCGTTGACTTACGACCACATTCGTCACAAGTCAATCTGGATGTAAGATGGACCGGTGTAAGTATTCAAACCTGACCGTGTGTATAGTACTGTATAATAAGTCCCTTAAGTCATATTATTTGTTTTATTTCCTTTTTATCATCATTATTAGCACGTTGTGTAGATTTTGTATCTTTTTTTCGTAAATTATTTTTTATTTTATTTTGTTATTACTGTTGCTCACATGGGTGCCTTCAACAGCTTCACAAATCCTTTCCTTGTCTGTGTTATGTTGCGTTATCAGTGTGAGCCTCTTCCAGTGTTCATAGTGTTAACTGTGAGAGGAGGAATCACACGCCCAAAATGTACATTAGGTGCACTGGTGACTCCAGATTATCAATGGGTGTCAATGGGTGCATGAGATGGACTGATGTCTTTTCCAGGAATAGCACCTGCAGGCACAGCCTTTAACCACCTTGAATTGGATTAGCTGGGTTTGAAAATAGGTGCCTTGTTCCCCCTGACCATTTTTGTACAGAGAAAATTATATTGTGAACCCTGTGGAGCTGCAATCACAGAACCATCCATGTGCCCCATTCCAGATTCTAGTCTGAGTGGTGAATTTTTATTTCTGGTCAGGACTATTCAGGACTTGCCTGAAGAAGGGGCCTGAGTTGCCTCGAAAGCTTGCATATTGTAATCTTTTTAGTTAGCCAGTAAAGGGTGTCATTTTGCTTGACTTCTCACTACAGGACCTTCCCATTAGCACATTATAATAATGATAAAAATTTTATTTAACCAAGCTCAAAGTGATACTGGTTCCATCCAAGGGTTTAATCTTCAGGAAATGACTTTATTTCACTATCATCAGTGATCCCCAGCAGACTTTAGGCTTCAATATTCACAGCCAGAATCAGATTAATATAAAAAATAAGATCTGCATGGCTCCTTGCTCTGTAAAATTCATTTTGGGATCCTTAAGGTCACTCTCCAGCATGGGTCCTGAATCACATCACACACAGTAAGCCATTTCTGCCATTTTGATGCCAAACAGAACATTAGTTATACTATATGCGCCATTATATACATGCAAAATATAGATAAACAGAGACAAAGAGCGAGAATAAAGGTTGCTGTGTTTGCAGACTCAGTCTATACACTAATCCTCCACTGCACCCTGGGTTTTGTTCTTTAGTCTCTCTGTTCATTGAAGGCAGGAGATCCTACTGAATAGCACATTGATTAATGCTTGCATGTTTTGTCATCTGAACGTGAAGATTTATGGCTTGTTAGTATCATCCTTTGTGCAGGTCTGTAATCTGTGCCATCAGCTGTTTGGTACAATCCCTTCTGCTTGATAACTGCTAGTGCAAAGATCCTCTATTATTTCCATAACACGAAAATAAAAAAAAAAATCAAAAGGTCAACATAAGCCTCTTTTTTTTTTTTATTTGTGAGTGCTGAACGAATAACAACAGCAATGTTCGATTCAACATTTAAAGTCCTTTAAAAGAGAAAATCCAGCTCAAGTCTTCTGTGTGCCTCCCAACCACACTGGCTGCTTTTAAAATGCATGATATCATTGCACCCTTCTTATGGATTTCACACAAAATCATGCCATGAAATCCTAAGCAAAAAACCGACATATTAAAAAGTGTTGTTTTGACAGTGAATCTCAGTGGCACTGCTTTATTTTATGATTCAGCAATTAATCATATTTCATTGTGTCCCATATGTAAAGTAAACGCCATACAGGCATGACTGTCCATCCATTATCAAACTGACACGTGCACAACAGTGGAATTCTTATTTACAACACGTCACTTAAGTCAGTCCAGGATCATCCTATCAAAAATACAGGAAGCGGCCCAAGATGGAGTGCCAGTTGATTGTACAACACATTAACACTTATTCATATAGGCCAATTCAGAGTGATGTAGGAAGAAAACTGAAATTACATGGGGGAAAACCTTCTCTTTTTTTTTTGTGATATCCATATACAGTATGCTTGTGTTTCTTTTAAAATTTTCATATGTTGAAGTTTGTTGCTTTTCTGATGCCATTTTGATTAGTTTACCAAATGCCTTTACTGAATGGCAGAACCAACAATAAATACTGAAGAACAGGATTTAGAGATGGGCAAACATAACAATCACGTTCTTAGAACTGACCAAGCTTTAGATTCAGTATAACAAGAGTTGAAAAATAACTATGCGATGCTGTGATTGGAGAGCATGGTTTTTGTTTAAGTTTCATTACCTTTCTCTCAGTTTACTTCTCTGTCAAGATGCTAATATAACCTGTATGTGTGCGCGAGACCATCAATTATGTTGTCTGGTTTTTTTTTCAGAATTTACTGTCTTAATCTTCTTTGTTTATTTATCTGGTTTGTACAATGCTATATACTGTATATTCTGCCGTTCTTTATTTATTCTGTAAGTGCCTTGAGCATGGGAAAGGCGCTATATAAATAAAATGTATTATTATTATTATTATTATTAAAATACTTATGTTTATCATACATACTGTCGAGCATATGTATCGGAGTAAGGCTCAGTTGCAAGCTCTGTCGAAGTACATAGTAACCCACCGAGATGAGTCCGGGTACTGCCGCTAACATTGTCATCTCCTTCTTTCCCCACAGTGTTGAGAAGCCACCTGATGAACGCATCTAACCCCGGCCCTTCCAGTCCAGTTGCCACAAAACCCCGGGCATTACTGGCTAGATCGCCCTACCAGATGGAGCTCCGCTGGCAGTAACTGCAACCCCTTGACTCTTCGTTTGTTGAATTCCCACATTTGGGACTTACACCATAGAGCGTCATTTCTTTTGTTAGATTTTTTTGTTTCTCCAAAGACAGTAAAAGGGATGATCCAGTTGGTGCCCCAAAATTTCTTTTTCTGTTTGGAGACCTCTCATTCCCACCCTTGGCCACAATACATACATTTTCTAACTAAGGAAGGCTGAAAAATCTTTTGAGACAGCTTTAACAAACTAAGGACTGAAGGTTAGTGATTGGAACAGGTGCAGCATTCCAGTCTGAGAGATAAAGGCAGATGCTAATCCACATATAGCACTGGTCAGTAGAACCTCCAAATACAGGTTCCGTTACAGCGAATATCATTACGATGAAATTTTCATTACAATGAAGTAATTTTATAGTCCCAACAGTTTCCCCATAAGACAGTCTATAAAAATCTTGTTACTATGAAATACATTCAGCAGATACTTTCATTACAACGAAGTGCCTGAATGAATCAGCCATCAACACTGTCAACTTTCTTGAACGACCAAGCACAAATAAAAGAAAAATCTCGGGTTGAACACCTTGGGCCTCAGCGCAAACGTATGCGAAGTGTTGCATTTGAAGACGTTGAAAAAGCAGTTTTTATTTGGTTTAGTGATGCTCGTTCAAGAAACATTCCTGTTAGTGGGCCACTCATTGAAGAAAAAGCAAAGTCACAGTTGTGAGGCTTTAAAACTCTTTTGGGACCTCCCCCAATGGGATGACACGCCGAAGACCATCCCAAAGCACGATCACCCCCATCTGTGGAAGACTGTTTATCTGTTTATCCTGACAGTGCTGCAGCAGCTCGCCGCTGAATCAACTCCAAAAAGATCTTGATGGGTGATTTGGGCATCATTCGCACCCTGAAAGTGTATTATCGTAAGGAAATGCTGAGAAAAATTGTCATCAGCATAACTTGTAGACAGGAGGAGATGACAATTAACGTGAAAGAACCTATTGAAATGATTGCAAATGCCTGGATGCAAATTAAAGAAAGCAGTACAGCAACAAATTTAGAATCTCGTTACTAAGAAATTTTCATTACAACAAAATATTTTTTATGTCCCTGGCACTTTGTTGTAACGGAATTTGACCTGTAGCTCACTGAATGCACTAAATGTGTTCTTATCCATACATAGCATTGATCAGTGAAAAGTATGGGTATAAAAACCTGCCACGTTCAAAGAGCCAGAAACCAGCCCTCACAGATGAACATCATTATGCCAAGTAAGAGAAATGCCCCCATTTCACCCCAAAGATGGACATTGCAATCATCACTGGAAGACAATTTAATTCTTCCCGACTTCTCTCCAGTTGTATGTTCTGTCACACTAGTGTGCATGGGAGGCAGATAAAGGGCTCAAATGAGGATAATTTGACTCCAGACCAGGGGGTGGTGGAGTGCACTAACCCTTTCTCTCTTTCCTCTGCAGACCACGAAATTCCGCCTGGCCCAAGTGACATCACCTCCAGTTCTGGGCCCAATGACATCTCTTCCAATTCCGGGCTCAATGATGACACTTCTGGTTCCACCCTTGATGACCTCATGTCCAGTTCCGACTCTGCTGACCTCACTTCCTCTGCCTGACCATAAAACCGCCATTTTGTTTACTGCAAATCAGTTATGTTTTGAACTCACTGACCACGATTGCTCACATTTTTGTGATTTGAACCCAACCTTACATTATATGGAGCGGCTACCCCAAACGTTTTTGTTGTGTTTGTCTGTTCTTTTGACAGTTCGTATATACTATATTATATACTGTAATGTATATTATCCTGTTCATTTATGACATGATTCTCTTGTCTTAATAACTCTGCTGTGGTTACTGTGTGGGATATGTACAGTGACACAAACACTATGGGTTGGCTGGCATCCTGGATGGGATCAGTGATTCCTTACATGGCCAGAATGCCTTTATAATAGAAGGACATGGAAAGTCAGACATTCTGGTCAGTTTGGTTGCTGGCTTCTTTGCCATCCAGGAGGCCATGAGAATAGATGGAAGCCTCACGGGGTTGTATATTTTTCAAATACTTTGGGTGGCAATATCCCTATGGTGTATCTCCCGGTTGTACACCAGCAGGGCAATACGGAAGGTATAGTCCTGATGCATAGCCCTAGTACTTGGGTGCCACCAGGGGGAGCTGCTAAGAAATAACCACACAAATAGGAAATTTGTGCCTGCCCCAGAAGCACTTCCTGGTTTTGATGTTGTCATACCAGAAATATTCCTCTGGTCCAACATAAAAGGAGTCACTTCACCCCATCCAGGTAAGTCGGAGTTGGGAGAGGAGCTGGACAACACTTACCTGGATGGAGTGGTGGTGAAAAGAAAAAGAGAAATAAAAGAATTGAATTGCTGTGTTGAGTTTGTGGAAAAGAGGCCTGTTAAAGGTACTTTGTTTAATAAAAGTACTTCTTTTGGACTGGGGCTTGTGTATATGGTTTGGGGTTTGGGGCTTGGTGGTGCTCCCCTTGGGGTCATAAGAGCTTCAAAATATGAGCTGCAATTCTATAAGGAGCACATTCCCAGGGAGCAATCAAGAAAACAAAATATTGGGTAAGGAAACTGTTTTCCAGTTATCAAAATGAAGTAGCAAACTTGCCAAGATTTGTTAACCCTAATTCAGTGTCAGTAAGAAGCAACACAGAAGCCTTCTAGAAAGAATCTAGAGTCTTGGATGATTACCTTCAGTGCTTTTTTTTGACACATCTTGCAATACAAACCTGGACACATCTTCAGTGATGTACCTGTAGTCATCTGGAGTTTTGGGTCTTCCACATCAGACTCCCTTACCCATTATTGGTCAACCCCTACTTCTAAAGATGGTTGGGCTTTACCCCACGACTGTCTCCACCAAACCCAAAGCCACCCATATGCTGTTTCAGCAGCTTCTGTGGTTATCTTTTCAGTTATTCTTTTGTTGGCCCCACAGATGCCAAAAACGGTAAGCATCTTGCAAAAGGACTGGCCAGTGAGCTTTATGTAGCCTGCTTCAGTCAACTTACACCTCATTACACCCATTCTCTCTGTGCTGCTCCTCCAGTTCTGCTTTTCTTACTCTCTTCCTTTTGTTGGCCTCTTGGATCCGATTTTCTCAAGGACCAGTTAGCTCCATAAGTACAACCTGCTTTGAGAATCCGGAGTGCATGACAATGAGTGGCCTCAGTGATGTCACTACAATCTTTTCTGGGAACTTGAGGTGTCTATCTAGATCAGCTCTCAGTTCCCAGTCAAGTGCTGTGACCAGTAAATCTGTGAAGGCAGAGTTGGGAGTCTTCATTGCTGTTGGTGGCTTCTCCATTGCTCTGATAAAGCTGGCGGTCCTTGCTGGTATTGGCTTCCAGTATTTTTTTCGGGTAGAGGCACTGTAGGTGGTGTCATCTATAGCTCTCAAAACCTAATTGTGCAACCGCTGATATATGTCCCTTCCATCAAAGCCATCTTGTAGCAACTTAAGATGTACTCGACAGTGACTTCCTCTGGGCACAACAGGCATGTTTTACAGCAGGGATTCACATGCCATCTGGAATCTGGCATATGTGTCCTGGCCTCCTTAATCTGCAATTGGAACATTTTTACATTATCCAGACTTAGTGGGATTCCAGTACTCAGGTGGAGACATTTTATTGTACATTCATTTTGCAGATCACCAGTCTATTGGATGGTTTTGGCATTATTCATTTTCAGAACTTATTATTTTTCAGACTTGGTGGTGATGGATATCTTGTGACATTTTTCCCTGGGGTATGACATAATCTGTTTAGAGTCAATTTGATTGTTTCTGATTAATGTAATGGTAGTGCTGTTTTTTGTTTCTGTTACCCACATTCTCATTACATCCTGGATTTGTTATATAATAATAATAATAATAATAATAATAACTTTTACTTATACAGCACCTTTCCCATGCTCAAGATGAACCATGCACCTAATGGTATATGTCAGTATTTGATAGAATTCTGATTTACAATATCCCATAATTATCTTTTATATAATTATTATTGTTAATTCTCTTCAATGCCATTGCCTCAATGATATTTATATTGGGCCTTTGAGTCCTCTTCCTTTCTGATTGGTGGAATCTCCTAAGGTAATTTTTTGACTAATGATCACCTAATGTCGTGATTAAAATTAGGTGTTAGTTCTTTTTCTTTATGTGATCATTTCTGACTGTCCAAGTTGTAATGTGATGTGGGATGCTGGGGTCTCCACCATGCCCCAGCAGAACAGGTTAGAAGAACTTGCTAAAACTTTGTAGACAACCTGGATCAAAACCTTCAAGAGATTGGGCTCAGCCTTCTAAAGCTCAGGCTATGCTACTTAGCACTCCCCTGCATGTTCCCATCTACTCCAGGCCACCTGCCCTCATATCTTACTCCTCCTCAACCACTGTCCGCATTTCCACTGGCACTAGTAGCCTCTTCTCATTCACCTGTGCCTTACCCTAGTGCAAAATTGTGCTGCACCTCAGACCAGTCCTCCCTTGTGCTATTGTGCCCACTAGGTTTTGATGGCTTAATTGAGACTCCGCCAGCTCAACAGCCTCTGCTGCCTTCCACTTGCTCCCCATTTTGACCTTGATGCCTGTTGATTTAAATACCATCACCTTGATGACATCATCAAACTCGAATTCCAGTAATTATCTCCTTGCAACAAATCATTGCTTTGTAACAACGGGACCCCAAAATGCCCATAATTAATTAATTAATTATATTTATATAGCGTTTTTCTAAATATTGAAAGTGCATTACATAGGCAATAGGAAGCCACTTCAACCACAACAATGTAGTTGTTAGGTGGTGAACAGGTAAGAGAGATAGCTAGCCAATAAGAGAATGGAGATGAAGATGGGGCCAGAAAGACCAGGTCATGATGAACTATTTAGCCAAGACATTGGGAAACATTCATTCATTTCAAATGATCCCCAGGGATCTTTTATGATCACAGAGAGTCAGGGCCTCAGTTTTACGTCTCATCTGAGGGATGGTGCCAATTATTATGACACAGTGATCCCATCATTACACAGGGGCATTGGGATCCATACACAGACCACAGGGTAAGCACTGCTTGATGGCCTCACTAACACCTCTTACAGCAGCAATCCAAGATTTTTTGTTTTGGCCTCCTAATCAATTCTGGACAAAACCCAGTAAAAAGGCATTGTGGGAGAATGTTAAATAATCAGTAATAATTCTAACCCAGTAATATTATAAAAGTATGCCACAACAAGTGGAAGCTAAGATCTTCACAAGTTCTAGAATACATAAAAATGTAAAACAACGATTGAAAATATTCATTAAGAAAAATGCATTTCCCAAGTATTTATCTAGTCTTGAAGTTTGTCTTTGTCTTTCTGAAATATTTTTGCTACTTTATATCTATAGTATGTGGCATCCCACAAATCTTGGTGTCATTTGGAAACTACCTACTTTTACTCGCTTTAAAAGAATGAATTTAGCATAAATTGAAAAGAGCCATCGCGCAAACACCGGACCCTGAGACACTCCTCTCATGTCCTCCCCCCATGTGAATCATTCCCGCTTATCTGTACCCTTCGTCTATGGCCTGTTAATCAGTAATTGGCAGTCTAAGCTTACATTATCACTGTCATTCCTCACATTTATCTGCCCCACTTACACCAAAACATGGTTGCTGATGAATAAACCACATCCTGGCAGTTGTAGGTGGAAGGAAGGACACAATTCAAAGCAGCACTCATCAACACATGTTCAGAATCACTCATTCCAGCCCAAATCACATTCTTCAATCGATAGAAACCTCACATCTGTAGGACATATAAACAGTACTAGCTGTGCCACCCATCTAAGACATCTTGAAATCAAAGTAATCAATGTAAACCTTAGTGTTAAAGTTTGCCATTCACATTATATTGGAAATATATTTTCTAATGCAAGTAATAAAACATGTATTGTATTTGTGATTCCAACAGAAAGTGTACCACAAACATTTGCAGTAATAAACTTTGAGATTCACTATCTATTGGAATAACAAATGCAATGCACACAGCATGCCTCTGTTATATGCCATTTGGTATTGGATTCATAAAACCAGTGTTAATGTTTGTGATACGCCAAATGACAAATACAATGCATTTCATCACTATATATGTTTGCGATGTACCATCTGTTGTAATGAGAGAGACACAGCAACAGGATGGATACACAGATAGTAATCCTTTTGTTAAAGTGGATTAGGACCACCTATTAATAAAACTTCAATTGGCTTAAATAATCTTGTTAAAGATTAAACAATGTGGTAACAATGATAATGAGAATGCTCCACTACTGGACAAAAATATCAACATGTAGTATAACTGGCATTATCTGCATTATGCAGCTGCTGCAGAATCTCCATGATGAAAGTGCTAAATATAATGAAACATTCAACAATAAGTGCTTGGAGCCAATGTCATCACAAGACCCTGCAGCGGATAGTGACGACAGCTGAGAAGATCATTGGAGTCTCTCGTGGATATGTACACCAATCGGCAAAGCTATCAGTATTGTGGAGGGTCCGACACACCCGTCACAGAAACTATTTGCCCTCCTGCTGTCTGGAGAAAGGTACCGAAGCATATCCAATACTTTCTTCCCTCAAGCCATACGATTCCTAAACACTAAGGGACTAGGCCAATAACTCATACACACTTTCCCACTCAACAAGTCATGTCTTTATACTTATTATTATATTTATTTATTATTATGCTGTTACCTTCTTTTACTCCCAGTGTCATGTTTACGTCTGTTCTTTCTATGAAGACATTGTTATATTTGGCACATCCTGCTATTTTTTTGCACTCTTAGATATTATAAATGTGTATTGATCGGCGCTGCACTGTCTTGTTTGTATCACTGTTAGTCTTTGCACTGTCTTGTAACATTTGCACACGCTTGCACACATTCACTTTATGTTGTTATAAATAGTTTTTTTTGTAGTCTTGTGTTCTAGATAGCACAGTGGTTCAGGAGGAACGTCTTTTCGTTTCACTATGTACTGTATTAACTGTATATGGTTGAAATGAAAATAAAAGCTACTTGACTTGACTTGAAATGTCCTTAAGACCAGGCTTGCCAAAAACCCATTGGCCTGAATTGAGCAGGACTTGTGCCAGTGGCATGCTGGGTGATCTGGAACACAGGAAAGCAGATTGATTGTGAAAGTCAGCAGGCTGTAGGCAGCATAAAATAAAACGTCACATTGCAGCTCATCAGCCTTGTATGTCTAGTGAGTGGAATGTGTGTTATGGCAGATCTTTATGTACTGTATCACGGCGCTGAGCAGGTGCTCATTGGGTTACATTATTTATAATATGATCCATATAGCACCTGTTCTTTCTTACTCTCTATTAAAGCCTTTTTTGTAGTTTTATTGTATGAATAGATCCTTAATTTAAGCAATGCTATTATTTTTGTCCACACTAGTAAAAAGAAAATGAGTGAAATAAACAAAGTAACGTACAAGAACAGTAAATGTGCTAAATTTAGTACTGCTAAAAAATTTGGCAAAATAAAATATATCCATATTGTAGAACAGTTGCTAGAGGGGACAGATTTCAAACTGTTGAAATCTCTTACTTGTGTTCATCTGTATAAGGAGGCCTGTCACATACTCTTACTTTAACTTAATTATTCATAGAACGTCATCATCATCATACGCCATGTTTTATGACGTAGGTGATCATGGCCTTCCATCTGGCTCTAATATACTCCCCAACACTTTCTGCCTGTCCATCTCTTGATGCAACTCATGAATGTCCAGTCAAAACAGGGAGTATAAATTCAAAATGGGTGAAGCTAGCTCTACAATGGATTCAGACAGTATTCAGACACCTTCACTTCCTACACAATTTATTGTGTTGTAGATTTAATTTTAAATTAATGCATTTTTGCCCATCCATCTACACTCTACAATCCATGACAACAAAGTGAAAGCGTGTTTACAGAACGATTTGCAAATTTGCACTTCTGGGTGAGGTGGAAGTTCTTCATGGAGGGTATAACAATTACCCAAGAACCCCAACAGGATGGATCCAAGGGACTTCAATTCCCAGCCTTCCCTGCGGGTATGCAGTGGGATGCTGCCATCATGTGTATGGGGGGGACACAAACCTGGGAAGCAGACACCCTCTGTCCTTTTGAGCTGGTGTCCCTTCTTAGAAAGGTACCCTCACCCATTCCAGTTGGGATGCCAGGCCATTTTTGACCTTCCATTGTGTCCTCCCTCCGTGGCAAAGAACCAGCTTCCATCCTGGTTGAGATAATAATAATAATAATTCTTTGCATTTACATTCTTTTCTCACTACTCAAAGCACTCTCCACACAGGGAGGACCCGGGAAGCAAACCCACAATCTCTTTACTGCAAAGCAGCAGCACTACCACTGCGCCACTGCCAGTCTATCTACCACAGCCATTGTAATAAATGAGTCTTTGTATACAAGAATGTGTTATTACAGCTTCACTGCACCAATGCAAAATTAATAAAATGCTTCAGAGTAATAATGAACTTTTTCATTTATCCTTAATGGTCCCAAACATTATATTGAGTATTCAGGTAGACAGACAAGAAGACTTTCTAGTTAACTTTACAGGGTCTCTCACATGCCAGGTATTTAGGTAAAGTAATTAAATTAAAAACATCAAATCCTTTGCAGTTTCAACAGTGTGAAGATATGACAATAATGATCTTTAAATTTTCAAGATGCCAACACTAACCTCATTGTTTCCCCGCAATGCTATCATAAACATTTCCTTCTTTATGTTGTTCAGAGAAAAATCTGTTTTGCAAACCTAGAATTATGGAAATATATTCCTATTGTACTGAGGCATTCTCGTATGAAACCCCAGAAGACATTAAAAGGAGACCCAATGAAATGAATAAAATGTGGATCTGTATCATGCAAATTTTGCAGGGTTCTGCTTAAATGTGACAGCAGACAGAAAAGCAATTCATTTCTTGAGATAACATGGTGGGGAGTTGGTCGGGATGGCGAGCTTTAAAACAGACACTATGCTTTGCTGTGTAATGTAATCTGTTCTTCTGCCTCACAGTTCCAGAGTCCTGGGTTCAACTCCAGGCCTAATCACTGTCTCTGTGCTGTTTGCACTCTCCTCAAGTGTGTTTATGGGGTCTCCTCTGGGTGATTCAGTTTTACACCACTGCCCTGCAGATCAGGAACTCCAAATCGGCTCAGTCTGAGTGAGCTCTGAGATTGCAGGGTTGGGTCCAGCCTTAGGCTCTGGCCTCTGTGATGCTAAATTGGATTAAGCAGGCTTGACAGTCATGGGTGGATGTTTGCTGTGGGGTAGAGGAGTAGAAATAGCTGCAGGCTCACAGGAGGAGCGGACTGGCTGTAGGGAGTGCCAGGATGTTTCATGGTAGGCCGCCTGCTGCTGTGACTCATTGCAGTGTATCATATAAGAAAGGAATTAAAAATCACAATTTAAAGAAAAAAGTTTATTCGTAATCAATCAAAAATATGAATATGAGTATTGAAATATAAATACATTTACTTTGAAAGGTAACATGTACTTGGCTTTACAGAACTATTATGCTACTATGTTCCTTCCAACTTTAAATGGTTGACTGAAACATGGACAGAAAAAAGTAAGCATGGTGCGGAAAAACAAGAAATTACAAAAATGTGTAGTTAGATGTGTCAAAATGTGTAAAAATAGCTGACATATTCACCACAAAACCTTCATTTGCCAGTATGTGCTAGTGCTGAAGAGACAGAGCGGAAGGAGGTTGAGGTTGTTAAGCATGTTGTGACTGCCCTACTCACTGGTTACTTCACTTGTAAGAAGCTGATGGTTCCACTTCAGTCTGATTTCATAACAGAGCTGTGAAACTGATCTACTTCAAGTACTCATGGCTTATGGCAACAGACTCTGGACAAATCAGCATATTATTTACTGTTAAACCTTAATGCAGAATTCGATACTCTCAACCATGATCTTCTACTCTCTAGAATGGAGAACATTCTGGGTATATCAGGAACTGACCTCCAGTGGTTTAAGTCCAGTCTAACTGATAGCCAAGATTTGCATCAGCAGGTCCAGCTCAGTGCCAGTCGCACATGGAGTTTGTCAAGGTTCTGTCCTCAACTCTCTGCAGTTCAGTATATTCATGCACCCACTTGGCCATCCATCCATCCATTTTCCAACCCGCTGAATCCAAACACAGGGTCACAGGGGTCTGCTGGAGCCAATCCCAGCCAACACAGGGCACAAGGCAGGGAACCAATCCTGGGCAGGGTGCCAACCCACCGCAGGACACACACAAACACACCCACACACCAAGCACACACTAGGGCCAATTTAGAATCGCCAATCCACCTAACCTGCATGTCTTTGGACTGTGGGAGGAAACCGGAGCACCCGGAGGAAACCCATGCAGACACGGGAGAACATGCAAACTCCACGCAGGGAGGACCTGGGAAGCGAACCCGGGTCCCCAGGTCTCCCAACTGCGAGGCAGCAGCGCTACCCACTGCGCCACCGTGCCGCCCCCACTTGGCCATATCATTCATAAATTTGGACTGGGTTGTCATTTAAATGTGGATGATCCTCAGAAGTTTTCTGAGCTCGCAACTTGCCTCAGTGAAATTAAAACCTGGATGGAATATAACTCTTTAAATCTAAACTGTAAGAAAATGGGAAGTCTTAGTAATTTGAACTAAAACTCAGCTTAAGAAAATGAGCTCCTTCTCAATCACTCAAGGTGATAATGTCATTAGAACTTCTTCTTCTTGGAACTTTGGTGTCATTTTTAAATAGTACCTTTCTTATTCTACCCACATAAATCACATTAAGAAACTTTCTTACCTCCATCTCTGTCACATGTCTCATGTTCGTTCATTCCTATCTTTTTCCAATGCTGATAGATTGTCCATGCTTTTATTACATCAACTCTTGTAACTCACTATTGGCAGGTGCCACATGTGATCTGTTGTCACACCTCCAACTGCTTCAAAACTCTGCTGTAAGTGTCCTTAGACAGATACGCAACAGTGAGCATACAACAGCCGTTCTGCACTGCATTCGCTGGCATCCTGTGTCTTTGAGGATCTACATATATACAATTGTAAGGGTTGTCTATCTGTCATGAAAATACTCACACATCCCTGAAACACACAATGGAACCCATGACTTGAACATCCGGCTCAAAGCGACCCTGAAATTTGGCTTCAACTCATTTTCTCAGCCCCCAAAAAGGTGTCAATGCTCATATTCGGACAGGAAATTTATGGCCACAGAAGAACCTCACTGCAGCATTTGGAATGAGGCATGCACTATATAAATAAAATATATTATTATTATTATTATTATTATTATTATTATTATTATTATTATTATTATAAAGTGCCAAGGGCAGACTTTAAAGATTCTGAAAGTAATTCAGAGAAAGGTAAGGAAAGAAGAACAAAGTTCTGAATTTTCTTACATTTCACAACCTCGTCCAGGTAGCATTTTCCTCATCCATGCCAAAGATCTTCAAGTACATTTATACTGTTCCCTCGAAAAAATGTGACAAACAGAAAATAGTTATTTTATTATGAGAAAACATGTTATCTGCATTTTATGTGTTAATCATTGTCCATTTGCATATAGAATTTTAATCAAATATTTTTAATCAATACATAGCAATTTTTACAATATAATACAAGTATATACTTAAATGAAGTTGTATCAATACATTATTAAAAGCATAAGGAAAAGGACTGAAGGTAACTAAATTCAGCTTAAAGCCTGGACATGTGAGTGTTGCTTCATTTTAGATGAACCATCAAGATAATTAATAAGGTTAAAATGAAGTAAATGAGTAATGAGCACCCCCTTAAAAAGCGAGGACAAATTAGTGAGAAAGCCCAAACATCCCTATTATGAAGCAATGATAAGATCAATGAGTGGACACGTAGGACACCCCTATTATAATAAAATATTATAATATAATATATAATATAATATTATAATAGGCTCTATTGTAGGCACAGAACTGGACAGTTTGACATCTGTGGCAGAGCGACGGGCGCTGAGCAGGCTCCTGTCAATCATGGAGAATCCACTGCATCCACTAAACAGTATCATCTCCAGACAGAGGAGCAGCTTCAGTGACAGACTGCTGTCACTGTCCTGCTCCACTGACAGACTGAGGAGATTGTTCCTCCCCCACACTATGCGACTCTTCAATTCCACCCGGGGGAGTAAACGTTAGCATTATACAAAGTTATTGTCTATTATACCTGCATTTTTATCACTCTTTAATTTAATATTGTTTTTTTATCAGTATGATGTTGCTGGAGTATGTGAATTTCCCCTTGGGGATTAATAAAGTATCTATCTATCTATCTATCTATCTATCTATCTATCTATCTATCTATCTATCTATCTATCTATCTATCTATCTATCTATCTATCTATCTATCTATCTATCTATCTATCAATGAAACGATGTTTAGAATAATGGAAGAACTGATATATACTGTATACAAAATTACTGGTGGCTGTAGTCGATTGGCTAAGATGGTAGAATTCTGCATATTAAGAGTTGGATGATGTGATATATTAGATAAGGTAACAGTAATAGGAAAGTATAATGGAAATGAATTGTTTTCTTGATTGCTCACTCCATGGACTGACATTTGTGCATATCTATGTGCAAATATAGAACTGCATTTTCAACTGGTCTCCGTGAATGACTTCTTTGAAAACAGAGGAAAGGTTTTTCCACAACAGCAGCAATACATTTGTTAACAGAAATAAGCAAGAATGCTTTAGCAAAGAAGAGCATAATAGAAGCAATGCTCATGGAATTCATGTGGATGTGTAGGCATCAAGTCATAGAGCTGCAATGTTGTGCTGACATCAGAACATCAGAGCTCTAAGGGGTCATTTAAATGAGTTACATCCCTTCCCCAAATATCACGTCAAGCCTCTCTACCTACACTGTTGGGTATTCTGTTACCTGGAGGATTTTTGGGAGTTAACAGAGCACCCCATTTTTGTCTGGAGCTGGGGCTGATTGGCACTGTTAAAGTTGTTGGTTAGCCGGCATATGCAACATGTGCCTTGAATATGAACTGCATTTGAACTCTTGAATTAGAATTTTCTGGAAATGTACTTTACAACTAATGTTACTTCACTAGTTTCATGACCTTTATCATGTCTCTGGATTGAAAAATTCAGCATCTGGCATCATTTTTTTCTTCGTTTTATGTGTATATGATACAGGTGCAGGATAGGTACCTGTGCAAAAACATATCTGATTTGGATAGCTTGCAAAATTAATTTGAAAAATCAGACAAAAAGGTCAGAAATGAACCAAAAAAAATTTAAATCTCTTTTAGCTGCAGTAGTAGCAAATTGTGCATCCCTATAGGGATAATACAGCAGGCCATGGTACCTTTATGGAGTTAATATTGTTCCATAATAAACATGACAGGTGTCTATAGAGGAGTATGTTAGTTATTTCATTATCTTGATACTGAGCAGGAGATCAACCAGCCTACAGAGAAAAGTGGCCTGATATGACAACTTTTGAAAGTTTAAAGGGAAGACTGACTTCTTTTGTCATAAGTATGTTTGTGTGTGTGTGTGGCCTTACTTTGTGTTGGATTTTTTTGGATTTGGAGTTCTGCTTTGCCTTGTGTCTCTTTGTGATGAGGCACGTAAATATTTAGATTTTGCCCCCTGTGCCTTTTACTAGAGTCGCATATTCTCATCATTCCCAACCACCCATCCACTCATGGTATTTACAGTAAGGATAGGAGCACAACTGTCATCCAGTGGGTAGAAGCAGGGACACAGGAAGTCATTTTGAAATGGGTATGCAAGATGTGTTTTTTGGCCCCATTAGAGTCAAAGATGTCAGGTTGACAGACAAGATTATACCGGAGTCCCCGTGGCCTATGATGTTTGTGGATGATATTGTGATCTGTAATGAGAGTAGGGAACAGGTTGAGGAGACCCTGGAGAGGTGAAGATATGCTCTAGAGAGGAGAGGAAAGAAGGTCAGTAGGAACAAGACAGAATACATGTGTGTGAATGAGAAGAAGGTCAGAGGAATGGTGAGGATGCAGGGAGTAGAGTTGGCGAAGGTGGATGAGTTTAAATACTTGGGATCAACAGTACAGAGTAATGGTGATTGTGGAAGAGAGGTGAAAAAGAGAGTGTAGGCAGGGTGGAATGGGTGGGAAAGAGTGTCAGGAGTAATTTGTGACAGACGATTATCAGCAAGAGTGAAAGGTAAGGTCTACAGGTCGGTAGTGAGACCAGCTGTGTAACATAGGTTGGAGATGGTGGCACTGGACAAAAAAAGGAGACAGAGCTGGAAGTGGCAGAGTTAAAGATGCTAAGATTTGCATTGGGTGTGACAAGGACGGATAGGATTAGAAAAGAGTACATTAATGGGTCAGCTCAAGTTGGACAGTTTGAAGACAAACAGAGTATGTACAGAGGAGAGATGCTGAGTATATTGGGAGAAGGATACTAAGGATGGAATTTCCAGGTAAGAGGAAAAGAGGAAGGCCTAAGAGGAGGTTTATGGGTGTGGTCAGAGAAGACATGCAGGTGGTGAGTGTAACAGAGCAAGATGCAGAAGACAGGACGATATGGAAAAAGATGTGGCAACCCCTAACAGGCACAGCTGAAAGAAGTAGAAGAGTCAAAGATGTAATTTGTGCATTATGACCTTGTTATTTAGTCAATGCAATCCTAGTTGTGCTTCTGGTTGGGAAAGATGCCAGAGAGTAGATAAAGAATGGGAGGTGAGAGAAAGAAGTAGTGCTTATGAAATACTGTGATGGACAGTGACCACCACAGCCAACACATGTGCTAAGCAGAGCCTTGCAGTAGCCTGCATTGGTGTGCCCATGGAGCATAGGACATTCCATTTTCTCATTTTTGGTACTTGCTTAGACCATTCTTGTTAACTCATCATTGGTCTATTTTTTTGTAATAAAAATACAGTTTTATATAGTACTTTGGCCTCAGGAATGTCTCAACAATACCTCCATTTCACACGAAAAAGACATTTAAATGGCCAGTAATGAGTGAGTGTGATCTCTCCACAGCAGGTCTCTTGCCTTGAGTGCGCTGCTGAAAATGTGCTATCACAGGATCAGAATACTTACAGACGATTACAGCCACAGAGCATTTGATAGGACTGGAATGTGGTGGGTGTCGTGACTCATTCTTGTGTTCTTATTTAAGCTAACAACTGTCACAGCATTCTGACAACAACCATTAACTTGTTGAACATCTGCAGTCCATCACTAATTAAGAAAGAATTAAGAAAGATGTCTGAGCTACCCGGTGCATCATTTGCTGTTTGAGCCATCCTGTCTCAAGCCCTAACATTTATCCTGCCATTTCACAAACTTGTGTATTCTGGGTTCACAGGGGCCGAAGCATTGCATGTGAAGATTTTGAGATAAGATCCAGACCCCATAATGCTGTAAGAGGAATTAAAAATGGACAGATGTTTTTCATAATTCATAGGCCTTCCCTGTTTCTTATGAAAGGAATTGTTTAAGAAATGTTCTGTCTATTCATCTATCTACGACTGAATGCACTTAATCTGATTGAGGGGGGGGGGGGGGTAGAGCCTACCCTAGCACCATTGGGCTCATCATAATTACATTTGTTAAACTGAATACTGGAGCACTGATGTGGTGCAGTGGTCAGCTGTATAGACATTTTAGCTGACATCACTAGGGTTCTGCAGTATCTACTCATCTAAGGCCGGGAGGTCTCTTGTTAGCTCAGGCTGATAAGTGACTGCTTCTGACGGCTGTTTTAAAACAGAATTTGCATACTCGCAACTGGCCACTGGTAGATACAGCAGTACAAATCTGATGAGTGAGATGGCTTGATGTGTGAATTCATGGCAATAAACTGAATTTAATTTTATAATTTTTGTGCATCACACAAAGTAATAACCAACCCTTTAAAGGGTGTCAACTGTTTTAGAACTTTTTACCTCTGTTTCCACTTAGGAGTGATTATCTCCTCAAATGGGAATTATCTCCTCACGTTCACTGCTGAGAACTACACTGTGGAAATGTTGTTTTGCTAATAGTTTTGTCAGAAAGGCACAACGGAGACAAAATAAGCCCAACCACAACAACAAAAATCAATCACAACACAAATAATACGTTTACACTTACCTTGTATTGATTTTTCATTCAGTGTACAGTTAACATCAGGTTCTGCTGAGTAACCACAATGCCAATGGACTCTGGCAAGATGAATGCAGTCGTAGAGTTTAGGACACTCCCTCTTTCTCTAGCTCTCTGTGTCTCTGTTGGCTTGGGACTTTATCTTCTTCAGATGCTGTTGGATTGTTCAGATGTTTGGAAGAAGAAAGGTTGCAGGGGGCCAAAAATTGCAAAGTCCCAGGCTTGGGCATATCAGCATTTGTGGTGCTCCAGTATGCCCAGGATTAAGAAGTTGTAGGGTCGGTAAGTGCCAGGTTGTAGTAATGTCTTTTATAACTTTATAATAACGTTATTTTGGTACAATCAGTGTGTAAATAGAAGATTTAGCCTCTTTTTCTAGAAATTTCTGGAAACTAAGAACTTTCTGAGTGTTTCTCCCTGGCAGTACTAAAGAATTTCTTTGATACAAGCTGTCACACACGCACCCATAGGAGGCAGTCTAAGGGCTTAACTGGGGATAAGACGCAGACCCTGGGTTTAACAAACTGCACTAATGCGTTTTTCCCCCTCTTCCACAGACCACCAGAAGGGAAGCCCAGCTACTTTTCCATTGCCAGACCATGCACTCCTACAGACCTCATTTCCGCCTAAGAACCCACCTCTTCCTGCACAGTTCCTATAAGACAGATCTCTCCACCCTTCACTTCAGTCTTTGCGTTGACTCAGTCTGTATTATTTACTCATTCGAACGTTCATTTGCTTCTTTGCTCACAATATATGGGGTGGATCCCCAAAACCTTTCTGCTTTGTTTTCTCTTACACAGCATAATAGTGAAAGCAAAAAAGCAAGAATGCATCATATCTCTCTATTATAAAAAAAATCCTTGCCTTGAAAGCAAAAGCAAGGCTATGATACGTGATCTTCTCGGAAGACATTTAAAAGACACGCGAGACCAAAGAGACTTGCCACGGTGCGTCTCACTGGGACCGTAAACATGAGACATTGTGCCAAGAGATTGACCCAGGACCGTCTCGCGATGACGTAGAAGATGAGATTCTTGCAAGACACGCCCTACTTACAATCTATCAAATAAGACAACGGGGCAGCAAAACATTCAGTCTTGTGAAGGATTTGAGTACATGCAGATCTGGGGTCTCAGCGCATATAAAGTGTATAAGGACAATACGTTATAAATGAAACGACGACAAATAAGCGAAGAAGAAAGCAGCGTGGAGAAAAGAGACTCAAAAGCATTGGAAAGAAAAAAAAAAAAATAATCTAGATGCAAATTCAGAAAATAAGGCAAGTAATTATCAACCCGTAACAAGTGGAATTGAAACAAAGCACGTCCAATCGGGCTCAGAATTAAAAGACAGAGTAAAAGACAAAGTAGAACTTCATAAAGACGTTCACAAATGTTAGCGCTATACACATGCAGAGCAGATTATGAAAGCAGTGCAATTCAAAAGGCTCCAAAAAAAAAAAAACGTACAGTATGCGCGATTAAAATGTGGAGAAAGTTAAAGAATATGAAAGTAGGAAAATTAGAAAGTATAAAAAAAGAAAGTAAAGATCGCAGTAGCGCAAACAAATGGAAATTAATACTCGAAAAAGGGAAAATAATCACCACGGATCAGGTGTCATTGAAAAATAAGCAGGACAAAGCGAGGTCAGAGATAAAAAACAGAGTAGAAAACAAAGTAAAACGTCATAAAGAGGTTACAAAACAAAAGGGCCAAACACATGCAGAGCAGGTTAGACATAATTCAGGATAGGTTCCTCTGTTTGGAATTTCAGCACAGACAAAGCGATCTACATCATCATCAGTTAATAATTTTTTTGCAAAGTAAACAATAAATGCATGTGAGGTAAAAACATGTTTTTGAAATTCTCTGACTTAAACTTCAAAGCCTTACAATATTTATATACTTCTGACATGTCACCTATGTCCATATATTCGATCTCTATTAATCTCTTAGTTACAGTGCATCCAGAAAGTATTCACAGAATCACAGTGCATCACTTTTTCCACATTTTGTTATGTTACAGCCTTATTCCAAAATGGATTAAATTCATTTTTTTCCTCAGAATTCTACACACAAAACCCCATAATGACAACGTGAAAAAAGTTTACTTGAGGTTTTTGAAAATTTATTAAAAATAAAAAAATTGAGAAATCACATGTACATAAGTATTCACAGCCTTTACCATGAAGCTCAAAATTGAGCTCAGGTGCATCCTGTTTCCCCTGATCATCCTTGAGATGTTTCTGCAGCTTAATTGGAGTCCATCTGTGGTAAATTCAGTTGATTGGACATGATTTAGAAAGGCACACACCTGTCTATATAAGGTCCCACAGTTGACAGTTCATGTCAGAGCACAAACCAGGCATGAAGTCAAAGGAATTGTCTGTAGACCTCTGAGACAGGATTGTCTCGAGGCACAAATCTGGGGAAGGTTACAGAAATATTTCTGCTGCTTTGAAGGTCCCAATGAGCACAGTGACCTCCATCATCCGTAAGTGGAAGAAGTTCGAAACCACCAGGACTCTTCCTAGAGCTGGCCGGCCATCTAAACTGAGCGATCGGGGGAGAAGGGCCTTAGTCAGGGAGGTGACCAAGAACCCGATGGTCACTCTGTCAGACCTCCAGAGGACCTCTGTGGAGAGAGGAGAACCTTCCAGAAGGACAACCATCTCTGCAGCAATCCACCAATCAGTCCTGTATGGTAGAGTGGCCAGACGGAAGCCACTTCTTAGTAAAAGGCACATGGCAGCCCGCCTGGAATTTGCCAAAAGGCACCTGAAGGACTCTCAGACAATGAGAAAGAAAATTCTCTAGTTTGATAAGACAAAGATTGAACTCACATTCGGAGGAAACCAGGCACCGCTCATCACCAGGCCAATACCATCCCTACAGTGAAGCATGGTGGTGGCAGCATCATGCTGTGGAGATGTTTTTCAGCGGCAGGGACTGGGAGACTAGTCAGGCTAAACGGAAAGATGACTGCAGCAATGTACAGAGACATCCTGGATGAAAACCTGCTCCAGAGTGCTCTTAACCTCAGACTGGGGTGACGGTTCATCTTTCAGCAGGACAACGACCCTAAGCACACAGCCAAGATATGAAAGGAGTGGCTTCAGGACAACTCTGTGAATGTCCTTGAGAGGCCCAGCCAGAGCCCAGACTTGAATCCGATTGAACATCTCTGGAGAGATCTTAAAATGGCTGTGCACCGATGCTTCCCATCCAACCTGATGGAGCTTGAGAGGTGCTGCAAAGAGGAATGGGCGAAACTGGCCAAGGATAGGTGTGCCAAGCTTGTGGCATCATATTCAAAAAGACTTGAGGCTGTAATTGCTGCCAAAGGTGCACCAACAAAGTATTGAGCAAAGGCTGTGAATACTTATGTAGATGTGATTTCTCAGTTTTTTTATTTTTAATAAATTTGCAAAAACCTCAAGTAAACTTTTTTCACGTTGTCATTATGGGGTGTTGTGTGTAGAATTCTGAGGAAAAAAATGAATTTAATCCATTTTGGAATAAGGCTGTAACATAACAAAATGTGGAAAAAGTGATGCGCTGTGAATACTTTCCGGATGCACTGTATTTCTCCGAGTAATAATTTCTCTTTTTTTGCGCTGATGCGATGTTTACTTTTTTTTTGACATCGTCGTTTTTTTCTGCTTTCATATTCTGTATCTTGCTCTGCATGTGTTTCGCGCCTACGTTTTTTTGGGGTCTTTTGAATTCCAGTTTTCATTATCTCTAACCTGACAAAGTCATTAAACACATGTCTCACTGACCTCATTTAAAAGATTCAGCATATTTGGACTCGAAAGATTCAAAATATTGTTTTTACAGAAGTTCTAAAATAAAAGTAAAACTAATGAAATAGCAACAATTCAAATAAAAAAAAAATCTGAAAAGTGTGTCCGGAAAACCAAACATGGGGGTTGGCGAGCGAAGCGAGCAGGGGGCGAAGCCCCCTAGTATAACATAAAGGAAGAAAAAGCAGGCAATGTAACATAATAATAAGCAGAAATAAACCATAAATTGTATATGAAAGAATAATATGTCACAATCTGGTTATATATATACAATAGGTTAACTGTTTATTGAATATAGAGACCACAATGACACTGAATATTGATTTAACTTCATTGTTGTCTACAGCCTACATATAGAAAACATTAAGAAAAGCAAATAAGGGATGAGCCAAGGAACATAAAATAATCAAAGGTTGCCACTAGACCGGACACCTTGACATAATAGCTAAAGCCTAACAATTTAAACCACTGAACCACTATTAAAGGCCTGTATTTTACACTCTTTGCAACCTGTTTCTGCTCTATCTGTAAATAAGATGTGTCCTCGGGATGGGCTTCTGTCTAGTAGGGTGCTATATGAATCGTCTTCCTCATTCTTCGAGGCATACATTGCTCAAATATGCCTTATTAGCCATAGTCAAACACAAGAAAGGCCTGGAAACTTGACTCATTTTTGCCACTTAAATGCAAATTTCTCTTGTGTTTGTTTTAAGCGTTTTGTAAGGCTGTACTCATTACCGAAATTATGTATGTAATCATCGCCTAAAACAGCTTACCATGAGTAATAACAATGCACTTCTCCTTGATTAATGATTACTTATTGTATCTATCACTGCACTCATCCCCAAGCTTCACTTCCATACTGTGGGCTGTTTTCTTACATAAAAACAAAGCACTTGGCGTTAACCCTTAGCACTCTGCAGCTGTGGTGGTACTTTGTATGGATTTTTGTGTCAGAAGGAGTAAAATTAAAAATGGATTTTCTGATCAACCCCAGGCTCCTGTTGTACGTTCTAATTGCAGAGGTCAGTCTTCTGAAACTTTTTGACCTGGGGGACTTGCTTGAAAAGTGAATGCTAAGCTTAAGGCCGCATGCAATCATTAAGATTAACAAGCTGCCTACCAATAAGTGCTTAGTTTAAAAACATACAACAGTTTTCCATCAGAGATCAGGGCTCATTTGACGTCAGGAGGCCCCTAGGGGCATTTTATAAATGTGCAGTGTTCAACCAGACCAACCCACCTCCTGCAGTGGGAATTCAATCCAAATACACTATCCCATCTTGTCCATTCATCTAGTAATCTAAAATATTTTTTCCCTGTAGGATATGCATGGCAACAGCTACTCTCTCACTGGATGTGATATCAGTACATTAAGAATCACATTTACTCATCCATTTTCTGAACCCGATTTTTCCATCACAGGGTGAAGCATATGTTCCAGTCTGGCTGCTAAGCACATAAAAATAAATAAAATATTGGAATTCACAATAAATGCCCCTATCACCTTCAATTGGCTTAAGCAGATTTGACAAAATAATCTTTTGAAATCAATGCAATTTAAGATAGGGGCAAAACTGAGAAAACATCATGGAATGTAAACACCCTAAAAGTAACTCATTATGAAAGCCTTTCCAGGGGCCTGAGTGTATCATGGCAGCCATTGTTTCAAAGTAAAAGTGACTCCCAGGCCATCACAGTCATGTGCACATGGAGCCAACTTATCGTGCATGGTCTTGGAATATCACCAGAAAAATGGTGAACTGGAAAAGAAGCCCATACAGACCCAGGAGAGCATGAAAACTCCACGCACATCATACTTGGGCAAGAGTTTTGATCCCAGAACAGTTTATCTCTAAGGCAGTTTCTTCTAATTTACTTTTAATTATTCAAAAAAATGCTGTTTTAAGTAAAAATACTTTAGCCCTCACCCAGCTTTTATTTTGTAGTGATGAAACATTAAACACACAATATTGTTTTACTCATCATGAGGAAAATTTGAAAATATAACTTCATAATAATCTGCCGCTTGGATTTTCATTTTTACAGAGCTAACACCAGTGATGAACCTACATTTCTGGGGCCCTGAAGCTTGAACTGTTATGGGGGTCCCTTCACAACTAGCAATGAGGTCTGGTAACCGCTGTTATTTTTTTCCAATGGGTTGATTCTGCGACAGATCACCTTATAACCCTTTAATGTTTATTTTAACTATTATTTTGTATTGAATTAAACTATATTATTACTATTATTTTTTAAAAACTCCTTCTCATACAATAGACACCCAAGATTTTTAAGCAATGTGGACTAATGTCACTTCTGGGGCCCTGAAGCTTAAGCTTCGTTAGTTTCATAGTAGACCCCCCTGGCTACCACTGATATACACAAGTGATAGGAATGATATGCCAACTGGTCAGACACCTGAGATCCTCAGATGCCGGACAGCCTTCTCCCAATTTTTCTATTGCAATTATTGGGGAATGTCCATTTGACTTTGTGATTTTATTCTCTAAAATTCCCTTTCTAGACACGTTCATATCACATTTAAAACTCAACCTTACTCTCTTGAATTTTAATCGACTATACCTGGAGCCACACTCTCCTGTTACAACTGTGCTGGCACTGATCCTGCTATCATCTCATACTGCTCATCTTCTCCTGTACACCTTTTAAGATGAGTTGTTACAAACATAACAAAAATAATGACTAATCAGGTCAAGATCTTCTCTCCCAGCCAGCTTGCCCCAGAAATCTACCTGCAGGCTTTAACATGGCTAGGCCCAAAGTGGGGAAAACTGGATTCATGTTTCAAAATATACATGAATGTTCCAAAAATATACCAAAAAGACCTGCAAGAAAGATGACCATAAAGGAGCAAATAAAGAATCTTAAGAAATAAAATAATTATTTAACAACATAGAAAAATACAGCAAAATGCTCAAAAGAGAAAAAAGGAGCTGCCTAAAAGACAAGAACAAGGGCAGAAACTAATCAAAACCAGAGAATCCAACAAAAATAGCAATACTTACAAACACTCCACACAAACGCAATGATGTCCTACTGCAGAGCCTCCTCAGCTGTCTTAAGTAGTTAGAGGGTGGGCTCAGGAGAGGTGACATCAGGGTGGCCCCGCCTTCTGGGGCTACACCCACATATAACAAGGAACATAGGCAAACATAAAGAGACAGTTAACCAGTTATTAATAAAATTGACAAAAATAACATAAAAATATGGAAAGTAATCATTCAAAGACAATAACAACTCATTTTTAACAAGTATAATACTCAGGTCCATTTGACAACTAAGTTAACGAACTGAAACTTACCTGAAAGTTGAAGCATTTCACATTTTTTTGTTACTTCATCCGAGAGTCAGTTATCATACTTTTGTTTATTAATCCTTAAACCGCCAGAACCGGCTATAGTCGGTTCCCAATGCAATTTGCCAGCACGCCGGAGCTGATCAGTCAGTGCCGTACATTCCTTGAGCAGCCAGCTCATGACCACTGCTGCCCCCTGCAGCATTGCAGCATCACTGTCCCTGGGATTCAGCCCCTGCACTAGACTAGCCTGCAAGCATCAGCATTTACCTCTGTGTGCTTGTGTGCAGCCAGTTCAAGCGCAGTTGGCTCGGTGATTTACTGAATTTCATGAATGGCATCAGTTGCACCTTGTACATACTATTCCAATAGTTTTTTAAATAGTTTTTACAGCTCATTGGCAGTGTGTAAAATGATCAGTGTTGCAGTAATTGTGATGCTCTTTGCATGAAAAAAATGTGTTCCATTAAAATTTCACTTTTTCTTTGCAAATTGTGACTTTTACTTAAAGAGTGTAGCAAAAAAGTATTTGGAGTTCAGGGGTGCATTAACCCCCAAGTATGTGGCAGTTTAAGGGTACTAATGAGCCATGTTAACAAATAACAACTAATAAAATGAAATTAACTGTGTTAGTAGATGACATTAAATCCACGTTTATTAACAGTACTTTACATTGTCATGGAGTTAAAAAATGTAGCTTAAACAGACTTGTGGTGGCTCAATAGCTTTCATATGCAGCAGACTCCAAGTCAAGTGATGTAAAAATGGTATCGACTAATATTGCACAGGGTCTGTGACTAACTGTTGTTCAATTTTCTTAAATTTAACATGTTTCAAAAGTGTACTTAATGGAGTAGTATCCAATAATTACCAAAACAAAAATAATATTTATACAAAATGACCAATGCTGGCATAAAATCACTATCAATATCACCTTATGAAAGGAGAAAAGCAAATGAAATAAGTTTTCCACCTAGCTATTAATATAAGTCAAAACCCAGAAATTCTTTAAAATTATCTAAATAACCATGGGCTTGGAAAGGAACTAATTTATTGCACAGCAGAAATACAACAGGCAATTATTTTAAAGATTTTAATTTCAGTCTGAAGATACATGGGCAGCAAAAACAGCTCTTCAGGCACTTATATACTGAACCCCAGGTCAGTTTGTTGTACAGTATACCACTCAGTAACTCAAACTGTAATTCCGCCCTGTCCTTGCTGTTTGTGGCACAATCAGCCATTTCATGCACTGTAGAAACTCTATACCACAGCACCATCCCTATAGTATGCCCTGTCCGCATATCAGCTGTAGTCCCCTTTTTATTAATTGGTTCAAACACTGTTTGGCTACAGGTTGACAATGCCAGTTCTTTACAATAGTAATCTGCATATAATATTAGTTCAGTCAACTCAGTCTTACATTTGCGCACATAATTGCTTTCCTCTTCCATCCATTTTTTTTTGCACTTTTATGGTTAACTTACCTAAAGCAGTAGGAGAAGGATGCTGCTGTATGAGATGCTTGTGCATGCTCTTGACTTTGTATTGGGAATCCGATTGTCTGGCAGATTAGTAAAAGAGGAAAATCTACAAAATATACAAGTTGGTGTAACTGCTGTAAGGGTTACATTGAAACAGTAAACTAATCTGTAGCACAGAATGTTTCTCTGTTTTAAGATAGATGATTTTGTCGATTTACCAATGCTGTAAAATGGAAAATTTAGAAATTTCAAAACTTTGTGTAGGGTCATCTATTTGAGATATCTCAACAAAAATTGAACTGTCCTGATGAATTTCTTTCAAGAATCAGTGTGCCAAATTTTAACAAAATGGGCCCACCGGGGCCAAGATGTTTCATGCAGACAGACAGACAGACATGGCTATTTTAGTTGGTGCTTCCCACGTTGTTTGCGAATGCACCTAACAATAAAACACATAAGCATACGTTAATACATCATAATACCCGTCAGTTCATTTTTTTTATCTACACTTAAGTATGTTCATAATAATTTCAGATGTATGGAAAGATCTTAATTTCATCTTGAAACTTTAAAATATAGTATTGTTTGCCTATTAAAGTACCTTGTGCAGGTGTACTTTTAGCAAAACTTTTGGCACATACATGAATGTGGATGTGGGTCATGCAGGTGCAGATGAATCGGTGCAGCTCCCAGATGTGGTCGCAGTAAGCCATAACACTCGTGACTCTTTTGTTTTTTTGGGCTCTTCCTTTTTCACAGCCTATGAGAATGTGACACCTTCCAGAATGTCTACTGACAAAATTATTTCTTGACAAAGAGTCCAGCTGGAATATTAAGGCTGGAAAATATAGGAGTGAAGCTTCACATTCTGCCTTGGGTAGCCATAAGTCTGGAAGGCTTAAATGCAGCACTTAATGTAAGCCAGCCAAGTCACAAGAGCAAAGATATCCTGTCGTGCTGGTCATTCCTTGACAGTAGGCTTGAATACCATCTTTATTACTCATTTGCCAATAGAAATTGATAGAATTTCTATTGTACCAAAAAGTGTTTTTTTTTCTCAGTAAGATTGCTGAAAGGGTGGCATTTTACAATTACATAACAACATCCAAAACTGGCACTTGAAAAGTGACTGAATGAAATCATCAATTGAATGTATATTCAAAAACCAGAGCACAAAGACCTGAACGGGGCACTTTTTCCACAGCCATTTGAGTAAAATAGTTTGAACAGCCTGTTATTAAAGACTGTAGGCACATTCAGCCCGGTGAATGAAAGGCTTTGTAGGCTCCTTTCAGTCTTAACACACAAGCCCGTCACATATCAGCCCTTTTATGCATCTACAGCAGGCACGGCTGACTTGTTAAGAAATTGAAGGAAATTGTTTTACATTTAATGTAAGATGATGTGGTATTGGAGCTGAAGGCTTCTTTCTTGTTGTTTCAGTGTGAAGTGAAGCAGTGATGTGGGACTAGGGCCAAGACACAGCCCCCCCACCACTTCCTGAACCATGTGCCATGCTATATGTGTCTGCTTTTATTGCAGGAGAAGTCTTAATCACTGGATTTTTCCCTAAACTGCAGCCACAAAATGTTATCCAGAGCTATAGATTGATCAATTTATCGCTTGCTGTTACAGCATTAATTCCTTCTTTGTGCCCGATGCTGCTGATATAGCCGCCAGCCCCCTCTCACCAAGAACTGGATTAGGCAGGCATGAGAATGTTATACTGCAAATCTACAAATCTATGTTTACATCAACATGAGGCTTACTTTTGGCCTTGATGTGTATGGGCAAGGAGGTTTGAGGAGAATAAAAACAGTTCCTATACTTTTTTCTCGCAACCCAGTTTTGGCAATTGTTTATCTTCGTGACCAGTAACTGGCGTGGAACAGCAGCTGATCACCTTCCTCTTGTCCCCCTTGGAGAATTGGAATGTAGCTTCTTGTGAACATATTGTTTAGGTAAAAAACCTCAGATCGGTGGTAAACACTTAAAACAGAGCAGGTGTATTAAACAGTACGTGAAGTTCACAATGCTGCTGCTGCTCATTTTTTGGTAGGGGCAAAAAAGTTTGGCTCTGTGTTTCCTTTAGGGGGTGCTAGCTCCCTAGTTGGAATAAGTTCTTTTGTAATTGCGGCATTTTAAGTAACCCAAATCTATATATATATATATATATATATATATATATATATATATATATATATATATATATATATATATATATATATATATTATTAAAAGGTGATATCCTTCCCATAGTGATATGGCGGTAAGAAATCACATACAGTAAGAGAAAATAACTTAGCTTTCTTTAATGACGATTTACACGGCATTACAGACGAAAGGAAGCCATAGCAAGACATTACCAAGGTGGGATCTTGATGTATGCAGTCTACCATTTTTCGTCACTGCAATGGAATGATTTTCAGGATGGATGACGTTATCACCCATCCGTCCGTCGGTTTCCTTTCGTCTGTAATGCCGCATAAATCATCATTAAAGAAAGCTAAGTTATTTCCTCTTATGTGATTTCTTACCGCCATATCACTATGGGAGGGATATCACCTTTTAATATTATATACAGTATATATACAGTAGATTTGGGTTACTTAAAACATCACAATTACAAAAGAACTTATTCCAACTAGGGAGCTAGCGCCCCCTAATGGAAACAAAATGACACTGCAAGCAGGATTGTGGCTAAATTAATAACCGCATCATATTTATAACGTATCATATATATAAAAATATGCTTCTGATAATGATGGCTTGGAGGGTCTCGGTCAGATACTGAGTGTATCAGGATGGTCGCGCGCACTGTCATGGACTCCCGTGACCGAGTTATACTGCCTTAAATACTTGGCCCAAACTGGAATGGGGATATTAATTAATCCCGAAACAATACAAGAGGCGGTCTTGAAAATATGTAAAACAGTGCATAGGCAATAATAATACAATAAAAAAAAAAACAGATGGCTGTCGTTAAATTGGTAGCTTCTGCTGATTACATTATGCGAGTTGGACTTAAAAGTCCAAAGCATGATTATAAATGTGGGAATAAAAGATTAAACTAAACCGGACATGATAAATTGTAAAACAACAGTTTTAAACTTATAGACATGAAACTGGTTGTCCAGAATAAAGTGAAATGGCACCCGAGTGGACAACACAGATTAATCAGATGCTGTATGAATGTCCAAAACCTGCCTGAAAAGTAAATGCCATGTTGGGGAACACTGTTATTAAATAAGTTACATCGTTAGCCATTAGAAATAGTATTTTGTAAAGCTATGAAGAACTGCGTGTTATTAACAGATGATGCATGCAAGCATGCATTTATGTTACCTTGTAGTCAGACGAGTCACTCATGCAGCGAGTTTGGTAGTCAGTCAATTAAAGATGAACAATGTCAATGCCGATAAAATCCATAAAGTCTTGATCGCGCTCACTAAAATAATTGTAGAAATCTTTATTGGCATAATAGCAGCCCGATATAACCCAAAATACATGATTCATCCACCTGTTAAAAAAGCAGTTTATGAGCTGTGCAGCTGTTCTCTACCACGGTGCCTAAAAGGTTAAAGGTTAAAGGTTTAAGGTTTTGGCAACCCCCATACACTGATAAAGTATTATGATGTGTGTTAAAATGCTAAAACACACAGATATTAATGAAATTATCGAAATAATCGTATAATAATGGTTAAATTACAAACCTACGATATAAGCTAGTGTTTAAAAAGAAACTGTAGACGGTGTACACAAATAGCACTAAAATGTAAAAGAGCTCTAACTTAAATTACAAAAGAACTTATTACAACTAGGGAGCTAGCGCCACCTAAAGTAAAAACTCTGTATCTCTCAATTTTAGCCTCTTTACACTGGCTGCAAGTTAGCTTTAGAATTGGTTTTAAAATTTTCCTGCTGGTTTTTAAATTCCTATATGGGTGTGCTCCTGCCTATTTATCTGAATTGTGTGTTATACACCAGCCTTCCAGGGAGTTTCGATCTACTGGTCAGTTGTCTCTTGATGTCCCTTGTACTAAGTGCAAAACTAAGGGGGACAGGGCTTTTGCAGCTGCTGCACCTCATTTGTGGAGCTCTTTACTTCATTAGATTAAGGAGTCTCCTTCAATTCAACTGTTTAAAACAAGATTGAAGACGTATTTCTATTCTCTAGCTATCAGTGACCTTCAGTGATACTGATGGGATCCTTCCTCTTAGTCATTTATTTGTTTCAATTTACTGCTGGTTGTATTGTGTTTTATTGTATTTTATTGTATTTATTTTATGTATGTTGTTTAATTGTAAAGCACTTTGTGTACAGCATTACAGATGTTGTTTTAAATGTGCTCTATAAATTAATTGGCATTGACAATATAATGTAAATGTTTGAGTATTCAAAACACAACTTACAAAAGATGTGGTTAACATAAGTGATATTTTGGAATGAAAATTCTGGTGTGACAGCGCCGACCTGGGAGAGAGATACTGTCAGGGATGGAGCCATCCTGAGAAGCCATATGAAGGATGTGTGTGTAGAGATGATCAAGCACTTAATGAGAAGCACTCTGCTCTGGTGCTTAAATCCTTTGGCTGGGATATTTAGTTGCTGATGAGTCTCAGGAAAGTACATGACTTGGAAGAGCTAACAGAGTTGGGGAGAGTGAGGGCAGCTGGCGTGGCCTCAGACTTCAAATGAGCAATGTGAGGTGGAGTTGGAATACTGAATGGTCACTTGACTCACGTGGAGGGAGTTGTTGAAGATCAGTGGCCTGCCAAGGAAGGAGACAGCCTCTGGCAAACTTTGCCTGTGGGAGTAAGGAAAAGATACACTGCATTTTTATAATCTGTTAGGCTACTAGCATCATTGTTAAAAAAATGTTAGCTGAATAATGACATGCAAAATCAAACAAAACGAAGATCTATCAACATATGACTTTATTAAAGATATATCAACGTCATCAACCGGATCCCCTTTGAGATATTTATCCAGGCCCCCTTGAAGATTAGCCAACAAACAGTGTCCAGGGAGTTTGTTTCTGACATGCAAGCAGCAACCCTTCATGGTGCTTTCCAAAATCTGTTCATGACCTCCTTTAATTCACTTTAATTCTGATTCACGACTCAGCGTGACCCAATTAGCAATGTCTATAGTTTAGGAAACACTGTTGTAGACTGCGGTGGGTTGGCACCCTGCCCAGGATTGTTTACTGCCTTGTGCCCTGTGTTGGCTGGGATTGGCTCCAGCAGACCCCCGTGACCCTGTGTTCGGATTCAGCGGGTTGGAAAATGGATGGATGGATGTTGTAGAGCCTCTCCACACAGAGAGCCAGCACTGTTGTTACATTGCACACCAAAACGGAATAAATCATGTTATGGATTGAGTCAAGCAATATGGCGAATAGTATAAGGAGAACAGATTGACTTGTCTCTGATGACTAACAGCTGAAGGAGACTATACAGATAAGTAAGATTACTGTCAGTTTGTCCATACGATATTATTACTGCTTATATTTACTACAGTAGACATAAAAAGACTCTCTGAGATCGTTGAATTTGTGTTCTTTTTCAGCTATAAAACAGAGCAAATATAACCTATTCATTCACTTTCTCTAGCCACTTATTCTAGTAGAGGGTTTTGAGTGGCTGGTGCTTATTCTGAAAGCACTTAGTGAATGACAGGAGCCAAACCCGGTAATTATAATGCTATATTGATATGATAGCAAAAATGGAGTCGTGGAGTGAGATACTGTAATAGGGTTTCATGTTTGTGTGTTTCATACTTCTACTTTTCAATGTCAATAACAGGCTTTAGTCCAGATGTAATAGAGGAAGATTACTTTAATGTAAAATAGCCAAGGGAGTTGTGCAGAAGCCTAGAAGGAGTCCAGGATGGGACACCACTCAGTTTAAGGGCCGTCCCTGACACACACACACACACATCCCCACATGCACAGATTCTTATTCTCGTATTGAGCTGATTTAGAGTTGCCATTTATCCTATCACACAGACTTTTGGCTTGTAATAGAAAACATTTGCAGAGAAGGTGAACGCTCCACACAGACTAAACTGCGAGCCATGAGCAGCAGCAATGAACACTGCATTAAAATTCTGTGCGTATACATTAAAAAAGGATGCCATCCATTTGCTTGTCTTGTCTACTGCCACAGGTTCTCGCAGCTTTTGCAGCCCTTTATAACAAAAATAAAAATACTTACAATGTTAAACAAATGAGTACTGTATAAGTGTGGTAAAAGCAGGGCAGTGTTTTCCAGTGTCCGGTGAGAGGTGTACTTCTCCACTTTGAGGGAGATCTGATAATCTTTCTGGAGAGGAAATTGCCTTTAATATCACAAGATGCCTGTGCATGTCCAGTGCATTGCGGAAATGAGTAGAAAATGACTTTGTAACTATATCTTGAGATCTATACACTGCAATGCATGTTTGTCTAGGAAGATAAACCCCTGAATTTATTGTACAAAGACACAGTATGTGATCATACATATTAAAAAAAAAACAAAAGACTGTTCTTATGGATCAAATGACCATTATAGACCAAAGAAATGATATTTGACTTTAAGAGACATAAATCTGCATGTTCACCGTCCATTGCTCTGGGGGAGGAGGTACAAAAAGTGAATGAATATAAATACTTAGGAACTAACCTAGACAACAATCTTAACTGGAATATAAATACAAAAAACATATTCTCTAAATGCAATCAGCACTTATTTCGCCTCTGTACGCTCAGACTATTTAAGGTTGGCAGAAACCTCATGTTGTCCTTTTATCGCAGTGCGGTCCAGTCTGTCATCACTTTCATCATCATTGTCTGCTTTAGCAGTCTGACAAACCCAAAATTTAGAAAAGCTCGAGCAGATGACCAAACCTTCAGCTAAAGTTATTGGGAGCTGACGTAGATGATTTGCTAAGTGTGTGTCAGAGGACAATGTTAAAAATTTGGAAAGCATCTCAGCTGATGACAGACACCCATTACATGCAGAGCTTAACGTCAGTAAATCATGGAGGAGTGTCGCTTTGAAAACCCACACAAATCACTCCAGACATTCCTTTCTCCCGTGTCATACATCTTTTCAATAAGAAATATCAAAGATCATAATTAAAAAAAAATCCAGAAGTACTGTATAGCATTTGTCTTTGTATCATAACTCCATTTTAGGTAAAATGTACTATCAAATGATGTAACTCGTTTTAAAATTTCTGTGTAGGTATTTAACCTGTCTTCTCTCTGTTTGTTTGTTGATTTCTTTCTGTCTGTTATTGGATGCAACTGAGAAGGCGAATTTCATGTTTTCTTGTATACACATGACTACATAAAAACCTCCAACCTTACAGTCAAAAGTCAGACAATATCGACTAAATTAAGATTCTTTCAGCTTGTCTGCATTGTGTAGCACAGTGGCTAGTGCTGCTGCCTCCAGAATCTTCAGAGATCCAGAGATTTGAAACCAAATGGCCTTTTCTGCAGTGGGTAGCCATCGCCTAAAAACTAAACACAGGTAGCAGAGTTACCAAACATTAAAGCACCTTAAAATATGCTTTGTATTAGTATGTTCCAGTAGTCTTGATAGTTTGTACCTACATTCATTGAACAGTCTACATTTATTGAAATTGCTCCCAGGTCTTGCTTGAAATGGAGCCCCTATGTCTCAGCCAGGCCTGTCAGAGTTAGAAATGGAGAAGAACAACACTTGCCTGGAGAGGAGAGGAAGAATCAAAATGGAAGGACAAGTAATTGTGCTTTACGTATCATGTTTGACATTGTTCAGGAGGTATTTTTTAGACCTGCATTAGAGGTATTGTGGCCAAATAAAAAGGTCAATTAGGAGTAAATTTTGAGCTGTGATTAGTTGTGTCTGGAGATGGGGTGTGAAGCGCCCACTAATGTCCCCAGTATATACTTTATATTCTTACATACACACAATACAGATAGATAGATAGATAGATAGATAGATAGATAGATAGATAGATAGATAGATAGATAGATAGATAGATAGATAGATAGATAGATAGATAGATAGATAGATAGATAGATAGATAGATAGATAGATAGATAGATAGATAGATAGATAGATGTTCCAGGGGGAATTTGGACTTTTTATTGAGCTCATTAAATAAATAAATAAATAAATAAATAAATAAATAAATAGTTAATTAAATACACACACTAAAATGATTTGAACACATACCAGAATGACTGAAAAGGAAGAATATTAAAAAAGACACATAAGACATCTAACTCAGCAGTCACTGTCTCATTCAGGAGTTATGCTAGGGTATTGCTTTTGTTATAAAGGAACCTCCATAGCGTTCCCTGACTCAGTTCTGCTGAATAATTTGTTGGCCTAAAGTCCAATGTGTTAGTGTGTCAGAGAGACGATTAATGGAGCTGCAACAGTCCATGCTGTGCACTCATTATCTTACCATAACAATGTGGTGGTACAAATAATTGCCAAGGAGATCAGAAGTGGGCACTTCCGGTTTCAATAACTCTCAGCCTTGTGGCACTTGATAAGATCTTAATCAATAAATCATTTCTCAAACTAAAATAATAAGTGCCATTGCCATGTGGTTCACAATTGCTCCTAGTGGGTCACATCCTGGAAATGCTTCATTTAGTTCATGTCAGTTGTTCAACACTAACTCCCCACCTTTCTTCTTGGACTTAATGCCATGATTTGTGAAGATCAAGTGACAAATGGCCTGTCCACTTTTCTTAGTTCTCTAACAACATACTGGACTTGGCTATCACCCCCTTCTGTCAAGGAAATGTGACATGTCTGCAGGAGTACAGAATCTATTTCTTAATCAGCAAGGACACTGAGGTGCATGTAGTCTGAGCACCAATGTTCACATTCTTGACATGAGTTGATTAGCAGGCTACCTCAAAGAAGTCATCTGTCAGACAACACATGAAAAAATACTGAATACCTCAGTCCAGATCCGGGTCTTGTGAACATAAAGGAGATTGGAAAGGAGGCACCATTAATATGAGCTAACTCAGTGCTAAGGTGGTCTTGAAAGAGTAGATGTAAGTGCCACAGTGTTGTGAAACTGGGGAGTCCCAACAACACAAAAGCTACGAATCACCTTCAAAAGTAGCTCTATGGTCGGAATACTGCCAACCCCCAACAAGAAAGGGGGTGGAAAAATCATTATAAAAATAAAGGTTTATTTTCAAAAAAGGCTCTACAAAACACAAAGCTCACAAAGTAGAGCATAATGAACTTTCTGAAAAGGCAAGGTGATACACAGTGAACAAATTCCCAAATACAGAATCCAAAATCATGGTCCAAAAACAGAGCAGAGGTTCAAAAAAATCAAGAAGCACAGTCCCAATACGAAAACCAAAGACGTAGTTGAAAATGGAGAACAGGGTCAAAAATGCAGAAAATCGAAAGGCAATAACAAAGATAGAAACTCAAAATAACTCTCCACTCCCTAGCGCATTCAATAAACCACGAGAAATTATGGAGGGCCGCCTCTGGTGGTGACGAGCAGGTAGCCCCGCCCCTTGGGTGACCACCCTCAAAACACAGGGGACATAATCAAGGCAATTCTCCTTTTCCAACATAAACTTGCTTAATAAGTGAAATAAACATTAATACAAATAAATGACACAAAATAATACAAACAAACAAGAAATACTTTGAACCCCAGCCATGGAAGACATGCAGACTGAAATATGACACACAGGAAGGTAATTATGGTAGTACAGGGGTGGTCATCCTTTTGTGGTGGTGGGCCGAATTGATAATGACACATATACAGTAGGTGGCTGTATGAAGTCAAATATTACAGAACTATTAACCCAAGCATTCTAGCACTTGTGCTAAAAATAAATACTAACTGTAGAAAGTTAGTTGGTCCAAGGAATAAATTAATTATAACATTTTTTATTAAAAACTGTTAAGAGCAAACACCAATAACAGAGCAAGTGAATTCTCTATGACATTGCTCTAGTCATGAACATGAAACTGTTCTGCCCCTTCAGTCTCAGCCTTCAAATCCCAGCTGAAGACTCATTACTTCAGTTTAGCATACTCTGACTAGAGCTGCTGTTTAACTGTGCATACTGCATCTCTGTTGTTAGTCATTACCACTAAAACTTCAATTCAATTCAATTCAATTCTTTACATAAGTAAATTGGAATTTATAATTTGTTACTAACCTAGTCTGTTTCTCTTCTTGGTACTCATACGTGGCACTTGGTGACAAGTTGTTTGGCTGCCTATGGAAAAGTCATGTCTCATAAAGGAGCACTGTAATCAACAAGGAGAAGGGTCCTTTCATCAGACTGGCCAGTCCACTACTGACTCAGTTGTGGAATGACCAGTATGAGGGAGATTTGTTGACTAAGGTCTCCAGGACTTTGAACAAATCCAAATCCTCTTGTGTGATTTAATCTATTCTTTCATTAACGCTTTGGATCTTGTACTATTACTATCGTACTATTGTATTGTATTCCTGAAGTGGCAAAGATAGATTGACCATCGAGATCTGTGAAGAGGATCACTTGTGTCCTGTTTTGTGTATTGTATTGTATTTACCCCATTTTTGACACCCATTGCACCCCCAACGCACCTGGGGCCTCATGTATAAACGGTGCGTACGCACAAAAATGTTGCGTAAGAACGTTTCCACGTTCAAATCGCGATGTATACAATCTAAACATGGCGTAAAGCCATGCACATTTCCACGGTAGCTCATACCCTGTCGTACGCAAGTTCTCCGTTCGGTTTTGCAGACTGGAGGCACCCAAGGTCAAAGCATTGCTACTGTTCCTGTGTGGTTACCCTTTCTTTTTTAGATCCACATCCCTGGCGCGGCTTTATAAATACACGGAAATTGTTTGTTAGTTTAATGCATCTGATTGTAATTAACCTGTAACAATATAATGGTCTACAGAATGGTCAGACTATTCCAAATACCATAACTGCTTTAGCATTGTTACTCTCACTGCACCTTCTTCTTCTTCTTTCAGCTGCTCCCGTTAGGGGTTGCCACAATGGATCATCTGTTTCCATATTACTCTCACTGCACCACTCTGAGTATTAATATCACTGTATCTGAGTGTACAGCAGCTGATTGGAAAGAGACTTATCGGTATACAGCATCAAGCACACGCTGCCTCAGCCATGCTATCTATTAAACTGCTCTCATACGGCAAACGCTTCAGAGCCTTTCCTATACTGACCTCGCAGTTCAGAAACAGTTTCATCCCAAGAACTCTAAACGCACTCAATCAGTCCATCAAGTGCTCCTTGCAGAACTGTTTGTACTTATAAGTACAATTACCTCACTGTAAACTTGTGATACCTGAGCCACATTTTAAAGCGCGTATTTACATATGATGACAATATCATTTTTAAGATGAAATGCAGCAAAATATGTTTATTATATTATACAGATAAAACTTTAACTTCATTTAAATAATCTATATTGTTAATAATTAAACATGTGAGGACACGGTGCCGTAGCGCTAGCGAGCTGCTGGCACTCCATTCATGGATTGTTCCTGCTTCGCACTGTATTCTTGCTGGTGCCAACATAGATGGATAGAATAATTAAACACGTACTACGAAGATATTTCGATGTTCCTTAAAAGTTTTGAAGAATCTGCGTTCTAAGCTTACAGATGGCTTAACGTCTATTACAGATTTGATTGTGTGGCGATTGTGTATTTGGAGAAAGAAAAGTAAGGACAGGAATTGGAGGTTAGTACGTTTGAAAGAGACAGTACTGCTACGATAAAGTATTTCATCGAAGGTCGCACATGGCGCAGCAAGCATCTTGCGTGAGACATGAACAATCACTGCGTCACCGTGTTCCCATGTTTAATAACATGCTTTAACTCCTATCATCATGAAAATAATATCATGTATACATATCAGTATTTTAATTATTCAGAGAGCAGTAATATCACAAATGTAATGGATTCTGTGTCCTGTCGGAGGAAGAGAAAGCCCGAAAGCATAGCGACTTTGATATGTGACAACTTCTTTTTTATTTCGGGCACTGTGCGACTTTGTGAACGTGAGCTTTTGAGTTTCCCCGACATGCTATGTCACTCGATCAACTTCCTTTTGTTGTTTATACCACTGTTTAAACCAACAAATAGTAAGTTTTTCCTTGCCTCCACTTGGTAATCGTTGAAATTCTTCTATTTTCCCTCTTGCTTTTGCCATTGCATTTTCACAGAAGGCTGAGCTTAAGGGCTATTTATATTGATTTGCATATTCAAAGAGGCGTAACTCTGGGAGGAGTTGGGGCGGGACAGAAGGTGCGTGCACGTGCGTTACTTTTCACGCTGACCAGGATTTATGTAGCGGAAGAATGTGGAAGCTGGTGTTTGCACAGATTTATGCATCTGGATTTTTTTGTGCTTAAGCACATTTCCGCTTTTGTGCTTACGTCATGTTATAGTGCATAACACTACACACGCCGTTATGCATGAGGCCCCAGGACAAGGGTCTGTCTCTGAATTTCCTTTTCCAAGTTTTCTTCTATTTTTTCCCTACAAGGGTTTTTTTGGGAGTTTTAACTTGTCTTCTTAGTCAGTCAAGGCTGGGGGGGCTGTCAAAACAGTGCCTGTTAAAGTCCATTGTTGGACTCCTTACATGATTTTGGGCTATGCAAAAATAAATTGTTGTTCTGCTTAAACTGTTAACATCAGCTGAGATTGCTGGTCACTGCAACGGTTTGCATCTGATAGTTCACTGCTATACTTGTTTTTAGCAATTTTATTTGGGAAAAGACCTGCTTGTAACTGTACGTGCTACCAAATGATGCCCTGCACACAGCAAGTTTGCAGAGACCAAGAGTCAAATGCTAGCTGGGGATCCCTGTGTAATTTCATACTTTCCCAGTGTTTGAGCCTTACAGATGTCTAAAGCATGTTGGGAGAGTTGAGGCATTTGGCTTGCCACTTTATAGTTTTTGCTATAGGACTGGTGAAGTTTGATTATACATTGTTAAATGTAAATGTAAAAGCAGGTAGAGCAGTATAAACCAGAGGACATGGCTCATTTCCCACACTTATCCTCACTTTGCTGGGTCATTTCTGGGTACTCCATTTTTCTTCCCATATCCTAAGCACATGCATGCTAAAGTAACCTGGACCCATAAGAGTTATTTTTCGTTTGGGTAAGAGAGATGATCTGGAACTGCCCTGTGCCCATTGCTCCTAGTATATGATCTGTTCCCCCACCTAGATTAAATGAGTTTGATAATGGATGGCTGAAAGGCCTAATATTGTATATCATTTTTTTCTGAGGACAGACATGCCCAACATGCAACACTGCAAGTCAGTGGTGCAACTGAATCACAATCTTGTCATCTATAGCTCAACTCCTGAACCCCCAGGTCATAGTAAGTGTATGAAAGTGTGAATTGTGAAAGAATGAATGCCAAATATTTGGATTTCTGGTTATTTTGAGACTGCCCTGGCCATTCCTTTTTTTACATGTCTGTAACAAGCGGATGCTGATGACAGCCTTGGTCATTTCAGTCTAGACAATGAATATGGGTTAGCAGCTTCATCCACGTGACCCCACATTTATTGTCAGGTGGATATGTTGTACTAGATATACATGTTACCAGGCGCACCCAAAGACAACTTAAACTCCAGCCACTCCAGAGAAACTGTAAAAAAAATAAAGAAATCAAAACAAAACATTTAATAGAGGCACATCCATGATGGCACTCCATCATTAAGAAGCCTGCTGACTATGTTAAGATTCAGATCCACCAGAAAACAGAAAGAATAAAAAAGAGAGAGACACTTATTGTCAATTGTAAGACTCACCAAACGGGGAAGGATGGCAAGAAATTTGATGTACATGTGAGCCTTTTATGTGGTATGCAGAGAGGACATTTTTTAGGCTTCTTTCTAAATGGCGGAGAACGGGCAGTTGCACAGCTGGAGGGATGTGATTAATTGATCCTGCTTGTTAGAGAACAGAGCCAGTTTCTTCCATTTTCTCTTGCTGCAAAGAACAAAAGAATTGAGGCAAGCTGCTGGCCTAATTAAAAAGACCAGTGAAGCATGGGCACACCTTAATCCCCCACACTGTGTTATCAGTCATCAGTGAAAGAGCTATGGCTAATGCAGGCCATGACCCTGAGCATAGCATCTACTGTCCGTCGGCGATCTTGTACATACATACAGAAAAATCTCAAGCACAGATTATGAAACAGCATAATGCTGGTATACAAAAGCATTAGACAATACACAATATTTATTTTACTAGAAACATCCAGTGATTCTTGTGCCAGTGCTGCAGCATTACAGTGAGAGAACCAGCACCTCTACAGCAAGACAAGAGAGTTCAGGAAAATCGATGTGTTCAATTTCACATCCCCAGCCTGTCTGTCCGCAGACTTTATGTGCTGCAGTGTAATGCATCTTTTAATTACACTTCTGAGGATCTGCTGTGGTGCGGCTTGGCAGCAAAGTGAAAATGTGCATCCTGCCGATGGCCAAATCTGCATCTCCATCTGGCAATCTGTATTAAAATGGAGTGGGGGGGGGGGTCACTGTGCTTTTCTGAAAAAGAATTAGCAAAATTATGTCTTTATATTTCAATGTCTTGGATGGAATGAATGCCACAGTAAACCGAGATGCTAGTCAGATTCATAGCTCTGGTGCCTTCTATGTTCTGTCTGAATGTTCTCCATGTGTTCAGGTGAATTTCCTAACACATTCAAAAGATGACGGGGGACTCTCAGGTTTATGCCCAGCTTCTGAGAGATAGTCATTGAGGCTGACATTTAAAAACAGACAGATAACTGGATCAGAAGAAATGCATTTTGATAGAGAAACATGTTGCTCCATAGGATTAGAATGTGACATTGTATGCTTTTGTTACAGGCAGCAAGGTAGCTCAGTGGTCAGTGCTGTTCCTTCATCTGGTACTATCTATGTGAAGTTTGCACGTTCTCCCTATCTTAAGTTGGGACATCTCATTTTGTTTCACAGTCCGTAGACACACTGCAAAGATGATGGCTGACATCCATTCCAGGACTGGTGTCAGTTGTAGTCCAAATATTAAAATTAATGGGTAACAGAATGACAAAATCTATAATCATATAGTGAAATGCTTTCACTCCATACAGTAGGGATGTGAACCATTTTTTCTTCTTGGTGGCGCAGTGGTTAATGGTGCTGCCTCTCAACAGCAGGGGCCAGGCGTTATCTGTGTTATCATGTTATCCCCTCTTTGTAACACATTGCTTTTCTCATTTTCTCCCACTTCCCAAAGATGTAGCTATTGATTGATACTCTCAATTGACCATGTGTGCAGTGGACTTTCTCACAGTCAAGTGTTGGTTCCTGTCACCCACTTGATCCTGCTGGGTTAGGCTTTGATGCTTGCTTCCTTCTAATGGAAATGTTATAATAGTGTGTTGTTTGATGTATGGCGCTTCTTTTTATTTTTTCTTGAATTTTCCTGAAGCTGGAATTAATCTAGGAATTGTATTGTTGGGTTTCAACACCCAAGGAATTACCGTTGTCGAAGGAGGCTGGGCATCAGACCCGGCCGGGACGCCTGGAAGGACCAGGTGGTGGCATATTTGTCCTCCGGGCCATGAGGGGGTAACCGCCCTGGAGCAGAAGAGGGCCACGGAAGGGGAGCAGGGAGGCTCAAGTCCGTGGAGGTCTGTATCCACCGCCGGGGGGCACCCCAAGCCTCATGGAGCCCGGGGCTTATTTACTTCCGCCATGCCAATGGACGTTGATCCTTCCAGGATCACCCGGAGTGCTTCCTGGTGCTCTCCTGATGCTTCCACCACACCAGGACATGACGTCAGGTTGAGCACCTGGAGTTCATCCGGGTGAGGATAAGAGGGGCTGCCTCCCTCCAATCAATGAGCTGGAGTCGGGAGCAGGAGCAGGACGAAGCTCCTGGAGAGAGAGAAGGAGGCCCAGGGACAGTGAGAGAAAGGCCCAGGAGAAAGGTGACTGGGGCTAGTGGCACAGTGTATTGTGTGGGACTGAGTTGTGTGTTCGAAAAGGAAGAAAAATAAAGAGATCTTTGATAAAGATGCAGTGTCCGTCTGATGGTGTCCGGGCAAGTCTCACAACGTATGTACTTGAATTTAAGTTCTCCCACGGATAAGTTGGGGCTTGATTTTATTGTATCATTTCCGGTATTTATAATGTCAGTCATATAAGTTGAATGCAGAAAATTCACGCTATTGGTCCAAGAGATTATAATATGCTAACGCCCACCTGAGAGAGTAACCATGGAGCACATTGTCTTTTTGTTCTATGTATTGTTCCAACGTGACCACACAATAATACCCAAACTATTCCGAAGCGACGTCTGCACTGTTTTGTGTTTTTTGTATCTCACACCCTCATAATAATAATAATAATAATAATACTTTGCATTTATATAGCTCTTTTCTCACTACTCAAAGCGCTTAGCAATTGCAGGTTAAGGGCCTTGCTCAAGGGCCCAACAGAGCAGAGTCCCTATTGGCATTTACAGGATTCGAACCGGAAACCTTCCGATTGCCAGTGCAGATCCCTAGCCTCAGAGCCACCTTTATCGTAAAAGCATCCCTTATCTACGATGGAGCGTTAAATTAAACGTCGTTGAAGTGGCAAAAGAAATTGGTAACTACGCTGCTGCAACAAAATTTGATGTGTCTGAGAAACTGGTGCAAGATTGGAGGAAGCAGGAAGATGTAAAAAAAAATTAAGTGTTGTATTTTTGAACTGACGTATAAGTCGGGGTCTGATTTTATGATCAATTTTTCGGGTTCCAAGACCTGACTTATATGCAAGTATATACAGTAAATCTAAATCAAAGTAGTGCTTAGAAGCTTGGTTTGGAACTTATATGTATGTTTACTGTCTGTTTCTGACACCATGTTTTTTGGGGGGTATTGCACCACTATTGGATGGGTTGCAATGACAAATTTTCTTGGGGATTACCTGTGAAGCACCTTGACCATGCCACTTGAGACACCATCGGCATGCTGGTATGAAGATCACCGCACATTATTCACTAGTATCCGGGATTGGACCGAGCTTAGGATACTAATTTCTTTGTGCTTTGATTACAGGTACTTTGAAACAAAGCTCTGCCCTTCACTATGATTTTTAGTTTATAATTTGTCTTTGACATTTCTCACTCTTTGACTTTTGGGTTTTAACCTTTGTTTTGCTCTTTGACTCAGTTCTTTCTCACAATTCTCACTTTTTAATTATTTGGGCTGACTGGCTTTTTTAACAGTCAGCACAGTAAAAAATCAGATGGAGACAATGTGTTGCGATTTCTGTCACCAAATACCAAAAAATGGGGCCTTGCCTCCAAAATCTTGGCCATGGATTTACTGTGGTGTAGCGAACAAAATGGCTTTTTACCAGATGTTAAATAGACTTTGGCCTACACAGGCACAAACCAAAGGAAAGCACAGAATTAGAACTATGTTTTGAACTGGAGACGCAAACATGGCAAAAAGGGGTTTGAGGCCTTCAAAATGAACATAAAGCAGGCCAAGAATCTTTTTTAGGCCACCCCAGAATCGGCTTACATCAGAGCAGCTTGACATTGACAGCTAACTGCTGGCTTTTGGCCTAGCAGGCCCCAAAATGAGCAGCTGGCTTGGAAAGTTCAAAAAGACAATAAGAGTCCCAGAGTATGCAAAGATGCTTTACTAGAGAAAGAAAGAAACCATAAAAACTGAGACATCTGAGAAATTTCCACTGGCTCTGTCTCTCACTCAAGCCTCCAGATAAAGGCAGAGGGAGGACCCAGTAGCACAGAGATCTGGGTGGCCCCACCTCCTAGAGCTCCACCCACAAATTGCATGAACTGGAATCACATTTAGAGATGCAGGATATAAATACAAACATAACAGAAAATACTTAAAAGTATTTAAAAAAAAATTACAAAAATCACAAAACAACATCCATCCATCCATTATCCAACCCGCTGAAGCTGAACACAGGGTCACGGGGGTCTGCTGGAGCCAATCCCAGCCAACACAGGGCACAAGGCAGGAAGCAATCCTGGGCAGGGTGCCAACCCACCACAGACAAAACAACATAAAAAAACAAAAATACAGATCTATATTAATAAAACCCCTGTGTGCGTCCATGTGTCCGTGTGTGTGTGTCTTCTGGTGAAGTGCGCATGCGCGGGGCACTCTTTAATAAAGGAAATCATTGCTGGGGAGAGTGCTGATTGGGTAGTCGCAGCCACAAACATAAAATCCATTGCTGGGGAGACGCCACACATACAATAATCAGCTGCACGTCAGCACAGATTAAAATACTTGCTGGGGATCTGCACAGTACTTGCTGGAGAGACGCCACAAGGAGGAAGTACAGGGTAGGGCAGAATGAGTGGCAGAGTCACCTGCCTCTTGCAGATGCTTCAAAGGCCGCCTGACGTGTCACACAAGACAGAGAGGGCGGGACCTATAAAATATCCAATCGGATTTCGGTAAATAAGGTAAGACCTAAAACATAACGCACGAAAATCCAATTGGGTACTGACACGCGGAGACTAGCTTCCCCAAAGAGGTGGGATTAGTGTTTGTTGTTGTCCAAGTGTTCACTCTGAGGATGTCAGATTTGCGATTAAGAAGCTTGGCCCGGTAAAGTGTAAAGTGTCAGTCGTTGAAGGGGTTTTCCTAAATATACCAATGTTCATGAAATTACAATATGATGACTTTTAAAAGTAGATTTATTTATGCGCACATAAAATCCATTGCTGGGGAGATGCCACACATACAATAATCAGCTGCACGCCAGCACAGATTAAAATACTTGCTGGGGAACTGCACAGTAGCGTCAGCAACAAGCTAAAATAAAGAGAGGCAGGATAACAGATCTTCAAACAGACACAACACATCAATCAACAGCCAGAGAGGAGAGGATAAATGTAATATTAATTATACTTGCTGTATTGTCATATACATTTCTATTTTATTTTTATTATTATTTTACTTTAGGCTTCTTGCAAAAATATTTTTGACAAAAAAAAAATTAAGAAGAAACAGAATGAGGTCAAAGTCCCTTGCCATTTAATTAAGACTGTTCCTTCTAATGTTTATGCACTACTGTTCTAGCGCCCGTTATTGTAACAGGCTTAATGTCTAGTTCTTACACAAAAATCTTTGGTACAAAAATATATATAGATAGAGAAAAAGAAAAAAGAATATTTGCAAATATCAAAAAGAGCAAAAAGGACAACCAAGAACAAGCAAAGTATAAACAAAGCCATTTTGAATGCCAAAATCAAGAACCACAAAAATTACAACCACAAAATTATTTACAAGAAATTACTTCAAAAGTACTCAATGCAAATCTGAGGAACCTGACACTCTGTCTGGAACACATAGGCAGAGGGTGGTCAACTATCTGAAATGTCACTGAAGTCCTAACCTCTGAAACTCAACATAAAGGGGACAGGGCACATAAACTAAATACATTAGTACAACCAAGAACATAATGCATACATAATAAACAACAAAACAAAACGGCATTCATAATACAAACACCAAAATCATGATCAATAGAATAATATAGAAATTATTTAACAAAAAATAAAAATAACTAATCACATTGAAATGTACTTGAGCCAGGGATAAAATCTAAAACATTGGACCTTTTCTTGTAGGCACCAATCTAACGCATGCTACAGAAAATTCATAATGGACTCAAGCAGCAACATGCAGATATGACAGAGCAGAAATATACTAGTGAGCACAACAAAGCAATCAAGGCAGCACATGCAAAGGTCAAGGACAAAACAAAGTGAGAAATGTAGAATATTGTAGGCTGAAATGAACCCTTTGCTATTTTCAAGAACATATGATAATATAAATAAATCCTAATTCAATGGCTGAAGATTGTAATTCCAGATTTATTAAAATGGCTACATTCAAATGTCAGTGCTGGAGATAAGAATGTCGTTCATATTTGGTCAAAAAAAGAGCAGGTGGTAATACTCTCCAACGTTCAGTGGAATTAGAGAAACAATGTCAGAGACAACATGGACATGGACATAGTGACATTTTTGGAAGGATATCCTTGCCCTTGAGGCAGCATGTATTTTTCTTTAAGAAACCATTATTCTATAAAATACTATGGTTCTTTTTTTAAAGACATGGTATAAAAAGAGCACAAATACAGAATAATTCATCTTCATCTGTGCCTTAATGAAATCCTTCAAAAATATTCAAAGTGAGCACCCCTGGTTCAAGTTTCTCTCTGCTAAGATCTGTGCTATATCTCACAGTTCCGCTATTTATGGGAATTGAGGTGAATAGGAATGATGAGGTTGTTGGGCTGAATGTCCTGTTCTCCTCACAAATATTAATAAAATGTAAAATCTCTTTCCCAGAAAGGACAAAGCTTCACCTACTTTGGAGGCGTATTTATTACAGTAGCCATCACCCCACCTACCAGTCATTAGGTGCATTCCCTATTATTTCCTGGTACTTTTTTAGCTCCTACTTCATGGTATGTAGTTTTTGTTCAACCAGGATCTATTGTGGGAGGGGCTCACGCAATGAATTGTGCTGATTGGTTGACTACAAGTACTGGCTCCATCTTATTAAGCATGTTTATACCTCACTTCACACCGCATGATTCTTCATGGCCGCCTCCCTGGTGTGCCACACCATGCACCACATCAAAGCAATAAGTGGGGAGGTGGTCTCCCCTGAAGTCCAGAGCACATCAAACACATCACTCTTCACACCACATGACTCTACTTAGCACATCACATGTTTTGCAAAAAGGTTACAGTTTCTTTGTGTGGTGGGAATGCAGCAAATGTAATTAGCTAGACACAAATGACACTGGGCCTACATAATACAGAGACTCACTGGCTACTGAAAATAAAGTTCCTAGGGTGGGAAAGCTTGTATTCTTTAAAAGGCTGAGCAAGAGCTTCAATGAGCAGTCCAATGAACCTAATAAAGTGTAGACATGGGCTTCATTAAAGAAAGAAAGAAAGAAAGAAAGAAAGAAAGAAAGAAAGAAAGAAAGAAAGAAAGAAAGAAAGAAAGAAAGAAAGAAAAGACTGTGTTTACCCTAGTGTTGATCTAGGGTGGTAAGAGCAGTGCTTTGAGAGCTAAACCTGGTACATTGCCACCCCCTCCATTTATGAGCTGATCAGTTTGTATTCATCTGTCTTCTAACCAACCTTTGTAGCTGGTTAGTTCCATTTATATAGCACTCCTCTAGTTACTCAAAGAGTTTTAAATGGGCAGCCGCCTGAATGATTCGATGGCAGCCATTATTGCGCTAGTAGGCTCACCACACATTGGCTAGTTGGTGAAGTGGTGAGAGAAACAGTTAGCCAATTAGAGACGGGATGATTAGGGGGCAGAATAGACAAGATTGTACTGGGCACTTTAACTATGGCATCAGGGTACACCCTACTATTTTTACTATTTTCGAGAGATGTCCTGAGAGTCAGGACCTCGATTTTATGTTTCATCCGAAGGATAGCACCATTATATTTACTTTTTTTCTTTTTCTTTTTCAGCCTAGCATCCACATCATTGCACTGGGACATTGGGACACACACACACACAGACCATATTGTAAGTGACCCTTGATAGCCCCATCAACACCTCTTCCAGCAGCAATCCAAGTTTTGAGATGAGTCCAACTGCAGCCTAAAATACTTATGAAATAGGTCATGTAATGCCCATAACGTCAGTCACAAAACACCCTTTGAATCAGATAACCGTCACACAACCCTAATCTTAACCATAGTGTAAGCGGGCATGCGGTGGACATTTCCTGACTAATGTGGGTGTTTCATGCTGTTGGGGTATTATGTGATTGGCTTCATAGGTATTATGGACTGCAATTACACTCTGCTGCAAACTTCCCCTAGGTGGTTTCTTATCCAAGCACTGGCTGGGCCCAAACATGCTTAGCCTCAGGTGGATTACCTGATCTGGAGTGCAGGAACTTGTGCCAGTCCTAATAGACTTGAGAACCAACACCAGCTTGAACCCATTGAACCACGTTAAAAAAGACAGGACCTGGGTTGCTTTTCTGTTTTGCAGTGTATCTTTGCTAAAATAGCAAATATCTTCACTTAGCCATCTAAACGTTATGTTTCAATCTAAGAGTCTGATTCGGAGATAGACAGAAAAGTTGTTTTTTTTAAGTTAGATCAGTGATGATGAAAGGTAAGTACGTTCAGGCTTGGAATCCAAGAAGCACTTCTTCACATAAAAAGTCGTGTGAATCTGGAACAAACCACTGCGTCATGGAGTTAAACATCGGAGATCTCGGTGACTTATAAAAAAGACCTGGATGAGATCTTAAGATAATCTAGTTATTAGCTAAATAAGCAGTCTTGACTGACTGAATGAGTTTGTGCCAGTTGTAACTTTTCTTTGCCCAGATGAGACAACACATTTCTATCCACTGTGGAGGCTCTGAGCACTGAACCAGTGCACTATAGAATAAAACAAATATCATTGGTATTAAAAACAGAAAAAGAAGGTAAACAGGATGTAGGAGTGGACAACACTGCAGGCTGATGTCCCAGTCTGACCCCTGGAGACCTGTTTAAATTATACTCCTCTAAGCACTGACCCCAGACTACTTTCCTCACCACCTTTAATTCTAAGAGGACACCATTTTCAAATTATCCAATTAAATAAAAAGCCTGTGAGCAATTAAAAGAAAACAGAACAATGAATAAGGCTCTGTATTGATGTCTGGATGTCCAGCTGGTCAGATCCTTGGAGGCCATGCCACAGTCTGTAGAAGTAAGAGGTGAAGCATCATCATCGTTATTGTCATCATCCTCTTGATAAATGAGAAGCTTGGAAAAGTTAATTTCATTTATGGTGCAGCTGGCCTTCCTTATTTTTTGGCATTGACTTGTAATGCTCACATATTCAAGTCCTTATTTAGAACAGGCAAACTCAGGATTTTGATAAAAGCAATAGGAAGTGTATTAACTTGAAAGTTGGAGTGACTGCCCATCAGAGCTTTTACTCCCTACCATGTCTAATTAGAGAAGCAGAGCCTGTTAACACTTTTTAAAATCCAATTGAAGGTCCATTTTTAGCATTGTTTTTAACTAATTCTCATTATATTTTCGTACTTTTTTCTTCTGATTATTGCCCTGCTTGTGTATTGAAACTCAGTAGTGAGCAGCAGGACTTTCAAGTCATGTTATGGCAGAGAATCTACCTCACTTTATTTACACAAAAGATTACTGTAAGTCAGTCTGCTGATGGGGGACATCACATAAAATACATCAATCCTTATAAATTGAAAGACTAACATAGTGGTGGTATTGTGCAGAAAAAGGTAGGAGCTGAGAGAGAGCTCAACTGATGTCACCTGGAAATGTTCCACAAACGGACTTTGTTCACCTGACTAATGGAGCTCACCTTTTAGCTCACCCTGCTGGGAGATTGCTTCTGAGCAAGAGGTTGTGGATACACAGCTGGCTACTGGCAGATATCACAACACAAATCTTTGAACTGCAATGCTTTGTGGAGTGAGTCCATGGCAATTCACTTGGCGACAAAGATGGGATTTACACTATGGATGATTGGAGTGTAGTGGTGGGAGCTGAGAGAAAGCGAGAGATCAGCTGACATCACCAGGAAGTGCTCTACTCGGCGCTCCAAATCAGTCTCAGAATAGCTTAGACAAGGAATCGTCCTAGTAGCTCATTCTGCACACTGCTTTAGAGCTAGACATTGCAGGTTTGTGGATGACTGCTTCAGTTCCCCACAGGGCAAATCCGTGAACTGAGATGTTTCACTGTGTGAGTCTTCAGCAATACAATAAATACCTGTGGAATGAATGCTACCTACTGTGTTAATTGTAAAAATAAAAAATGTTAATTTACTTCATTTTGAAATGTATTATGATGTATGCTCCTCTTAGCTGATGATCTCAATTTTATTTTTGCATAAATGGTGCACTACAACTGACTTGTGCATCACATTTCTCATTAGTTCCTTTTAAATTCAATTATACTTTGGCATAATGTGCAAAAATGCTGACAGTAGCTTAACAAGTGTTTAACCACTCTGAACCATAGACTGTTTCTGCTGATTCCAATAGCGGCTCATTTTTAATTGTTTCATTATTGAACTTCCAGAACATTCATTAATTGCCCAACCCTGTTTATTCCAATATCAGCCACTGGCCTATACAGGCAGACCTGGAGTATGCATGTTGTAGGCCTGGATGCAATATGCACTTTACCATAATACCTACTTTTTAAGATCATATTTTGTGCTTAACAAGCTTTGATTTTTGGCTTGAGGAGTGATTATAGTATTTGATATTGCTGACATGTTCTTACTTTATTTGCCGTTTTCCTAATCAGTTGCCCTAAAATATAACAAAAGAGGAGTGTCACTTCCATTTTCTGAAGTCACTTATTCAAAGTTAGGCTCATTGGAAGCCTAAACCTATCATGGCGATATCTGACCTGAAACAGAAGCATCAGTTCTTCTTAGAGCACTCTCACATACAGACTTACACCCAGGATACCTTAGATTTACCAACTGGCCTATTACACATGTCTTTGAAATATGAGAGGAAAATGAAAGCATCTTAAGAAACTCCAAATATGGTGGAAAATGTGTCAACTCTGACACACAGTGATTGAACTGTGATTCAACCCCATGCTCCTAAGACAATGAGTGAGCATTCATGGGCAATTGTTCAGTATTTTGAGCTGTAGTTACCTGAGAAAATAGGTCCTCAGGACAGTCAAGAGCAGTAGCCTCTAAGAACCTTTCAGCAGGTAAGATATTCTTGGGCTCCGATGTATCCTCATCATTACCAAGTTGTGTTGACAAAGAATCAGCTTTCAATTTTTATCACCTTGTGACAGTAGGGGTGCTGTCGCACCTCCAAACCCACAGACAACATGCCAAAACACCAGGTAAAATTCCCAAAAATGAATTTATTATTACAAAAATGTGCACAAAGCACCTCCACCTCCACTATATAATCAACAATAAATCCTCCTCTCCACCCAGCAGCTCCGTCACACTCCCACCCAACTCCGGCTCAGTCTGCTGGGTTTCCCACAGTCCTTTTTATAGTCGTTGATCCAGAAGTACTTCTGTCCTTCAGTCCATGTGATTCCATAGCACTTCCGGGTCAGATGAAAACTCTTCTTTTCTTCAGCCCGGAAGTACTTAATTTATTCTGTCCCAGTGACAAGGTAGTACTTCCGGTCTATAATAGAAACACCCGTACTTCCCTGCAGCGTCCCCTGGTGGCCCCCACTGTATCCAGCAGGGCTGTGAAGCTGAACTCCATTGTCCATGATGCCCTGCGGGAATTCGGGGCACCTCCATGTTGCATGGAGGACTCCATCTAGCGGCCTGGGGGTGTTGGCCGGAATAAATTGCCGGCCATCCCTCACAAACTAAAGAATAAGATATTATTGCATTTAACCAACTATAATTTTAAAATATACAAAACTTTAGTGAGTCATAAAACGTACACAGGTATGCTCTGTCCCTTCCAGCCAATGATGCTATTCTTTTAAGACAAGCTGAATCGCCAGAGGTTCCTGATAACCAACGCCATAATTCTGCTCTGCAACAGTATGTTTTTTGGAATAATATGCACATGGGTGAAGTTTGTCTCTATTGGAAGACCGTTGAAAAATAATCATACCCATTCCAATATTGGATGCATCCACTTCCACTTCACATTAAGAGAAATATCGAGGTAGTGCAAAACTAAAGTGGAAATAAACAATTGCTTTCAAGTTTTAAAGGGTTGTTGGGTTTCCTGGGTCCAAATATTACTTAAAACATCATTTGACGTTCCATTAGGATGCATTACAAGTGATGTTAACTGAAGTCCTTAGCTGTTTTGGGTCTTTCGAACATCATTCACCCTCTCCTAGGCGACCCAGCAGGAGTGGTCAGTTCTCTAGCAGCAATCCATGGATCTGCTTTCTTCATCCAAAGCCATCGTGATGCTTTCTCAGCTGTTTCCATGATGGTGCCAAATGTTCTTCCCTTCCTTACTCCTGTAAGGATTGGGAGATCTTTTGAGTTAAAGCCATCATCGGGGAAATTTCAGTGCTAAAATTTTATAAAACAACAGTAGTAGTAAGCAAATCCAATAAAATATTAAACTTGCTTAAGGACTTCTGGTGCCTTCCTGTTTAGTATGCTGATAACTTTAGATTAATCAAAGCTTAACTTGGTTTTTGAAATCTCATATCACAGAAAATTAACTTAAAATTCTATATTATTATTTAATAAATTACAAAACCTTCCACTGATTCAAAATAAATCACTGTGGATGTCTAAAAACCTACAATTTGTCTTCTCTAAATTATTTATTTATTCTTTGTCCGCTGTATTGTTAATGGACAAAAGTAGGTGACCAGTCCTTAAACCGAAGCCAGAGCTGTGCTGTCATCTCTTTGTAATAATTTTGGACATTTCTTTAAAAAATGTCCGGACTTTCTACTTTACATACATGGTTCATCTTAAAGGTGTCTATTTTGTTCTACTTAACTTAATCTGGTATTTAACATACAGCCACTTTCTCTAACACATGGAGGTGTAGAGGAGGTTTTTCCTATTTTACAAGGCTAATTCCACAATTTCCTCATATAATTAAAGGAAAACTTTTGAATGCATCTGAATTTTCTCCAGCCCCAAGCCTTTTTTTCACATAAATGATTCTCACAGTCTTAGATTTCCATCAGTTTCACTGGGAATTTTTATTTGTTAACCAAATCATTATTTCCATAGTACTGCCCAAGAAAGAAAGTTAATTAGAAACCATTAAAAAATTGAATTCCAAAAACTGAAATGTCAGTGATTTGTAAGTAATTACCTACCATTCAGTATTTGGTTGAACACTCTTTCGCGGCTGTTAAAGTAATCATTTTTATGGTAAGTCTCCATTAATTTTGTACATCATGCATCAAGATTTGTTGATTTCTTCTTGCAAAATTCTTTAAGCTGTGCCAGGTTAGTTGGGGAGCAGTGGTGGACAGCAATTGTTAGATCTTGCCATAGATGTCCAATGGGGTTCAGGCCAGGACTTGGAATGGGCCACTCAAGGACATTAATTTCTTTAATTTTAAACCACTCTATTGTTACTCTGGCAGTGGGCTTTGGTTCATTACCCTGTTGAATGACAAGCCTCCTTCCCAGTTTAAACATCCTGGCAGAACAGAGCAGGTTTTCCTCCATGACCTGTCTATGGTATTCATCCTCCCCTCAGTCTTGTCCAGGTTGCCAGCTCCAGTGGCTGAAAAGCATCCTCACAACATGATGCTGCCCCCATATTTTGCAGTGTGGATGGTATTACCAGGCTAATATGCAGTGCTAGATTTACACCATACTTACCACTTAGAGTTCAAGACAAAACTTTCTGCCACATCTTTACATGTAACATTGTGCACATTCTTAATAAGCAAAGACGTTTTTCTTTTGCCAAGACTTCTTCCTTGCCACTTGTCCATAAATGACCTTTTTATGCAATGCCTTATTGGGCTATTATTTTGTCTTGATAGGGTCCTCTGTAGCCCATTACACCCTTGTATACCCTTTATTATGTGGACCTTAACAGAATTTCTCAGTTCCCATACACTTACCACACTTGCCAGGTTCTGTAGTTCACAACTTCCTCCCCTCTTCCCTTCTACATCTATAATCTCAGGCAATTAGACAGAGTGAAAGAAAAGGCAATAGTTAAATTACCCATTGTATTATGCATCATTGATAATAAGCCCAAATTATAAGGAAGCAGAGTACAATGTGAGCATTGGTTACAAACCAAACCATTCAACCTGATAATACTAGATGTGTAGCTTCAGGTGTCATATAATCTTCTAGTTACACTCAATTCTTTCTGGCCACCTCATTTCTATTCAGCTCTCTTCAGGTCTTCCTCTGGTCTGCTCTCTCCAGGGTGGAAACAAATGACAGAGACAGCCTGTCTTTGTTATCTCTGTCTTTATCTTAGTTCAATTTCCTTAATGTACCCTTAGACCAATAGGTGCAAGCGACTCCTTTGGTTCATTCAATCCCATTTCACTACAATGGAGCATTGTGGACCCTCTCGATTTAATGACCAATCCCAAACAGCCCCACCTCAGTCCTCCAGTCTCTGATTCATACCCACTCCTGTTTTGACAAAGCTCATGGCTGAATACAATACCATTCCATCCAGCTTGATAGCCCTGTTATCTCAGACTAACTGGCCAGTTTATGGCCCACCTGGGGGGAATGGCCCATAGAATGCACTGCACACAGTTATAACAGAGCACCCTTGCCAAACCAGTTCTAAGTAGATCAATGCAAAGCCTTCTGCCCCTTCCTATTCCATTTGCTGGCCTACTAATGCTGGTTGGACTTAGCATGTAAATTTGTGCTTTGGAGCTCCAGCTTGGGGCTACCTGCACGCAAAACAAGTTTAAACTTTTATATGTTAGACCTTACTAGTTAAAAAAAAGATTAACCTTTTTGTTAGATACTCTTCTCCATTACAGTCATGAATATCTAACTGCAGTGACTGACTTATGGATCTGAATCAGTGACAGCTGGTGTGACAGTAGTATCTCTGACAAATGCCATTCTTTTTTGGTGACCAACCTTAGTGAGGTGGTCTGATCTAGGCAGTGTGGCTGGTTTCACTTCTGTTTTATGGTCTGCACTGACCTTTGAGATGGCCCTGTACCTTCCTGAGATCTGCGCTTCTCTATAATTATATTGCTGACTTGTTTTGAATGCTCATTTGTCTTCATTTGGATATCATTAAAAAATTATGATATCCTTGAAATTAAAACATGAAGGCAAAATGGGTGCAGAATTGTGTTCTGCTTTTTCATAGACCCCTAAATCGTAACAATCATTGTGCTTCCATTTAGATTTACTTGTCATCTCTGGGTCCACAAAATTAATTTTTTTGTTGGCTATTTTCCATCAAGCCACTTTGGGATGTAAGAGTACCTATAAGAACACAGGGATAACATGTAAACTTCACACGGTCACAGATACTGTACAAGCAACCATTTCAACTCTTAAGATAATTGTCAAGATCTGTTGTTTATTTTGGAGGGTCTGATTGATGGAAAGTCTTTTTAATGAAATTATTCATTTTTTAGGTCTTATCTTTTCCTTGTTTTGTGATGTGGTCTTATTTTAGATGGGAATCAGTATTTTGTTTATATTGTGCAGAATGCAGCTGTCAGAATCTTAACTAGGAAAAGAAAATCTGAGCACATCTTTCCAGTTTTGATGTCACTACATTGGTTACCTGTGTCATTTAGAATTGACTTTAAAATACTGCTTATGGTTTACAAAGCCTTAAATAATCTCACTCCATCCTATATTTCAGAATGCCTGTCACCTTACACTCCAAATCATAACCTTAGATCTTCAACTGAGTGTCTACTTAGAATTCCAAGAGCTAAACTTAAAAGAAGTGGTGAGGCGGCCTTCTGCTGTTATGCACCTAAAATCTGGAATAGCATACTGATAGAAATTCACCAGGCTAATATGGTGGAGCACTTTAAAAAACTGCTAAAAAACTCATTATTTTAACATGGCTTTCTCATAGCTTCATTTTAGTGTAACCCTGACATTCTGTACATGCATTTAATTATCATTTTTATCATGGGCCCGCAAACCGTACTAACCCCTACTTTCTCTGCTCTTCTTTTTCTGTTTTTTCTGTGGTTGCGATCTGCGCCACCACCACCTAATCAAAGCACCATGCAGTCCTTAAATTGATGGATTGAACACCAGATGTCCACATGACCATCATCATCTAATTCTTCCATGTGAAGCCTGAAAACCATGAGGACTGATTTAGATCATTTATGTTAGGTAGAATGCCCAGTGGGGGCTGGGTGGTCTCGTGGCCTCGGAACCCCTTCAAATTTTATTTTTTTCCTCCAGCCCTTTGGAGTTTTTTTTTTTTTTTTTCTGTCCTCCTGGCCATTGCACCTTACTTTATTCTTTGTTACTTAGTATTGCTTAATCTTATTTTTATAGTTTTCTTTTTTCTTTCTTCATCTTGTAAAGCACTTTGAGCTACATCATTTGTATGAAAATGTGCTATATAAATAAATGTTGTTGTTTAGTCCCAGAAAGTTGAATGTTATAACATCATCAATGTGGCAATTTAAAAGCAGGAGCTGCATACCGTATATATTCGCATTTAAGTTCTCCCGCGGATAAGTTGGGGCTTGATTTTACAGTATAATTTCCGGTATTTTATAATGTCAGTTGTATAAGTCAAAAGCGGAAATCTCACGCTATTGATCCAAGAGATTGCGATATGCTAACGCCCACCTGAGAGAGGAGCACACTGCCTTTTTGTTCTATGTATTGTGCCTACGTGACCACACAATAATACCCAAACTATTCCGAAGCAACATCTGCACTGTTTTGTGTTTTTTGTATCTCACACCCTCATACACCTTTATCATAAGAGCATCCCTTATCTACGATGGAGTGTTTGATCAGAAGAAAATATGAATCTGGTTTTAAATTAAAAGCCATTGAAGTGGCGAAAGAAATTGGTAATTGTGCTGCTGCAACAAAATTCAAAGTATCTGAGAAACTGATGCGAGATTGGAGGAAGCAGGAAGATGCAAAAAAAAAAAAATGAAGTGGCGTATAAGTCAGGGTCTGATTTTATGATCAATTTTTCGGGTTTCAAGACCTGACTTATACGCAAATATATAGGGTATTTACAATCATCTAAGATTGTGCTTTTTATTCAAAAATGAACCTATGTGTGTTAGTGTGTGTCCCCCGAATAATTAGAATTTAGACTCATTTTTGTTAGCATTTTGGTTCTAGTGGAAGATTCACTTTATCTCATGGTTTATGGAATCTAGCCTGGTTATGTATTTTCATCTTGTGGTCACTTACAACTCTCTTTGATATTGTGTTGGATCAGAGCAGAGAAGAACAGCACAGTGTAAGTGTTGCACCTCAAGATTCATCACTTCTGACTTTTATGCTATTGTAAATGGGGTAGGTAGTCCCAAGTGAGCAACGAGAAAAGTAGCTCATTTTCGTCATTCTATAGACATTGTCTACAAAATGTACTGATGTGTCATATAGATGCAGTGTTAAAGCCTCAGGAAAAATGAATGGCACACTGATTCACTGAGTGTCCTCATAATGTTATTGAGCTGAATGAAATCACATCCCATAGCATGTGGTATAGCATAATAGGATGCAATTCTCAGCTATGGAGTAGAAAATGGCTGAGACCCTCATCCACAGCATTTTTGTTCCTGATTTCTGGGAGTCAGGCCAGCAGTTTATTTTGGGTGCATGCCCTTGTTGTCATTTGTTTGGTTTGATTTGTGTAGTTCAGGGTCCTATACAGGTTGACAGCAATACAAACCAGCACATGCTTAAGCTGGGGTCTGTGATCCGCATTAACACAGTCAGTTGTCAGGGTGCATTAGTGTAGTTTACATGGAAGCAGCTGGGCACAGTTGTCAGTATTTTTTACCAGGCTCCAGATTCACTAGTAACTCAAAGAGGCTTCTTAGATTATTTGTTAAGATTCATTCATGTAAATAAACTTGGGAAAGAACAAATTCTTGAGAAGGGTCACTGGACTGGTTTCTTCATTGGCCTGAGCAGTAGATCAGCATTTGCGTCACATCCCTGTCAGGACCTGCTATCAGAGGAGCTAATCGATGCAGACAGCAAAGCCCATTTCCTTGCTTCAATGGATTTTGGTCTGCACTCATTTGGTTGACTGCTTTTAAAACCTCTGTCAAAATAATAAAATATAGGGCACTACAGGGCACACAGTGGCTCACTGCTTAGTTTTACTGCCTCAGAGCTTAGGAGTTCTGGGTTTGAATCTGGACCCATGTCCTGCCTGTGTTAAGTTTGCCCTTTTTCCCATGTCTGTATATTTTTTTTTCACTGAGAGTACAGCCTTTATGCCACATTCCAAATCTGTGTGACGTAAATGTGCCCTGCGATTGAATTTTATTCTTGCCAAGGTTGATTCCTGTCTTGTGCCCATAGTTTGAAATTGGATGGAAAGTAAAATACACTGTTATGCCTGAAAGCATTTGGATATTATTGTAAACAACTGGCAATGATCTCCTGAACCTTTACAATGTTATGGCATCCATATACCACCCCTCACACACACAATGTTTGTTGAGTTTGTATTTGTAAACTTCAGTCATCATCATTTTCTTCATTCTAAGACCATCCATACCTTTGTAGCCTCAGTTTCTGATACTGCTTGACTCAGTACAGGCCAATAGGAAGCCAGGATTTACGTTGAAGTTCCCACTGTAAACAGGACACCATTACATCACAGGACACTCTCACACTTACAGATTCACTCTGCCTGGATGATAAAGAGTCATCAACCAACCAAACATTTAAGACTTTGACTTGTGACATGGGGCCACCATAATGATCAGCCGCAGGACCACCCTCTGCCAATTTCTTCAAGGCCCTCCAAACCGGCATATACTGTAAGTTTGTAAAGTGAGTGTTATTGTGAGTGGTATTGGATTTCCTGGTTTTTATGTTTTTTTGTGATTTTTTTTTATGATTTTGCTATTGGTTTATGGACTGAACTTGTTTGCCTTGGGTTTCTTTTTTAAGCATATCCATTTTACCTTATTTTTTCCTATTTTTGCCTTAATTGTCCCTTTGCTACTTTTCTTCTTATTTTGTTTAATATAATGAATTTAATCATACAGATTTTGTGTTCACTTGAACAGAGCATTCAAATTTCTACACAGCTGGCGACCATCTCAATATTTTAAAGCAAGTCTTAGGATCTGTGAGCCAGCAGAGCTAAGTGCTTTATACTGCCTTGTCATTATTCACTATATATTGTTTATATTCTTATATATTTCACTATATATTTTTAGACTGTACATGTGTAAGAAGGGGCAACTGTATGCCATCTCCAAACTCAGATTTAAAGCCAAATAGGCCAAATTTATTTAGAAAGGGTGTATTCATTGTAAATAAAGAATACAGGGAGCGAGGAGGGGCACAAGCACTAATACAATGGAAAGCAACAAGTCTCTCTGTCCCTGTCTCCCACCTCTCATACCTCCTCTCACCAGCCTAGCCCTTGCCTTAACTCATCTTGTTATTTCATTGTCAAAGGTCTAGCCAGACCTCAATGCCAGACATTCAGTGCATTTACATGCACACACATAATCGGGTTAAGGTGAATAACACGATTAAGCCAGAAACCTGATCTCTCAATTATCTGCGTTGACATGGACAAGTCATTTTCTGGAGTTCTCCTTTGACAAAATGCTCTGACGTCATTAAACTGCTCAAAGAGAGTTAAACGTCATCATCGTCCACTGTGAATCACAAAATATGCATTGATTCTTTATGTATAGGCTTCTGTTACTGGATTGCACTCTTTTCTGCTTGGCTGTAGGACTGAGCCCCACAATGCTGCTGGAATAATAATAATGCAGGTATTTTTACTTTAATAACATACTATTGCATTAGGTTACTCATTGCTTTAAAAAGTAATCGGACTATATAACACACAACACCTTTAATACTTTACCTTATTGCTCTCGAGATTGTGTTGCTGAGTTTAGCACTGTACATTTAGCTCATCAGTGCAAATTTAGTGATTTCTGAAATATTGAGGCAGATTATTATACATATACAAATACAAATATTTGTGGTAGGCTGGCGCCCTGCCCGGGGTTTGTTTCCTGACTTGCGCCCTGTGTTGGCTGGGATTGGCTCCAGCAGACCCCCTTGACCCTGTAGATGGATGGAAATACATATATACTGTCACTCACGTGCACTTGGGAGACAGCTTAAGGGCCCTGGTGATGGTAGTTACCAGGGGTTGCCGTTGTTTGCTAATGCCATCTCTCTTCCACCCTCTGCAGAACGGAAGACAGACAGCCATTCAATCTCTGACCTCACTTCTGTTATCCTCCCTTCTGGACCCGCCCCTTCCTGCCTGGAAGCCATGTGACCAGCAGTTCGGCCATCTTGAAGCGAGTTCCGTTCTGAACTCCAGGCTGAAAAGACTACTCCATATTTGTTGCATGTTTTCTTTGTTTGTTTTGTATCTAATTACATGGAGTCACTAGGATGGTGCCCAATCTCTTTCACATTGTTGTTTCTCCTTTACAACACATATATACTGTCATGGTTCACTCTGCCTACTTGTGTAGTTCAGAATCTGAGCTCAGGGGAACCCTAAAATGAATGTTAAGGAACTCCTCAAATCGAAGTATGTTTTGTATTCCTTCAGGAAAAGTCCAGAGACACAAAGAAGAAAACTTCTCCAGAAAGACAGTTGGTGCATCTGGTGACATGATTCAGAAGGAGGATAAAAGAGAAATCAAGGCAAACAGCCGACAATTCACTTCTAGCCAAAGTACTAATGGGAACTGCTCACACTACAGCAAGGTGTAACTTACCTGATGAAGGAGTCCTACCTTGATAACCACAGCAGTTCCACATAGAAGGAAGAACAAGAGAAATCTATTAATGGAAGAAGTCTAACATGAGCCTACAGCTGGACTGGAGCCTAGTCATCTGTTTATTTCCACTGCAGTGAGTAGAATAAACTCTCTCCCTAGTCCAGAAATAGAACAGTACACATAGTTGCACAAGTTGCAATTTATCCACACGTATACATGTAATCAGTATACTTCATATATATACATGCACACACATACATACAGTACATACATACAAACATGCATACATATACATAAGAGTGTTGTATAGCTGCTAATACAGTTTCCATGTCCATCCACAGAGTGGAGAAGAAGTCCTAGTAAGACGCCTTATGTCACTTCCACATCTTTGATGCTAGCCTTGCCTCTTCCAGTCCCCCAGATATATACAGTACAGTATAGTAAACTAGCTCCACACTAGAAGTTGCTGTTTATTCTACAGCCAACTCGGAAGCTCCCACCACAAAGCTTAAAACTCTCAGGCTTTTTTTTTTGGGTTTGCAAACCTTAGACATTAAATGGGGTTCCAGTAAAGCCCCAAATCTTTGCTTCACTCACTGTATATAATATTTTGAAATTCACTTAGTCCAGTTCAGGATCAATGAAGACCAGTAGTACTGAGTGCAAAGCAGGAAACCTCACTGGACAAGGTATGAGACCATTACATTACATATACATATTACTTATGTAACATACAATTTGCATATCTGCATGTATATGTAGTACACAAACTGTGGAATGGTCTGCCTGCTACTATAAGAGATGCCCCTTCGGTCTCAGTTTTTAAATCCCAGCTGAAGACTCAGTACTTCAGTTTAGCATATCCTGACTAGAGCTGCTGATTAACTGTACAGACTACACCTCTGTTGTTAGTCATTAGCACTAAAACATAAGTAACATGATAGTTATAATTGGATGCTAACCCTCACCTATTCTGTTTCTCTTCTCGGTACTCAAATGTGGCACTTGGTGCCACGGCCCACCTGCCAAGGTGTTTTGCCTGCCTAAGGTAAAGTCATCCCTGATGGAGGATCGCAGGAATTGTGGAAAAGAGGGGTCCTTTCATCAGATTGGCCGGCCCAGCACTGTTTCAGCCGTGGAATGGCCAAATGGGGGAGGCAGCTTGATGGATGAGGTCTCCAGGACTCTACACAAATCCAAATCTTATTATGTGATACCATCTACGGTTAAATTCTGCTCTGTACTTCTGAAATTTTTATTTCTATACTGTAGTGAGGATTTGTTCTGTTCTGTGTATTGTACTGTATTGACCCCCTTCTTTTTGACACCCACTGCACGCCCAACCTACCTGGAAAGGGGTCTCTCTTTGAACTGCCTTTCCCAAGGTTTCTTCCATTTGTTTCCCTACAAGGTTATTTTTTTGGGAGTTTTTTCTGGTCTTCTTAGAGGGTCAAGGCTGGGGGGCTGTCAAGAGGCAGGGCCTGTTAAAGCCCATTGCGGTACTTCTTGTGTGATTTTGGGCTATACAAAAATAAATTGTATTGTATTGTACATTATGCTAATTTTTGAGCCATTGACTTTTGATTGTTGTAAGCTGAGAAATTTGAGATTCTATGAGTGCCCCTGCTAAGAATCAGTCTGGGGTCTGGTACTGTGCCTCTCTTCTTTTAAAACCCCTAACAGCAATTAATTTTTTACTTTGAAGCACTGTTGAAAACACTTCAAGACTTGGCATTTATGCTGGACATTAAGTGGAAGCAGACAATGAAGACTCCTTTGCCAGTTGGTAACAACAAGAGCTGAAGACAGGGCCCTGAACTGCTTTGGAATGCTGGGAAGAAAAGGGTTTCTGTTCCACTTTCTTTTCATCCTCAATTAACTGACTGCCTGCAAAAGGAAAGAAAAAAAGATCAGCATGCAGAAACAAGCTAACATTTTCTAGTTTTATGTAGTGCCATTTACAGAGAAAATTATTCTGTGCACTCTAAAAAATTAGAAAGCAATTAGAGAAAGCACTGATAAACTGAAAAAGGAATGAAGTCAGCAGAGGTTAAAAAAATGAAGTGTTACAAATGAAGGTTGGCAATGTTTTTAAGCAAAGATGTATTTAAAGAAACTGATGACCAAGCTTAACAGAACATGCAAGTCAGAAACTCGGAAACAAAATACAAGGGATATTGAAAGCAAAGACACAAACAAATCACATTTCTCTGTCCATGCAGTGGTCTGTTTCAGGGACTCTCATCCTTTGGTTTCATCATTGCCACGATTGGGGAGAGGAGGGATTCGTTTACACTCATCAACGGCTTGTCAAAAAGCTATCTTTCCGAATCCTATTAAGGAGTGGAACGATGGAACTACTTTGACGTCTAACCTAAATGATTTTTCTGTGATTTATGATAATTGATTTATGTCTAATTCTATGATGTACAGCACCTCTGGAATTCTCTCCAAGTATATAAATAATGACAGCCGCCTGCCATGATTGATTTGTGAGTTCAGTGCTCCTTATTATTTTGACAAATGCTTGCCTGAAATCGCAGTCTGTACTCTTTCCAAAAGGCTACCCTTATCCCAAACCAGTAGATGTGAGCAATGAACCTCAAGTAAATTTCTCTTTCTTTTGGAGGTTGTACTATGTGCAGTGTGTGTACATTAAGTAGCATGTCTCAGAGTTTAGGAAGCTGACCTATGACTAAAAGGATACCTTTGCTTCTGCCCCAACTGTAATAAAAGTATGTGAACAATTGTAATGTAACCTGATTTTCTAAGATACCTTGGATAATGACATATGCTGGATAAGTGTTGATAATAAACAACTCTTTGTTTCAAAATGAAGGCAAAAAATGAATGAAAAATGTGAGGGGATTCATGGAAGGTGCGGTGTGCTGGCGCCCTGCCTGGGGTTTGTTCCTGCCTTGCGCCCTGTGTTGGCTGGGATTGGCTCCAGCAGACCCCCATGACCCTGTAGTTAGGATATAGCGGGTTGGATAATGGATGGATGGATGGATTCATGGAAGGGATAACATGTTAAGCCAATGTAAATTAAAATTACAAACTTCTATATGCTTTTAAAGTATTGTTTGGAAGCATTACTTTATTGCTTGTATAATAAGCTGCACACCTTTAGGCAAGTCTTTTTCTGTGTGGTAGATTTTTTTAAGGAAAGTAGAAGCTGTCTAGACTCTTTGACACATCTATCATCTACAGTGAGAAATTTAAGGCTTAGGCACACCTTGTTCCTTTAGCGTTAGCAGCAGATGTTACACCACTAATTGAACCACAAAGGAAAAGTAATAGCATAGCCTGTCCAAGCCTGACCTTGTCAGAATGTGATCAACCAAAAAAGAAAAGGCAGAGTCTTCAAGTACACTAGCTTGTACCTTTTTGACCTTCAAAGTCTTTCTCATTAATGGTGGACATGAAAGGCAAAATTACCCTGAGAGTCAGTATGGCAGTGAAGCTATTCTGCTCCAGTGTGTTATGTTACTACCAGGGCTATCTTTTACTCAGCTTCCACTCATTCTCCGTTTAATTGTTTCTTTTGTTAATATTAACATACTATTTTTCATATGTTTATGCTATTTTTTTCTGTTTTGCTTATCATTTGTTATTTGTGTTTTATCACTTTAAATAGGCTGCCATTCCATGTGCTTTGTGGGTGGAGTCCCAGGAGGCAGGGCCACTCTGACATCACAGTTACTGAGTCCGCCTTCTAGCTTTATATTCTCAATCAGAAATGGGACTCAGCAGTGGTTCATTGAGTTTATAAGGAGTTTACTGTAAACATTGCTATTTTGTTTGGGATTTGTTTTTTGTGATTATCTTTACTTCTGTCTCTGGATTCTGCTCTTCATATTTTGTTTTGGGATTTGTTAGCTTTGAATTACCTATTAGACAAACCCTAGCTGCCTTATAGTTATCCTTTTTGCTATGTTTTGTCCTTCTCCAATGAATATCTTCTTGTATTAAGATTATTGCTGCCCTTTTGATTAAAAGGGCAGCAGAGTCTTGACGGTTTCTCCCTCTTGTAAGGCATTTCTGGGTCTTTACTGCATTTTTGAACTTTAAAAATCAGCTCCCATTTACTGTATACTCCACTGAAGGCTGAAGCTTACAGGTAACAGTTGGGGGACTGACTGGCTTGGGAGAGCCTTTTTGGGGCTGGCAAGTGAAGGTCCTGGCTTACCTGATGGGTTATTTGGAGGCCTCATACCCATTTTCACCATGACTGAGACTCCTTCTCACAATACATTTCAACAGTGGCCTCCCATTACACTTTCGTAACCTTAGATCTTCAAATTAGTGTCTGCTTAGAATTCCAAAAGCTAAACCTAAAAGAAGTGGTGAGACGGCCTTCTGCTGTTATGCACCTAAAATCTGGATTAGCTTGCCAATAGGAATTCGCCAGGCTAATACAATGGAGCACTTTAAAACACTGCTGAAAACACATTACTTTAACATGGCTTTCTCATAACTTCATTTTAGTTTAATCCTGACGCTCTGTATATTTAATTAATTCTCATTATTATTCATGGTGGCTCCAAAATCCATACTAACCCCTACTCTCTCTTCTGTTCTTTTTCCGGGTTTTCTGTGGTGGTGATCTGCGCCACCACCACCTAATCAAAGCACCGTGATGTTCCTGCATTGATGGATTAAAGACCAGATGTTCATGTGACCGTCATCATCAAGTCCTTCCATTAGAACCCTGAATACAATGATGACTGATTGAGGTCATTTATGTTAGGTAGAATGCCAAGGGGGGGTCGGGGGCTGGATGGTCTCATGGCCTGGAACCCCTTCAGATTTTTTTTTCTGCAGCCGTCTGGAGTTTTTTTTGTTTTTTCTGTCCTCCCTGGCCATCGGACCTTACTTTTATTCTATGTTAATAAGTGTTCTCTTATTTTAATTCTTATGTTGTCTTTTTTTTTTCTCTTCATCGTGTAAAGCACTTTCAGCTACATTATTTGTATGAAAATGTGCTATATAAATAAATGTTGTTGTTGTTGTTGTTTTGCCAGAATGAAATATTGCCGGAATTCTGACGGCATATTCAGCAGAGTCAAATAACCGGATGATTTTATAATCCTGTATTATTTTGTGTTTTGTAATTTTTGATCAATAAAAAACTCATCTCTCTATTATAAAAAAAATCTTGGGAGGGAGACTAGGGAGACGTGATCTTCTCAGAAGACAATTTGACATCCCGCGAGAGACACTTTAACGTCACGTGAGACAAGGCAGTGAGATAACATTTAAAACAAGTTCAGGAACAACCTAGCAGTTGTTGGAATGCTTTTGGCACACACACTTCATGAGCTCCCAGCTTGTAAAACAACGACAAGTGATAAGCAAAACACGCAGCTCGCCAACAGCAGCAGCAACAAGCCAGTAGATGATTCAACCACTTCTCCTTAGCGTGTGTTCTGAAATTCCCTCTAGCCCCCTTTCACAACACGAGCTTTAGAGACATGAAATGGAAAAAGGACAACTGCTGTACAGGCATTTAAATGATCAATGAACAGAACACACAGCTCGCCAGCAGCAGCAGCAGCAGAAAGACAGCAGCTGATCCGACGGCATCTCCTTAGCGTGGGTTCAGCCGGCTCCACTTCACAATGTGAGCAGCGTTATACGTCCTGCGAGAAAGAGATTTAAACACGCCTGGGACCGGAAATAAAGGACAAGTATTGTTTTTACAAAAGTTTTAAAGTAAAAGTGAAAATAATGCATATGTAACAATTCCCATGAAAGTATCTCTTTACATTGAATATCCTGTAAACCAAACCCAGGGGTGGGCCAGCGAAGTGAGCAGGGGGAGGAGCCCCCTAGTTAAAGAAAAAATACAACATGTAGTCCCAATACCTACTGCAAAATATGCCTTGAAGCTTTATTACGGACATGAAGAAAACTCACAATTTGAACTAATCATGATAGTAATACATTGAGCTGTAAGAGTGAGATTCAAGTTGAGAGTATGATGTAAAAATAAAATAAGAAGGCTGTCATGGGGTGGAAGCACTTTCGTAGTAAACCCACTACCTAGGCACCAAAGACACCAAAATATATTACATTTTCAATTTATTAAATTACTGCATGTAAGTAACATATGAAAAAGGGGTGCACACAAAATAAATTATAAAAAATAACAACACTAGACTCCTTTCCAGCCCTGTCTACAGAAGTGTCAGTCCTTATATAACAGGTAAAGTGGCTAGTGTAGGGCTTCATCAGCGTGCATCTGCAAAGGAAAAGGAGGGTAAAAATTATTTCCATGCTGTAAAGGAAAGAAAGTTAAAATACAACATTTTGGCTGTATAGCCTTCATCGGGTATGCAAGTGGAAAGGAAAGAGCAGGTAACATGTATAGGAGGGGAAGAAGGGAACAAATCCATTGCAGATGAAAGGAGAAAAGGAGAGAGTAGATGAGAAAAAGCTGCCATTGGAGAGGATGAAGGGAGAGATTAAAAGATTAGTTGTCATTAAGACCTTTGCGAAGTATGTGATCCCAGGCTGAAAATGTGCTTAGCTTCTTCTGTTTTTCTTTGAAAAATTTCTTGAAGCCCTGTGAAAGAACACAAACAGAGAGATCAGTCAGGCTATGATCAGGGGATGTGAAGTGTTCTACAACTGGCTTTGTAAGATCTTTGAGTTTATAGGTTCAAAAGTGCCCCTTGAAACGGTCTGCTAGCTGTCTCCCTGTTTCACCAGTGTAGATGGCTGAACACTTCCTACAAGAAATGCAGTAAATTCGATTTTTAGACTGGCAAGAGGCACATTGTTTAATATTGAATTTACCAGAGGGACCAGATCCAAGAGTATTTTTAGTGACATATTTCCAAGTGACTCAGTGTCTCCTGTTACAGGTCAAAGTGCCAGGTGGGGAATGTGGCTGTCCTCTGTGATGTGAGCTGCAGAAGAGATGTTTGTGTAGGTTCGGTGGTCGATGGAAAGGAGTTCAAGGGAGGATTAGGAAAAAAGGCTCCAGGCTGCATGATGGGGAAATTTGTTAAGATGGCCTGTGGGAGAAAATGAGTGTTAGTGTGGAATGGGATGTAAGTTTCATTATTAGGATTCCTGTTAGAGTGTCTATTATGAGGTCTACTCCTGGCTTGATTGAGGGCCCTGTCCACTATATGATAAGGATATTCTTTATCAATGAAAAAACACCTCATTCTAAGTGCTTCATTACAGAGGTCAACCTAATCACTGTAGAGGCGGCAGAGTTTAAGGAACTGTGATAGAGGTAGAGAGTTTTTAGTATGCTATGGATGGAAGGAACTGTAGAGAAAGTAATCCCATTTATCACATCTCTCAATACTCTCACTGTTTCAGTTCTGGCCTTTTCCCCAACTCACCTCTTAACGGAATGCTCTTATGGTTGCTCCAAAATCATTTCCAAGACAGGGGTCCATCCTGTACTTGCCCTCTCAAGCAACCCTTAGTTTTCCTGAATCTCTGAGCCTTTAATTATTTTTAAATGGCAATTTGTCTGTAACAGTTCTCCAATGTCTGTCTTCTTAAAAATGCAACATGGTCACTGCTGTCCTAACCTTGGACTGTTTGGTGTCCTTAATTAACCAGACTAAACTTTTAACCTTTTCCAGTGTCCTCCATAGCCTCACACTTTCTTCATAATTTATTACGGTTTAGTGAGGACTTTATCCCTGGCTCATGTAAAGTTTTTCTTTCTGTATAATTTTTATATTGTGTATATTATAAGTTGATTTTTTTTTCAGTTGTTTCATGTGTTTAGTTCAGTCCCCCTAAAATTTAGTTTGGGTGGGGGAACAGTATAATGTACAGCTGGATGACCACCCACTACAAATAAAAGCTTAGATAGAAGGTCAAGTCCTGTGGTTTGGCATTGTTAGTGATTGGAGAATGTTTTTTCTGTGAATATTTTGTGGATTAATGTTTTTTGATTCTTCATTCTTAATTGTGAACTGGATTTGTGGCTTGGGTTGCCTGTTGGGCAAATACTGTGTTTTGCCTTTTTTGTTTAAGGATTCCTCTTTTCTTTTGAAAATAAATCTTATTTTCAAAGAGCCAGAGTTTTCACAGTTTTTCTCTTCCTTTTTGTTATTTTCTGCCATAAAAGATCATAAGGATTAGTTTATTGCTGGGGCTCTCTGTGTAGGCTGAAGCCTACTTAAAGTCTGGGGAGAACTAATTTTCAGCACTAGGCCTCAGTCCTAGTGTTCAGTTAGGCAGCCTGGACCTAGATTTTGGAAGTTAGAGTCTCCGTTTAGCATTTTGGAGCACAACAATAAGGAAAGTCAGGTTTGCAAAATACCCATATATTATGTGGATATATTATGTGGATATTTTGTATTTTTTCTCTGTTTTATTTCTCTGATGTTTGGATGCTAGAGATTTTGAAAAAATGTGTCTGCATAGTCTTTCATTGCCATTCTGTGCACCTTACTTTCTTCTTGCTTCGAATAAAGATTCTGCATTGTAGACAATAAACCTGTTCACTTTTTAACACACTGATCTTCTTATTCTCAACCTTTGTTTCTGACCACGGCTTTAGCTGGTGAATCCAGACTCTTGAGTCAACAGTCTTCATGAAATGCCCCTTCTTTTCTTTAAATGATAGCAGGACTCGTAGGTTTAGATATGGTCTTCTAGTCACCACAGTACTATTCCTGAATATCAAGAAGCATTTTCAACACTTTGTCACAAACTCGACCAAGAGCCATAGCAAGGTTTGGGGCAGCCACCTGTATATTATTTCCTGGTTGAAAAATTTGCAAAATGATAGTACTGATGTGCACGATTCAGAGTCCAAAATAGAACTGAGGGGATAGGGGAAAAGTGGCGGCTTTTAAAGGCCAACATAGGAAATGACATCAGGGGGTTTGGAACCGGAAGAGTCTTCCTCCATAGGCTTGTGCCCGGAAATAGCATCAGTGGGGCTGGACCCGGAAGGGTCTTCATTCATAGGATTGGACCTGGAAGTGACATCAAAGGGGTCGGAAGCAGGCTTGACGTCATCAGGACCAGGCGGGATTTCCCGTGAACAGTCTGTAGAAAAGCGAAAAAAGGAGTCAGTGCACTCTGCTACGTCTTGGTCTGGCTCGGAATTACCCTCATTCAAGCCCTTTAGATGCCTCCCATGCGCACGTGTGTAACACTGTGTAAACATGACAAGAACACTTGTAAGGAGCTATAGGTCTAAAGATTCTAAAGCAAACACCAACACAACCACATGGATATGTGCCTCATTTTATTTGGTTTCCATGGCTTAATAACTCCCTCCACTGACTGTCACTGTCCTTTTATAATAATCTGTGGCAATAGAGCAATTACATGGTTGCTTGTTCCATCTCAGATAATGGGAGTTATGGCTTAGCATCCCCCTGACCAATCTTTTCTAGCATGTCACTAAATAAATAATGTTATCAGTGTCAGAATTTCATATTTTTTTCCATCTGTTGGGTGTTTTAAACCCTCAGGAATCCATTGATTTCATATTTTTGAATTATACTTATGGCTTGGATTTAGATTTTTGGTAGGGTCCATTATTTCGGAGTGGGTGTGTCCTCAGTGGTGGTGACCTGCCAAGCACAACATTATTAAATTGGGTTTAAGATCATCTGCAGTATACTTCCTCAACCGACTCCATAGATTCCAAAAATCTTCAAAACCTTTTTGAAAAATTTACTTGTTTTGTTTGTTTCTTTTTGAGCTCCCTGCAGTCTTTCTGAAATTGATTTTGACTTGTGATTCTTGGCTTAGATGTTCTCCTGGTTCTGAACCTCACTCCAGTTTTTTGACTATGTCCTTGCCCTCCAGTTGCCCTCTCAAATCTCATGCTTGCTGGCATAACAGTCAGGTGTCTGAAAGACAATAAACATCATCTTACTAACACGTTCATTTCAGTTGACAGCATATGCCTTCTCCACACAGATAGATCGATCACATAACATGTAAGATTTGTTACAAATACTATTCCATTTTTATTAGATTGATATATTTTTATGAGTTCCTTGTTGTCCAGCACTTCCAAAGCATTCAGCCTTTGTCGGGATGCATGCCAACCTCTCCCTGAATGCCATCTTCCGACAGCTCCTAGTGAGTTAGTACCGCTCATGAGCTCCCCTAAATCCTGGTGAAGTTTGGAGTCATTATCTAAATTAGGAAAATTTGTACTCGGAAGAGTAGGACCACATTTCTGTAATCTGGGATTTTTGAACCAGTTAGGACTGTTTTCCTACTCTGAGATGCTTGAAAATAAAGATTTGTCTGGGTTTGACTTTTTTCATTTCTTTTTTTGGATTATGTGGTTTGTAAATTATAAGTTTTCATTTTGTTCACTGTTTTCAGTATTTTTTGGTTCCTTTCCTTCTGTAGTTATATTACTGTATATACTTGTCGGTCGTATAAGTCGAATGCGGAAAACTCACACTATTGGTCCAAGAGATTATGATATGTTAATACCCACCTGAGGGAGTAACCACATAGCACACGGCCTTTTTTTTTCTCTGTATTGTGCCTACGTGACCACACGGTAATACCCAAACTATTCCAAAGCAACATTTGCACTGATTTGTGTTTTTTGTATCACACACCCTCATACACCTTTATTGTAAGAGCATCCCTTATCTACGATGGTGCATTCAATCAGAAAAAAATATGAGGCTGGCTTAAAATTAAACGTCATTGAAGTAGTGAAAGAAATTGGTAACTGCGCTGCTGCAACAAAATTTGATGCGTCTGAGAAACTGGTGCAAGATCAGAGGAGGCAAGAAGAAAAAAATTTAAGTGTCGCATTTTTGAACGGGTGTATAAGTTGGGGTCTGATTTTATGATTGATATTTCAGGTTTCAAGACCCAACTTATACGTGAGTATATACGGTAAGTACTTTCTTCCTTCATTTTCATTCTTATGGTTATTGTATGGCTGATTTATATGTCTAATTTGAATATTTATAATTGATTTAGCTGTGGGTTCAATGTGGTGTCAAAATAAAGAAAGTAAGAAATCGATTTAGGGACCAATGTAATACCTGGTTTAATGTCCAATGAAATCACAGAAATAAGTGAAATAAATAGCAGAATTGCTGGGCATGGCTTTGCAAAATCCAAAACATTAGCTCCCATATAGTGGTCCAACCTCCTTGGCAGCCGGTTCAAGAGTGACTTCCAGTCATTATACTCTTTAAATAGGGCAGGAGGCAGGCTACCAAAGATCCTCCAGAAGTGATATCAGGGTTCTTTTTGTGGATGTTCTTCCACTGTAAGACAGGAAATGAAAGAGAAGTAAGTGCTGGTGTCACTTTATTAATCTCCCCCCTCTGTTTCCCCTGACAATGACTCTTGAGACACTGCCCAAGCTTGCGTGTGTGACAATGATTTTGTCCTTCTCTTTGAGGAAAGTCAGAACACAGAGTCATAGTAAGGAGAAACTGCAAAATTATGTGTATGCTGTCAGATGATATAACTTCTCATGTTACACCAACGCTTCAGCTTGTTGTTGTACCAAAGTTTAAATTGTAACATCAAGAAAGTAACCAAATAATCATGTAACTTAAACTCTGGGTGACCATGAGATAGCAATTTGTGACCAAATGAGAGCAATCACATAAATAAGTTTCTTTTCTTGCTCTCTGCAACTTCGTATCACATTTCTTTGATTTAGTATCTCATTCTCTAGACTTATTATCTCATGCCCCCACATAAATATCCAGTTGATATAAGATACTAAGTCATAGCAGGTAGAGAACATCCAAATAATTAGGCATTCTGTCTTAGGTGACGTGACTTCTTATCTCGTTTTCATGATTTAACACCTATCGACTTGCTATCCTGCACTAACATGAGTTGAGGATTTATATAAGATTTGTACATTTAATTAGTGTTTCCTGATTTTATATAACCACCAAAAGGAATCATTTGACCAAAATTATTTTATTAATGTATTATTTCTTTAGTTTTTCACAGTTATATATACTGTGTGTTATAAATACTTTTAATAATAATGGTGAATAATACTATTGTGGAGCTTCTGATGGCCTTTAATTTATTTAGTTGATCAGAGAGACTGAGTCAAATAAGAAGACTCAGTGACTATGTACGATTAACACAAATGCATTTCCTTATTCCTTGGCCTGTTCAGGCTTGAATCAAAAACCTTCCCTGCACACGATGATGCTGGGTTAGGCTCCGTCTCCACCGACCTGGATAAACTGGTTTAACAACAGATGGATGGATGTATGGATGAGTATGTTAGAGGCAGTAGCATGGCCTTCATTTTCTGCAGCGTGTAAAATTAAATACATTTATTTCTTTGCTACATTGTTGCCAAATCGGAGTTTTCATCATATATAGTACCATAAATAAATTGAGCTCTTAGGCCTTCAAAGAAAAATGCTCAGACAAACACACGTAGGCGCACACACAGGGAGTGCGGTATCAATCTCTTGTGTTTTCTTAATGATTTCCATTATCAAATGCAAGCTAAGATAGTACAGCGGCCCTTCTGATGACCTTTCAACTTTTCACCCTTGAGTCTCTAGTGCTATATTTAGAACTGCTTAAATGTGTTTTATGCAAAGAAACATTTTTCAGTGTTACAGGATTACATAAAAGTTTATTACCTCTGGTTTTTAATTACAGCCAAAAAAGATAAAAATGTTTTCTGATTTAAGATTCATTTTCATTAGTGTAATAGGGCACGCTAGGAGTGCCATCTAATTAACAGGTCGTGCTATTTTTCAAAATAGCTGTGGGATGCAGTATTCAACACCTGAGATTTCCACATCTGATTCCGCATGACATTTCAGCGTACAGCTCTTGGTCGCAGTCCTCACCCCCTGACCTCTATTTCTCAAGTAGTATTACAACTGTAGGAATTTAATAGAAAATCCTGGCTGCTTCCTAGTGAAACTTCTCATTTTTCCCTTGTGTAAAGGTCACTGTATCTGTAGAAAGTCTCATCAAAGTGTTTTCAATTCAGGATGTCTTTCTGTTTTTATTTTCATGAATCTCTACTATTTGAAGGGTTTTCTTTTTAACCTCTGAATGTGACAGAAAAAAATGATTAAGAATGAGTTATGGTTAAAAAGACTCTTTCTCTGTTGCTAGTGTATGCCATAATGCTGCCGACACATCCAAGAATAGTAAAGATGGTAGCAAAGCTGTGTAAACTACAGCATCCCAGTGGACCAAAGATTCTATTAAAGGATCACAAGGGACCATCTTGGTATCATTGCAGTCCCCAGATAGACACATATCCAGACTCACTCCGAATTAGCCAAACTCACATGCATGTCTTAGGGATGTAATGTAAACTGTGAGTACCTGGAGCACAGCCATCCTAGATGAAACACTAGTCCACTGAAGGGCTGACTCATATATACTGGACATTTTTAGAGCTTACCAGTGAATCTAATCTATCTAATCTACCTAATAGAGGGAGAACAACAGTAGGAGTCCCTAGAAAAAACCCACACAAGCTTTAAGAAAACCTGCAAATTCCACAAAAGCAGTAACATAGCCAGGACTTGAACACAGGTTCCTGGACCTGAGGCTCAATAACAGTAAACACTCTGCCATTGTGTTCCTTTATATATATATATGGATAGGATGGATAGTGTTAATGAATGGACAATAGGAATGGATGGGTATCCCAACCAAGGTGGACAAAGGTGGTTGGTTGTTCCCTTTCCCAGCTGAGAACCCAAAGTAATAGAGTGACAGTTTGAGATGACCTGCCAGAACCATGTGCCGCCTCAGTACACTAGGATAAAGCGTTGCTCTGGTGGACCTCTCATTTGGACCCCCGTCTGGGATGCACTGGAGTTGCAGTTCTAGTGGGCAGCTCCGATGGGTTCCTTAGGTGCTGCTGCAGAGTGCTGCCAGAAGAAAGAGCCCCTGCCATTTGGAGGTTCCATTTGACTCCAAAGTGCTTTCTGGTTGTATTGCTGACAATTTGAAATTGCTCCCAGGTCTTGCTTGAAATGGAGCCCCTATGTCTCAGCCAGGCCTGTCAGAGTTAGAAATGGAGAAGAACAACGCCTACCTAGAGAGGAGAGAAAGAAGGCAAAATGGAAGGACGAGTAATTGTGCTTTACGGATCATATTTGTAAGGACATTATTCAGGAGGTATTTTTAGACCTGCATTAGAGGTATTGTGGCCAAATAAAAAGGTCAATTTGGAGTAAATATTTGTAATTGTGATTAGTTGTGTCTGGAGATGGGGTGTGAAGCACCCGCTAATGTCCACAGTATATACTGTATATTCTTACATACACATAATACAGATAGATAGATAGATAGATAGATAGATAGATAGATAGATAGATAGATAGATAGATAGATAGATAGATAGATAGATAGATAGATAGATAGATAGATAGATAGATAGATAGATAGATAGATAGATAGATAGATAGATAGATAGATAGATAGATAGATAGATAGTATAACAACAGGCAATTAGAGATTATAAAGGGTTGGGGCACCAGAGGTATATAATAAGTTGTCAGAATAATAAAGTGAGTTAACATGTATCCGAAGAACATCTTTTCAGATGTGAGTTTATGACTAGAATGGGAAAAGGATGGTGGTGATGCTGGTTATGAAGGCAATCAGGTGAAAGGGGTGGGCCCAGGAGCCCCACGACCAGAAGTGATATCATGTGCCCTTGAGATTTTGATTTTTGGATCTACAGATGGAAGGGAAAGAGAAGTGATATAAGGCAGTACCACCCCTTGACTAGGGGATTGCAAAATAACAAGCCCTGGAGTGGTCTCCCTGGCATGCATGTGTGACAATATATATTTATACAGTTGATTAATGGGTGAAAAATTGAAGTGGACCAAAATAACAGAAAAATTCTATATACAATTAAGGTTTTAAGTGAATTTAATCAAGGAGATTTGGAAAATAATTATGTGTGTGTGTGTGAAGTGTATGTTTATGTGTATGAATGTATTCCTTATGATAAATGACAAATCATTTTGTTATTTATTAGTTATTTTCAGGCTCAATTTGTATTTTTAAAAATTTAGATAATTTCCTGTTTGGAGCATTAATATGTAAATAAAATTACTCTTTTATAAGGCATTAAACAATTACAGTTGATTCTGGAATCTCTATAGCCCTGTGATAACCCAGCCATCACTGACCCTTGCGTTGTGACAGTTGACTCCCAGAACTCCCTATAACCTTGACACAGAAGCTGCTGATTCAGAAAATGGATGGACAGGTACCTAAGATGTATGATTGTGGCTGTAGTAAGTTTCTTCTAGGTATGTTGTGACTTGTGTATTCAACCCACCCAATGGAATGGGTGGAGAAGAGTGTCAGGAGTAATTTGTGATAGACGGATATCAGCAAGAGTGAAAGGGAAGATTTACAGCAGGGGTCCCCAACCCCTGGTCCGCGGCCACTGCCGGCAACGGAGACTCACTCAGACTTTTCAGAACGCTTGGCGGGCGGGGCTTTGCAGTGGTGCAGAGAGAGGAGAGAGACCGAGGTGAGAGAGCATTACAACAAAGTATTTTGATGGTCCCGACAGTTTCCTCATATGACACGAGTCTATAGAAATCTCGTTACTACTTAGTACATTCGGCAGATACTTTCATTACAACGAAGTGACTTTGAAATGCTTGAATGAATCATCCGCAGAGCAGTTAGAACTGTGGTCGCAGCTCAGATGTGCACATTTGCACAACGATCCCATAAACAGAAACATTGTAAAAAAATTCTTTCTTCGAACTTTCCTTGGTACTGTTTTTTTTTTTTTTTTGCTGTTTTTGTTTTCTGTGGTTTCAGTGATACCTTTTGCTTATTGCTTGTCAACATCTGAAAAACATCCATTGGAATTTAACTCATTGTCACCCTCCTATAGAAATGGCAGACACGAAAAAACGATAACAGTGTTAATGTTTGTGATGTGCAATCTGTTGGAATGATAAATGCAATGCATATGTCTTTGTCATATGCAAAAAAAGAAGAAAAATCTCGGGTTGCAAACGTATGCGAACTGCTTAATAACTTAATAATAATAGAAATGTAATGTAAATTGTGTATAAAACTGCCTGAATCCTGAGTATATTGGGAGAAGGATGTTAAGGATAGAGCTGCCAGGGAAGAGGAAAAGAGGAAGGCCTAAGAGAAGGTTTATGGATGTGGTGAGAGAGGACATGCAGGTGATGGGTGTAACAGAACAAGATGCAGAGGACAGAAAGATATGGAAGAAGATTATCCGCTGTGGCAACCCCTAATGGGAGCAGCCGAAAACAGAAGAAGAAGATGACTGTTAGTGAGTCCTTGTGTGACTCTAAGCACATCTCTTCTCCTGTAAGCACTTCAACTGAGTGAGTGAAGATGTAAATAATTATAACATGGCTTAACTTTGATTAATTTAATTGTAGTTAAATTTTAAGACTGCAGGTTCAAATCACAAAGCAGGATCATTATGTAAGAATGAATAATTAATTCACTCAACCTGGTGGTGTATAGTAACAAAGTAGAAATACTCCATTACTGTACTTCTGTATGTTTTGAGAATATTTCTACTTGAGTATAAAATTTTGTCTGTTTCTACCTTTAATTCACTACATTTTCAAATGTAAATAGCTTACTACATTTAATCAAATATACAGTATTTTGCTAAATACATTTGTTAACTACAATATTAGACCAGAAAACACACTGCTTTGCTCAGTCATTTATCTAAAATACAGGCTCCCCAGCTATAGGAAAATCTGCATATACAAAAAATGCGGGACGAATCTCAAATGTGCTCCACTGGCATTGACACCTGGTCATCTACACGGTGGTTCCCAGTTCACCTCGCTGTGGCTCGCCAAGCAGGACGGGGCTGAATGTTGCTGACATGCAATCCCAGTCTCAGTTATTGTCTGACGCTGTCCTCAGAGCGGCCTTCTGAACAGGGCAGGGATGATCCTTAAGTTGTGCTTATGTGTTCACGTGCTGTGGTTCACTCACCATGTCACATATGTTGCTGACATGCTTTCTCGGAATATCCTGGGCAACACAGCTAAGTAGTCCATGAACTCATTGGAAAAGCCCCCAAAAAACAAAAGGCCAGTCCTTTGAATGTGAAACTAGAAATAATAAAGTATAGGTAAAGCATGTTATTAAACATGATTTAATGAAAGACAATGCCCTATTAGGATTTTGTTGATGACTAATATTATTATTAAACTAATATAGTCAGCCTTCATGTAGTTCAGTGTTATCTGAACTGAAATTAGATCAATGTTTTCCATTTACATTAATTGTAATTAGGTCTTTGTGTTATGAAGATTCACTTTACGAAGGGCTTTTCAGTAATAGATTAACTCTATTTTAAAGAGGAGCAGACCAGTTTGTCTCTCCTATTAGCACTTACCCCATTGAATTAGGAAACAATCGCTAAGATGTCTGGTACCACTGAATGTTACTGCTTCAGGCTACAGTCACTTGTCTTATGCTTTTGTAATTGTAATACAACTCACACATTTTAAGCCTGTGAGTAATGTTTTTACCTTATACAGTGGATTTGAAATGTTTACAGACCCCTTCACTTTCTGCACACTTTATTGATTTATTTTAAATGAATATATTTGCCATTTTTGCCCAACACACAACACAATTCAGAATTATTAAGGCTACTGCACTCCGGGGAACACTCAAAGCTTTAGAAATGGTTTAACACCCTTGCCCTGATCTTTGCCTCACCACAGGAGGTCTCCAGAGAGTTCCTTGGACTTCATGGCTTGGTTTTTGTCCTGATATGCAGTGTGAATTGTGGGCCACTGTTTACACAGGAGTGGGCCTTTCTAAACAATGTCCGATCAATTCAGCTTTCCACAGGTGGACTCCAATCAAATTATAGACAACTTCAACTTTTCTTGAGTCATTTTTCAGAAAGGTATCTTAGGTATGGTTGTTGGGTGCTTTATTCACCTTTAACTCCACGTAGTCATGTAAATATATTTGCAGTTGTCTAGTGCAGTGGTTAGCATTGCTGCCTCCCTTTCCCAGCATTCTGAGTTCAAATCCCACACCTGCTCATTAGCCATTTGCATTTTCTTCTCAAATATGTGTGGGCTTTCCTCTTACATCCCCAAAGATATGTGTGTCAGATTCCAAACTTGGCTGTGTGTTTTAATGAGTGAGTGAGAGAGCTCTGCAATGGGCCTGTTTTCTAATTTGCACCCACTGCTGCCGATCCACTGTGACCCTGAATTGGATTCAGTGCTGTTGAGAAAGTGATGCTGTACTGTATAGCCTCCACACATGCTGCCTTACAGCTCCAGAGTCCTATATTCAGTTCTTGGCCTGCCCACTGTTTGTGCCCACTTTGCACGTTCCTATTGCATCTGCATGGGCTTTCACAGTTTACTTCAGTCTCCTCCTGTATCCCAAAGTCATGCAGGCTTGTTTGATTGCTAATTATTAAGTGATCTAGAATTAGCAAGAGTGATGTGCTATCAAGCCGCTGCAGATGATCCAGAATGCAGTAGCCCGACTTGTATTTAACCAACTGAGATGTGCACACATCACTCATCTCTTCAGGTCATTACCTGAAGAGGTAATGATTATAAGGTGATACTGGTGAGGCGCTATGCTCCTTCTTGCCCACTCAGGTCTGCGAGTGAAGAGCGTCTAGTGGTGCTGCCTCTGAGTGGTATCACGTCTCCTGTGTAGTTCCTCATTGGTAAAAGGAGCTGCCCGCCTCCATCCCAACTGCTGACTCCATAAATGTATTTAAGAAGCAATTGAAAACCCACCTGTTCAGTGAATATCTGTTTAATTGATTGGAAAAATGTTTTATATTGTTTAATTCGTTGTTTAATTGCTTTATTGTTTGTAATATATGATTGTAAATTCATTAGTTATTACATCTTTTCACTTGTGGCAATCAACGTTTGTTACCTGTCCTACTACACTTGCTAAACATATAGGCCTAATGGTTATGTTTAGCTCCTTTGTAAGTCACTTTGGATAAAAGCATCCGCCAAGCAAATGTAAATGTAAAAGTGTAAAAGTGTGTGTGTGTATGAGTGAGTGAGTGAGTGAGTGTGCCCAGTGGATCTAGGGTTGGCTCCTACCTTTTGCCCAGTACTTCCAGAATAGATCCCAGTATCAATGTGCCCAGTACTTCCAGAATAGACCCTGTATCAATGAACAAACTGGGGTCAAGAAATGGATGAATGGATATATTTGCAATGTTCTTAAGATTGTTGTTGATAAGTTAAGGCATTATATTATTTGAACATTTTATTTGTTGCGTAAATGCCTTTCAAAGTAAGCGCCACCACAAGAAGCCTCATGCAATAAACAGCATTATAATACAACCAGTAACGGCGCAGTGAATCCACTTGACTTGGGCATTCCTAGTTTTCATTCTCTTTCTCTGTACATTAGCACTCATTTGCTCAGAGGTTGATGCGCTTGCTGCTTCCTGAGCAGCTCTTCTTTTCTCCACCCTAGCGGCTCGCTTCTTCTCTTCTTTCGTTGGCATCTTTTCACGTTAAAACTGATTAAGTCAGTGTTTGTGTTACGATTACTCAGTACGTTTTCTTAATTTTTCACTTAAACTGGCACTTAAGTCTTCAATCTGCCTCAAGAATGATTTAAGATATGAAGAGGTAGGGGAAGTGATGGCGAAGGTGGTAGAGATGAGAATGGTGCCCATATGTATGCACCGCACGGCTGCCCTGCTGGCTGCTGCTGAGAGTTGATTGTACAATACACTAAAAATAAAAAGAGGAGTAACCTTGGAGGTCAAGCATCACCCCGAAACCGGATAGTAGACATCACATCTTCTTCTTCTTTTTTCAGCTGCTCCCGTTAGGGGTCGCCACAGTGGATCATCTTCTTCCATACCTTTCTGCCCTCTGCATCTTGCTCTATGTACCAAATTTCAGGTCAATAGGTGAAACGGTTTGCGAGCCACAGGTGATTTAAAATCCTGGACAGACAAACAAACAGCCATGGTAGCGTATTATATATAAAGATATGTAGAGATAAGCTTGAACTTAAATAGTTTTGTGAGACTTTCCCGGACACCACCAGTCGGAAACCACATCTTTATAAAATGCACACGTTTATTTTCCATTAAATAAACACAGTTCTTCACTCCACACAAAGCACACAGCAATAATCACCCTTAAATCAAGTCTTTTCAATGTCCTTGGCAGCCTTTACTCCTCCAGGGAGCTTCGTCCTTCTCCCACTCCCGACTCTGGCTCCCTGACTGCAAGGAGGCGGCCCCTTTTATTCCCACCCGGATGTGCTCCAGGTGGCTGATGATGTCCATCTGGCAACACTTCCTGGTGTGGCGGAAGTGCTGCCCTTTGAACCGGAAGCATTCCGGGCGTCCCTGGCCGATCCCTCCGCCATCTTGCCAAGTGTGGCGGAAGTAATCACATCCGGGTCTCCTGATGCTTAAAGCGCCCCCTGGCGGTGGCCACGGTTCCCAGTAAGTCAAATCATCTTTGTCCCTTTCCCGTGGTCCTCTTTTTATCCAGGGCGGCTGCCCCCTTGTGCCCCGGAAGCTATTAATGTCTCTTTCCGGTCCCTTCAGGCATCCCGGCCAGGTAATCACCGCAGTCATCTGTGACAGTTTATATTGACAAGAACTGAATATTTTATTAATATACAGAATATTCCTACAGCTGTTTAATATTCTTTAAGTCTGGAAACAATCTTTGTTTTTTGGTTGTAGTTTGACTTGTTCGGTAAGGTTTGTTTGTTTAACATTTTTAACCTTTGACAATTAGCTTAGTTGCAGGCCCAAATTAAATAAAAGTAACACATGTGAATCCTTTCATTGGCTGTTTTACTTGTTTTTACATGCAACCATGTTCTACTGGAGTCTTGAATCTCAGTGCAACAGAGTTTGATTTGCAGGTTAGCCTAACTTGTGGCCCTGAGTGGGTGTCACTGCGATTGACTGGCACCACATACTTTGAGCCCAGGACTGCTGGGATTGGCTTCTGCCCCTGCCACAAGCACAAATTCAATTAAGCAGGTTTGAGCATTGTTAAGTTATGTTATATTGTTTTGATTAAAAGTGTTATTTTTTTCAAATGACAGCTAATCCGAGTAGTAGGCTGTGATGCAGACAATGCATGTTTTTTCCCTTTAGTTTCAAGAAAGACAATGTACTTTTCTGGGTGGTGCCCTATAAAATGACTAATTAAACTTATATTATCATTCTTGTACCTTACCACAACCAAACAGACTAAGTGCTGCACACTGCTCATGGTGAAAAATAACCACATAACTGACATTTTCCAGAGCACGTCACACTTTGCTCAGCGAGGAGTCTTTCTCCTGGCATACAGCATAAAGTGCTTATTGTGTCGTGATATGAGTCTCACATACCAGAAAAAATGCTAACATTGGACCTGATCCCAATAAATGCTTGTATTCCTTTGTCAACTGATATGGATATGATAGCCAGTTTATGGTGCATCAGTATTTATAGACTTATTTCTATTTCTTTTATTTTTATTGAACTATTTCACACTTTAAAATCACTTCAGTTATTTTTGTCCAGTGCCTCCTTACTCACCAGTTTGATAAAACACCCACATAGGATATACTTTTCAAATCTTCTTGATGTCCAATGTAGGAATTGAATGGGCATCCCGGCTGGAAAGGAGGATGGTTTATTACCCAGATGGGAAGCCAGAGCGGTACGACAAATGGATTGGCCAGTGGGATAAGAAAATAACTGTGTGCCTGGCCAGTGTAAAATAATAAATGGACCAGCTGAAGACCAGAATTGGGAGTTGTTTCATCTCCCCTATGCCAGGTGGCAGTGGTCCTCATATGGTAGCCCATTCAGGACTCCGGCAGGGGTGCATGGAAGTTGGAGTCTACAGTAGAAGTGCAACCCTGTCAGGGTACCTGGGTACCGATAAAGGGTGCTGTCCGGTGGGGGGCTTCTTACTTTCTGCATGTAGGGAAGACATGGAGGGGCACTTGAAGCATTCAAGGATCCAGCTTTTAAAGGAGACTGCTGCCTCCTGATTCTGACTCCTTGATGTGAGGCAATACTTCACAGGAGGAAGAGAGGAGGAAGAACAGTTTTGTATTGTGTATTGTGGCAGGGTGATTGTTGGAGAGGTGCTGTGGATAAATAAATATCTTTTATTTTATCCTGAAAGTGTGTTGGGTATTGCTGTCTTGGGTTTGGGGCACAGTGGCGCCACCTTGGGGTTACACCAGTTTTAGAAGACATTGAGCTTTTTGGGGGTTTCCTCCTATTTGGCTCTCGAGACCCAAAAAAATCTTCATTTTCAGGCAATTTTAGTTTGTGCATGAAATGACACCCTTATGATAAAAAGTAAACCAATTGGTGCCTACAGAAAAAATGATCAGAAGACCTTGAAGTTGGGCATGCCACATCAACCGACCCCATAGTGGAATAGGTGGGATCAAAGTTACTGCTATTCACAAAACTGTCATAGAAATGATCGGTAATATATTCATGTGGAGTGTTGTTTTATGCTATGTAGAGATTGCAGATCGAGAATATGATAATAGTTTTGATATTTAGTTCTTTGCCATTGGTCCTAGCCCTCTAAGAGCCACTCTCAGAAGGTTAGAAATGACCAATTTCAAGCATAAGCATATGGGAGTATCGATTTAGAATATTTCAAAATCAGTGATTATGACTATGATGGTGTTTTTAGTTTATGAACCTTTGCTAAGGATCTAGCCCTCTCTAGACCTCTATGAGAGGGTGAAAAATGATGAATTTCTATTACAATTGGGAATATTCAGACTTTAAGCCTTTAAATTGAAGCACGCATTTTAATTTTTCAAATATCTGGTGCAACTATTCTGGTTTATTATATACCTCATAAAGCAAATCATTGCATTTCTTCTGAACACCCCAAAATTGGACAGCTTATGCTAATTCAGACTTTCTTACAATACAACCCAATACATTTGTTCAAACTAGCTATGTAGCATGGGCAGAGAGCTGGCAGCCACAGTAAACCCAGCATTGCAGACTAAGTCTGGCTGATTTGTAGATGCCATTTCAAGCTGAGACAGGTAGTGTTGCCTTCTTTATTCATTCCACTGAATCTGAGGAAATGTGACTCAGGCAGGAAATCGCACTCTGAAGAACAAAGACCACTTGTTTCAGTGTGCACTGCTTTGCATTTGCCCCTTTAAATCCGTTAATTTGGGCACTCAGAAAGATCTAAATAACAAGAAAAGGCGGTCAACAATTGGAAAGTATTAGATTGGCAATAAAACCTCAGCCAGTCTATTAACTCAGCTCCTCACAGCCCAGTGCAGAGTGATGTTGTCACCACCTCATTAGGCCCGTTAACAAAAGCACAGTCGGCTTTGGGGTTTAATTGGTGTTCTCCAGTATCGTCCAGCTCCCCTGCTCCCATTAAGATCACGGCTGTGACAGAACAATGATGGGTCAGAGGTGCTATTATGGTGTCAGTCAGATTCGAATATACTTGAGAGTGAACAGTGGCTCTATAGTTACAAAAATGGCTTAAGTGTCCTTAGATGGGTTTCTCTTCCTAAAGAGGGTTAAATAGTGAGAATATGTCTTTACATTAAAGCTGTTTGGTGTATTTATCATCATTTTTAACCTAAATGGAAATCATGACGGCATGCAAATTGGCCCTCAACTTCAACATGACTGCATCTCCCTGTGAAACTGTAACATCATGAGAACAGCATAAGCATCTGTGACCTTTTCACTTTTATTCGTATTGGTTATGGTTGATGCAGTCATTTTAGTAGAACAGCTTACCACGATGACTGGTGCATCATCCAAGGTTGGTTCCTGCCTTGCACCTGATGCTGGGATTGGTTTTTGGCCCCTGTGACCTCAAAGTGAACTAATGAATACATGGATGGATGGATGGATGGGTGGATGGATGGATGGATGGATGGATGGAGCCCCCTAAAATTTACAAATGCTGACTTTCTTGACAGGGCAGAAGTGAGAAGGTGAACTCAGAAAATGTCAATACTATGGAAGCATCCAACCAACAAGTAAATCCATACATTTTATAAAATACAATAGTATAATGTTAACTTGCATTATTTTTTTAGGTTTCAGTTTCTGACATACAAATTAAAAAAACTAAATATATTGAGAACAATGGAGCTACACGTGCAAACACCGAATATTTAATTCACCCATTTTCTGACACTACAACCAATTTCAGGGTAGTGGCATGCTAGAGCCAAGTCTGACAGCCCAGGGTGCACAGCAGAAAGCGACTTTGGATGAGGTGCCAGTCCATTGCATTAAAAATAACACACAAGTATTTGGGATGTGGGGGCAAAATGGATGAGGCAGGGGGCATGCAGACCTCAGACAATAGTGACCAGACTGAGCAGCAGTGCAAACCACTACACCACTGCTCTGTTCATAAATAATGAACTCTTCAACTCAATTCAGTAACATGAAAAGAGGTATTATTTAAACCCAGTAGTATACTTGTGGTTTGTACGTTTCTTTTCATTTTGGTTTCCACTGAGAATTCTGGTTTGTTATTAAAATTCAAACACATTCCTGTATGGGCTCATTTAGAGTAAAGATACGCCCCACAATTGTTGCTGTTAGTATGAGATTTAAATACCTGCAATGCTGATTGGGTTAAGGTTGTATAAAAAATGTCAAAAACATATGTCTGTAAGCATTTTTCTTCCATGGTGTAATCTCTGTATGAAAAAAAACAGGTATGGAAAGCCACTTAAATTCTGTTAAAATATTGAAAACATAATGGATATTTGTGAATCGACAGTCTCTTGATGTGAACATATAAACCTTTGCTAGAATGATAACATGCTGCCTACCTCGAGAGAGGTGCCTTATCTCATTACTCTGGACATCAATACAAGACTGCAAGTGGACAGAAAAGATTGGCCTCCGACTGATCATTTGTCCAAATTTAGAGCTGATTGCGCTGCTAGACACTCATTGTGGAATAATGAAAAAGGCCCTAATGACTGATGGTTTCTCTCTCTTGATATCCTTCATCTAGACAAAGCCTGAAATTCATGTTTGCATTTAAATGTCGACATTTCCACAGAAGCATGTTTTTTTCTTTGGCTGTTTCAGTCATGCGTTTGCTTTTATTTAAAAAGGTGTTTGTACCCAGATGTTTGAATGGTGATCAAACAAAATGTGATTTTAATTTCATGCAGTTGTGTTGCACAGATGTTGGCTCTTGATCTGCTTCTTACCAAATGCTCTCTGGTTGATAGGTTTGATAGTGCCTGAGTTAACTAAAAGGGGCATTGTGCTTTTAACAATAGTAGATTGCAATGTAAATGTAGAAATCAACAAAAGATCTATCTATCTATCTATCTATCTATCTATCTATCTATCTATCTATCTATCTATCTATCTATCTATCTATCTATCTATCTATCTATCTATCTCTTATTTCGAAAATGGGAAGTATTAAGGCCCTCAGCTTACACCCCACAAGAACTTATTGTCGGGTCTATCTGTAAACTTTACTTTGAATTCAAAGATTTGTTTTGCTGTGTCTGGTTACGTATAAAGCAAGAATGCATTTAATCAGACACAGGGGTATTTACTTGAACTTCTGCGCCAGGAAAAGCAATGTCTTTTATCTTTAATTTTGTGTAAGTGCTGCCGTGTTGCTGCTTTCTGAAGCCTTGTGTCTGTGCTGAAATAAAAAACAGTTTGTGTTCAGGTTTTTTTTGAGTAATGAAGCTTCATGGCTGAACCACAGAATGTCGGCTCTATATTGTTTTTGCTAAAACATGGGTTTTATTTTTAACTGTACATTGCTAAACACAATGACAAATATTTGAAAGAGTTCATTAAAAGTCAGTTTACATTTTCTTAAGGAAATATGGTTCAGAGAGTGGATAGAAATATTCAGAAGTAACAGAGTAGAAATCACCTTAACTACAAGCCTGGTCACATTAATTAATGTACGTTGTAATTATCCGATAAGCATGGAACATGTTAGATTTAAACTGAGAAACTTAATAGGCAGAAAAATTAGGGGCAAGACATACAGAGTTGAAAACAGTAATTATTTTAAATCCTTTTTATTTAGTTAAATTTATTTAATCGCTTAATTTAAACTATATTTAAGAGTGTTACAGATATTTTAACTCAGTTAATAGATAATGCTAAAATTAGATTTAAAAACTAATAATGAAAAAAATAAAATTGATAAAATGACATTTGAAAATAAAAAATGGCATTAACCCTATGGATGCTTTGCCTTTACTTTGGAAACAGACAACATGGAGATGCTGTAGGAGGCTGGTGGAGAAAACTGATAATAAAACTTTCGCCTTATATATTCAGTAATTTGGTTCATAAGACGTGTTTGCACTTTCTCTATTACAATTATTTTGCATTACAGTAAGATAGGATGTCATTCTCCTAATTTGTTTCTCTAAACAGCAGATTAATAGAGTAACAATAGTTTATAGCTGGGCGAAATGATGCTGCAGGACTAAGTAGGCTGCTTGGGGTGCCAACATGAATAAATTCCCTGTTTAATTTTAAAAAAAGGCATGAGAAACAACAAACATAAGTATTTGAATGTGGGTTGTCATATTAATAAATAGTCCTTTCAATTGTACGTCTCGAAGGATGCAGTTCTGGCTTGGGGCGGTGCAGAAACCTGGTCAATGTCTAAAAGTGAGATACCACGCTCCAGGGTGGTCTCCTCTTATATCAGGGACGGGACTTCTTTCGTCTCGGTGCCCTTAAGGGGCAGTTTCTTGAGGCTGCGAGGGAGGAAGGAGATCAGACTGTTAGCATCAGTGCCCCCTCTCATCCCGAGGTGTTATTACTTACTTTAGGCAAACCTGGAAGACGACCCTGTGACGTGAATACGTGACAAGTTTCAATTATTCAACAATAAAATGTTATTTGTACACCTCTTTGTATTCTTCAGTTGCTGAATAGGCACACAATATCCAAAGCTGCCATTAGTTGTGGGGTGAAGATTTAATAAAACCCAACATCTGAATGAGTGCAATGCACAATAAACAGCCCAAATGTGGTAGCACAGTAGCCTTTTTGCCTTTATCACATCATAACGGAGACCACCACACCACACCAGAAACCTTAATAAATACTGCTATTTTCATCATTATACTATCCAGAGATGTACTCACACGTGTACACCCCAACCAGGGGTGCATACCTTTGCTAGATTTTTCATAAATATGTATATGTTAAGTACAATCAGCAAGTGGCTTTTGAATCTGGGTCCATGACGTTCACGTTGCTTATCTGGAGGACAGATTCCGATTCCATCGTCATCCTACACAGTGATTTGTTCTATTGTGTAATTAAATCTATACATATTTTCTATGTCTTTGTGAAAATAATCACAAGACATGCCCTGTGTATGTCTAATATTCAAACTAGCAAAATATAGTAAGTTAAGTGAGCTCCTTTGGATAACAGATACCTTTGGGGATTAAATCAAGCTCCTTAGCCACCTGAGTTGAATACATCATACGCATGATACTACAGTCAGCTGTTTGGGGCCAAATAGAAAGTCCACTATTAAGAGTAGTGATGTGGGTTACAGAAGTTCCATCCAACCATCTATTCGTTATTCAACTCAATCCAGCGTCTTGGCGATCAGCGATAAGCACTGAAAAAATTAAACACCAAAGAAACTTTAAAGATGTTGATAATGGATTTGTGATCAAACAATGATAGCCAAAGTCAAAACTGCCAAGACCAAAAGAAATTTCTAAATATAAAGTTTAACAGTCAAACCAACTTGAACCCAATTTCATATCCTAGGTCCTTTTGTTTTTAACAGTGCTTTTGTTTCCCCTAATGCTAGGTCATTCCATTGGTGCTGAATCAAAGCTCAGACGTCAGCCTATCATCTTTTGTAATGGCACCCTGATAATGTCATGCATAACAATGTTGTCAGCTCATGTGACAGACAACAATGGGTGTCATTACTATCAACAATATGAAGATTCCCGTTAAAGAAACTGTCACAGTACTACTGGTTGGAACAAAAAAATCATGTGGAATAATATCTGCCAGCACCAAATGTTTTTCAAAAATTATTATTATTGAAAAGAGAATCAATAATTAAACAAAACATCTAGGATAAAAGGCTTTTGACTCCCTGAAAGGAAAGCTGAACTAAAATTTCTAAATGAGAGAAAATTCCAAACAAAGATAATAGACTCCATTACTATATCAAAAGCTATGATTCAGGAACACTAAATGTCAAAGAATGAAGTCTTCACTATAGGAGGAAGACTGTTATGTTAAGGTGTTATGTCACTACCCTAGCTTACATGTAAATTTCTTTATCCTGCAATTTCCATTCATTTTAAGTCCTTTAAATATTATCATTTATATTATTGTTGTGGGTGGCACTACCATGGTCCACATCCCTGGTCTCCTCTGCAGGGAGTCTGTATGTTCTCCCAGTATCTGCATGTGTTTCTTTCTACTGTCTGAAGAGGACCAGGTTAGGTGAATTGGCACTGCTAAATGAATTGGGGGGCCAGAATGACCAGGCCGTGGTAGGCAATTTAGCCAGGACACTGGGATATACCCTACTGTTTCCGAAGGATGCCCAGGGATCTTTAATGACCAAAGAGAGTCAGGACCTCGGGTTTATATCTCATCCAAAGGATGGCACCATTTTTACAGCACAGTGTACACATCACTGCACTGGTGCATTGGGATCCACTCTCAAACCACAGGGTAGACACCCCCTGCTGGCCTCACCAACACTCTTTTGGTTGCAACCCAAGTTTTTTCCTAGATGATCTCTCACTCAAGTACTGCCCAGGCCCAAACATGCTAAGCTTCAGGTGGGTGACCTGTTCTGAAGTGCATGTGGTATGGTTGCTGGAATCTGGCCCCGGTGTGTGTTTGGTACATGGGTGTGTATGTGTGTTCACTGTGCAATGGACTGCCACGGTTTGTCCCTGCCTTGCGAGCTGTGCTAACAGGCTCCAGGTGACCCCAGTCTAGATGATTAAGTAGATTAGAAAATGACATGACATATTGTTGCTGTATTCATAAGATTTACTTATGAATATTTTGAAATCACTTCGGTTTTTTTATTTAATTTTGTCTAGCACCTTCTGACTCACCAGTACAAGAAAACTATATATGATAGACCACTTGATTCATCTTGATGAGTAGTTATGCGAGATGTCAAGCTTTTTTGGGGGGTGGCATTCTGCCAAATTTTTGGCCCTTTAGATAGAATTTTTAGGCCATTTTCAGACTGTATCTTGTGCAGAGAATTACACTCTTATGATAAAGAGTAAACCAACAGGTGTCTTCAGCAACAACGATCACAAGGACTTGAAGTTGTACATGTCACATCAACCAACCCCCAGGATTCACTCCCTAAGGATATGAGGGGTCAAAGTTTACTTAGAAAAACCCTGGGATCAGTAATAAGATATGTTTACTGTCATTTTATGTCATTTTGAGGTTGTTGATGAACATGATATTTTTTATATTTGATTTTTTACTGGTGGACCTAGCCCCCAAAGAGCTACTCCCAGAAGATTCAAATTTTGATTTTTGATCCTTTACTAGGTATGCAGTCCACTATGGATCTCTATTAGTGGTTGAAAAGAATTTTTCACTACTGTAAAAAGTAACAGCTTTTTTTTGTTAACAAAACGCCGACACCTGAGAACAAAGATGAAACATTTTTCCCTCATGATCTCCTGTGCATAAGGTATTTCAGTTTAAGGTTTTACTTATAAGCCCTTTTTCAATTTCAGGATTTTGAATTATTATTTGATGCACAATAAGTGGTAAAAAAGCTAGCAGCTCCTCATAACTAATATGAGGGTGTTGTGGAATTGGGTTTCATTATGTGCTGCTGTATCAGCTGCTGTGAACTTATGTTGGGCTCAGTCACAATTACAGCTAACATGCCGTCACTTATAAGACTGCAATTCTGTAAGTGATGATCTGTACGTGATACGTCTGTCTTGTGTCCTAGACATGCTGTCAACAGCAGCTTTGATAGCTGCCCAACTCTTGTCTGATACCACGCACGTTTAAAAGTTTCATCAAAGCTTACCATTGGTACAAAATCATCACCTCCATCATTACCTGCAGTTCACTGGAAATGAGAAAACTCAGGTATGATGGGGTGCGTGAGACAAGCTATGGGCAAGTTATCTCGGATTAACGGTAAAGGGGTTAAAGAGAACCCCATTGGTCAGTCTAGCTGCAGTAATATTTATTTGAAATATATTTTCATACTGTATATCTTGATTTGTTTTGGGGTCTTTGTATCCCACAAAGCACTGGGCTACAGCCCAGGTTAGCTCAAGTATAAACCGAGCTGTGAGTACAGCACAGAAGCACCTTTGTCCAAGATAAGGCTTTGATCAAGCTCTGATTTCTATGCTCAGGTATTGACTTGTTGCTATTTGGTCTTAACTTTCATCTTAGTGTTTTGTCTCCACAACTCTGGAAAAATGGACTTGATAATGAATGGACAGACGTTTATGAACTTCAGATTTGCAGATATTTGTGTACATACAGTGTGAGGTCAGAAAACATGTATTCATGTTGTCTTAATTAAGTTTGTGGTATCAATGTCCACCACAGCCACATAAACCAAGCCAGTGTGTAGAAATTAGCAGACGTTTGCCCAAAAATCAGACAAACTTTTCCTGAAAATGGAACACAGGGCAGTCAAGTCAGTTTCAGGGTTTCATTCACCAGCTGTAGTGCAGAAATCATGTCTATGTCTTAAAGTACAAGACTTCAAGCTATAAAATCTTAAGCTGTGGCAGCCACTCTCATGTCACAGATGCCAATAATGACATTGGACCATCAAACTCAGGGACAAGTACAACAGTACATCAGTAGTGATGGGAAAAATTCTTATATGAAAAGTTGTGAGGAAGGATTACTCATTTTTTTGAAGAGGTGGCCTGTTTTGAAGCACAAAAAAGATGAAACACAGCAAAAAGTTAAGAAAGTAATTTATTTGTTCAGTCTATTTACAGTTCTGTTACGGTTGCCTGTGTTGTTGGTCCTAAGTTAATGCTCTCAGTTTTTCTTCTAAAAACAATTGCTACCCAATAAATGAATGCCATGTACGAGGGGCGTTCAAAAAGTTTCTGCAAGTTTATATTTTTGTTGGAAACGGAGGAGTAGTAATTGGGCATTAAAATGTTGGTACGACGCTGAGAAAATTGCATTGCAAATGAAGGTGACTATGTAGAAAAGTGATGTAATTTGTTTAAGAAATTCTTAATACACAGAGTTAAAAAAACTGCAGAAACCTTTTGAACGTCCCTTGTATAATGGCAAAAGTGAGACAATACATGAGTGGGCAAAGTAATCCAACTCAATCCAGCCCTAAAAATAGACAGATATTATGCCACCCCTTGCAGGTCGGGACACTGTCAGTTCCTGGTTCACATAATCTGTTCCATCTGTACTGGAAAAACAGTAGGATCTTACAACAAACGGGACACAGGACTCTAAAAACAACATTTATTTCTATAGCACATTTTCATACACGGGATGTAGCTCAAAGTGCTTTACAAAATGTCAAGAGAATTAGATGCAAGAAAAGAAAAACAAACTAAACTTAGGTAAGCATAACAACAAATAAATAACAAAAACAACAAAAAAATCAATCAGCATGGACTTGCATAAAATAGTAGATTGGTAAAGTCCTTATGTGAGAGTAAATCAAAAAGTAAAAATCAATTTGAAAATTATGTGGTAATCGCAAAGGATAGAAGCTGCCGCAGTACAACACAGTTATGGTGGCTAATGGACAGTTCAAAGATGCACAGCACAGTGCTCTGCCATTAGTCTAGGTGAAGCCAAGTTCAAATGAAGATGGTGGCTCCACTGCGGGATTTCAGAATTGTTGAACAACTTGCCATAGTGAGATTTCTTTAGGCAGAGGGGGTGAAACCTGCTGAAATTCACCAAAGAATGTAGACATGTGCAGATCAGTAAGCCGTTCATCTTGCACAAACTTGCACTACCCCAAGTCATCATTCACTATGGCATGTGCAGATCCATAGCTGATATCCAAATGTGCAGCAACAACGGACAACGTAATCCATCTGTCTTCTCTGATGAAGGCATTCGCCATGTTGATTTGGGCTTGTGTGCACAATGTTGATGGTCGACCATGTCAAGCTTTGTCAATTACACTTGTTCTTCCTACTTTAAACCTTTCTACCCATTTGTAAAGTTTTCATTGAGTTATGCTGTTATTGCTTCTGTACTGAGCCAACATCCTTCTGTGAATTTCAACAGGTTTTAATCCTTCTGCCCAAAGAAATCTCACTATAGCACGTTGTTCAACAATGATGCAGTCCCGCATCAGAATGTCCATGATGTTTTGACATTGGCTTCAAGTAGACTAAGAGTAGAGCGCTGTGCTGTGTGCATTTGAACTACCCATAAGCCATCACAAACATGTTGCAATGCATCAGCTTCTATCCATTGTGGTTACCACATAATTTTTGAATTGCCTTTACTTTTTGATTTACCTTCACACACAGTATCATGAGTCCGATAGCAAGATCAAACAGACAAGAAGGACAAAAAAGGTAAAAAAAAAAAAACTCCAGTTAATATGGAGACAAGAAAATGTCACACACGTGCATGGGGGCAATTTACAGGCTCAAATAGTGTTATTCATCAGCCAGATTGGGGGTTGGCGCTCTCACCTGATCCTCTCTCCTCTTGCTCCTCTGCAGTCCAACTGAAGACCCTGCATCTCAAGGGCATCACCACTGGTCCACCCACTGTTGACATCACTTCCGGCCAACCCTGATGACTTCATTTCTGGTACCAAAAATTTCTCTTCCTGCCACATCAGTTCCGGTTCCAGCTGCCCTGACTCCATCTCTTCCTCCTACCCACCATATTTATAGAGCAAACTCAACCTGCTAGTCAGTTCAGTTGTGAAGTCTGCATCTGTAAAGACATGTTTCTTTTCTTTTGCTGGTTTTTCAGTATATTGGGTGGCCATCCCCAAGCCTTTTTCTGTCTGTTGCCTAATTTTTTACCACAAACAAAATCGGCAGGGGTTCTAAGGCCAAAATACCACTCAGCCCCAACTGGGCATTCTAACAAATATACATGAACTTAAGTTGCTAACTTATTATTATTTTTAGTGCAGAAGGTCTAATAGTAAATAGCACAAGAGAAATAATTAAAGAACTGTGCTGTAAGAATGTGAGACAGAAGTCTAACAGAGCTAACAGAGGTCTATTGTGGAAGAAATTGTTGTTCTAAGACCCCTTCTGAGTCAGAACTCAGACAGGAGGAAGCTTGTTCATGCATCTTTAATTTCTCTTCATGAAGAGGGATCACCTTGTCATAGCAGTCTGTTCAGGGAATTTATAGACCATTGAGTTTACATTACAGTGCTTAACTAATGCTTACACAACATCTGGCATTTACTCTGATTGGTTCACTGGCTTATACACCTAAAGAAAAGTCTCATGCCGCTACATGCTTCTCCTTCTCAATATTTCTTAAGTAGATCTCTTAGCCTTTTATGGAATTTCTATGTATGGGACAACTGCCAGGTCTTGCAGTTGCCACTTTCTTTCAACACCACCTAGAACATTCTATCACTTCATTTGGTTTCCTAATATGCTTGCTTACAACAACCAACCATTGCAGTGGCCTCTTCATTCTACTTCTAAGATAGATGCTATATTTTAATGTGGAAAGCATACCAAATCACTTCATATACAATAACTATATTATCCCTAAATAACTACATTACCACTTGATCACCCTTATTTTCTTTTACACTAGCAGTAAAATCCTTGTCCAGTTTTACAGATGTGTACTTCCTCATTCTCCTCTTTTGCTGCATTATGAGGAGCACCAGAGAGCATGGACTGGGAGCTGTGCAGGCAGTGAGGTGTAGTGGTTAGGCCGTGAGGTTGAAGGTTCTAATCCCGCTACTGACACTGTGTGGACATGAGCAAGTCACTTGACCTGCCTGTGCTCCACTTGGAAAACCAAAAGAAATGTAACCAATTACTGTATATCATAAAAGTTGTAAGTCGCATTGGATAAAGGCATCAGCCAAATAAATAATTGTAACATAAGCTATGATGTAATCAATGCACCACTACAGAGATCCACAAAAAAGAAAACAGAGGAAGACAGGAAAAGGATTATTCACTGATTAAAATGAAACTAAAACAAAATATAGAATTGCTAATTTCAATAGATTAAAGCATGCATAAATGGTAGGTAAGCAAAGGCCAAATTAAAAATAAAGGTCTAGATTTCTATAGAAATCAAAGAAAAATTCTCTAAAAGGTTTGTGCAAACATCCATAGAACACGGACATTTAAGTTTAGTATTTCTGGTCTATTTGGAAGAATCTTTTTAGACTGGAGAAGAGCAAATCAAAGTGGGAATTCACGTGAATACCAGAAAAACATACTATAGCTGAAATTCTTAGAATGAAGTATTGAGCCATTGATGGAAATTGAGGAGTGCTTATTTGTGTCTATCTATCTATCTATCTATCTATCTATCTATCTATCTATCTATCTATCTATCTATCTATCTATCTATCTATCTATCTATCTATCTATCTATCTATCTATCTATCTATCTATCTATCTATCTATCTATCTATCTATCTATCTGGCCAAGTAGCTGCAGAATTAATGCCACCTTATACGAGGTCTAGTCAGAGAGGATGTCAAACTTGACGACTGCCTAGCTGCTCTTGTTGCCAGAGGATGCCAGATTACAAGAGTAAAAACTTAGGGGATTTAAAAATAGACAACTGTGTAACAATTTTGCAGCACAATTTCATATTTCAAGGTCATGGCATGCTCACCCCTTTTTTTGACAGCCAATAACATGTTGCCTGATGGAGGCTTTTCCCATGTGAGTATATCTATTTGTGTGTAAAGGCTTTACAGGTGAACAGAAAATTCAACTACAATCTCTGCCTTTTTTGTTTCCATTCTTTCATGTTATGTAAAACACTTGACATCAGACTGACAAGTCTATCTTCTGCTTATCAGATTCAAATCACCTGTATTCCTTATTCCTTGTAGCTGCATTATATGCATAATAGTGCTGGGTGAGCACTCATTGGTTGTCAGCCCTCATGCACACAGAGTTTGCCCCTATAACTTAAGACAAAATCAAACCTGCCTGATTTATTCAGGGTGAGCTGCAGACTGGTAGGACTGAGTTATTGGGTATGTCAAACTACATAATTGGAGATCACTCCGTAACTGCCTCCAATTCATTACAATTATGTAAATTAAGTCAGGTTGGTGACTAACAATCACTGGAAAGTCATGTAATGTGACGTCTCCTTTACATAATGAGTCACAGTCCTTTATAAAGTTCTGCATAGTAATACTGTATAATTTGTCTTATAAAAGGCTTGGTGATGGACCTTCATTTGAAAGTAATAATTTAAATTCTTATGTGACTGATTAATTGATTGTTTGATGTCTACACAAGTATTTTTAATAATACACTCCAGTTTTTCTCCCACAGCTGAAACATTTGTAAGTTAGGCTAATCAGTGACTCTAAGTCGGCTCAGTATGAATAACCGTGGTTGTGTACGCATTGGTGTCGGCGCCAGTCTTGCTCCCCTTGCTTCTCAGAGAGGCCACGGCTCCCTATGATCTTAAACTAGATAAACAGGATAGAAAGAGAGGAAGGGAGGATTGAATAGTTATTTTTTGTAAACTTTTTTTATGTATTTTCATGATGAGTAATGTTTTACCTCCTTTTTGTGCATTTACCATTGAATGATTATTAGCACTTAGCATAATTACTTGATTTTATTTCCCACTGCTACTCTAGGAACATATTGACAGCTTTTCTTTCTTTCTTTCTTTCTTTCTTTCTTTCTTTCTTTCTTTCTTTCTTTCTTTCTTTCTTTCTTTCTTTCTTTCTTTCTTTCTTTCTTTCTTTCTTTCTTTCTTTCTTTCTTTCTTTCTTTGAAGTGAGATCTCTTATTGGGAATTTCCTCGCTAGCAGGGATTCACCTGAGTCCAGTGAAAGCTTTCCTAATGTGATGGTGGTACCAGCGAGTTTGGATCCTGAGAATACTAAAGTCATGTATGGACACCATTTACAGCATAGAACAACTACATTAGACAGTGCTGGAGGGAAACAGCTCTACAGACTACGTGTGCTGGTGTGTCACTGGGAACCACTGAGCACAACACCATAGACACCCTGGAGGAGCAGACTTGGGGTGCAGAAGCACGGGGACAGCTTGGAGGAACTTATATATACCACCGTTGAACAAAAGAACTGGCGATTTGCAATGGTGTGTATTACACGGCATCGTTGCTGTTAATTTCTGTGTCTAACTGCTTGATTTTTCAGTCACGGACAAATGTCCTTTCTGTGGAGAGCAAGAAACTGTTTTCCATTGTTTTCTCTTCTGTTCTAGACTTTGGCTTCTTTTAAATGTTCTTAACTCTGTTTTTAGGGCTCTTAATTCGCCTCTTAATGATTGTGTATTTATTTATAGGAATAATGGAAATAAGAATAATCGAGATGAATGTCAGATTGGAAATTTCCTCATCGGACAGGCCAAGCTGGCTATTTATAAATCCAGAAAGGAGCAAGTGAAGTTAAATAAAAAACATTACATGAAAAGAATATCTCATGAACTTGTATAAGTCAGAGTGTATTTGGAATATAAATTCTGCAAAATGACTGCAAATGTGAATTCTTTTGAGGAAAAATGGTGTGTACATGAGGCAATTTGTAAACTTGAAGATAATGAGTTGAATTTTCATATTTGACATATGAATTAAGTATTGTTTTCTTTTTGGGGTGAGTTGGGGTTTTCTTTGTTTGCTTTACTTACAGCATCATAAATGATTTGTTAATTATTGATTAATAAAGTCAGTCAGTCAGTCATTTACCAACCCGCTATATCCTAACACAGGGTCACGGGGGTCTGCTGGCCAATCCCAGCCAACACAAGGAGAAAGGCAAGATTAATCCAGGGCAGGGCGCCAGCCCACTGCAGGGCACACACACACACACCCACACACCAAGCACACACTAGGGCCAATTTAGAATCGCCAATGCACCTAACCTGCATGTCTTTGGACTGTGGGAAGAAACCGGAGAACCCGGAGGAAACCCACACAGACATGGGGAGAACATGCAAACTCCACACAGGGAGGACCCGGGAAGCAAACCCGGGTCTCCTAACTGCGAGGCAGCAGTGCTACCAATGCGCCACCGTGCCGCCCTGATTAATAAAGTTCAATTCAAAATTCAGATTCTTTCTTTCTTTCTTTCTTTCTTTCTTTCTTTCTTTCTTTCTTTCTTTCTTTCTTTCTTTCTTTCAGTAGAACAAACACAACCAAGATGTTTCCACATGAGTGTGTCCGGTCCAGCAGTTGGGGGATGGAGGGTATTCATGCATTCAGGTTACAGCTGAAGAAGTGTAAATACTCATCTGGATGAAGACACAACATATGTCTTGCTTGAAGGATATAATTAATGTAAATAGATGTGGGGGGGGGACAGGGGGGTAACAAATACTCAAATTGGAATGGTTCAATGGTTGGCTGTAAATGCTTCACTGGATAGCTTTTGTAATTGAGCATCTTGTGTGATTTCAAAGCTAGAAAGATAATAACTGCAAAAGACTTTCCAGAGTTAAGTGACTTTTAACAGTGATAATGTTGACAAGCATGCCTTTACTTTATACAATACAATACAATTTGTTTTTCTATAGCTCAAAATTACACAAGAAGTGCTGCAATGGGCTTTAACAGGCCCTGCCTCTTGACAGCCCCCCAGCCTTGACTCTCTAAGAAGACAGGGAAAAACTCCCAAAAAAAAAACCTTGTAGGGAAAAAAATAGAAGAAACCTTGAGAAAGGCAGTTCAAAGAGAGACCCCTTTCCAGGTAGGTTGGGCGTGCAGTGGGTGTCAAAAAGAAGGGTGTCAATACAATACAATACAATACAATACAATACAATACAATACACAGAACAGAACAAATCCTCAATACAGTATAAAGATAAAAATTTTAGAAGTATGGACCACAATTTAACAGTAGATGATATCACATAATATGATTTGGATTTGTTTAGAGTCCTGGAGACCTCATCCATCAAGCTGCCTTTATAGTTTCTATTACTTTTTATTATGTGCATTATATGAAACTCAGTATGTACTGTAATCCTGAATGAAATCTTGAGCTTTAACTAAAAAGTATCTGTCTTACTTATGAGTATATGCTAAGTAATATTAATATGCTTGAGATTTTCAATTTATTATAAATCCAAAGTAAAGTAAGCTCAGAAACAAAGTAAACAAATGTGACATGCTGTGTATATAATAATTAAAAGGAAGCTGTATAACTTCATCCACAACATAGACGCTAATAGGGTTAAAAAAGATGTAACTGAATGGTTTTAAAAGCAGGTCAGGTTGAAGCTTTAACAGCAGGGTGTCATAATGGCTCAGTGCTTAGTAGTCACGGCCACTGACTTCAGGGTTCATATCCTGATCTGCACACTACCTATGTGGAGTTTGTATGTCCTTCCCATACTTTTCGTTTTATCTGTCAAATCCCAAAGACATGTTTGTTAGGTTAGTTGAACCAAAACATTGGAAACATAAAAAACGTTCTCTCTTGTGAATGTCAGCTAGGGTGTGTGTTCAATGTTCTCAATGTTTAGTGCTGTATTGGTTGCCCTGTAGATGTTTTATGATTGAATTCACTCTGTATTGTATCTTTTAGAACCAGTTTATTGAATATATTTGTCTTTTTGATGTATTTGTTACAAAAAATCTTTTTCATTTAAACAAATATTGCATGGCATCTATTATAACAACAACAACAACTTTTATTTATATAGCACATTTTCATACAAAAAAATGTAGCTCAAAGTGCTTTCCATAATGAAGAAAAGAAAAATTAAAGACAAAGTAAGAATTAAAATTAATTAACATAGAATAAAAGTAAGGTCCGATGGCCAGGGAGGACAGAAAAAACAAAAAAAAACTCCAGACAGCTGGAGAAAAAAATAAAATCTGCAGGGGTTCCAGGCCACGAGACTGCCCATTCCCCTTATAAATTGCATATAGATTGTGGACAAGTTTTATTTTTATAAATTATGTCATTGCATTTCTAAAATGTAAACATTTCTGCATATTCTAAGTAGACTCTTTTGTAAAGCACAGTATTTCATTGCTCTTCTGCCTTTTCTATTGTAAAGTTTCCTGCTGGGTTGAATAAAATGCTTGAGCCATCTAAATTCTTACCTAACTACAACACAAGCTGGCATGAGGTGATTCACGGATTACAGATGAGATAATTAGCTTTTGATAATTACATTCTGCTTGAAAAGATATTAGGCAGTGTCACAGGAAGGTCATACTCCTAAAAAGTGCTTCATAGTACATGTTGTGGCCCTCTGATAAAATTTCAAATAACTCAAAATAAGGAGATCAAGTCGGAACCTCAAAGAACATTTCCTTTTAATTTACCAAACTTCAATTTCAGATTATTCTTATGAAGCCACTATAAATTAATTGCAAATATAATCTAAAAAATCAAATTCAAAGTAAACATAAAAAACATAATTTTGAAACAAAAACATTAGGCAGTGTATATAAAAAATATATCATTTTATATAAAGATATATAACTTTGCTTTCTCAAACCCATTGTGTAATGTAAGGCAAAAATCAACTGGTGTCCTGACTGGGATGGAAGCCTGGTTACCCATCCATCAACAATGAGGGCCTCCCAGATGGATGGTTGTCGTTCCTTTTCCATTTGGGAGGATGTAATGGAAGGACAGGGGTGACTGCCTCCCAGGGCCATTTTTTTTTGTCCCCAGTACACTGGGCTACAAAACTGATGACATCCCTCCCAATTAGCTCCCATTTAGGCAACTGCTGGGCTGCATGGGGATAATAGTTCTAGAGGGCAGGACTGTTGGTGTCCTTGAGGTACCACTAGAGGGTGTTGTTGGGGGAAGGTTCCCATGTCAGATGAAAGTTCTGTCTGACTCAGAAGTGATTCCTCACTAATGTGCTGACACCCCTGAGTCCAGGTTAAAGGTAGCCTTCTGCCTCACCCAGACAAGTTGAAGTCAGGAGAGGAGAAGGACAACACTCACCTGAGAGGTGAAAAGAATAGAAATAGGGAGAGTTTTGTATTTACTGTGGCGAAGCCTGTATCAAGGTATTTTGTTTAAAGAAAAAACCTAGGATTTATGTGGGTGAAGCTTTGTCTGAGGTTTAGGGCTCTGAGATGCCCATTCAGGTCACAACTGGCAGCACTGGGCACAAGGCAGGGACCAGGCCTGGACAGAGTGCCAGTCCATCCCAGGGCCATGCATATACTGTACATATATTGTGAAAAGATCAGACTCGACACACTTAAAAAGGTTTGGAGCAGCCACCCGTATATTATCCCTGGCTGCAATGGGTTTGGTTTTTGACAGAAGTGTCTCTGTTGGAGTCCAGACATGAACAGATGAGGGTTTGTAAAGATGGCAGTTTTAAATAGTCAGCCCGGAAGTGATGTAGGAGAACCGGAAGTAACACCATCACCGTTGAGTCAGACAGATTTTCCCGGGGCTGGTCTGCAGAGATAACAGGAGAAGGTTTAGTGCACCCCACCACCCTCTGGCCTGGCATAGAATTAACTTCGCTTGGTTCATACAACGTCCTCCTACTTTCACGTGTGTGACAATATATATACATGCATTTGGGGGTTTCCCAAAAAAGTTCAAATGAGGTAAGCACTACCACTCCAGGTATCATTCTCATTTTTTTACAGGCCAGAGAAGACGCCCACTGAGGGAACTCCTGCCCCACCATGATACCTGGAGCAAGACCCATCCCTTCAGGTCACTCTGCCATGTAATGTGGCAACCCATGATGGTACCATCTGATTAACCACCAGGACTCAAGTCTACTAAGAGTTACAAAGCCATGAGGGACAAAAGGAATCAAGCAAGCAATCAAGCACTTTATTGTAATTGCGTAACACAACAAAATTACTTTGGTAAAAACCCCAAGGTGCATTTAAAATCCAAAAGGCAAAGAGTATGAAAAATTATCTCAGACTGAGGATATTCCAGAGTTCAAAAAGTTTATGGTAGTCAGGAAAAGGCTGTTTTATAGTCCATTTGTGTGTGTACAAATTGATCTGAAGTTCCTTCCTGATAGAAGGAACTTAAACAAGTTATGTCCAGGATGAATGATGTCCTTAATGATGCTTTTAGCCCTTCTCACACAGAGAGTCTTGTATAGATGTTCAAGTGATGGCAGTGCAATGCCAACAATATCCTGTGCAGTTTCATGACCCACTGCATGACTTTTTTGGCAGCTTTGGTGCAGTTGTTATACCAGAATGTCAGACAGTTAATCAAGATGCCCTCTAAATTGCATCTGTAAAATGTTGACCAACAGCTTCTGAGGGAAGTTAGCTCTTCTTAGCCTTCCCAAAAAGTAGAGGCATTTTTGTGCTTTACTTAGTATCACTGAAGTATTGTCAGCCCAGGAGAGGTCAGCTGTGATGGTGACTCCCAGAAACTTAAAGCTGGAGCCAAAAGCACTGCTGTCTGATTTTGAATAAGTATCTTTTTATTTTGTGCCTCACTCACCTATTTTGCTTTTCTTTCTTTAATTTTTCGTTATAATTAAATGACAATATCAGGGTGGTACCTCAACCTTGATCCTGCTGACTGCTTTCTTACTGCCGGTCACAGCATATACACACTCACCAGCCACTTTATTGGGTACACACGTTCATCTGATGGTTAACACAAATATCTAATCAGCCAATCACATGGCAGAAACAAAGTGAATTTGGGCATGTAGACATTGTCAAGACGACCTGCTGAAGTTCAAACCAAGCATAAGAATGGAGGAGAAAGGTGATTGAAGTGACTTTGAATGTGCCACGATTGCTGGCTGGTCTGAGTATTTCAGAAACTGATGATCTACAGGAATTTTCACACACAGTCATCTCGAGGGTTTACAGGGAATTGTCCAAAAAAGGGAAAATATCCAGAGAGTGGCAGTTCTTTGGGCAAAAACGCCTTGTTGATTCCAGAGGTCAGAGGAGAATGGCTAGACTGGTTCGAGCTGATAGAAAGGCAACAGCAACTCAAATTACCATTTATTACAAATGAGGTATGCAGAAGAGCATCTCTAAATGCACAACATGTTGAACCTTTAAACAAATGGGCTAAAGCAGCAGGAGACCACGCAGGTGCCATTCCAGTCAGCTAAGAACAGGCAACTGAGGCTACAATTCACACAAGCTGGACAACAGAAGATTGGAAAAATGTTGAGTTGATTGGGTGACTTAAATTGCCTATAAAAAGTATTCCCATTTTATTGTTATACAACTATTATCAATGGTTTTAATTTGGCTTTTTTGACACTGATCTGAAAAAAAATGTCAAAGTGAAAACAGATTTTTGGAAAGTGATCTAGATTAATTCCAAACACAGAATAATTGATTACATAAGTATTCACTTCCTTCATGTCAGTATTTAGTAGATGCACCTTTGGCAACCATGACAGCCTTGAGTCTGTGTGGACAGGTCTCTCCATCAGCTTTGCACATCTAAACACTGCCATTTTTCCCCATTTTCTACTTTGCAAAACTGCTCCTTATTATACAATATCTTGGCTATTATATGTTGTATACTGTTTTTCTCCTTTTTATTGTTTCTATTTTTTGTCTTAGTGGTCAAATTTCTTGTACTCAATGTGTATGTTTGGTCATATCGGCAATAAAAATTGATCACAAAAAATTCTCTTGTATTTAAGCCATTCCTGTGCAGTTTTGACTTTATGCTTGGGGGTGTTGGCCTGTTAGATAAACAAATCTTCTAGCAAGGTGCAGGTTTCTTGCAGATTGCATCAGATTTTCCTCCAATATTTCTTTGCATTTTACAGAATTTGTTTTCCCCTTTACCTTCTGAAGTCTTTCAGGGCAGGCTGCAGAAAAGCGTCCTAACAGTATGATGCTGCTACCAACAGGCATCACAGTGGGGACGATGTGTTTTTGATAATATGCTGTGTTCAATGATGGAATTTAGTCTGATGGCCAAAAAGCTCAATTTGGGGCTCATCGGAGAATAGAACTTTTTTCCAGATGACTTCAGAGGTTTCATTGTCCCTTCTGGAAACTGTACCTGAGACGTCATATGGGTTTTCTATAACTGTGACTTTCTCTTTGCCACTCTCTTATAAAGCTAAAAATGGTGAAGCACTTGGGTAACAGTTGCTGTCTGCACAATCTAAGCCCCTGTAGCTTGTAACTCCTTCAGCGCTCTCACAGGTCCATTGGTGGCCTCTTTCACTAGTCTCCTTCTTGCATGATCTTTCAGTTTTTGTGGATGGCCTGTTCTAGGCAGATTTACACCTGTGCCATACCCTTTCTATTTCTTAATGATTGATGTAACTGAACTCCAAGGGATATTCTGTGACTTGGATATTTTCTTGTTTCCATCCCCAGACTTGTGCTTTTCAATCAGCGTTTCACAAAATTACTTGAGTGTTCTTTTGTCTTCATTGTGTAGATTAGTCCATGATACTGACTCACCTCTAGTTGGAACTTCCTGTGCATGTATGCTGCAATCAACTGAAACATTATCAAGTGATCTCCATGGAGTTAATTACAGTATGTGACTTCTAAAACCAGTTAGCTATACCAGAGATGATTTAGATGTGTCATATTAAAGGGATGGAACACTTATGTGATTTTGCGTTTTATATCTGTAATAAATTTAGACCACTTTGCAGATATCTGTTACCTTTCACATTAAAGAGTTATTCTGTTTCCCAGAATTATTAAATCCACTGTGATTCAGTGTTGTTTGATAGCAAAATGTCAAAACTTCCAGGGCAGTAAAAACTTTGAAGAAGGAATTTGGAGAAGCTATATCACCAGATAATGAATAACCCATATAGGGATAGCCAGCGTGGGGACTAGTCATTGTTTCTTCCTTTTCATTTTGGCACTTTATGGAAACCTCTGTTTTGTGATTGAAGAATAACCTGAAAATTTGAATATATTTCAAATCAATAGCACTTTTTTGGTGAAAAAGGTAGAATAATGAAGGCTTGATTTGTACTAATCCCCACTATTCTCTGCTGTTTCTTTTCCGGTTCTTCTGTAGTGGCAATCTGTGCCAGCACCTCCTGATCAAGATACCATGCTGTCCCCAGCATTTGTGTATTGAATGGCGGGTGTCCCAGATGTCCATATGACCATCATTATCAAATTTTTCCATGTGAAGCCTGAAGACCATGCAGACAGATTTAGAACATATATGTTAGGTAGAATGCCCAGTAGGGGCTGGGTGGACTTTTGTCTGTGGAATCCCTGCAGCTTTTTTTAGTTTTTCCAGCCTAACTGGAATTTTTTTTTATAGTTTTTTTTCTTCCTTTTGGCCATCTGTCCTTATCTTGTTTTGTTGTTATTTATTTCTTTAATATTATTATTGCATAATCTTAATTGTTTTCTTTTCTTGTAACTTTTTGTCATTTTATAAAGCTCTTTATGCTACATTATTGTATGAAAATCTGCTACATACATAAATGTTGTCGTTGTTGATGTTGTAGTTCAGCTTTAACATATTTAATATTCAAGCATCAGGACTAGAAAGGATTAAGGAGATCCTGCTATGATGGGATTTGCTGAACTGAATCTTAAAGAATGGTTCATTACATAGATATTATTGACTGTATTTGGCCTTAGAATTCCTAGAGGTTTGTTTTTTACCAGCACTCATGCCAGCTGGCATTTTCTTTCTCATCTCCCTGGTCATTTAATGATAGCATATACTGTATGTTTCAAATCAGATGCCAACTTTTCCCATCCTACCCATTAGAGACTCAAAAACTGTTTACGTGATCTCACTTCTGTTAGGGATTTTAACAATGTGATGTTTCATTTAGATTTGTATTTGTAATTTTTCTTTTACTCTTTGTAAAGCTTTTTGATTTATGCTCTTTATTTGAAAATGTGCTTTAGAAATAAATGTTATTGTTGTTATGGTGATGATGCCAGAATTTCCAGTCTCTGCTGCAAATTGAAAAATCCTCTTTTGCTTAAGGGTAACCTTTAAGGGCAAACCAGGCACAGAGCCTACCTTTTGGACATATGCTCATGGAACGTTATATCCTACTAGATTTCACAATCTTTTGCATTGACGACTAAAAGAAAACTGAGAGGGATGCTATTATTTTCCATTTAGACTTTGGAAACTTAAGGAGCTAAGTAGGGTCAACTCTGGCCAGCAATTACTGGATTTTCAGTCTGGTAAGATTGTAGAAGATAAGCTGGACTGTGCCTGGTGTGGCTGCTCAGGCATTGTTGGCATTCTGTATTGCCGAGGAAGTGCATATTATCTGTGGTGTCACAACAGTGCAGTTGTTTCAGAGCTCCAGGAGACTGGGTTCAAACCCCAGATTTGACCTCATCAGATTACACCTTGTCAACTTGAGGGTTTACTCCTACATTTTAAAGATATGTTTTAAATTCAATGAGTTTGAATTTTAGATATTTAAGTTTTGAGTATTGTGATGCACGATTATTTGACAGCTGTGTTGTATTTACTGTAATGTGATCAGTAATAAAGCTTACGTTATTGATATATAAATGCATAAATAAACTGTGTGGGTATGTGTGCCTTGAGATTCATTGATGCCCTGGCTTGGCTTATTCTTTGTGCCCATCCTTAGTAGAGTAGGCTTCAGCTCCTCATGACCCTGGGAAGGATTAAGCAGGCTTCATGGATGGATTTATCGCCTGTGTTGGTCAGATGTTGCTTGATGGTGTCCGTCCAGCCAGGTGTAGCTGTCACTGCACACAGCAATTGTTTAAATGCAGGCTATTCACTATGGAGGAATATTATGAACAATATGTGTAATGAAATGTGACACTAAATAAACAATTTCAGTGACACTGCACGCAGTATGAAATATGCAATGAAATGAAAACTGCCATTTGATCCATTAAAGTCAAGGGGTTGGGCTCTAGCAAGTACTGTGTTTTGATTGGTGAATTGTCAGTGAAGTGCATGTTCAAAGTGGTAGCTGTGTGCACTTGTAGCAAAGGAGTACAAGAAAAAGTTGCCCAGAATTACTGGGTGAAGCATGTGCTTTAAATCAAGAAGCTCTGAATTCATCAATCAGGATTCTGCATCTGAAAGATCTGCTGTAAATTTGGATCTTAATGGCTAAAGATTTACATTTACTCTACAGATGTTTCAAAACACGGTAGTCACTAGACCCCACACTCTCAACTTTGAGAGGTAAAAATAAAATAACAGTTTTCATTTTATTACATAGTTCACATTTGTTTGTCGTGTCACTGATATAAGTATATTTTCTTATATAATATGCTACCATGGCTGTCCGTTTGTCTGTCCAGGATTTTAACTCACCTGTAGTTCGCAAACCGTTTGACCTATTGATCTGAAATTTGGTACACATATACTACGTGATGTCTACTATCCACTTTCAGGGTGATGATTGACCTCCAAGGTTATTCCTCTTTTTATTTTTATTTTATTTTATTGTAGAATCAACTCACATGGCCACCCTGCTGGCCACTGCCGATGCACATGCGTACGGGTGCTGTTCTCATCCATACCACCTTTGCTGTCACTTCCCCTACCTCTTCATATTTTAAATCATTCTTGAGGCAGATTGAAGACTAAAGTGCCATCTTAAGTGAGAAAGTAAGAATAACGTACTAAGTAATTGCAACACAGACACTGACAATCAGTTTTAATGCGAAAAGATGCAGATGAAAGAAGAGAAGAAGCGGGCCGCTAGGGTGGAGAAAAGAAGAGCTGCTCAGGAAGCAGCAAGCACATCAACCTCTGAGCAAATAAATGCCTGGGCCTCGTTTCTGCCACCTTTGTTTGTTTGTCCCATATTTGTCCCTTTGTATTACAGCTATCTGCATTTACAACACAACACAGTAATGCTTATCAGAGTGAGCAGAGCCAATGAAGGACCATGGAGCTACACTGCCACACAATGAATTAGTTGTGTACCCCTAACTCATCCTGAGTCTTGTGGATCCAGGATTCAAGTTGGAAACCTACCACTCACATTCTTTGCTGATAAGCTAGCACAGCTCTTGTTAGCTTTGATATTTCTCAGGCATTGAGGTAAGTTACAAAACTTACTTCTAACTGAAGAAACTTGAAGACTTGGTGATGCAGATTTGTACTTGAACATTTACATTTTCATGCATTTAATACCTCTCATCCATGTTTCACCATCAATCTTATTGTAATTACTGTTCTCTGTGTCCGCCCATAATTGGTCTTAATTATTGCCATAGCAACCCAACATTTCCTCTCCCCTTTTTTCTCTCCAAGCCCCTCTCTCGTTTAGAGGAAGGAGTTTTTTCCAAGCTTTTGATCCCTGACAAGTGGCCTCTATAAATGACACTGTTTTCATTTTACAGAGCAAAATGTGTTGATGTCACAATAATAGATTGGCGGCAGCTAATAAAATGCTGTGAGAACACATTTGCATATTTATCTCATAGCTCTATGTGCAGAACAGAAATGAAGCATTTTCTTTATCTCACCAACTCCGCAGCAAGCTGACTACTTGCTTTGTTAGCATGACGGAGTTACATGAACAAAATTTGAAAGCCCACAGGGAATTCACTGACAAAACAATTTTTTTTTCTAAAAAAAAAATATATATCTGTTTTTATTCAAAACAATGGCTGTATTCAGTAGTCATGCTAAACTCCATTATATTTTGTGTCTATTTGTTTCATTGCAATTACTGTGTAAAATTTAACAGGGCATTTTTATTAACAATAACATGTATTCTTTGTTTAAATTAACCATGACTGTCCCACCAAATAGACACCAAATAGAGAAGAAATAAGGAACATGGCTGAATGATAGTTCTGTTATTAGCTGACTGGATTATATCCCCACTTTGAGAAAAATGGCTGACATGCTGCTTCAGCTGTAATGTTCCACCAGATATGTAATTCTGATAAATCTTTATTTTATATGGTGCCTTTCAGAATTATATAGACAGAACTTTATTTTTCCCCACAGGGAAATTTAATTAATTTCACAAATACATAAAATTTCATGATGTTGTCCTGAAGCATAGTTTTAGCTGTTTGGCCAGCTGAGTTGTTGCCTGGTCAGGCTTGATGGCCATCTTACTACCATATTCCACAGCAACACCATGAAAAAGCAATGTGCAAAGACAACAGTCACAGTGCACAGTACAACTGTATTTTTAGAATGGCTTACCTTCAGAAAAAGTCACCCACCCCAGGCCCACAATATCCTGGTGGTTGTGAGTAGGCAGAGATTTCTGATACTTGAATATATCATGTGTTCATGAAGTCAGTATCATCACATATACAGAGGACAGTGAAATTCTTACTTGGATGTATTAATCAACATGCAACACTTCACCACTCTCTGGCACCATAGTTAGTGTAACCTTACCTCGAAGCATTTGTCTTCCTAACTTCAAGATTTGTGTCTTCCTCGTCTGAAATTACTGCCTTACCTTAAATTTAGACTTACAAAAGAGCATGAAGACAAAGATAAAGTATTCAGCTAACAATTGTATTCAGGTACGCTTATTGCTTCATTATTACAATAACCATATTTAGCCCTTCCCTTTGAAAAGACTTGATGTGCTCTACAGATTGACAAATTTAAATAACAAATACAAATGATAACCTAACAATTAGAACACATGATAGATAGATAGATAGATAGATAGATAGATAGATAGATAGATAGATAGATAGATAGATAGATAGATAGATAGATAGATAGATAGATAGATAGATAGATAGATAGATAGATAGATAGATAGATAGATAGATAGATATACAGACCTAGGAATCAAAAAACCTCTTCAACCTGAGGTATGGAGAACACAGAGAAATATTTCCAATGTCAGTTAGTGTGTTGACCACCTCAAAACACGAGAAGTAAAAGGAGACTATTTCCTATTGTTCAAGGGTGCCAATGTAGGATCCATTTAGCATTACTTTAAACAGTTCCTGACTCTTAAGAACTTTCAGATGGTCATTGCCCTTACTCACCCCCACTCTCTGGAGCAGACTGCATGCATTATCATCACAGTATGCCAATCAATCATTCTCCATTGCTATCACTTGCACTGTCATTGCATTTTCCCGGTTGCTGCTTTGATCAATGCCTGTAGTAATCTCACACATGAAGAGGGTTAGTGGCCAGCTCACATAGTGGTGTCTTCACAAACAGCAGTTCAGCCTGAAATTAAGTGTTGCTGAATGAGCTCAAGAGTGGTGATGGAATTTTTTTATACAAATCTAAATTCAAATCCAGTTACTAATTCAGCTATCATTATGCTACTAATTACCTCCAACTCATGTTGGTTACTATTATTTTCTCAACACCTATGCCACTTAATGCATTGTTTTTTTTACTGATAGCTGAATACGGAGAAGTCCCATGTGCTGTCTCCTTCATCACAGAGTAGGACTGAAAACTTTTAAGCAAACAACCATTACTCTGCTTAACAACTTACTAAACAGAATGTACTGCTCGCGTTGTAGATCTGCCACCTGTCTTAGCCAAGTACCCTTAGAGCCACCTGCCTACATAATGATGTTTTAGCCATGGGTGAAGTTAATGGGATGGCCGGGAAAAGGTTTTGGTCCATCCTAACAGATGCATTATGTTACTAAAATAAATCTCAAATGAAAGGTATTTTCACCCCCCAAAAGGTTTTAAGGCTATAGTGAATGTAAGTATGTTAATAATTAACAAACTAAGTCCATCCTGTCCAAACCAACTCTCTTTTGCACAACCTCTATTCTTAAAAAAAATTTAAAAAAAAAACAAAGATTTTGTATGACTTCAATTATAAATTAATTTATTATTTCAAATATAGCTTCAGAGAGGTTATTTCATTTTGTATAGTATATTTTCTATGCAGCATATTCCTTTTTTGCATATCTGATAACTGCTCCTGTTTGCAAACAGATTCTTAGTAGTCAGTACAAGTGACACAGCAGTCTGAGCAAACCTCTGTCACATGTCACAAACAACCCTGTGACAAAATATTTAACAAACTAAAATATTTATTTGATGCAGTAAATAAAATTAAAAAGCAGTCCAACTTTAAAAACAATCCAATCCCCAAATACACCCAAATGTAATATCTTGTATTACAATAAGGAGACAAACAAACATAAAAGAAAGCAATGTTTCTGTCATTTAAATATTTGTTTACTTAATTTCAGAATTTCAAAGTTTCATATTTGTCATTATAAGTGAGATTTACTTTCTACTGTAATTAAGATTGCAATGTATGATATTTGATTTGGTAACTGTGACGTAACTGAGTAGCAGTGTGGGTTATGATGCTATTATTTTTTATGCTTCATTTGGCCCCATCATGCCTAAATGTCAATCTCCGCCCATGGTTGGAGTTCATGCAGGGCATGATCATCAAAGGGCAGCCTCAAATACCTCAGAGGCTCGTCTGAACCCTGAAATTGACTTTTGGGTAAGCCCAGACACACTCCAAAAGCTGGAAGGCTGGTGTCCCAATGAGTCTACATTGCTGTTGTGATTTGGGTGCTTAGTTGTCTCTTTTCCAGGACTGGTTTCTTCCTTGCACCTGATAGGCAGTCTAGAACAATCCCCTGGTATAAGCATATTCAAAGAATGAATGAATGAATGAATGAATGAATGAATGAATGAATTTTTAATAATTCATTAGGTAACTGATTAATTAGTCAGTTCACTTTTTAGGCACAAAAAATTAATCCAGATAACATACCGTACCTCCTAAAATGTTAAAAAGAGACATATATTGACAAGCTTTATTTAAACAAACAACAAAACACAAAAGAACACAAACAGGTATCCTACAAGAGTAAGAATGAATAAATAATATCTGAATTGGTTTGGGTATACAAGCTAAAGCAAGCCATTTTTCAAAATGTTTGTGATGAACAAAAAGCCACAGGTATTGTCAAAGCCCAAACATTATGGCCTACCGATAGATTGGGTGAAGTCAGAAGGACTCTGCTTGTTCAGCAAGGTTGTCAGCAGTAACTCATTCTCCTTACAAAAAAAACATATATTGGAAGCAACAGGGATTATACATCTCCAAAGAACTGATAAATGTGTAATTCAAGGACATGGCATTTGAAATGGGAAATTTGGATAGTCTGTTGGCTTGGCGCATAGTTTTTAAGTGTATTGGACTACTAGCGAGCTGTTACCATGGTTATGTTTGGAATGATACTCACCTTTAAGGGTTGTTTAAACCTTTGAAGAAGGGTTATTATTATTTTTTTTGGAAATCATTTGTCCCATGTTAATATATTCACATTAACAGACAGTGTATTTCATGCTGCCGTTACAGCCTTCCTCACAAACTCATTTTGGCTGCTCTAAACACCCCAGGGGGGCACTTCGATGCGTAAGAGAGCACTTAAAATTCCCTCTTTGCTCCTGCTGTTTCAAATAATTGAAAAACTAAAGTAGATATTTATTTTTTGCCCCTTGCACCTCTATTGTTATTAATGCTATTAGAATGTATACTAATATATAATTTTCTTATTGGTGACAGTATTTTACAATCTCATTACACACAAAGATGATCTGAGACCCACATGTTATAGGATTTCTTTTGAACACCATAGGAATGCTAATGAAATTTTAAAATAAAATGTTATTAGAATAGCTAAGAAACATTAGACACTAAATTAACCTTTGCTTGTACATTCACAGAAAATGTCTAATTTCAGAATGTTCACTTAGTTTCAGTCATTAACATAGAAATGGTGACTTCTTTATATTTTTTGGTCAGTCTAGGGAGGATTTTGAATATTCCCCCATTGTCTGTTTTTCTCCAGGTGTTCTGGTTTTCTATTAACATCAAAAAGATTAGGTTAATTGAAATGCTCAATGGATATAGTGTGTCTGAGTGTGAATGTGAACTTGAGTTACGACTGTAATGATGCCCTTTCCAGGAATTATTCCTACCTTATGCCCAGGACTGCTAACATAGTAAACAGCTGCTTAAGCTCCTCAGTTGGATAAACAGATAAAAAAATGGATAGAAATTTATCTTTTCACCATATAAGAAAAAAAGAATAAAATGCAACAATAACAAAAAACCTAAACTCACTAATTACTGGAGAAGCATACGCTGTAAGAGTAAATATATTGATTAATAAAGTGCATAATGTGATAGAGTTCTTCCCGTGCACACTTGAGATCAAATGCCCACCTGGTCACTGTCAATGTGGAGGTTGCATTTTTTCCCCATGTCCCTTTGCACTCATATCCCAGTCCAACTATGGTCTGTGTATCAACTCTCCATGTTCTCTAGGCATTTCAGCTTCTATCAAGCATCCAGAATGATGCAGAGGTAAGGTTGACTGGTCACTTTTTATTGATTTTGTGTTCTTGAGTACATGCATTAATGTGCTCTGTGATGGCCTATCTCATGCTGGTTCCTGTCTTGCTCTTAATAATACCAAGTTAGGCTTTAAATAACAAATTTCATAAAACAAAGGGATGAGAGTTGTGAAGAAAAAGCAAGTAAAGATTATATTTTCAATACTGCTAATTTACTTGTAGTATGAAATTTATTGAAACAGAAATTCTTTAATACAACATACATTTTTGGAAAAAATGTTATACACTATAACAATCAATGCATAAATGCAATGAATTACACAATGAAAAAAATAATAATATGTGAAAACGTTTTAATAACAACAGACCACTCGGCTCATCTTGCATAACATAGACCAGGACTTCAAGTTGTCCTTGAAAAGTTTAGGCTATACACTGCTGGTTAATTACAAAACATGACTGTACAGTTTTGTGTGTGATCAAATATTCTGTAACTTTTTAGTGAAGTCACCTTTTTAGCCATAGCTCTGGCAGCTGCTGTCAACTATTCTTGTTTTTTTTATACGTTTAAACACTGGTCTACAGTCAGCTAATACTGTATAATATTTCTGAAAACAGTATTTTTATTATTAATATTTCTTCACATTTGCTGTTGACAACTGGTGTCAAAAACATGCCAAACAAGAAGCGATTCCTGCCAAAAAATGCCCCACAAAGCAAGCCAGGACCTCCCTAGATGTGGCCTCACACCTCTGCAAGCAGTCTCTAACTACTACCTACAGGCTTCGACCTGTTCAGGCTCAAAATGGGAAGTTGTTTTAAAGGTTCAAAAAGCGAACAAAGTCCAAAAACAATTCAAAATGTCTTGCAAGAAAATCTTTATCAATCGAGGATGTATTATTTAAAAAATGAAAAATAAGGGAAAAAGTAAAAAGTGTTATGTTTTAGGCAGGGTTTCTACCCTTGCTGGGGTTCAAAGTCTTGTTTAATATCATTTTTGTTCTTTGTTGAGCCGTTTATTTATTTTAATATTAATTATCTACTGTATTTTCTTTGCCTTTGATATGTATCAAGTTTTTTGCAGGTAGTCCCCCAAGAGGTGGGACCACATACCAGTCACCGAGATGAACTGCCCTCCACCCTATAAATCCGGAGGGTCTCCCACACTTCCTACCAGTTCATTTTGTATTTCTATAAAAAGTTAAAAACAAAAGCCAGATCATGTCCCTCTTTGGATATGTAAATAAAAGCCAACTTTAACACAATGAAAAAGGATAATGTCACTTGGCCTGTAGGATACTGTATTTCACAAAGGATTTTTTAAATAGCATGTACACTATATAGCTTGTTGGATGTCTCATTTCAAAACTATTGGTATTCATTTGGAGTTGGCCACCCCTTTGTGGCTATAAGACTTTTTACCAAATTTTGGAGTGTCTCTGTAGGAATGTGTAGCCTTTCAATCAGAAGAGCATTTGTGAGGTCAGGTACTGGCTTGGGATCGGCACTCCAATGCATCCCAAAATATGCAAAAGGGCTGTAGATAGGGCCCTGTGTAAGTCACTTGAGTTCCTCCACACCAGGCCATGTTTCCACTGATCCAGAGTTCAATGGTTCTGTGCTTTACACCACTCCAGTTGAAACTTAGCCTTGTACATATTGATCTTAAGCTTGTTTGCAGCCGCTCAACAATGGAAATCTATCATATAAAGTTCCTGATACACAGTACTTGGGCTCATGTCGCTTCCAGAAGCAGTTTGGAACTCATGTTACAAGTGGTGAAAAAGAGGATGAGTGATTTTTATGTGCTGTATGCTTTCGCACTTGTCAACCCTGCTCTGTGAGCCTGTGTGTTCTACTACTTCGTGGCTGAGCTGTTGTTGCTCATAGACACTAACAACTGACAATAATAGCACTTACAGTCAATGAAGATTGCATGGCTATATGCATGACTTAATGCACCTGTTGACAATGGGTACAGTTAAAATACCTAAATTCTTTAATCTGAAAAGGTGTCTACATACTTTTGGCCATACAATGTATATTTGCATATGCATTAGCATTTTATGTTATCTCTATATATTTAAAATCCAACATCTGTCTGTCTGTTCGCTTTTCATGAGAGAACTACTTAACGGATTTAGATTAGGTTTTTTTTCTATAAACATTTCTTGAACATTCCGGTTGATTTTGTGACTTCTCTCATTGCGTGTCAATAATGGGGAGCCAGGCAGGGTCCTCCTCATTTACGCACCAACCTCCGTTCAAATCGGTCTACCTCTGGCCACGTTTTGGTGTGTACCTTGCCTCCGCTTAGCTAGCGATACCTGTTTGTTTAATGAAGTTTGTCCTGTTTCATTTATATGCGGGCAGAGCCGTGGGGGACAGCTAGTTTTGAATATATATGAGTCTTGATTTACATAAATACTCCAGTCTGACCAATTCATTTATAACACATTCAGGACTAGAGTTACCTCAGCCAACCCTGGATGGGGTGCCAGTCTACAGTATATGCAAACTCACACAAACCACTTATATAATTTCAGGCCAAGTTTATAGTCAGTAATTGATGTAACATACATATATTTGGAGTGCTTAGAGAAAATCCCATGCAAATGCAGGGAGAATGTGCCTTTCACAGAGGAAGTGCCTGAGACAGGACTCAAACTGAATCTCTTGGAACTATGAAGCAGCAGCACCAACCAGTGAACCACTATGTTGTTGCCTTATTCGTGGTTTAAACAGTAGATTCAGTATTTATCTACTATGTAATAAAACATTAAGGTCTGCATGTTCAGTCACTCTGAGCAATCCGATTGGTCAATTTGGCTTTAGTGATGCAACGAAAAAGGAAGTGTGAGTGTGAGATGCGCAAAGAGGAGTAAAGGCTTATGAACTGTGTCATGACAGTCACCTTCAAAGATGGCAAGTATAAAACTGGACAGAAGTTGAAAAAGTTTCCTCGAAAATAATGACAGAATTTGAGAAGCAGACTTTATAAGAACATGTTTTAGTGATTATGCGTCAATTAAGAGATGTTCACACACACACAAATAAAGAGGAAAGGTGCTGAGGTACGCATAGGGCAAGACGCAGCAAACTTTTAAAAATTATTCTATTACCTATCTTTGACAGGCACTGTGGATAGTTTTCAATAAAGTCAAACTCCAGAATTATTAGAATTTGTTTTTGTTCATGAACAATTTGTTCTCTAAATATCTGTGTGAGTTTCTGAGTGCTCAGTTTTTCCTTGACCATCTAAAGATGTGCATGCTAGGCTAACTGAAGACTTCTAAACTGGCCCCATGTGATTAACTGTGCATGTGTACTTACTGACTTTCTTATGCCTGTTGCTCCTCTTGGGGTATAGATCCCCAGCAAGAACTCCCCAATCATCTCTGTCTTGGGCCAGTGTCTTCAATTGTCACCAGGTGTGGCCCATCTTCTTGGCATCTGCTTCCAGCTCCCGGCATGAGTGACTGTAAACTGTAGAAGAATGGCACCATTCTTCTGCCTCGCACCCAGTGCAGTTGTGACAGGCTCCAGCCCCTGTGACACTGAAAGAGAATATGTAGATTAAGAAACTAAACAGATCAATACGATGCCATCTGAAAACAAAACATTGAATATGGAGCCAAACAGCTCAGTTATAAATAGTATAAAGAAGCTAGCACCACATAGGCAAAAGTATAACAACTGAAGGCAGCACTAAAAGTGTCAGCTGGCTCATTTCATGGTCTATTGCACATGGTCTTAGAGAGGGTGAGATAAATTCCAAAATATGCCTACTATTAAATGTGAACTAGGTAGGTCCAAATTGACAATCTTTAATGATTTAACCAAAATTACAGACATCAGAAATCAATCTGACTAAACACTGCCAGTCAAATCTCACTAGATTTTCACCTGAAATCTAAACAGGTGGAATTTTTGACATTTTTGACCTTTAAGTGGCTTTCCTCCAGAAGTTCTGAGAGTCAAGAGTCGTTGAAAGAATGGGCCTGATAGCTGAGTGACCTTAGCTCAAGTGTTTGCTTTTTTTCAGACCCTCAAAGAGATGCTGTGTTTCTTTAAGGTCATGGTATTGAAAGACAGGGGGTATGTAAGCAGATGCTCGAGAAGAGTGTGTGCATTTGCCCTTCTAACATTGCTGGAGTACAAATGTGCCTTTTCCTCCAGGAACACATAAGTGCTGCAGTCTAAAATTACATAATCACAGGGCATTTACCAGACAAAATGATCGGCAAACCCCTAAAAAAGAATAAAAACAAAAATCATAAGCAAAAATAAATGAGTAGCAAAGTGTCATAGTATAAAGAAAAAATATATTCATGCTACTGAGGGCATCTTTAAATTTGTCACATTGCCTCTATGAAGCCCCAATGGCAATAAACAGACAAAAGAACCCCGTTCAGTCTGTTTAGGCTTTCTTCACATTTTTTTCAATTTGACAACCTGTATAAGATGGAAGAATAAACAGCTAGTTGTCAACATTGTGGTGGGCATTGAGATGGAACTAATCAAGTTTTGTAATACAATGTGATCACAGTAGAAAGCTGTTTGACTAGAGAAGCACAGGGAGATGTCATATTTAGAATGCATTCCCTGTAAGTATAAATCCAGAAAGAGTCCCTCAGGGGTGCAGTAAAGGCTGGGGCCTCCATGAAGCAACAGGCTATGGAAGTCTGGGGACAATAACAGAGACTCATAATTTCCACTAAATAAGACAGTTTTAAAGAGCATCCTAAGCAAGTCAATTAATCCACTTGTGCTCTAAATACAAAAACTGTTGGCAACATACTGCATCATGAAACGTAAGCTAGTGTTGACCAAATATACAACAATAAATAATTACTAATGAAGTAATTCAGATTTATCCAACAGGGAAAGTAAGATTTATTTGATTCAGATATGAAAAAATTTCTTTTAAAGTTTAGATTTAGGAGTTTTCAGGAAACGCTACTTAAGAACAACCTGTAAAGGCTTCATATTAATTTGAGACATCTGTAGTTTTCCACACTCTCAGCATCCTGTATGAAGTTTGCGTGTTCTCTCCACATCTGCTTATCCTTTTCCCACAGGTATTCTGATTCTTCCTCTCATATGTCAAAGACAAGCATCTCTACATTGACCCTATATGAGTGAATATGAGTGTATTTGTGTGTGTAAGCTTGCCCTGAAATGGACTGTGGACCTTGTGTCTGATGGTTCCAGCATAGGCATTGACTCCTCACGACTCTGAATTACATAAGTAGATTAGAAAATCAATGTTAATATATCCTACATACGTAAATTCTCAAACCTGTTTAATTCAAACTAAGGTTGCTTTTGGGCAAAGCATACTCCTGAAGCATCAGGTACAAGCAGGTTGAAGGAACAAACCTGGACATGAAGCCAATCTGCTGTAGAGCAGATATGCACACTGGGGCCAACATAGTGTTACCAATTATCCTAACTTGCACGTCTGGGGATTGGAACTGAAAATCAGCACAGGCATTAAAAAATTATAAGAAAATTCCTGCTGGAGAACAACTAAGCATGGATTTCAAACCCATGATTCCAGATCTATAAGGCAGAAGCATAACCCACTGCCCCACCTTGCTTATATTACATTGACCATCGAAATATTTCTCCCATCCTAGGATTGTGACCTTGGAGTGATGTGGGGTCTTGTATTCCTCAATTATACTTAGGACTATGCTGTTTGTAAATATGTTCTTAATAGGTCTACCAATGGCAAACTGGTCAAGGAGGAAAGGGCAGACAAAAGAAAAAAAATCTATTGATAATGCTCATGATTGTCATGATAAAATTAAACCTTGCCCAGAAGGAGGATACTGGTACCCATTAATGGAGCCTGGTTTGGTAGTGGTTTTGCTATTTGGATGCATTATGACCCACATAAAATAGTCAAGCTGTTTCAGAGAAAGTAGCCACTTTGTTGGTAAATGGCCCATTGAACAAAGAATGTGACTTCTATGGTGCTGAAAGATTGAAAGAGCTTGAAAAACACTTCTTGCATATATTTGGACCCATCACTACACACAGCATTGGCTGCAGAATCAAGCTCCTCCATCAAGGGTGGTTTATCTTCTACTCTGGAGGTGCCCCATGGGAGAGACAAAGACACAAATGAGCAAACCATTTGTAAGGCTCCAGTTTGTTGCCATATAGTTTGAGTTTGTTCTGATGAATGAGTGAGTTGTTTCAATGCTACTTCAAATTCCAGAGAGGTACACTTTGACTGCTAGGAGTGTGTATGCATCAAGCAGTGATTCAGAATATTCAGCATTTTAGGGATCTTAGATTTAGTGCTTGAAAAGGTATAATCTACTGACTCTGTAATCCTACTAGCAGACTTTAACACTCATGTGGGTAATGACAGATAAAACAGTAGGGTGGCATGGAAGGAACAGCTGGCTGGCCTGATCTGAACTTGAGTTGTGATTAATTATTGGATTTCTGTGCTAGTCATAGTTTATCCAAAATAAGCACCATGTTTGAACACAATGATGTTCATGGGTGTACCTAGTACAAGGCTGCCTTCAGCAAAAGGTCATTGGATTGACTTTGTTGTTATGACTTCTAATCGAAGACTCTATGTATACATAGCTAAAGAGAGTTTACAAGCTGTGAACTGATCACCAGTTGGTGGTGAGCTGGCAGAGAAGGTTGGAGCATCCCCTGGGCAGAGCAGGAAACCTTTAAAGGATAGAGAGGGCTTCCTGGAAATGACTCTTGTGTGTTTCTGTTAGGGATAAGCTCACAATATATCAAGTACCTGGATAATCACCATATCACTGATTTGTGCCTCTAAAACATGAACATGATTATGTAAGCCCAGATGTAAAGTGAGTCAGGCATTTTTCCACAAGATAACAGGTAATGGGAACACAGATAACAGGAGTAAGGAGTACTTAGGTAAGCTGACTTAGGTTTTCTATTTAATAACATGAAATTACGGAATGTATTTTTATACATTCTTATTTATCATGATGCTAAGGAGTGGAGACTTGCTGCATGTTGCTTCCAAATGTACATGGGTGGATGTCAAGGGTGACCAATCCAAATGGATACTGTTTAGAACATGAGTAGTGGAAGATACTGTAAAGAGCTTTGGTCTGAAATGTATTGGTGTAGATAAAGTATGAATGTGGAGTTAGGTGAGGCCATGGAAAAGGGTAGGCAGGACATTGCCCAGGCTGTTTTCAGCAAAACTGTAAAAACATTGACCTAAATTGTGGATATTGTTGAGAGGTGAAAGGAGCATTTTGAAGAAAGCCTAAACCAGGGAGATATCCTACTTAAAGCAGGCAGTCCCAAAAACATTGGTAAGTCAATACCCGAACTTGAGGTTACCACCATGATTAAAAAGCTCCATAGTAAAAAGACCAAAAGGGAGGATAAGGATGATGAGATCTTATTGCAATCCCTTAAAGCACTGGATATTGTGAGGTGTTTTGGCTAATATACCTCAGATATGCTTGTGTTGAACAAAATTGTGCTGGTGACATGAGAACTAATTCCTTGGATTTAGCTTTGAAGTTGCTAATCAATCTATATCTTCATTTTCGCCTATGTTCCTGATCTCTGGGTAGTGACTAGATATAGTACAAGTGGCTAAAATGGGGTTCCTGGACTTTCTATCCATGATAGGCTGAAATGTTCAGAAATATGGGAGGAATCTGGAGTAGAAATAGAGCTTCTCCAGATTGAGAGGAGCTAGTAGACGTGGTTTGGGCATGTAGTTAGAAAGCCCTTTTAGTGTCTGTAACAAGCGGTTCATAAGACATGGTATACCGAGATAAGACACAAAAACAGACACAAAGCAGGGATTATACGTTTCAGAGCATCTAAGATTTCTACAGGAATTAGAGTAAGAATGTTTGGAGTAATGAATGACCTAGCTTAATTACGTTAACCAGAATGAAAAAGAAAAAAAAAATATATATATCCATTTCTAATCGCACTTAATGAAAATCCAGGGTCAAAACATTATCGATAAGACAGTACCCATCCCTGGATGAGGCAAAGCAAAACATAATTTGGGTCATTGATGATATCTTGTAAGCAAAAAATTAAGAGACATCTGCCAGAAGAAAGTCATTCAAAACATGAAGAAAGCACAAAATGATGCTAAAATAAATAAAACACCTAAAAACGTACAACACATTTACTTCAATCAATCAATCCTTTAATTTCATTATTACTTTGAAAACAGGATGGGAAGCAAAACCAGTAACCAAGAACATGAATGTCAAAGAGGGTGAATTACAAACAGGGTGAAGTAGAGTTGTCTTAAAGCCACCTGAATGAAAAGGTACTTACAACCAAAAAGGAGGATTTACCAATTATGCTGCCATACCGTGACTGTGTTTGACATGTTTTGCTTTTCTATGTGCCTATCTCAAATTTGACTCAAATTAAAGTGTAATCTTTCTGAAATTTGCCTTACTACTAAAATATGCTAGGAAAAGCTTCTAGATGAATGGGCCTTCATGATGCACATTTATTGGAGTAGTGAAGCTTTTTGCAGATCAGACTCTCTTAATTTGACATTTCTTTACATGTAGTGCCATGTACATGATATGTGAAATCTTCTAGAACAGTAGAAACAGATATAGTTTGTGCAGCACATTATCATGAGGCAAAATTCCAATTAAAAACACACACTCGAGCTGCCATATACAACATGTATATATGTGAATAATGCCAAATATGACCTCATCACTCCTGAAATCTGCAAGTTCACTAGAGAGGAAGAAGCCAACAGCTGATCTGTCACTCATTTGTGTGAACTACATGTTATGTATATGGTACATGGCCTTTTGAAAAATAAACTTTACTTTAAAGCCTTGGGAAATTCCTAAAGTAACAAACAGATGTGACATAATACTTGAAAATTAGTGAAAGTTTAGCTTAACTTTTAATGCTGGTTTAAGTTTTTCAGACATGTTAAAGGCACAGACAGCAAAGCATCATCATGACACAAAACTTTGATCCATCAGTGATAACAGAGGCATGAAAGCGTTCTCAGCTTTTCAGCTGTGCCTAGAGAACCTGATTTGGACTAAAGGTCAAAAGGATGGATGGATGGATGGATGGATAGATAGATAGATAGATAGATAGATAGATAGATAGATAGATAGATAGATAGATAGATAGATAGATAGATAGATAGATAGATAGATAGATAGAGCTTTATTGTCCCAAAGGAGAAATTTAGCTTTTATAGAACCTCAAGAAATATTATATGACACAGCAACATCAGTCCCCCTCAAACACATGAATGAATTGCAAAAAAAAAGAACAAAACTTCAGACTTGGCTCAGAGAGGGGATGTACAGCATTGTTCATAGTGACCATAGTCACTTCATTTTCTCCTCCACTGCTACCTTTAATGAGTCAAGAGTGGGTCCCGTAACTGAGCCTGCCATCTTAATTAGCTTGTTGCTTCAGTGGACCTCTCTTGAAGTGAACAAGATAGAACGCAAATGTTAAACCACTGTAACAGACAAATATGTTATCCACCTTTTTCATTGTATTCAAATATCATTAACAAAGTCCTAAAAACAATGCAGTCGTTCTAAATGCCCATCCTAATCATTACTATTGTACAAAGTTCTTAGTTATATAAAATATCATGTGCCTGACTTGGAGCAATTTTTTTTTTTTAAAGTTTACACTTAAAAGGAATCATTCCAACACAGCATCATAATTTTTTTTTTCTAAATTCTAGCTGTATTTTCTACATGTAATTCAGGCTAAATATGTGCATAAATGCAAGAAAAATGTATTTAGTATTATTTATCTGATGCCTTTATCCAAGGGAGCTTACAACATTTAAGATACAATGGGTTACACTTGTTTTGTTCTTCCAGTTGGAGTACAAATGATTTGCTCATGGTCACACAGTGGGATATGAACCCACAAAATCAAGGTTTGAACTCTAAAGTCGTCACCGCTACACTACACTGCCTATTTATTTATATAATATATATATATATATATATATATATATATATATATATATATATATCCATCCATCCATCCATTGTCTCCCGCTTATCCGAGGTCGGGTCGCGGGGGCAGCAGCTTGAGCAGAGATGCCCAGACTTCCCTCTCCCCGGCCACTTCTTCTAGCTCTTCCGGGAGAATCCCAAGGCGTTCCCAGGCCAGTCGAGAGACATAGTCCCTCCAGCGTGTCCTGGGTCTTCCCCGGGGCCTCCTCCCGGTTGGACGTGCCTGGAACACCTCACCAGGGAGGCATCCAGGAGGCATCCTGATCAGATGCCCGAGCCACCTCATCTGACTCCTCTCGATGCGGAGGAGCAGCGGCTCTACTCTGAGCCCCTCCCGGATGACTGAGCTTCTCACCCTATCTTTAAGGGAAAGCCCAGACACCCTGCGGAGGAAACTCATTTCAGCCGCTTGTATTCGCGATCTCGTTCTTTCGGTCACTACCCATAGCTCATGACCATAGGTGAGGGTAGGAACATAGATCGACTGGTAAATTGAGAGCTTCGCCTTGCGGCTCAGCTCCTTTTTCACCACGACAGACCGATGCAACGCCCGCATTACTGCGGATGCCGCACCGATCCGCCTGTCGATCTCACGCTCCATTCTTCCCTCACTCGTGAACAAGACCCCGAGATACTTGAACTCCTCCACTTGGGGCAGGATCTCGCTACCAACCCTGAGAGGGCACTCCACCCTTTTCCGGTTGAGGACCATGGTCTCGGATTTGGAGGTGCTGATTCTCATCCCAGCCGCTTCACACTCGGCTGCGAACCGATCCAGAGAGAGCTGAAGATCACAGCCTGATGAAGCAAACAGGACAACATCATCTGCAAAAAGCAGTGACCCAATCCTGAGCCCACCAAACCGGACCCCCTCAACACCCTGGCTGCGCCTAGAAATTCTGTCCATAAAAGTTATGAACAGAATCGGTGACAAAGGGCAGCCCTGGCGGAGTCCAACTCTCACTGGAAACGGGTTCGACTTACTGCCGGCAATGCGGACCAAGCTCTGGCACTGATCGTACAGGGACTGAACAGCCCTTATCAGGGGGGCCGGTACCCCATACTCTCGGAGTACCCCCCACAGGATTCCCCGAGGGACACGGTCGAATGCCTTTTCTAAGTCCACAAAACACATGTAGACTGGTTGGGCAAACTCCCATGCACCCTCCAGGACCCTGCTAAGGGTATAGAGCTGGTCCACTGTTCCGCGACCAGGACGAAAACCACACTGTTCCTCCTGAATCCGAGGCTCGACTATCCGACGGACCCTCCTCTCCAGGACCCCTGAATAGACTTTTCCAGGGAGGCTGAGGAGTGTGATCCCTCTGTAGTTGGAACACACCCTCCGATCCCCCTTCTTAAAGAGGGGGACCACCACCCCGGTCTGCCAATCCAGAGGCACTGTCCCTGATGTCCATGCGATGTTGCAGAGGCGTGTCAGCCAAGACAGTCCTACAACATCCAGAGCCTTGAGGAACTCCGGGCATATCTCATCCACCCCCGGGGCCCTGCCACCAAGGAGTTTTTTGACCACCTCGGTGACCTCAGTCCCAGAGATGGGGGAGCCCACCTCTGAGTCCCCAGGCTCTGCTTCCTCATTGGAAGGCATGTTAATGGGATTGAGGAGGTCTTCAAAGTATTCCCCCCACCGACCCACAACGTCCCGAGTCGAAGTCAGCAGCGCACCATCCCCACCATATACAGTGTTGACACTGCACTGCTTCCCCTTCCTGAGACGCCGGATGGTGGACCAGAATCTCCTCGAAGCCGTCCGAAAGTCATTCTCCATGGCCTCCCCAAACTCCTCCCACGCCCGAGTTTTTGCCTCAGCAACCACCAAAGCCGCATTCCGCTTGGCCTGCCGGTACCTATCAGCTGCCTCCGGGGTCCCACAGGACAAAAGGGTCCTGTAGGACTCCTTCTTCAGCTTGACGGCATCCTTCACCGCCGGTGTCCACCAGCGGGTTCGGGGATTGCCGCCACGACAGGCACCGACCACCTTACGGCCACAGCTCCGGTCAGCTGCCTCAACAATAGAGGCACGGAACATGGCCCATTCGGACTCAATGTCCCCCACCTCCCTCGGGATGTGGTCGAAGTTCTGCCGGAGGTGGGAGTTGAAGCTACTTCTGACAGGGGGCTCTGCCAGACGTTCCCAGCAGACCCTCACAACACGTTTGGGCCTACCACGCCTGACCGGCATCCTCCCCCACCATCGAAGCCAACTCACCACCAGGTGGTGATCAGTTGACAGCTCCGCCCCTCTCTTCACCCGAGTGTCCAAGACATGTGGCCGCAAGTCCGACGACACGACCACAAAGTCGATCATCGAACTGAGGCCTAGGGTGTCCTGGTGCCAAGTGCACATATGAACACCCCTATGCTTGAACATGGTGTTCGTTATGGACAATCCGTGACGAGCACAGAAGTCCAATAACAAAACACCGCTCGGGTTCAGATCAGGGGGGCCATTCCTCCCAATCACGCCCTTCCAGGTCTCACTGTCATTGCCCACGTGAGCATTGAAGTCTCCCAGCAGAACGAGGGAGTCCCCAGAAGGTATGCCCTCTAGCACCCCCTCCAGGGACTCCAAAAAGGGTGGGTACTCCGAACTGCTGTTCGGTGCATACGCACAAACAACAGTTAGGACCCGTCCCCCCACCCGAAGGCGAAGGGAGGCTACCCTCTCGTCCACCGGGGTAAACCCCAATGTACAGGCTCCAAGTTGGGGGGCAATAAGTATACCCACACCTGCTCGGCGCCTCTCACCGGGGGCAACTCCAGAGTGGTAGAGAGTCCAGCCTCTCTCAAGGAGATTGGTTCCAGAGTCCAAGCTGTGCGTCGAGGTGAGCCCGACTATATCTAGCCGGAACCTCTCAACTTCGCGCACTAGCTCAGGCTCCTTCCCCTTCAGAGAGGTGACATTCCACGTCCCAAGAGCCAGTTTCTGTAGCCGAGGATCGGAACGCCAAGGTCCCCGCCTTTGGCCACCACCCAACTCACACTGCACCCGACCTCCTTGGCCCCTCCCATAGGTGGTGAGCCCATGGGAAGGGGGACCCACGTTGCCTCTTCGGGCTGTGCCCGGCCGAGCCCCATGGGTGCAGGCCCGGCCACCAGGCGCTCGCCATCGAGCCCCACCTCCAGGCCTGGCTCCAGAGTGGGGCCCCGGTGACCCGCGTCCGGGCAAGGGAAAACGCCGTCCAAAATGGTTTTTCTTCATAGGAGGTTTGTTTAACCGCTCTTTGTCTCATCCCTCACCTAGGACCAGTTTGCCCTGGGTGGCCCTACCAGGGGCATAAAGCCCCGGACAACAGAGCTCCTAGGATCATTGGGACACGCAAACCCCTCCACCATGATAAGGTGACGGTTAAAGGAGGGGTATATATATATATATATATATATATATATATATATATATATATATATATATACAGTGGTGTGAAAAACTATTTGCCCCCTTCCTGATTTCTTATTCTTTTGCATGTTTGTCACACAAAATGTTTCTGATCATCAAACACATTTAACCATTAGTCAAATATAACACAAGTAAACACAAAATGCAGTTTTTAAATGATGGTGTTTATTATTTAGGGAGAAAAAAAATCCAAACCTACATGGCCCTGTGTGAAAAAGTAATTGCCCCCTTGTTAAAAAATAACCTAACTGTGGTGTATCACACCTGAGTTCAATTTCCATAGCCACCCCCAGGCCTGATTACTGCCACACCTGTTTCAATCAAGAAATCACTTAAATAGGAGCTGCCTGACACAGAGAAGTAGACCAAAAGCACCTCAAAAGCTAGACATCATGCCAAGATCCAAAGAAATTCAGGAACAAATGAGAACAGAAGTAATTGAGATCTATCAGTCTGGTAAAGGTTATAAAGCCATTTCTAAAGCTTTGCGACTCCAGCGAACCACAGTGAGAGCCATTATCCACAAATGGCAAAAACATGGAACAGTGGTGAACCTTCCCAGGAGTGGCCGGCCGACCAAAATTACCCCAAGAGCGCAGAGACGACTCATCCGAGAGGTCACAAAAGACCCCAGGACAACGTCTAAAGAACTGCAGGCCTCACTTGCCTCAATTAAGGTCAGTGTTCACAACTCCACCATAAGAAAGAGACTGGGCAAAAACGGCCTGCATGGCAGATTTCCAAGACGCAAACCACTGTTAAGCAAAAAGAACATTAGGGCTCGTCTCAATTTTGCTAAGAAACATCTCAATGATTGCCAAGACTTTTGGGAAAATACCTTGTGGACTGATGAGTCAAAAGTTGAACTTTTTGGAAGGCAAATGTCCCGTTACATCTGGCGTAAAAGGAACACAGCATTTCAGAAAAAGAACGTCATACCAACAGTAAAATATGGTGGTGGTAGTGTGATGGTCTGGGGTTGTTTTGCTGCTTCAGGACCTGGAAGGCTTGCTGTGATAGATGGAACCATGAATTCTACTGTCTACCAAAAAATCCTGAAGGAGAATGTCCGGCCATCTGTTCGTCAACTCAAGCTGAAGCGATCTTGGGTGCTGCAACAGGACAATGACCCAAAACACACCAGCAAATCCACCTCTGAATGGCTGAAGAAAAACAAAATGAAGACTTTGGAGTGGCCTAGTCAAAGTCCTGACCTGAATCCAATTGAGATGCTATGGCATGACCTTAAAAAGGCGGTTCATGTTAGAAAACTCTCAAATAAAGCTGAATTACAACAATTTTGCAAAGATGAGTGGGCCAAAATTCCTCCAGAGCGCTGTAAAAGACTCATTGCAAGTTATCGCAAACGCTTGATTGCAGTTATTGCTGCTAAGGGTGGCCCAACCAGTTATTAGGTTCAGGGGGCAATTACTTTTTCACACAGGGCCATGTAGGTTTGGATTTTTTTTCTCCCTAAATAATAAAAACCACCATTTACAAACTGCATTTTGTGTTTACTTGTGTTATATTTGACTAATGGTTAAATGTGTTTGATGATCAGAAACATTTTGTGTGACAAACATGCAAAAGAATAAGAAATCAGGAAGGGGGCAAATAGTTTTTCACACCACTGTATATATATATATATATATATATATATATATACATATAACAAAAATACAACTTATATGCCCCAGTGATCTACTGATTATTCATTACTATTCCGTCTCTTACAAAAAGTAATGGTGTAGGGATATTTATAGAATCATCTACTAGTCTGCTATAAAAATGCAAACTGTCCATGGTTAACTAACATGATGTTTCCAAACAGAAATAGAAAGGAAAAAAATGTAAGAAAGTATTTTGCAATCATAATTTACAACCAACCAAACATTTGATTTGTATATTAGATTCCACTCATAAATGTACATAGCATTTAGTTGTGTTTTAAAGCAGTGGAGAAAAATAAAAACAAGGAAAAATACCCTCTCTGCGGTGGGCTGGCGCCCTGCCCGGGGTTTGTTTCCTGCCTAGCGCCCTGTGTTGGCTGGGATTGGCTCAAGCAGACCCCCGTAACCCTGTGTTTGGATTCAGCGGGTTGGAAAATGGATGGATGGATGGAAAAATACCCAAAACCAAATGTGGACTATACTTTAGGAATGGCTTTCCAAAACTGATAAGAGTGTCAGACCTGATACACTGAACATCTTAAGAAACAAAAACACAGTAACACAACAATATTGTGACATGCATAACATTAGTGGCCCTCTATGTATCTCAGTACAAGTGTACCTATTTCAGTGACTACGCTGTATTTACCGCTTACCAGGTACTCTGAAATGTTAAGAGGTCAGACAACTCCCTTGCTTTTTTAACTACAGCTTATAATGTTTGAGTTCTTATTTAAAAGGAATCTCTCTGAAAAGACTGCCTGAAGCAGTACAATAATATGAGAGAACTGTGGTGAGTGTATTTCTACACTTCACCTTACATTTATCTGCCATGTTGTTTTCACCTTGATGAGAAGGTGAGTGTTGAAGCAGGTGAGAAAAAAATCCATTGTGGTCTGCTAATAGAAAAGGGAATCCCTGGAGGATTTATTACACTGTCTCCCGTCCTCCAGGCAGCCAGGTGTGGAGAAGCACTGAACAGCACTAAAGCCATCTCTCTTTGTCACATCTGACAGTCAGCTGAGATAACAGGTCTATAATAAATGTAATATTATTGTCATTTTATTATTTTGAAATTCATAAGGAACAAAAGAATAAAAGATGAGAAGGCTGGGAAACTATGAGCAAGGATCAAAGGAACTCAAAGCAGCTTGGGGAGGTTTCACTTTTGCAGGTCTTGTAAACATGAATTTACTCATCCTTCTAAGATTAATAATAAAAATCTTTTTAAAATAAACTCCCAAACAAAAATCCTGGAATACAGCCTGGGCATTCATGCAAATTCATGAAATTGACAAAACTATTTAAATTATAACAGGGCAACTCATAATACTGGAAGCTAACTTATGTCTTAGTGTTTTTGATTAATCATTAAAACAGATTTAGAAAAATAATAAGTACCATATATTTTAAGATATTAAAACATTTGACTGAAAAAAATACAAAGAAAATGAGAAGTGAACAAGAAAGGAATAAAATAAAATGCATAATTCATGCCTTAATATGAAACTCACCTGATTTATAAAATATTGCAATAAATATTCAGATACTTTAGCTACTCTGCAGCTCTAGCTAGTATAAAGACAGATGGATGAATGGATAGACTGAAGTTGATCTATAATAAGGACTCTATTTTCTGAATCTGCTTCAGACAGTAAGGGACTACAAGGAACTGAAGCCGGGAACCAGTTCTGGGTAGGATGTCAAATTAGACAAATTCAGAGATGCCAGTAAACATAGACCACAGGATAAAACATATACTCCAGTGAACTGAACTGGGGTCTTTAGGAATGCAAGGCAGTAACACTACCCTGTGTGCCACACTGAAGTTCTCACTATGTATAGCAATATACCAATAGCAAAGTTTACCAAATTATTGCAAATAGAATTGTAATCTGATGCAGGGCTATAGATGACCAGAGCCTATCTTCACAGCACTAAGCATAAAGGAAAAACCAACCCTGAAATAGGACACCAGTCTATCGAATTAATGTAGATTAAAAAAAATTTTTTTTTAAGTAAGATAAGAAAATGCCTAGTATCTTGCCTTAAATATTTTGTGTTTATACTGTTGTGCCAATTGCTTTTTAAAAAAATCAAATAACAATTGACTGAAAGAAAGATGAATGTAAGCTTAAGGCAAAGCCACTGACATATAAATACACTCCAGACATTTGAAACAAATAATACTTTGAAAGTAGCCACTTGACAACATAGGGCAATTAATGAAATTGCTTAGAACACACTGTACAGCAAAGAAATCCTGCAGACATGTGGCATAAGACATTAAGACAACTGAGAGAATATGTGACTTTGCATATGTGTACAGATGTACATAGATTTCAAAACGCTAATGAAATCTATATACCCATTAGTTGGGGTTCTAAGTGGTGATATCATAAGCAGCGTCCTTATTGTGACCTCATTACTGCATTTTCTCCACAAAGGTCTAGACCACTTCTAGTAGGACAATATTCCCTTTCCCTGAAAATGGTCACAAGAGGGAAATATCATTTATATAGGAAGCTGAAGCATTGTTGAATACGGCTTTGTTAAAAAAAAAACCTCACCTTCTGGCGTCACTGCTGCTAATGTGTCTGGCAAACAAGCAGCCTGACATCAGATACCTTTTAAGGCTGAAATGACCCTGATCAGTCCCCCTTTGCATTAATAATTAATTACAGTATTAATTAGACAAACCAGATCATTCCTTTCTGCAAGTACTAAGACTAGCTACACATGTAATATGTATATGCCTGATTCAGGTGCGTACCAACTGTTTCAGTGACTCAAAGTTCATTTATCAAAAAGAAGGATGTTTGAAATGTGTGCAATTTTCAAAGATAAAATCATATATGCAAGGAAAAGTAGGTTTTCACTTCACTAAGAGAAATTATATTTAGGTAGTGGCATTTTTGGACAACATGGTGAGGCAGTTTTTAATAATGATGAATCACTTTCCTGGGTCCAATCATCTAAAAAGATCTAAAAAGATTTAAAATGTTACATGCATTTAAGAACAAATACTATATACAGTGTATGAACATTAAATAGTAATGACTTGTTGTATGTTGATTAGCACATGCAAGTATGAATTTCACTGTTCTCAGCATATAATAACACTGTAAACCTATGAACCTCTACAGTACCTTAATACGTCATGAATATGGGCACTTATCAGTAGTTTATCAAGCAGCGATTAGACCTCCTTCTTGTCTGCTTAGTCTTTTTGTAGGCACTCAAAAGGGTGAATAAAATTGGAATGCCCTTCTGCTGAACTCTTACACCTTGTACAATAAAACAGGCTAGATTCTTCATACAAAAGCCTCAAGATGGACCGACAGCTTGCTGCTCACACGGTCACTCTCAAGTCATATTTCAAGGCACTGAGAAGACTAAGCAGTCTGGTTTGAGATCTAACAGTATCACAAACTATAAATACATGGTCTATAATAGTAATAATAAAAAGGAATGTGTAATAATTGTTCTAATGTACTGTATAAAATATAACTAAAATGTACAGTTTATCCTAATTTAAAGCTAGTAGCAGATTCAATTCTACAAACCTGTGAGGTTTCTTTCTTTTATTTTTTTATTGCAATCAGCACTTCTCTGCATACCAACAAGTGAATGTTGGTATGTAGCCATAATTTTCTTTTTGAACTTTTCTTTTCCATTCCAACAACAAAAACATCATGTATTTCATTTATTTCTGTAGCACCTTTTCATACAAATGATGTAGCTCAAAGTGTTTTACAATATGAGTACATGCAAAGAAAAACAAAATAAAATTAGATAAAAAAACGCTGCATTTGAATGTTCAAAATCTCCAGTTTATTATTTGAGTAAACACTTTTGCCATTTTCACTACTAAATGTGACTACAAGATTTCCAAGGGAAGGCATGATGGGCAAAAGGCAGTGGTGTCCCTGAACAGCTGGGGGATTACATTGTCTTTTGTGTTAACTGACTGCATTACTTTAAAACCTCTACCCAGCCTTTTCTTATTTGCACTAATTATGAAAGATAACTTAACTGTCTTCAGGTTGGACTTGTCATTTAAAAAAAAATATGTCAGGCTAAATTCTTCTATATTATTTTTCTAATGAAGAATTAGTTTGATTAGTTCCAAAGGTGGTATCTTTTAACTAGCTTGGCAGGCTTAACATAAATGGAAAGATAAAAAAGAAGAGAACAGATGGTTAATAAAGTTTTATAAATATCTATACACACAAAAACACCAAGAGGTATAATTTCAACACTAACTCTGTCTACTTACACTCAATTAGAGTTCAAGATAATACATTATTTGAAAACCTTTTTATCTGAAACTGTGCAGAAAAGTATCAGAATTTGAATTCCACTAATGTCATTAATTTAATTATAAAAGTATATTGCAAACAGGGCACTTTCACTTCCGTCTTCAATTTACCAGTGACATTACTGGGTGAACTCAGTCACAGATATTGTGATTCAGAAGAGACTGTAGTGGTGAGAAACTCTTGCCGAGTTCACACTAGCTTGTTAAGAAAAGTAATTAGGATTCTTACAAAAATGCAGACTGATATAAGAATGGTACCATTGCTAAAATCTTTCTACATTAACAAAATCCAAGATTACCTACATATCTCAGTCTGCCTGGTAGCTTAGAGGCAGGATATGTAGTGGTGTTCTGTTGTATTATCATGGATGTGAAGGAAAAAATAGATGTATGTAATTTGCAACCTTAATTTAATATTTTAACTTTGTTAATACTGAATACGTTAAAAGCCGGTTTACAAACAATGCTTCTTTTTAATATCAAAATTTAAAAATTTAATTATTAAGAACAGATTAGTGTAGGAGGGAGACACTAATCCTTTTATGAAAAAAATTCACTCAGTCTGGATGAAAATTGGCACAGTTACTAGCACTGTAAAACATTAGAAGACTGCTAGTTTTAAGTAGATTGAGATAGCATTTTACATTTGTTGTATTCATTTGAGCTGCAACATCACATACACAAGATACATTTATTCCAGTTTTTCCACATAATAAAATATTTCAGTATTTTACTGTCACAATCACAGCTGTCATTCGGGAAAGATTTGTGCTGAACACAACAGATATTTTACTCTTCTTTTTTCTCTGTCCATTTGGATTAACTTCATCAAGGGGATTTAAAGTATTACCTTATAACTAGCCAGGTAATTAAAGAAAGGTTTAAGCTGTTATGCCCCCCAAAAATCATCTTTTTCAGTTTTAAGGATTTCTTTATTTATTCTTTAGCATGTCCGTTTATCCTACGATATAAAAATGTATATGTAAGTAAGTAGTACTTTGCATTCACATGGCACCTCTTTACATTTTGTTGCAGATTTCCCTAATGATGTATACATACAGTATGTTTTACTGTCACAGAAATGTAACTGACAGTATACACAGCAACTGTAATCAACATACTGGTGTTTGTATCCATAAACTCATAAACCTGCATTGTGATTAAAATAAAAATAATAATGTAATTATAAATAATAATGTTACATTTTAACAAACACAAATCATGATGGCAGCAACATATCACTAGTGATTTATCTAGCGAAAGCCCTGCACCTCTGCTACAGACTTATAAAGCTCTTTCTTCCTGAAACTCTAGAATACTTGTCTACACTGCTTACAAATATATAAACTGGTCAGACAGTTGGGATCTTTTAATGATGGCCACCTTATGGTTCAAAAACTCTATAGTGCAACTTTTTCGTATTACTCATTCAGCTTTGTGATCCCTACTGTCTGGAGTTCTCTACTGAGGTCTGTTTGTAAGGGTCTGTCTTATTTAAATATCCAGGAAGAAGACAGACCTGTTTTCTCTGGCTTTTTAATCGGTCTCCATATGTAAAAAAGCATCAGAGGACTTTTCTTTTCACTGAGACAGCACTGATATTTGAGAGTTCTGGTCAGAATTGATCAGCTCATCCTGTAATTGTGACTGCATCTTTTCTGCTGTTAAGGTTCACACTAAGGCTTGGATTGTCCTAAACAAAAATGAGCAGCCAGGAGATGAAACAAAAATCAAAATGGGGTGTACTATTGTCATTAAACGGGTAGGGTTCACAATACAATAGAAGCAAATAAAACAGATTACCAAAGTCAAAACACTAAACTAGAAATTAAACCAAAAAACATTGCTAAGAGTTCCACAATAACCTGTTTGTTGACTCTTACCCAGTCTAGAAAAGTTGATTTGTTTTTGTTGGATCAAAACTAAGATACCAAACTATTGTGTGCCGTCATCTTATATACTGTAGGTGGAGTATGATAACACAAAATGTCACAAGATCTTTGCGTCCCATGAACAAAATGAGTATAACAACTTTAAATAACAAGGCTGAAGTCATACAAAGATCAAAACACCAAGTAGCATTGCCAGAATAATGATAAAATGAATAACCAAATTGAAAAAACATTAAAAAAATTTAAAAACGTAAAACACTGATTCAATGCAAAAAGAACACAAAATTTTATAGAAAAAAGATTTATGCAGTGAAATGTCTTAAAATTGTGCCAACTATGTTCTGACTGCATCTATTACTTTTGCCTTGTTACCCATGTTTGTTTGTTTTTTGTTTTGATAAATGCATTTCATTTCTAAAATTAATTTTGCTCCTTGTAATTAATATCCAAAGATATTTGATTACTTGTCAATAGAACATTTTATACTTGTATTTTCTGTTGTGATTTTGATTGTTGTGATCAGTGTATGTAATATATGATAATCTTGTTTATACTTTAAAGCACCCTTATAATGCTATGGAAGGATGCTTTGTAAAATAAAGGTAGATTGATTGCTTACAGCCAATCTGATATCAAATCAAAGGCATCCTTTAGTCAGACTGACTGCAAAAATGCATCCTAGTCACTTGTGTAAGATAATATTTGAACAACAAATAGTACAAATAAAACACAATTACTGTGTTAATTGAAGTGGTAAAAGAAAAGTATAATACAATATAATATAATAATTAATTTATGTACATTTACCATTTTTCTTCATTCTTGTAATGCAAAATTGACATTCTAAAGTCCACCATTGGGTATAAAGCAGGAAGTAGCCCTGGACGGGGTGACAGGCCAGCTTAAGGTCCACTCATAAACACACACAAACAGGGCCAGCTTAAAATTACCAATAAGCTTTGGGATGTGGGAGAAAAGCCTATGCAGACAAAGACAGCAACAATAAGGATGCTGTATCCATGTGACAGCAGTACTAACACCATAATTATAATTAGATAAAAATAAATCGGGTGTCTTTTTAAATGGTCCTTATTTATGTTAATTATTAAAATTACACTGATTTTCTATTTGTTCTTTTCTGTAAATAAAAATAATGATTATTTGTCTGTATTAAATATAGGGTAATTCTATTGGGCAGCATCTTCACTTAAAATTTTGAAAAATACTGTAATTCTTTTAAATATTTTCCTAGCATTTAGAAAGTTTATAAACACATTTCTTTGCATTTATTATGTTTATTTTAAACATAACATATATTTTACATTTAAATACTGCATTTACAACACCTTTTTATATTTTAAGGACGGTTTCACACCCAATTAAACTTGCTTTAAGTTTTTAGTTCTATTATGTATTTAATCAATACAAAATGTTCAAGAATGTGGCAGACTAAAAGCAGAGTGCTTCCATTGCAGCATATGATTACTCTAGTGACTAACACTACATACAGTATAGAATGCTGTACATTGCTTTCCTGATTGGGGAATGTCAATAATAAACAAGTGATAAGTATTTAGTTGAATGCTGAGGTAATGGAGTTGTTGTTCAAATAGCAATTCACAATGAAATTGCTCAAAATCTGAATTATATAAAAGTTCTATGTAAATTTTCACTCAAATTAGAAACTACAAAGAAATGCATATGATCATAACAGCTTAACTTGCATTAAATGTGAAATAATTATCTACAAAGTGCTGCTTTGGCCCTCTTAGAAAATGCAAGTGTGTCCTGTGACAGACCTGCACCTGGCATTCTGTTTGATACTGCCATCATAGAATCTCACTGCCTGAGGCCATCAAAAAGATTTAATGGATTCATAAAATACTTGTGATTAGTGTTACCTAAGGAAGGAGATATATTAAATGCACAATTATTTTTTCTTCTTTGAAATCATTTATGGATCATCATGTTTGTTTATGTCCTGTGGCCCTGCTCCAGAGAAGCAGGTTAGGAATATGGATTGACAAATGAATATTTGTTCATAATTTATTTCTTTGTGGCGCACCTCTCATGCACATCAATAAAACTTGATAACAGAATTATACCCAATAATTTCATGTATTAAATAATAAGGCATAAATGTAAGTATTGAATTCACCATTTAAACTCATTTCTACGATAGATTAACACTTGTGATGTTTTTCTAAAAGTTGTCCACTTGGCACAGTTACCGCATACTTAAAATATTGCTTTCCAATCTATGTAGACTCAGTATATTGAACATTACAGAATTTTCTGGAGGCTATGGGACTATCTGTTATGCAAAACCCTATAAACATGACTGTCAAAGGAGCATTTAAATCAAAAAATAAGATACAAAAGAGTCAAAACAAAGGGAAGTTTAGCTGAAAATAATAAAATAACTATGAAGCAAAACAGAAAACTCAGTACAAAGAATGCATATGCATGAACACACTTAATCTAATCAAATAACCTTATATGCTCTCCTGTCAGTTCCTTGATGTAACTTATTATATTGTTGGACAATAAATTTCATCAAATAATAATCTCAACAATTCTGCTACTCCTGGCAAAAACCTCCTTAAGTGATAACCATAGGCAAACCTAAGAAATAGTGAAAAATAGCTTGTCTTCTTCAGGTTTTTCTGCCAAATTCCTGTAACAAAATCAAAAATTATTATACTCTGAAATACACTTCTGAAGAGTAATGGTATATTTTATACATTTTATAATATTCTGCTTTTTAGAATCACTAACCACACTATCCTTGAAGACTGCAAAGAACCCATGTCAGCTTCACAGATGGAAATAAATGCTGATAAATATAACTTGTATTGTTAATAGTCATATTTCACATACAGTATATTTGAAAAAAAAAAATACTTGAAATTAAAAAAAAAATAGAAATTACCTATACTGTATTCATTGAAATCAAACATTTCTACATATCATTTAATTCATGCTTGTAATAAATTTCACTTATTGAAATGATCAGTAATTAAATGATATCTGAGTTCGGCCTTAAAGATAAATAACTTTCAACCAATTTTCATTAAATCTGACAAACAGTATCATATCTGCTAAAGAAAACTACCAAACGGTCTTTTGGCACTCTAATTTTTTCTGCTGCTAGTACTTCTTAGTTCAGATTGATGACGATAGAAAGAATGGACTATTTTTTTCTGTTCTTGGTAGGACGTATCATTAATGTATTAGGATTTTTTTACAGTGCTGCAAAAAGGTATTCGTCTGAACAAGTAATTGCTCACTTAGACTTAATAATTGGGCAAGACTTAATAAGTGGTAATGTTGCTGCCTTGAAGTAAGGAGACCAGGGTTTGTGTCCGGGTCCTATCTGCGTGGAGTTTGCATGTTCTCCCCATGTCTGTATGGGTCTCCCTCTGTCCAAAGACATGTGGCTTAAGTGAACTGGCATTCTTAACTTGGTCCTAGTATGTGATTGGTGTGTGTGTGTGTGTGGGTGTGATCGTCCTACGATGGACTGCTGCCCTGTCCAGAGTTTTGTTCCTGCCTTGTGCCCTATGCTAGGTGGGATAGGCTCCAGCAGACCCTCATGCACCTGTTCAGGGCTAACCAGTTTCAGAAAATGACTGACTGGCTTAATAGTTGGTTGCACCAGCTTTACCTTCAATAACTGCAACCAAGTGCATCCTATAATTCAGAATCAGTTTTTCACATTGCTGTTGGAGATATTTTAGCCCACTATTTTCTGCAGAGCTAATTCAGAAACATTAGTAGGTTTTCAAGGAGAAACTGCTTGTTTCAGATGCTGCCATGGTACTAGGTCTGAACCTTGACTAGTCCAATCCGAAACTTTAATTTTACTTCTTGTCAACCATTTTAATGTGGACTTGCTTTTGTACATTTGATCAAGGGTCTGCAAGGTCGGTCCTAGAGGGTTGTAGTGACTACACGGTTTTGCTACAACCCAATTTCTTAATGAGAAGTCAATTATTACTGTTGAAACACTTATTGCTTAAGCAACATCATTATGTTTCATTTTAGTTGTTTCACTTATTAAGATTCCCCACCCTAATTGCTTATTTAGATTTAAACAGATGTATTCACTGTTTTAGGATGCAAATGACAATTGAACCAGCAGATCTTCATCTATTATTTTATTAGTTACTGCTTTATGTATTCATTGTGAACTACCCACTTTAATAAAATATCTGTAAGAAAACTGTAGAGAAAACAGTGAAGGACTGAGAATTACCAATAATCTTCAGGCTACAAACCATTTGGGTGATATTCTCAGAAAGAAAAAAAATCTTCAATATAAGAATGACCTAACATTGTGGAATAAAAACACAAGCAACAGAATTAAATAAGACGTGTTATTTGCAAGGATTGGTTTCTAATTATGCAATACGGTTGTAATGCAAATGTGAAGCCATTATGGCCCTTCAGGACTGACTTTACAAATCTCTGTTTTAATAATAATAATATATTTTATTTATATAGCGCATTTCCCATGCTTAAGGCACTTCAACAGAATTTAAGAAAGAACGGCAGGGTATACAGTGTGAGAGATTGCCGGCCGTATATCCCGGCCAACACCCCCAAGCCGCCAGATGGAGAAATCCCTGCAACATGGAAGGGCCCCGAATTCCAGCAGGGCATCATGGATATTGGAGTTTTCCTTCACAGCCCTGCTGGATACCTTGGGGGCCAACAGAGGATGCTGCACGGAGGCCCAGAGACTCTAACGTGCCCTATAACCCGGAAGTATGTCTTAGTCACAGCGACAGGAGGAATGACGTGCTTCCGGGATGAAGAAAAGGACTTTTTATCTGACCTGGAAGTGATACGAGGTCACATGGACTGAAAGATTGAGAACACTTCTGGGTCAGGGATTATAAAAGGATGATGGGAGATCCCAGACGTCGAGCTGAGTTGGGAAGAAGGGTGGCTAAGCGTCTGGGAGTGGAGGATTGATTGTTTATTTGTGATTATCGATTTATATTGGAGTATTGTAGAGTGTTGGTGCTTGGTGCACACTATTATTATAATAAATAATCATTATTTGGACTTTATCCGGTGTCTGATGTCTGGTCTGAGGGTTCAAGAGGTCGACAGTGCCTCTATCTGTCACAGTTGGCGTAGTCTCGGCAGGAGGACCTGAATTTAAAATTTTTTTTACTGTGAACAGAATACCCCAAGAAGGCAGCGTCAAGACACGCAGAAAAAATCGCCACAAACCCTATTTTCAAGTCTGTCATGGGGAAGAAGAAGGCAAAGCAGGGCAACAATGCCAGCGGAGGTTCCATGTTCATCATGGCCGACACTCGGGATGAGTTACAGGGCGGCTACACGGATCGGGAGAGGCCTCCGGACGAAGAAAACTACAATGAAGTATGTACCGGGGATATAATAGATAACCTATTTAAAATAACTCATTTCGTACCGTGCACATACCTCAGAAAAGATCATCCGGAGGTTCTGCAGGATGTAGGAGAATCTCCCGAAGACGGTGTGGCACTTTTGTGCGGGCAGACGGACAACACACTGGGCTTCCGCATGTTTGACTTTTATCTGGTGTCTGACGTCTGGTCTGAGGGTTCAAGGGGTCAACAGTGCCTCTATCCGTCACAACAGTATATAACATTGTACAAACCAGATAAATAAAGAAGATTAAGACAGTAAATTCAGAGAAAAAGCCTAACAGACAACATAATTGATTGTATAGCACACACACATACAGGTTACATGAGCATCTTGACATACAAGTAAACTGAGAGAAGGATAATAAAGTCAAGTAGAACTAAAAGCCTTCCTGAACAGATGAGTTTTGAGTTGTTTTTTAAAAGAATTCATGGAGTCAGCTGATCTCATTAATTTCGGTAGGTCATTCCAGAGTCTGGGCGCTATACAGCTGAAGGCCCTGTCACCCATGGAGTGTAGATTAGTGTGGAGCACAACAAGATTTCCAGAATCAGAGGACCTTAGTGGGTGGACAGGCAAATAGTGATGGAGAAGGTCACTGATGTAGTTTGGCAAAAGGTCGTTTAAGGCTTTGTAGGTTATTAGTAGGATTTTATATTCGATTCTGTAAGACACAGGGAGCCAGTGAAGGTGGAGCAGGATGGGTGTTATGTGCTCGCTGCTGCTGGTTCGAGTAAGGACTCTTGCAGCCGAGTTTTGAATAAGCTGGAGCTGTGATATAAGATTAGAAGGGGCACCTGCCTGTAGGGAATTACAATAATCGATGCGGGATGTGATAAAAGCATGGACAAGTTTCTCAGCATTAGAAAAGGAGAGGAAGGAGCGAACTCGGGATATGTTACGCAGGTGAAAGTAAGAAAGTTTCTTAATGTGATTTATGTGGGTGGAATAAGAAAGGGATAAATCAAAAATGACACTAAGATTCTTTACAGTAGAGGCAGGTCTGATGAGATCACCGCCAAGATGGACTGGGAAAGAGCTCATTTTATTAAGTTGCACTTTAGTCCCAATTTGCAGGAGTTCAGATTTGTTGTAATTTAATTTTAAAAAGTTCTGCTCCATCCAGGTATTAATTTCACTGAGGCAGGTTGTGAGCTGAGAGAGCTCTGATGAAGTTCCACTTTTAACATTGAAATAGAGTTGAGTATCGTCTGCATAAAAATGATAACCCTGCCCAAAGCTACAAACAATATGGCCAAGGGGAAGCATATAAATACAGAAGAGAAGAGGACTGAGGACAGAGATATGCTACAGCTCACAGACAGATGACCAGACATTCTTTGTAGGAATTTTCTAATAAAGAGCAAAATTTGTGGCTTCTTCAATTATAACAACTTTTCCAGGTCTTGTGGCAGCAAAACAACCCCACACCATCGCTCTAACCCCACCTGCTAGACTATTGGTATAATGTTCTTACTGGAATGATGTGTTTGTTTTACAACAGACACATGCTGTCTAAAAAAGCCCCACTTTTTTCTCATCTCTCCATAGAACCTTATCCCCGAATGTTTGGGAATCATGTAGGTGCTTTGTACCAAAAGGCAAATTAAAATGTATACTCTTCCATGTTACCAGAAGTTTCTGTCTTACTGTTTTCCAATTGAAGCTAACTTTTGCTCAGTTTCTTTTTTGATTCTGGAGTAATGATGTAATGGCCAGTCTGGAAATAACAAAAAAAAAACTAGTAAAGAAAAAAAGGAATCAAGCAACAGTACAGGGGCTAGGCAAAAAGATAACCAAAACAAACAAGCAATGGGTCATAATAACAAGTAAGAGAGTCAAAAACCAAAAGTCAGAAAATGAAGCATCAAAAACATAAACAAAAATAAACTCAAAAACATAGCAAAAGAACCTAACACTAATTCTTACTGAAAACAATATTTAGCTTCCTTTAAACAAAGAAGCTGATAGTAAAGAATCTAAAACTTAGGCTGAGATTAGCAAGCCACCAAAACACAATTCAACTGAACTGAAATCCTACATAGCAATGGTAAACAACATGGTGTCACCCATGTTAAGATAACACACATTTGCAGAGCCCATGTAATACAAAATGATATCACAAGAGTGACAACAAAATAAAGTTTCATGAAAATAAAGATCAAGATCCAACACAAAACTTGTATAGAAACCAGAAAGTGACATTTTAGGATATTGAGGCATGAGTATGACATATGAAATCTATCTTTTGTTGAGAAAACAAGAAGCCTGTGTTTTTTTTTTTTGATTGTTACTTGAAGATCCTTCATGACTTCCTAGATGATTTTATGCTGTATCCTTGGAGTAAATACGTGTAGGAAAGCCACTACTAGGAAGCTTCAACTACTTTTCGTATCATTTTCCATTTTCCATTTCCATTACGGCTCATACTGTGGTTCAATGGAGTCCCAGAGCAATACAAATAGCTTTGTAGCCCATTTCAGATTAAATAAAGAAAGGTTTTTTTGATTTATTCAGTATTTCTGCTTGATTATGGATTATGTACTTGTTGAATCTGTTCTGACTTTAAAATGAAATAAAAAATTTATGAGGAAGGACCAGGAAAAGAGACACAAAAATGTAGCAGAGGTCAAAATTAGAGATCAACAAGAGAAACAACAAAACCAGAAACACTAACCCAGAAATCAAAGTACACAGCAAGTTTTATCCCAATTTTTCTCCACAAAAAAAAGCATATGGTTCTCATATAAATTCAATTGTGGATGCAAATGGTGACTTTTATATAGTCACACTAATGTTACTATGGTAATGCATGTTGCAAAACCAGCAAAATGATGGTGTGCCCACTGGAGAAAGAAAATGTGTATATAACTCTCTGAACTTTTCATTTCATGTCTAAGATTACTGGCTACATGTCATGTCTAAGAGACCGGACATGCTGCTTTTACCTTATTTTTGTTCTTCTTTCCTGAACTTAACAAACTTTCAAATTTGCCCATGACTTGGATGTTGTATGATTTCTTTTCCTAGTGGCCTGAGCGTATATAAAATGTTATTTCTATACTGAACAGGAAAGGAGGTTAAAGGCACAATGTTTTGCTGTATAGCCTACAGCTGAAATGTTGTGTCTTTAACTTCTTTTCCTTTTGAGTGTGCAAATAACCTTTAACTTTTATCTTTTGCAGCTGCACGCTGACACAGACCTACACTAACTTCATGCACACACACACACATATATATATATTCATATTTGTATATAACTGTAACCATATGGCAGAACACTAATGTTTTACTATTCTTTAAATTTGGAAAGAATCGCTGCACTTCACTTTCCTGTACATGTTTTGTATACTATATTATGGGTTTCTTTCATTTATTATTATTTTTTGTTTTGGGAAAACAGAATCTGAGCTAGGGCAAACACCAGGCATGATCCAGAAAGCATTTTTGGATGAGACTTCAGTGTATCACAACTACATGCACATGCGCTGGAGCATTTCTACAATCACCAGTTGAATGGACAGCACTTCTTTCAACTGTTGATGGAAAGCAAAATTTAACAGGAAGCCATAGCCGAACATCAGAGGAACATGAAAACATAATGAAGAAGGCTCTCCAATTTAAAATCAAACCAGTGATAAATCTATTGGGCTGTAAAGTGACTTTTTGGGATATTTTATTGCTTGTTCAGAATTATTCTTTCATAGCATCCCACATTCATTGCTTATATTTTAACTAAAACTCTCATATGAATTGTTAAATCAATTAATGCTTTATTCCTATTTGAAATAAATGTTATTTAATAGTATTTAATAGTCAGCAGTGAGGTCTAGAAACTGCTCTTGACATCCCATTCAATAAATTATAAATGGTCCACTGAAGATAGTGCAACCTAGTGGCCCCTGAAACTACAAGGTCACATGGTCATACTATACTGCTAGCTCACTGTATCACCTTAGGTAATTCTTTAGCATTCCTTTTGAGTCACACTGCACTAATATGCATTTATTTAAGGTCTAATACACATGTAAAGCAGTTTGAAAAGATGTTCAATTAGAAGAGTTACATATAAAGTAATAAGTCTGATTAAATTAACGTTGTATTTATAATAATTAAAGCTTTCAACCTGAATATCCTTTGATTTGACAACATTTAAAAAATAGCAATATACTGTACTGAAGTAAAAAAATGATTTTGCATCTGGTGTGATTGCTCAGGGGGCGTCTGTCTAGATGAAAGCATTCTCAAATGCAAAGTATTTTAAATGCCTTGCCAATTTCTGACAGTGTTCATGTTTGCTGCATTATTCTTATTCTTGGTAAACAGATAACTTAACAGTTAAAAAAAAAACAATCTACTATTATAAATAAGTCTTTTTGGAAACTTTATTGTAATGTTCCCCATACACTAAGTTTAATGTTTTACTTACACTTGTTAATTTTAAAACAAAGTTTTAATGGTTTCATAGCTTTATTTGTTGTGCTTTTGTTACAGGCTTGGTCAGTGTCCATGAGGAGTTTACATGTGACTCTGCTATTCTGGGCCCATAATTAGTTGTGTCTAAACAATGCTAGACAGACAAGTCTAGTGTACTTCCCTAGGTATACTAAAAATACACTAAAGAGTTTGCCCAGGGTAACTTACTGAGTTAGACGTACCCCGTCATATTACATCTAATTTTCATAGCCTTGAACACTTGCTTGCTTAGTCATGTCTGACTACTATACATTTCAACTAATATCCTATGAATGCTGATCTGTAGTGAACCAGCAACAGACAAGTAGGTAATAGAGCAAACAGTTATACCATACAGTTACAAAGGAGCAGCATTTGTGACACTTGCATGATACATTATATGGCAAATCATTCTTTGCCAAGTCATTTCAGCATTTCAACCCTTATTATTACTGTATGTAAAATTTCAAAATGCAGCTGTCAAAGAGAAGGGAGTTAACCACCAAAAGGACCTGTCACAAAATTTGATATTGAGGTTTTGAAATTCAATATCAGATTTAAAAAGCCGATATTAAAATTTCAATATGATGGGATCATATTTTGTATAGCTGACATCAAATTTTAAAACACAGGTATCAAATTCAGATTTGTGAGCTATAATACTCAATTTAATAATTAATGAAAAAGAACTTTTGGCAATATAGTGCATAAGACTAGCTTTTATTATAATATACACAACTTTAATTTAAGTCATTAAACTTCATACAACACACTGATTGTCCTCTCTCATCTATGCAGGATGGGTGTGAACTGAAGTGTACATCCATCCATTATCCAAACTGCTATATCTGAACTACAGGGTCACGGGGGTCTGCTGGAGCCAATTCCAGCCAACACAGGGCGCAAGGCAGGAAACAAACCCTGGGCAGGGCGCCAGCCCACCGCAGGGCACGCACACACACACACACATACACACACCAAGCACACACTAGGGACAATTTAGAATCTAACCTAACCTGCATGTCTTTGGACTGTGGGAGGAAACCGGAGTACCCGGAGGAAACCCATGTAGACATGGGGAGAACATGCAAACTCCACACAGGGAGGACCTGTGAAGCGAACCTGGGTCTCCTAACTGCGAGGCGGCAATGCTACCCATTGCTCCACCGTGCCGCCCAAGTGTGATACACTTTTTTATTTATTATGTACTGTATATTTTATCATATTAGAACATTAGTACAATTGCAACCACAACAGGCCATTTAGTCCAACAAGCTTGCCCATCCTATTCACCTAGATTGTCCAAAATAACATCAAGTCAAGATTTGAATGTTGCTAAAATCCTACACTACTACATGATGGAAAACATAATAATATCTAAAATATTCTTTAAAAAAAAATGCAACTTGAGATATATCTTAACAAGTGTCAAGAAAAGGTAAGCTGTACATGATTTGTTATCATAACAATCATAATAACTTTGAGTATGACATAAACAACTATTATTTTAGTAAACATTAAGATAAAATTAAAAACTAGAAAATGAGATAGCCATATCTGTACACATGACTTGAATATTCATTTTCAAATTGGTAATAAATACAATTATATAGGTCATATTTCTGCAAGAGACATGCTACATTATTCACTGTGTTTAGGCCTGTCACTGTGCTAAATAATGAGTTTCAGAGTGCTTAGATCTTCTGGTCAGTTGTCTCTTATTGTCCCTCGTAAGAAGTGTAAAACTAAAGGGGACAGGGCTTTTGCAGCTGCTGCTCCTCGCCTGTGGAACTCTTTACCTCATTACATAAAGGAGTCGTCTACAATTGAACTGTTCAAAACAAGATTAGACTCATTTCTATTCACTTGCTTTCTGTGACCTTCAGTAATACTGATGGTTTCCTCATTGTGATTATGTAATCTTACTTCTATTTATTAATTTATTTATGTTCATTTATTTTATTTCTATTTATGTTATTTATGTTAATTGTATGTTTTTTTCTTCTTTTAATGTAAAGCACTTTGGCCACAGCATTCCTATGTTGTTTTAAATGTGCTATATAAATAAATTGACATTGACATTATTAACATGAATATATTCATATTATCTGTATTTGTAAATAGTGAAAAATTATATATTTTTATTAATTTATAAAAAGATATAGAGATCTGCATCACACATATCTACATAACTCTTTTAAGTCTTTATTTGAATGATGGCAACAGTTGATGTTTGCAAGTGGGTAAGAAAAATATACCTATTTTAATATATATATATATATATAGCAATTATACATACAAATTAATATTATTTGTTACAAAATTAATTTTGCTGACTAATACCTAACTGAGGATTTTTAAGGTCATCCTAAAATCTGGATCATTAACAGTAGCAAGTAATAATTGCAATTTGTAATATGCAATGTTAATTTAGAAATACCAAAACTTATATTCTGCGGTGGGTTGGCACCCTGCCCAGGATTGGTTCCCTGCCTTGTGCCCTGTGTTGGCTGGGATTGGCTCCAGCAGACCCCCGTGACCCTGTGTTCGGATTCAGTGGGTTGGTAAATGGATGGATGGATGGAAAACTTATATTTCATATATGCACAGAAATGAGTGCTATTGTAGCATGAGATATTACTTTGCTTTTGTGCAACATAAGGCAATTTCATGAAAAAACACCTTCAACAGAAAAATTGGTCAACTGTGTTTTGAACTGTTAAATAGAAAACTATTTGCAAAGTGGTTGTGAACTTATGTTGCTCTTTCGGTACAAACTAAAAATCAAAATCTGCTTGGTTCAAGTTGTATTCACACTATTTTACAGAAATTAGCAGAGCCAGCTATTAAGTTTCATTACTCAGACTGTTCCTCATCAGTATGTGAGATCTATGCTCATCTGGAGAGGCCTTCAATGTGGCTGGGGTTGGTTTAATTAGTTCCATCTTTTCCTCTCATGCAGCTGACCCGTCAAATCATTGCTGGAATTGTTGTCATTTCTGAACACTTTCAAAGATCGATTTGAGTTGTGAAATGATCATTTTGTCCAAAATGAAGTCTCATCTTCCTGCTGTGTGAGTTGATGACAATGTTAAACAGCATTGAAAAGTTAGATCCTTAAAGAGACAATACATAAAATATGTGAACCTTACAAGAAACAGGTGCCATGTACAGCATAAATCAATGTAAAGCAAATAAATTAAAAGACAAAAAAAAACCTAGAATGTAAGAAAGAAGAGAATACTAACATTAGAACTATTTTAGTTTTACCCATATTTTCTATTATGTGTACATATGGAAATATCCTTAGATGACATCAAATGTAATCAATTTAACATTGGCAACTCTTTAAGTGCTCTGAAATATAATTTAAAAACAACTCAAACTGGGTCATTGACCTAGTTCCAGTTCTAGGCGTTAGTGAAAAGCAAACTTGGCTTTTGGCCGATTGATCTGAAGCGCTCTAAAACAATTCCTGGTTCCTGATGACCTGGTCAGTTTATTTTCTCAACAAATTTGAGCAAGGAATGTTTAGAAATTAGCATTTTCTTATACCATGCATCCAAAGCCTCGATCCGTTATGATTATGGTACACCAACGGGTGGATATAAATATGGCATATTCCCTATTAGGTAGAAAACGTGTTACTCAGTGAAGCAATATAGCATGAGAAGAAACAACAACAACAGATGAAGAAGCAGACTTTCAATGCCACTCATAGAAAATGCAAGCTAGGAGGTAAAACAGCTTAAAGTCAGCGAAAGTTCGAAAGAGCGACTGCTTACGGTAGAAGCGGAGCAGCTGACCGTTATTCTAAACCACCGCGACATCAGAATTTTGAATTTTCCCCACTGAGCCACAGATTACATATACTGATTGTCTCCTCTAAATATCTTCAAGGTTACATCCTCGAAAGTAGCCGCACGAACTGAGTATTCAAGGGGACAAGGAAGGCGATAAGCTTTGGCTAATTGCTCAGTACGCAAGGATTGTTAACCAAACGGGTTAAACCAAACGTAAACAAACGCCCTGAGGCCACTCCGACGGCGAGACGTCGAGAGGGAGCGGCCTGTGAGTCGTCGTGCTCGCGCTAATTTAGTGCTTCAGATTAAGATTTGTGCGAGGGCTCCCGAAGCGCGCGGTGTGTCCAGGTGACGTCATCCTCCCCGGCTTGCGCAGCTATTCCCAGACTCGGCTCTCGCTCTCAGTGTTTATTTGGTCGTTATGGCGGAGGGAGACGGAGATCTGCAACCTCAGCCGCCGCCGCTTGCCCTTGCTCTAGCGATACCGTCAACGATTAAACGGCAGAGCTTACGTCCTGCGCCTCGCGGTCCTGGGCCGGGACCTGGACCGGGCCTTCAGAACACACGATCTCTCAATCCGGAATCCTTACTGGACTGTGCCGCTAAGGCAGTGGCAGAGAAATGGGCCTTTGAAAGGGTGGAGGAGCGCTTTGAGCGTATCCCGGAGCCAGTCCAGCGCCGTATCGTTTACTGGTCCTTTCCAAGAAATGAGAAGGAAATCTGCATGTATTCATCTTTTCAGTGTAGAGGGAGTGCGGAGGACACGGCGACGACAGGCTCCGGGGCTTCGGTGGGTTCTGGGGCTGTCTCTGGAGGAGTTAACACCACCGGGGGGAGCAGCGGGGCTGGGGGCAGTGGGGACGGTCTGCCTTTCCGCCGAGGCATCCGGCTGCTGGAGAGCGGCTCTGTGGAGAATGTCCTACAAGTCGGTAAGTAGTCGACAGCTTTACGATGTATTTTTTTTACATTTTTATATTTTTCTTTTAACAACAAAGTTTTGCAAGCAATCGAAAGTTTAATAACTCTTTTGTAACCGAATATTCAGTCTAAATTGGGTTTGATAGCTGAAAGTCGAATCTTGTAATGCAGTGAAAGGCATGCATTCCTGGTTTAACATCTGATTTTTGATTTGGCGAGTTTTTTTGTCTCAAAGTGTGACGAGTCTAGGTGGAAACAGTTTTATGAGGACAGTAGATACAGTATTATGTGATATTGTGCACGTCCTTATCGGTTTGATTTAACAGTTTCAGAACGAAACGAACTGGAATATTACACGATCATGGATTGGCTGTTGATGATTGATGATCTCTGTTTATACATGTATTTAGTTTTTCTTAAGCGAAGGTCCGTTTGCTTTTCTGCCATATTTGCATGTATACATTATTTCCTTTGTAGATTGTTTGCTATCTTTAAATACGTGTCTTTCTTCTTTGGTGGTAGGTTTAACGCCCCCCTCCCCCAGTCAAATTTGTAATGTTTACACAAGGTGGTCATACTCGTGTATAAGCCAGCTTTTTTCCTCTTTAGCCCATAAACCAAATGCAATAGAATATCCCGTAATGTATTCAAGTTGATTGGATATGCCCTGTTTGTCGTATCTGAGTGAATGATTTGTAGTACTGAAAATAGCTTATAACGTACGTTTTAATTTAGTACATACAGTATTCCTTGTATGGTTTTACTATTTAATATGTTGAAGTTTTCTGCCTTCTGCACACGGTTTACATATAAAGGCTATATGTGCTCGAATTCTTTAAATGTGTACGCATGGTTAGCTTCTCCTAGGACTTTCAATCGTATCACATTATTCATCTTTACCTTGGTTTCATTTTGCATTAAATAACTGATTCTAATTCACGAAGTTGAAGTATATGTATTTCAGCGCAGATATCAATATTTTTTTATTTTTGTCGTTTTTGTCATCGTGATAGCGCGACTTTTGTGAAAAACATCTCTCGAGATAACCGTGACTGACCTTAGTATCAGTCATTTACGTAAATCATCACTGTAACTTGTTTATAAGAAAACGAAACCTGTGTAAAGTAATTTAAAGGTCCCCTAAAAGGAGAAAAAGCGTTGTGGGAAGATCAATGCTTTGACAGGACGCTAATGCTTGATAAATTTGGAAGGGAAACTATTGCATGCCACCGATGCTTTTGCAGCGTTCTGTATTCCCATCTGGAACGCAATTCAATGTTAATCGTATTAATTAAAAGAGAAATCCCATGGGGTTTAATTCAGACTGGTTTTGCCTTTTAAATAATAACGCGGTCTATTGGACAAATTGTGGTTTGTACGTTAAAGATTGGATGACACAAAGACTTTTTGCAGGTAACTATTTTTAGCTCAGGGTAAGCATAAATGTAAAGTGTCTTTCCATGTGGGGTGTGTGAGGGTATATATTGCAAACTGCATGTGTGTGTATACAGTATATGTATTTAAGTGTATATTTATTATATACATAATCGGCTCAAAAAAATTAAGGGAACACTTGATCATCACAGTCTAACACCAAGTCAGTTAAGCTTCTGTGATATCAATCTGACCAGTTAGGCGATTATGAATCCACTTCACTTGCTTTGGTGCAAATGAAAGTTACAACAGATGCACTGGAGAGGCAACAGCAAGACAACCCCCAAAAAGGGAATCGTTTTGCAGGTGGTGGCCACAGACCTTTGCTCTCTCCTTATCCTTCCTGACTGATTGTTCTCTAGTTTAGCATTTAATAGTGTCATAGTCACTACTGATAGCATGAGGAGGTATCTGCAGCTTTTTCAGGTTGCACAGGTAGTCCAGTTCCTCCAGGATGGCACATCCACACATGCCATCACAGAAAGGTTTGCTCTGTCTCCCAGCACAGTCTCAAGAGCATGGAGGAGATTTCAGGAGACAGACCGTTACTGGAGGAAAGCTGGATAGGGCAATAAAAGAGCATCAGCCCAGCAGCAGAACTGGTATCTGCTTCGTTGTGTGAGGAGGAACAGGAGGAGCACTGCCATAACCCTACAAAATGCCATCCAGCTGGCCACTGGTATGAATGGTCATATTTTCAGAAACAGGCTCCATGATCGCCCAACGTCATTTGATGGGACCTACACTCACAACCCACCAGCTCAGTTCAATTGACATTCATCAGAAAATACCACAATTGGCAGCTTTGCCATTGGTGCCCCATTCTTTTCACATATGATAGCAGGTTCACACAGAGCACACATGACAGACGTGAAAGAGTCTGGAGACCCTGTGGTGAATGTTATGCAGCCTGCAACATCATCCAGCAAGACCAGTTTGACGGTGGATCAATGATGGTCTGGGGATGCATATCCATGGAGGGTCACACAGACCTTCATGTACTAGGCAACAGTACCCTGACTGCTTTTAGGTACCAGGATGAAATCCTCGGAGCCATTGTCAGACCATACGCTGGTACAGTGGACCATAGTTCCCTCCTGGTGCAGGACAATGCCTGGTCTCATGGTCAGATTGTGTAGGCTGTTCTTGGATGATGAAGACATTGTTGCCATTGACTGTCCCGCACTTTTCCCTGACCTGAATCAATTTGAGAACCTGTAGGACATTATGTATTGGTCCACCTGACATCGCCAAGTAGCGCCACAGACTGCCCAGGAGCTCACTGTTGTCCTGATCCAGGTCTGGGAGGAGATCCCCCCCAGGGCACCATCTGCTGCCTCATCAGTAGCAAGCCCAGATGTAGTTGGGAGTGTATACAGGTACGCGGGGGCCATACAAACTACTGTGTCACATTATGATTTGGATCAGCCTGTGATTTTCAGTGTGATGTTGAATCTAGTCTTCATTGGGTTGGTGTTGAGTTTATTACATCATTTTGTTCTTGACGAATTACACAGTATTTTTCAATAAAAATTTTCTGTTTGAATCTCGATGAACAGAATATTCAATGTGTGATTTAAATGTTGCCTGTCAATTACATTGCCTATTCACTCTTCCACTACACATCTTTAAGGGCATAGGAAGAAAACTGGATTACCTAGAGAGAAAACTCGTGCAGACATGGAGAAAATGTGGATGGGATTTGAACCCTTGCTACCGGGGTACATAACATGCAATAGACAATGCTGTTATCACCATGCTCGCTGCATTAATTAAACATTCTCATAATTCTGGTATTTAGTTTTTATATTTATTTATATAATATACACTTTTTTTTTAGTTTTCTGGAAACATTTTGAAGTTATGAGGTTTAGGAGTCATCTAAAGTGATCAAGTGATTATGTTAAATAGTCAGAGGTGGGTAGAGTAGCCAAAAATTGTACTCAAGTAAGAGTAGTGTTACTTCAAAATAATATTACTCAAGTGGAAGTAAAAAGTAGTCATCCAAAAAATACTCGAGTAAAAAAAGTATTTGGTGAAAAGACTACTCAAGTACTGAGTAACTGTTTGAACATAATATATGATTTTTTTTTAGAAATGTTGTAATAAGACAGACAAAGTATAAAATAATGTACAAATTCTGCTATTTCCAAATAATAAAATAAAAAATGAGTAAAAATAAATAACATCTTTACAAAATAAAGATGCACAAATAACACAAAGTTCCAAATCTCAGTAATTCACAACAAAGCTTTTGAAGCCAATACCTACAGTAGGTAACATGTATGTTTGAACAGTGCAAACTACTTACAGTGACAAGATATACTGTACACTGACAGTATAATACTGCATATTCAATTGCACGACTGCGGGGAGTTAATGAGGTAGTTGGAGCGAGTCACATCTGCACGTGCGGGTGCGATCATTCTCAATTGTTTCATTGGCTTTCTGCGGCATGTGATTAAGGCCCACAGAGATGGGAGTGTATATATACGGGTCGGCACAAAAAAAGAAGGGGGAATCAAAGAAAAGGAGAAAAGAAGAGTCTGTAGGGGACTGGCATCTTCGCACACTTGCCCTCCAAATAGCACAGCTGATAGAAGATAACATTAGAACAAGGCATCTTGTGCACGTACAAGAAGTCTCACTTTATCATGACTGTCTGTGTCTGTGCATGTTTGGTTAAAACGCGCTTGTTCTTCACTCAGTGAAGTGATGGTTAAGCTTCAGCAGGAGTTGGCTTTCAAGGTTCTTGCAGTGAAGCTGTGACCGTTTAAGAGGGAACAGGAGCCCCACATGACTAAAAGTCTCTCACAGGCTGCAGACGCAGGAAGTTTGTGTGTGGTCATGTGACTGCATGGCTACGTCTGATTGGTTAAACGGAGTCGTGATTATTGTTGCTATGTCTGATTGGTGGTAAATGGTAAATGGTTAACTGCACATCCTACTTTTGTTAGGTAAATGTGTCCCATTTTTTTTTTTTTTTTTTTTTTTTTTGTGTATTCTCTTTTTTTATACCATGAGAAGAAATGGTCTAGTATTTTAAAGCAGTGGTTAAGAAGCAGAAACATCATTATCCAGCCTTTTTAAATTATGCCTATATTTTTAAGTTTTGTTTTAAAGGTTTTAATTATATTTAACTAAGGGGCTCTGCCCCCTGCTTGCTCCACTCGCCAACCCCCGTGCGGGCCCTATGCGCTAGTCATTTCCCGGAACTGCCGCTTGCGACTAATCATGCTGTGGTTTTGGATAAACATGAATATCAACTCTGGCTTTGATATCTCCGTCTTTCAAAATTATTATCGCTGACCATTTGTCACGTGTTGGTTTATTATATAATAAACATTGTCCATGTTTTTCAGATAAATTTCGTGTAAAGTGAGATACTTTTGGATGTATGGATTTGTAGCTGTAGAATTTCTAATATGTCTGATCGTTTAACTCTTTCAATTCTTTGTTGCATAGCTTCTCTGTGATCATAAATATAAACCTGACCGAATTGTGGCTCCTTTGAAATTAAACTTGTAGTACATTTAATTATTGCGGGACCACAGATTCTCATAGTGTATGGTCCTGAATCATGTAAATCTATGCTTGAGCATTGAATGATGCAAACGCAAACAAATTATTGTAGAGGCGGATATTTTGCCTGTAGTGTTTGTGGATTTCACTTTCACCAAATAACAAATCTTTTAATTCTCGCAGATACGCCTCTTCATTGGGAAGAAACACTACTTTTCCCTGATGGCAACACAAATTAGATGATCTACAAGTATCCGATTTAAACTTTAAACCAAACAATATCTCCATACTTCTGTCATATCACCTACGTCCATATATCCGATCTCTTTTTGCTGTTCCGTTATTTCACTGAATAATAATTTCCGTTTGTTAGCACTAGTGCAATCTTTACTATCAGTTTTTTGAGACTTTTGAATTTTAGTACTTTCATAATCTCTAACCTGCTCTGCATGTGTATCGTGCCAATGTTTTTGGACTTCTTTACGACATTCTACTTTGATTTCTATTCTTGTCTTTATTTCTACCCCCGCTTTTTTCTTTCCAAAGCTTTTTGGCCTCTTTTTGACGTGCTGCCCTTTCTAGATGAAACTTCAACAACTAAGCGAAGAAGAAAGTATAAAATTATTATCCAGAAAAGAACTACATTGAAGGAAACAAATAGATTGTATGTCTTGTATTAAAATCAGGAAAACGTAAAAATTTTATAAGAGCTGAGAGCACAAGAACTGTGTCTGACAATAATATTCACACCAATGAGAGGAAAGTGGAGCGTGGGCATGGTTAAATCTCCTGGCACAAAGTCTTGTCTCGCGGGACTTGGAATTATCTCTCTGAAAAAGTCTCGTCTCGTCCCAGGATTTTTTTATATAATAGAGAGATATGCAATACATTTCATTTTGAAGGAATCTTTATATATAACCCTATTCATTTAAAACCATATAAGTTTATATAATTTTCAGCAAACACATGCATTTTTTTTCATTTTTATACTTTGTGAAATAAGCTGGTTTACTTTCACTCTGAAAACATTTATTTTATGTAGTTTATTACTTTTTAAACTAAATAAATTTACTATATGCTAGGTAAATATGGATAAACTGTATAATGATTAGAATCCATGCCTGTCTTCCCAATTATTTGAATGTATATTTTTAAAAATGTTGTGGGGGTGTTAACTTGTTCATTTCTATATGAAAGTGTGTATTTGGTCAAATAGTGCAAGGGCACAACTTGTTTTCTAATGAAGAACTCTGAATCCTTTTACCACGTGCTTTCTTTTTCATTACTAGATTAGAAGAAATTAGATAATGAGAAAGATGTTTCTGATTTTTTTTCTATGTGACATTTTATGCAGAGAGTAACATTTCTAACAGCTAATTTCTAGACTGAAAAATGCATAGCTGTCACAAAATGTAGGAGCAGTGGCTTATTGATATTTTTTAGTGTATCTATAAACTTGCAACAGACAGCTGCATGCCTTTTGAAGCACTACTATTTTTGTCTACCGTGTCCACCACAGGTGCCTAGATGTTTTTAATGTGTGATTTTCACATAGTAATCTGCTGCCCTGGATGTTCAGCCTTTCTTTTCAACAACGGTGTAGGTTCCCTCATCTTTTCAAATAAAAACTGCCAAAGATTCTGTTGTTTTTTGGACATGAAGCAAATTAAATGGGAGCTTGGAGCTATCTGCCGTCTCCGGTGTGGATTGTTTAGGCTCTACTCATTTTGGATGTCGACTGAGATTATGTTTATGTTGCACAGCTTACTTATATCTTTGCTTTTATCCAGTGCACTGTTTGAATCCGTAGTAAGTCCAAACATCTGATTTAAGTGTTGAAGACACTGATTTCAGTTAAAGAGGACACACCATTTTATGTGAGATAGTAAATTGCTTTTTCCATGGAAAATCATAACAGGCAATTTAGCGACATCTACTGGATTGGATGCCAAAAAGTAGATAAGCAAAAATGTAAATAAAATAATTGAGCAGGTTAGAGATTCACAAGATCGATCTTGAAACTTTAAAAAACTGCATCCAATCGTTTAAACAAAAAATGATTAATCAGAAAATCGATATTTGTATCCAGGCCTAATAGATACACACACGTGTGTGTGTGTGTGTGTGTGTGTATGTATGTATGTATAATATATATATATAAATACATTTGTTTTTTGCAAGTTGGTTAGTAGAAAGACACCTGCCAAATAGTATTACTGAATCACACTTTTCAATGCATAACATTTGATACCTTTTAGTTGCAATCAACAGTAATTGAAATTCCCTAATTACCTGCAGGAAAGGCTTAGTGTAACTGCTACAGCATACACAACAATAACTGATGAAAAACTACATTCCATGTTTTTGGATAATCATAAGTTATTTGCCATAATGCTTTTTCCAAGTTTAGTTTCCACAGTCTCACAATTTGCTAAATGATGTAAACAATCTAAACTTTTAATTTTTGTGCCCTTTCCCTATAGCAGTGTTTTTTGATTACTGTATGTGATTCCTTTACAATTTCTCTTTCTATGAAGTGTAAAGTAGCATTGAAGTTCTCAGTTTAGTATGTCCATTTTGTTGATGTTCATAGGCATTATCCAACAGAAAAAAGTCTGTTACTTAAAGATCTGAAATAAACACCTGAGATATTTCATATCTGCTTGCAGATCTTCAAAATACTCAAATATAAAAATCTTTTTGTAACCCACTATACCATATGTGCAGAGTAGAGATTTAAGGCATTTTCACACTAGTTCAATTGGTGTAGTTTTTTCAAACTCTGGTGTGAATATGGCAGTCATACTCTGGTGTGGGAAAAACACCTATACAAAGACCCTTTGGAAAGGGTGGTTTCAATGGGGTACCAAGTGTACCCTGGTCTGGTCTGCACGAGGTCTGAATGTGACCCGACACAAGACTGATTTAGCTACAGAAAACACTGTGCATTATGAGTGAAATTATGCATGCTGTGGTAGTGAAGCTAAGCCTCTCCCTGCAGGTAATTAGGGAATCTCATTCACAGCATAATGAGTCAAGGGTTAATGTAAATCATTAAATACAATAAAAGATAAAGATAAATATAGACATAGGTTTGTTCAGATTGACTGGAAACTTTGGGACTTAGGTACAAATGTGACACAATTCACATTTAAAATAACTACTGATTCATGCACTTGATAAATGCCTCAGTCAGAACTGTACTTGATTTGAAAAAGAAAAAAAAGAGGGGGGAAAAGGGGGGTGTAAATTCACTTGTGATTAGGTCGCTCAAAATACATACAGAGACGGCAAAAAACAGACTGCAGTTGTCTGTGAGCCCTGCTATCCTACCCACAAGCTTACTGCCCTCAGTGGAGCTTGCCTTCTTTTGCGCTCTTTCCTATTTGAAACATGTTCTTTTCGTACCATTGTAGCAAATAATTTTCAAATGTTCTTCAAGTTGTTTGTTAAGAAGTGTTTTGCTCATAGAGGTGTGTTGTTAAATAAACCAAATTATTATGGAAAATGTTGCAGTGCTCAATCACAACTGTTGGCTAAACTCCATGAAATTTGCAATGTAAAACTCAGCTGGACTAAGTGGAAATTGAAACAAAGTAATTTATCATTCCCTGATTCAGAACAAAGCAAACGGACTGCGTATGAAAATGCCTTTAGACATCCCATTTGTGTCTGCTACTACTCAACTCACTTTTTGATATTTTGTTTATTTTTAAAAGCAATGATTTGAATTACAGAGGCAACATGATTATGTATCTATAACACTACTGTTTAACAGCTATAGGGTATTTAGATTAAATCCTGGCCTTGTCACTGTGAAACTTGAACATTCTTGCTACTTCTGTGTGACTGTTTCTCTACTACTTAGATTTTTTTCTCACTTCCCAAAGATCTGTGTATTAGATCAATTGTTAACTTTAAATTGGCTAAATGTAGTTGTGTAGGTGGCTATATCATGCTGGACTAGCACTTTGTTCAACTGTTGAAGGTAATTGATAATTGATAAATATGATAATTGAATATAAAGTAGACTTTTTCTTTTGTGAATTGTAATGGAAAGGTGGTATTAAAAGCTTTAGTCCTGCAAAAATAATTTCTGTATTGCAGATACTTTTGCTTTCACCCAGCTGACCTACATTAGGTGCCAAAAACAACAATAAACTAAATAACCATATATTTTGTTTTTCTAGTCTACTAGATGATCTTGCAAGAGTAGTTTTTGTCCCCATTCCCTGGTGACTGCTTGGACCCTTGTTGCTTAACATTGGCGTACTGGGTAAAAAAGCCAATGGACAGGATGAAATTGACTTTAGTGGAAAGGTGTCTCTGTGGGTGTGGGTGAAGTTGGCCCTCCAAACTTTTGTATGGAGGTATTTCCTTTTGAGGCCTGGCCTATAGATATCCTGTATCCAAATGACAAATTACAGACTGCCTTTTAGGATATTTTAAACCTCCCATAAAGATTTTAATGTAGTGCAATTAATTGTAGTGAAATAAACTATGTTATTAGTTTAAATTACTTGCATTAGGAATTAGGCATATTCATGTTTTTCAGTTCTCTACTGAGCATGCAAGGCAATACAAAGAGTTAATGTTTTCTTTGAATTTGTGATAATGCAACTTCTGCACTGTAATCGATAAGAACAACTATTATTGCACACTCTGGTAGAATCATAAAATATGTTTCCATGTGTTCCTTGTTTTTATGTTCTTCTAAGTAACCTTCAGAAAATACTTCTTAAAAGATTTTAAAATGCACCATAAGTCTCCATGTTGAGAGTAAGTTATTTTATGAAAATGCGTTATGTTCACAAATGTTGTAGTATGAAACATTTTAAGATGCTGTGCATTTGAAAGTCTAGTCTGCTAAGTAAAGTGCTTTTATGCAGTCTGAGTGCTAACTAGAGAAAAAAGGAAAAGTCAGAGTACCTTTAAATATACTTTCGTCCCTTCTGTGAATGAATATGCTGTTTTAGGGAGCATTTTGCCCTTTGTTTTTTTTTTTTACTGCATCTGTTAGTATTGAATAATACTGTATTGTCATTATAAATGTAAAATATTATTCTTTTAGTTACCAAGTAATTTAAAGTAGAGGCAGAAATTGCAATTTCTGTAATTTTATTTTGTGATTCAAAGTAGAATATATAATCTGTTAAAGTCCTCTAACACATAAGATTAACTGAATTTATAGACTTTGTTTGAAGACCGTTCTTTTGTTATTTACAGTTTATGATTACCCTATAATTGTGACTGAGCATTAGCCCACAAGCTTGGATGTCTGTTTGGAAAAACCTGTTTTCATTGTTCATTTGAATAATTACAGAATCCTTATCCATCCATCCATCCATTTTCCAACTCGCTGAATCCGAACACAGGGTCACGGGGGGTCTGCTGGAGCCAATCCCAGCCAGAACAGAGCACAAGGCAGGAACCAATCCTGGGCAGGGTGCCAACCCACCGCAGGACACACACAAACACATCCACACACCAAACACACACTAGGGCCAATTTAGAATCGGCAATCCACTCTGCATGTCTTTGGACCGTGGGAGGAAACTGGAGCGCCCGGAGGAAACCCACACAGTCACGGGGAGAACATGCCAACTCCACACAGGGAGGACCCGGGAAGCGAACCCAGGTCCCCAGATCTTCCAACTGCGAGGCAGCAGCGCTACCCACTGCGCCACTGTGCCGCCCCAGAATCCTTATTTTATTAAGTATTTTATTACTGAATCCTTATTTTAATAATATAAACTTTAAAAATAAATTACAATTCATGAGTGCTGAAAATAATTTAAAAGATTAAAGCAAATATGAATTTAAATAAGATTTTTAAATATATTTGTTATATTGCAAGAGAGTTGTTATGAGCATTATAAAAATAAATATTGTATATTTTGGCATAAAACACTACAATATGTGTTCTTTGAAAGACATTTTTAAGTGGAACATACCATTTGAAGTGTTTTTTTAGATTTATAAATATTTATAGATTTATCTATAGTATTTATAGATAACTTTCAATTGAACTTTTTTGTACTTTAATGAATCAGTTTATACTTGAATGTATACATTTTGCTTTGCAGCTAGTTGTGTACTTTACTGTAGAGCTGCAGTCTCTCCCAAAGTTTGTATTCCCCTAAAAGAACTAAATTCAAAATCATCTAAGAATCTATTTGGGTATACTTTTTTAACCAGCACCTCAGCATGGTATGTTAGCGGGGTGGAGAGTATGAGGCACCATAGAAGCTTTCAGAATGACGCACAAACTTAAAGGTTCCCTCTCCTTCCTTTGTAAAGTCTCAGTAATTTCAAATGAAAGAAAAAAAAGAATTCCTGTGGGACTTAGCAAATCCAGCTTGGGTTTGGAAGTAGTTTAATGGGCAAGCATCCAATCTTTTGCACATACTAATGTTGATCCTGTGGTGTTATCTTGCTGAGATCTGAAGTAGCCCTATTCTTAAACCTTTACAGCTTTTTAATGAATGGAAGTGACTTGTTAACTTAGTCACCCAGCCCTTAAACACCCCTCCTCCAACTTCATTTATTAAAAGAAATATCCCACGCTACACATAAGATTATATAACTGCTAGTAATATGCATTGTTTTACCGTAAATTTTTTTTGTTTGCATTAAAGTTTTATACACATCGGTGAAGCAGACGGAAAGATAAGTCAATCATTCTATAAATGAATAATAATAGTCATTTTAACATATTTGCTGTTTGAAAATATTTTCTGACCAAATAGTATTTTCATACTTATATCAGTGCAAAGTTTGTTTTGGACTTTCATCTGTTTACTAACCCACTTAATGTAATTTGTAGGGTCACTGGGAATACTACTGGAGTTGTGCACATGAAATGTTATGATGGTAAATATGGCTGTGAAATATATTTACTAGTAACAGTTGTAAAGACATTGTTAATTTGTTTAAGTATATATAGATATTTTCAAGATCATATGAAAGTGAGAACTATTAAATCATATTCTTTTTATCTTTTTATGGGAAAGGAATTAGATTTTTAAAATAACGTGCATACAATGGTTTTTTAATGAACAGAGTATGTCTTATACTAGAAGTGTAGAAATAATATTTTTTTCTTTTTGTGTAGATGTGGAAATACCCCACCTGGGGGCCTTGTTTAGAGCTGTTAGCTTGTTATTGAAGTTTTGGTGGATGAAAGAATCTGCTTTGTGGATTCGTGCTGGGATTTCCCTGCTATCAGCGTCAGTACCTCTTGTCAAAAGCCCACACTAAAAAGGCATTTAAATATCCACCAACCATTATTCTTTTTGGATTTTATTAAATGTTCTTTTTCTGTTATATGTGAGCAGACAATAATACTCCTATATTGAACTACTTTCAAGTAATCTTCAATTGTACTGCAGTATTTTAGACCTTTAGTATTTTAGACCTTTAAAGTTTTTCAAACATGAGGAAATCATTCAGTCTATTACAATTCTTTGGCTAGCTAAAGCTAAGTTGTTATCTATAGACAGTTTTATAGACATTTCCTTCAGCCTCATGACTCCTAAAGTTGTGGGTTTATTTTCCTTCCCGTTTTTCTGTCATTGTGCTGCAGTTTCCACCTTGAACATATTTGGTCTTAATTTCCACTTGTAGTCTTGACTGCATGTCCTTTGTTCAAGGCATGTTTATGGATGCTGTTGTCTGCACATCCTTTAGTGTTACTGTTTTTTATTCTTTTACTTATTTGTTGGAATAGTTTGGTGACCAGAACTTCACACATTACTACACTATTCAGTATATGTAATGGCACATTGTAGAGTTTGAACATTGAACAGTTATGATCATTAAATTGACTCTTAGTTACCTCTTTACATTATGTAGAGGGTGAAATTGTTGTGTCCATGTAAACCCTGTGTCACTTTCACGGTCTGATTTTTGCAGGCACTGTCATCTGTTATTCATGATATATATTCTGTTTTTCCTACATGTAGCCTCTTTACAATATACCAAAAATGCTCATCCTTTGCTTTTGAATGTTTAATGTATGGGTTTATTCTCTTAAATGTATACCCTCTGTTATTAGTGGACACTTGGTAGAAAACAACTCATTTTGTTTTCTACAAAATGCTTTGTATTTGACAGCATTTTTCCTTTTTTTTTAATTTCTATAATTTTATTTTCTGATTCAAAGTAGGGCATGCAGAATTCTGTTAGTTTAATTTAAGCAACTTTATAAGATGAAGTAAAATTTGTACACATTTGAAGAATTTCTTTTTGAGTTTCTTTTTAAAGCTTTGTTGGGTGTCTCTTGTTTCTCCATTTGTGCTTGAGCCTTAGCTTTCCAACTTTTTGAAGGCAGCAAGTGTATGTTTTTACCCATTTGGAAAACATGCTTTTATTGTGCATCTAAACAATAATTGAGTCCTTAAAATTAGTTAGGCTAATAACATTGAAAAAAATCATGAGTCATGGATGTTAAACATTAAAAATGAATGTTTATATTTATTGTAATCCGAAGGGTTCAGAAATATATTTATAAATGCAGTTCTTATGATATTAGGTTTTAATAGCCTTACAGGAAACATTAGCTTTAAGCATATGTCTTTATAGTAATATATTATGACAGAGTATACATCATATTAAAAATGATTTGAAGATATTTGAAGTGAGTATTAATTCAGGAGATGGAATATGTTTATTTCAGAGGCTAAGCGTTTATAGTCTCATCTAGATCTAATGATTCAGTAAATAGCATGTCTATCCAAAAATTTTTCCCAGACCACTCCTGATTTATTAACCTTTTTCAAGAATAAGCTCAAACTTACACTAACTGTATAGCTGACTGCATTTGTTTTTCTATCTCTCGCATTTCAGAGTTATTTGCTACATTTGGAGAAATTGATTGTTTATATCTAGTCTACCTTTTTTCAGCATCAAGGCCCCTATGAAACTTACACATACACACACACACAAAGGCGCTTTGGAAATAATGAGTCTGTGAAGCAGTATTTACAGGAACATGCTGAACAAGTGGGACCCTATCCTGGAATTATTGGTTAAATTACTACAGGTTTCTAGGCACCTAATGTGTTTCACTCATAAGGACAATTAATTATTGTGCAGAAGTGTTTTGTGCTTTAGTTTTTCTTAATCCATTTCCAGAACTTGTGAACTAGTGCGATAAGGCAAAACTGTCATCTTGCTCCAAATTAACAACTGTAGCTTGACTGAATAAGTTCATATGTAAACAAAAAAGGTTTTTACTAATTAAAATGTGTATGAATTTATGTATGTATGTATGGATATATTTATAAATTTGTTTGAAAAGTGTATTCATTATTAAAAATGGCATTGAAATCTCTCCCCCACACTATGCGACTCTTCAATTCCACCTGGGGGGGGTGTAAACATTAACACTATACAATATTATTGTCTATTATACCTGCCGTGCACTCTTCACCTTGCAGCTTTTTTTTTTTTTTTTTTTTTTTATATATAAACTTGCACTGCATTTTTATTGCTCTTTAATTAGTTTTGGTTTTATCAGTATGCTGCTGCTGGAGTATGTGAATTATGGGGATTAATAAAGTATCCATCCATCCATCCATCCATTGTTTTTCAGTGTTGTATATACAAATACGCACGGGGTGCTTCAAGTAATAATATAACATAGTGTTACCTCAGTTTTAATTCAGAATGGACTAATGCATAACCAATAAACAATGAAGCCTGAGAAAACAAAAATAGAAGGACTACAGACAAATTAAATTAAGAAGCCAAATACAGCGGATGTTAGATTGAATAGTCAGTGGGGAGATCAATTACATTACTATGATTGACTCTTCTTCAGGTAACAGTCATTTCAATCCATCAGCCTCAATTTGTGATTTCAAGGTATAGTGTACAATAAAAACATTTGGAGTACTGCATCTGTAGCTTTTAACATTACAAAAAGACACATTAGGCAGACAGTCTACTGCCACTATTTTCAGCTGAGCTGTTTATTATTTGGAAATAGTTGAAGTATTGGTAAGTTAAAGGCAAACTTGTCGATTGTGTTTTTGAAACCTACTCCGTTAAAATAATAAAGTAGTATTACATAATATATTAATATTAGGCATTTTGGTCTTTTCCCATCTGTGGTATTTATACACTTTTTCATGAACCTGCTTTTTCCATTTGTTGGGAACTGGACCAGATTTTGCTGACATAATGGATAATCTTGTGATTGTAACTGTATGAAATTCCACTCCAGGCAGATCGTCAGAAATTCACACATTTCACCTTTACTGGGCCAATTTAGAGTTGTGAGTCATCCTAGCATGAAAGTCTTTGTGATTTGGAAAGAAATAAGTACACCAATGCAGCTGTGTCAAGAATTTGAAGTAATCGCACTACACAAACAGTGATTGTGCAAGGAATCGGACATATGTCCCTGAATTTATAAATCGTTAATTCTAAATACTGTTCCACAGTTGTCTCAACATTTCCACATAAGTATTTTTATGTTCTAAATATTTTTATATATTGTTCCTTTTACATCTGTAGGATTTCTATTCATTTTTCAAGTGGATTGTGTTAATTGCGAAATATTTTCATTAAAATAGTTTATATCCATTTTTTCTTCTGACTGTTTTGCTTCTAATAATTTCATACATTTTTATGTATGTGGTACCTTGAAAGGAACAACTCCAGTTGTACAGTGGTTGCAGTGTAAATGCAGAGAAAACATAATTGTTTTTCTCAGTTTAGCTTGAAAATGTTTTATAAATATACTTAACAGTTCTTTAGATTCATACTGTCATTGAAAATGAAACATACATTACTTTTAGCTTCTACCCTGCCTGTTATTTGAAGAACAACTTTATATCTACATACTAATACATGCTGTTTACAGTCCTGCATGCTTAATATTATAAGGGATAAGAAAAATTAAATATTTTCTAGCTGTAACACAGAACAGCAATGGAAATTTTACTTTTACTCTACAGTAAATTTAGATTTTGTAAAAGGAAATTATACAGTAGAAAATGTCCCTTTATACATCCTATGAAGACTGATATTTTGCCTCTTACCTGGTTGTGTCTGCTTTCTGCAACAGCTTAAATAAGCACTGGAATAATGTAACCAGTTAAGCTAGTGAAAAATCAACAGTACCTAGGGAGAACATGCAAACATTGCACACAATGGTTGGGCTTCAAAAGTAGAATCTACTGCAATAATGAATATTGTCATTAAATGTCTTGGCTAATTGTCAACCAATCAATCAGATCTGTTTTCATTTTACTTACCTGATTTGTCAATTGGCATGGAAGTTTTTAGTTTTATGTTGTAAGAAAATGTCACGATTAAACGTTGACCATCTTGGTTGAGATTTGATGCTTAGCTCGTTTAACACAGTAGAACATTACAGTAAATAAATACTGTTTACTTTGTATTATTCACCCAGTCCTGCCACATATGTGCAATTTATTTAAGAGAATACCTACAAAAGCATTTACATTCTATCTGCTTTATTTAACCTTCTGTTATTACGCAGAATCAGCTTTCATTTACTTTACACATTACATTGGATTCAGCTTCCATGAATTAAGTGAAGCATTTTCTGGTAGGGACAAAGAATTGCTTTTTTATAGTTCCATTAGAGTGTTTGCAAAAAGTGGACAATGACATTTTAACTTTCTTGTATTAATACAGTATGTATAAGCTTGCACTGTGGACACCTAATATACAATGTAGAAGTTAAGCATGTGATGTTCTGCAGTTACCCAGTGGCTCCTATTTAGTTCATAAAAAGGGGAAATTAAGTAAATCAGTAATCTGGTATAGATCTGGCATACTACTCTTGTGTATTATCATGCTTTAGTACCTGAGGTTCTTGAACAGTTTGTCTGACAAACTTTAAGCAAGTTTCATTTAAGCCTTTTTTCATTTGATGATTCACGTCATTAAGTTTCTGCAGTATGAATCAAGAATTTTTTTTGAATGAATGGATAGATTGTGTTTCCTTACAAACATGTGTTTCTATTGAAATGAAGAGCATTATACTTTTTGAAGGCTGTGATCAATGCTGGACATGAGCATGCAGCATGAATAGAATAAAGCAATCTTTCCAGCAGTGATTGAAAGTGAATTCAGAAAAGTGAAAATGGCAGTCTTATCTGAGTGAAAACTGGTTTAAAGAGTGGTTGGCTAGATGGTTAGAATCACAATGGACATAAAAAATGAGCAGTGTAGCAAACTACAACCTAATTTCAGTATTTCTGTCAATATGAAGTCATGCATTCTGATCGTATTGTCAATGCCTAAGTACTTCATTATTGCATTTGGTTTTCAAATTGGTCAGATAGTTTGCAAGGCATAAATTGTTAGTCATGTATGTTAAGCTATACAGTACTGTGCAAAAGTTTTAGGCAGGTGTGAAAAAATGCTGTAAACAAAGAATGCTTTCAGAAATATAAATGATTGTTTATTGTTATCAATTTACAAAAGGCAAAGTGAGCGAACAAAAGAAAAATCTAAATCTAATGATTATCAATGTCACATGTAGGTTGAAACACAGTCATTAACTGAAACAGGAACAGCTGTGTAGGAGGCTTAAAACTGGGTGAGGAACAGCTAAACTCTGCTACCAAGGTGAGGTTGTGGAAGACAGTTTCATGTCATGGCAAGATTGAGCACAGCAACAAGACACAAGGTAGTTATACTGCATCAGCAAGGTCTCTCCCAGACAAAGATTTCAAAGCAAACTGGGGTTTCAAGATGTGCTATTCAAGCTCTTTTGAAGAAGCACAAAGAAACGGGCAACGTTGAGGATCGTAGACGCAGTGGTTAGCCAAGGAAACTTAGTGCAGCAGATGAAAGACACATCAACCTTATTACCCTTCGAAACTGGAAGATGTCCAGCAGTGCCATCAGCTCAGAACTGGAAGAAACCAGTGGGACCCAGGTACACCCATCTACTGTCTGGAGAAGTCTGGCCAGAAGTGGTCTTCATGGAAGAGTTGCAGCCAAAAAGCCATACCTCCGACATGGAAACAAGGCCAAGCGACTCAAGTATGCACGAAAACATAGGAACTGGGGTGCAGAAAAATGGCAGCAGGTGCTCTGGACTGATGAGTCAAAATGTGAAATATTTGGCTGTAGCAGAAGGCAGTTTGTTCGTCAAAGGGCTGGAGAGCGGTACAATAATGAGTGTCTGCAGGCAACAGTGAAGAATGGTGGAGGTTCCTTGAACGTTTGGGGCTGCATTTCTGCAAATGGAGTTGGAGATTTGGTCAGGAATAATGGTGTTCTCAATGCTGAGAAATACAGGCAGATACTTATTCATCATGCAGTACCATCAGGGAGGCGTATGATTGGCCCCAAATTTATTCTGCAGCAGGACATCAACCCCAAACATACAGCCAAAGTCATTAAGAACTATCTTCAGTGTAAAGAAGAACAAGAAGTCCTGGAAGTGATGGTATGGCCCCCACAGAGCTCTGATCTCAACATCATCGAGTGTGTCTGGGATTACATGAAGAGACGGAAGGATGTGAGGACGCCTACATCCACAGAAGATCTGTGGTTAGTTCTCCCAAGATTTTTGGAACAACCTACCAGCCGAGTTCCTTCAAAAACTGTGTGCAAGTGTACCTAGAAGAATTGATGCTGTTTTGAAGGCAAAGGGTGGTCACACCAAATATAGATTTGATTTAGATTTCTCTTTTGTTCATTCACTGCATTTTGTTGATTGAAGAAAATAAATGATTAACACTTCCATTTTTGAAAGCATTCTTTGTTTACAGCATTTTTACACACCTGCCTAAAACTTTTACACAGTACTGTATGTCAAGTCTGCCTTTTCATATTTGGATCATTGCTGATTTAAGTGGAATTGCTTGTAAATCCAACACCAGTTGGTCAATGTGGGTTTAATGCTAGGATCTTCCATTCTGACCTGAAATGGAAACTCTGAGCATAATAAACTCAGTGTACATCCCAGTTGCATTGTGGTTTGCTAAAGGCATCTGATTTCTTTGATGCAGATTCTGCTTTTTTTAGACATTGGTGTCTAACTCTGAGTTCCATTAAAAAGAGATATCTTAAACCATTTCATGGGTTAAACTGTTTATTTTTTTCTTCATTATAGAATAAAACAAATACTGGTCTCTTTACCCATTAATGAATTGTTAAAAACACATTCTTGTCATAATAAAGATATTTAGATTTTTGGTATATTGGTGCAACATTATTAGCATTTGTTTTTGTATTAAAATTAAAACCTTGGTGTTTTTTCACTCCTGTCTGTTGTTCTTTTTCCATTGTATTTACACTGTCCTGTGGTGGGTTGGCACCCTGCCCGGGATTGGTTCCTGCCTTGTGCCCTGTGTTGGCTGGGATTGGCTCCAGCAGACCCCCGTGACCCTGTGTTCGGATTCAGCTGGTTGGAAAATGGATGGATATTCCAAGACTTTGCCATTTTTCATTTAGTGAATCTAAATTTCCATACTTTAGTCAAGTGATTTCTGCATGCATTATCTAATGTTCTTTCTAGATTCATTCTTAATTTACACCATCACATTGTGAGAGAGCCTCTCACTCACCATGACTTTTGTCAGTGTGATTTTGAACCTATCAACTGACATTGGATTATACTAGTAAGGATTGCACTACCTTGTTTGTACTGACAGAATAAAAACATTCAAGTTTCTTTTGTATTGGTAAGTAATCCTTTAAGGTAAAGTAAGTAAGATAGTAATAGTAGGAAACAGACTGTGTAATACCAAAATAAATCTATCCTGTCTTGTTTGAATGAGTTTCATAGTGTCAATAGTATAGCATAGATAATACTGCTTTTTGCTGGAATGGCATATACTTTCTTGAAAATGCTTCAATGTATGGCTGAGATCATTTTGCATCTTTTTCAACGTAGTCAACTAATCTTACATTCTGAAAATTTTAAACATTATAGAAATGTTTTAAAATGTGCAGAATAAAATGCCTATAGTAAAGGCACAAGGTGAAAATATTACATACACACACTTCCTGACCTTAATTGTAAGGTAATATTTTATAGGTATGTTGTGATTAAATAAAGTGACATATTTATTGAAAGCCAACTGTACATGAAATAATAATCACAATTCTATTAACATTGTACGTTTGCATTTAATCTTTGGATCTAATCACTGTTAAGTTCAATGTGCTGTGTAGTTTTGTTATTTACTGTACTTATGAATGATAATCTTTACTTACTATTGAATAAAAATGTTTGGATGTTTAAAATATATAATGTTCATTTGTATTAAATTGTGTGATAGTGAGTGTATTTGTTTCATTTTGATTGAAATAAACAATATTAAATGTCATTCATTATGCGATGTCAATGAATACATAAGTGAAATTAAATATTTTAGGTAGGAAACCAAATTGAATTTGCTTCATACAGTTACGTGTTTTTATTTATTTATTTGGGCCTGCATTTATCTTTCTAATTAATTGTATGTGGTTATACCTTTTACCATGTCATTGGTATTTAGACTGCATTAATTTACCTTAAGCATTTCTTCAATCACCTGTCAAGTTGCTGAAGTTTGCAGAGGGTTCAAAAAAGATCTGCCCGAGATCCTATGAGTTACTACCTTACAATGTTCTGTCTAGCCGTGACAGTGCAGTTACAGATTGTTTTCTTATTTAACATATGTCTTGATAGAGAAAGCTTAAAATTCCTGTATAGCAAGGATACAACCAAATAAAGGATGCATAGAACAGAAGAGGTCAGTGGAGCGGTTGAATTGAAATTTTTTCTCTTTGTCATGGTATATAATAGGATAGAGAAGCTATACAATTCATTGAGAGTGACGTCCACTATTGTATGACATTTGAATGTTCTGTTATGTAAAACCAGCAGAATTGGTTGGTTGGAGCTACTAAAGAAAGAGCATTGCTTGAAACTGTAGTTCAATGGAACACTGGACTGTGATGTAACCAAGCAGAAGAGAAGAGCCACCAGTAGCAAAGTAGTTGGTATTGTGTGGGTAATGCCTATTCTTAGCTAAATTAAATTTTTATACTGAATAATTTTGTAAAAGTTTTGACACATCACGTCCCAATGCCACAAGTAAATCTATAAAATAAAGTGTATGTATTGTTGGTAAATAAAAATGTGGCCCAAAAATTCTAATTTAAGAAAGATCCACCCTACTTTTTTATTTATTTTAACACAACATTTGCTGTTTTGCCATGGTAGCTGGGAAATGAATAACCCATCAGTATTTCTTTAAAGCAGATCAACAACTTGTCTGGAAAAATATTGCAGAATAAATTCCACCAACTTGTGAGCTGCATAAAATTCAGTGGGGTTGCTCAGATCAGGTTTTTTCACCGATTCATGTTACTTGATTGGCCGATTTAATTTAAAATTTTTTTCTTTCTTCTAGTGAAAAACAGCCAGCCAGCCAGCCATTTTCTAACCCGCTGAATCCAAACACAGGGTCACGGGGGTCTGCTGGAGCCAATCCCAGCCAACACAGGGCACAAGGCAGGAAACAATCCTGGGCAAGGTGCCAACCCACCACAGGACACACACAAACACACCCACACACCAAGCACACAAAGGCCAATTTAGAATCGCCAATCCACCTAACCTGCATGTCTTTGGACTGTGGGAGGAAACCGGAGCGCCCGGAGGAAACCCACGCAGACACGGGGAGAACATGCAAACTCCACGCAGGGAGGACCCGGGAAGCGAACCCAGGTCCCCAGATCACCCAACTGCGAGGCAGCAGCGCTACCCACTGCGCCACCGTGTAGTGAAAAACATTTTACACTAATCTCTTGCATAACTAGACACATAGAAGCCTTATATTCTTTATTAAAGTGTTACCTTTGGTATTTTTATAATTAAACTACAGACCACATATGTTAACTTTTTATTTTTTTTAAGAAAATGAAAATCTGTAGGCCTATTGTTCAGTGACCATAAAATATTAAAACAAATACAATTTCCTTAAAATACATACTTTAACTAATAAAATATGTACATAAATAAATCCATAATACATATGGCATAAAAAGAAAATAAAATCCTTTTTATAATTACAAGTTGTCATATTGTTTTATTTTTTCCTGTAATATTCCTATCTGAAATGAGCCTTAATTTAAAAAAAAAAAAGGTAGTTTTTGACCATTTCTCTGACCAAAAAAAAAACAAAATTCTCACACAATCAATTAATATTGACAATTAACACTACTTAAATGTAAATATACATGTAGTTTTATGTTTTTATCATTTTTAATCATTACTTGCACGTTTTTTTCCTGCTGTTAAAGTATTCATTTACTATATTTATGCAAGTTTTGTTTTCTTAATGTATAATCTAGACATTTGTAATTCTTGAGGTGTAATGATAAATTATAATACCCTTTTAATTATGTAGTACTTGTTTCTTACAAATGCTGTATGACAAACAGCAATAAATAATAAACACAGTACAAATATTTTAAAAGCCACAAATGTATCTAATATTCATAAGTTGTTTATCAGAAAGACACAAGACTAACATGCTTAACAGGTTTTTAAGTAAAAGACACATTTTGCTGTTAAACTAACATGCCTGTTGTTTACTAAGCTGCACTTTAACATTTATTTTTCCAATTAAAAATGTAAGCTGCTGCACTTATAATAATCTCTCTGTTCAAACTGAAATGGTGTCTGTTTTACTTTTAAAGGACAAAATGAAGAGGTCAGAATTCATTTAAGCAGTTTTTCTTCCCATTTGCCTAAAAGCACAGGATGACTTCTCTGTTTCTGTTTTTTCAGTTTCAGTTACTCCGCTTTCTTTAACACAAAGGCTAACATCTCTAATAAAACAAACCCTGACTGCTATTTGATTACACTAAATTTTGCTGCAAAAAATAAAAAAAGAGACCCACGCTTGCTCAACTACCATAATACCTTTCATAAAGGAGCACTGCAACTAAATGTCCGTAATGCTTAGAAAAGCTGGGGCTGACAATAGTTCCCATAAATAGTCTTTGTTCAGTTTTCAAGCTGTCTCACATGATGGATCAGACATTATTACTTAAGCCTGTGTACTGATCCAGAATTTGTCATTTGAATCAGCAACAATTGCTTATAGGTGGAAGTTATGTCCTGTTTACTCCCATACCCTTCAGATGTGTGTTTTTTGGGCTTTTACTGCATTTGACTTATTCTTGTTGTCATAATAGTGAACATTACAAACAATACAAACAGTTCAAAAGTTTCAACAGTTGAGTGTTGTTCTGTTTTAGTAGCCCCTCAGACTGTGTTTCTGTTACCGTATTCAACACCGTTCTGAACTGGATAAGTTGATTATAATATGGATGGGTGATTGGACGCTGTGTTCATTACAATCAAGAGTATGAATGTGAAGCCTCCATTTATTTATCAGAGCTACAGTATGTATGATGCTGCATTATAGGGCGATTCATCTGGCAATCATTTCAACTCCATCTTTCAAATTTGTTATACCACAAGTTAAACCTACTGAATTGACAGCTGATGATGGGTCACAGAGCAAGCATAAATCAGGTTTTTTTTTTTTTTTTGTTTATATAAATGGATAAACTTGTTATTAATGAAAGTGTTTTTGCCTAGAAATGACAGTGCACTTTTGTTTCTTAAGGTGAACCAACTGCCATTGGTTCTCTCTCTTCGTCTCTCTTAAACTCTCATTGCTTGCGCATGTGTTCTCTTAATGTAACCCCAATACCAGAACCACTGTAACACAGAGTAATGAGTTTCACAGAAATGCAAGAAGGAATATTTAACAACACTATTACTTAGCCACGAGCATTAGTGTCGTGATTTAATAATAGGGTTCCCTTTGGTGATTAACATGGCCTACCTCCCGCAACATTGTCCTTTGAGAGAGGCTCATGCAGGCTATGTAGATTTTCTGTGCTGAATATATTTAAATGCATCCAAAATTTGCATAGAAAAGTTTTTTTTTTTTTTTTAAATACTTTTTTTGGAATAATACAAGTCAGCTGAAACATTTGCACAACTGAAAGTTAGTTTTACCAATGTTCACTGCAGTAGAGCTCTGAAGCAATAAAAGGGGAATTATTTTTTGCTTTAAAAGTTCTAGAAAACTTTACATAAATACAGTAATACAGAATACTATATATCCTTTTATTGAAGCAAAGTCTCTCATGTAATAAACTAACAGGAAAACAAAGAACCTTACATGCTGTTATACATACAGAATGTCTTACTTTTTTGGAATTTAAATTGCCTGGTGACCCCATCATTAATTTAGACAACTTATGTATACAAAAATATATACACAAGATAATCATGTACGTTACATTGATCTTTTAATAGAATTATATAATTCAAAGATAGGTGGTGTTGCCTGTGTTCTGTGACCACTTTTTATACTTTTCAAACTTTTTTTTTACAACATATTCTTTTAAGATCCATAGACTACTTTTGGTTGATTTCTAAAATGATTAATGTAATCTTTGTTGAGATACATGTCTCTTTACTTAGTTTGACTTAACAAGTGTAAGTGGTATAATAAACATGATGCATCCAAGTTAGTTTCATTTTAAATTCTACAGTTCCAATGTACAAGTTCTGTATTGTTGTGAAGCTGTATTTAGTGAATTTCATGTCACCTGTTGTGTAACATAGATTAGAAAACATGCAGCTGTATAAATTCAAATGGGATAATGTGAAACAATGTATTTTTTTGTCTTCATCTGGTAATTTAAAATAACACCAGTCACTGGATTCAGAAACAAATTGGTTTCATCAGTCTGTTGATTCTTAAAAGTCCAGAATCTTCGAGAAAAGGTTTGTTCTTTTCAGCAATTTTGAAAGTAAATTCGGTGAATATTCATGACTGCCCTGCTTATCTTGATTTTTATGAATACTTCTAGCATGGAAATCAGTCTGTGATTGAAGAGGGCTTTACCACATAATTTGGTGTGATTGTCGCATTTCACCCTCATTATCTTTTTTGTATAGTGTTTTTAATAGAGCTTTTTCTTTTCTTCTTAACTACATTGAGTAATTCTTTTAAGATTTTTGCTGATGTTAAGGAAATCTGTTTCTACAGATTTTATTCCAACTCGCTAAAATGTGTGCACATAATGTTGCTAATTGTTATTTTTAAAGAATATCATTAACCTTAAGCTCACCTCTTGTATGCCATGCCCAGGATTCTTAAGGCCCCAGACAAACACATTGCACTGTATACAGAAAATAATTCAAAAATGTTGCAGTTTAGTCAGAAAGGCATATTGTGTAGGGTCAGATTGTATTCTAGTTTATGTACGTGTATAGTTTTTCTTGTTTTAACTTAAGACGTTTATACTAAAACTATGCTTGTAGCAGTGCCATTTAAACAGATTTTGTCTTGTGCAATTTTTTTCTTTCTGAAGTTGTTTCTTATTCACCAAATCTCCCAAATTCTCTATATACATAAACTAAAACATTGAACTCCATCGGTTTCTCCTCATATGTCCTACTCTGTAGTCCAGATTTTTAGTCTAGTAACTCTATTTTCAGACCTTAACCAAACTGGCACTTTTTATTATGTCCTTTTGGAGATCAAAAATTTATACAAGTTTTTCCAGATGATATCCCACAAGTGTATTGTATCCTCTCATGGCTTGTGCTCATCACAGCATGTTAAATAACTTAATATCATATTAACCTTCTAAATCACTTCTGTGTATACTTTCTGGTTATTGAATCTTTCTCATAATTTGTATTTTTAAGTTTTAGACACCCTATTGTTTTTACTTTCTCATAATTTGTATTTTTAAGTTTTAGACACCCTATTGTTTTTATGCCTAATAGTTTTATTGGAGTTGTTACTAATCACTGTCCTGCCAAGTTCTTGGTCCTGCTTTGTTTTCTGATCTTGTTGGTCACCCAGTGACCCTGAATTTAATTTAGTGGGTCTGAGAACATGGTGCTTTACTTCCTATTTGTTACAACATACTTTTTTTTTTTTTTTTTTTTAAACCTTAAACCTGATTTGCTGATATTTGCCAATCCACTGAGTTTGTCATTTAAAAAAATAACCAGCTCTACAGTACATTTTTATAATTTACATTAATGAGAAACACAACGGCCCAAGCCATCATCCTTGACATAGACTGAAACACTTGGTTTTTTATTTAAATAAAAAAAATCTGTTTTCCGTTTAAAGGTTTCATTCTCCTCAAGCCTGTCTTACACAGAAACAACTTGCCCTACTGCATGCTATAGTATTAGAATGGGATTGTACAGAGAGTTGGCAGAATTATACAATGTTTAATTTGTTGTTTTTGTATTTTAATTAGATGTGTTTTGAAGCAATTGTGCTATATTTAAATGGTCAAGTGGCAGTGTTACTGTTCTCAAATACAGGGTAGTTATAAAGAAGTTATCATGATGTCTAAATTTCATAAAAAAGTAGGTGAATTAACATTGTTGTGGGATGTCTAGGAAATGCAACGTGATCTGCTTGATTAAACAAAAATAAGACAGTTCTAGTTTTAGGACTTTTTGACATTTCATTTCTTTTATAAGTAGTGGTGCTGATTGACAGCTTGTAAATATCTTTTTGTCTAAACATAACCCGCCTTCTTTGTGATTTTTAATTATGCATCAGCCTCCTTTAGAGCTAAATAAATTCTTCATAACAGTTTCACATAAGGTGTGCTGACTGATTTAGTGATTTCTCCTTTTGTTTAACAGACTCTTCTCATTTAATGCCAGCTCTTGAAATGTGCAGTAACTGTTATGAAATAGTATGTTTTTGGCATTTAGAGCTAATAATTTGGAATGCTTTAGATTACTGTATCAGCAACTTGTATGATGGATTAACTGCTTTTTTAACATCCGCTAAAAGGTTTGTTTGATTTGCGTTTGAAGTACAAAATTCATGCTGTTTGCCTTTTAAGGCCCAGATGTGGTTTTTACTGTGAATGATGAAGTGATTATACATTTTTTTTTTTTTTTTTTTACTCTTAAGGTAGTTTGACCATGTGTGGGAAATTAGTTGCATATTTAAAATATGAGTTAACAAAAGTGATCTTAAAAAGTGCAAATCTGTAATTGTTTGTTTTGGACTAACTGCATCATTCTTAAAACTTAGTCTTAATTGTTTACTTTCATATGATGTATATAACTGAAACTTGTTTTTGAGAAGAGTCATTTATTGACATGTGCCATCTTCTCTTACTGTATTTAAAACAGTTTACTGTAAACTTTCCTAAACTACATCATCAATCATGAGTGTATATTAAAATGATTGATAATGGTAAGAAATGTTATGTATTTGGTTACTTGTTCAAAAATCCTCTTGCATTCCTTCTACTTTGATTTTGTCTTAGGTATTTGGTCTGTCAAGTGAGTGTGGCACTTAATGTAAATTTAAGTAGAATGACTATTTTAAAATTGGATGTCTTTTCACATGGTCTGTGATTAATTCTAGATACACAGTAACACTTAATATCATTGCTTGTTTTTAGAAATATACCTTTATAATCACTATACAAAGTTTTTAGTTAGCATTTTCTAGTGTGTTTTTCACCAGATACATTTAATTTGATATAGCTCATTATTAGTTGTTTAATGGTAGAACAGTAAAGTAAGATGCCATTTGTGCTGTCTACCAATTCAATGTACCTTTGGGTTATTTAGATGTTATTTATTATTATGGAATTTCTTACAATCTTGGTATTGATCTGTAAGGATTAAGGTTTGCATCTCATTGCATTTTTGCATTTGCTTTCTAAAGAGGATAATGAGTTGTTGAACTGTTTTTCAATTAAAAAAAAAATCAAAATCAGATTCCATGTATAGAAGTGGAATCAATATGTGTTTGCGTATTCTATTTTGGAGTTGCCCCATGAGTACACACACAAAATATAAAGGTTTCATGTAATGTTGCAAGCAATAAAGCTGTATCAGTGACATTTATGTATTGTAGCCATATATCCCACTATTTCCTAAATATATTTATTTTTGTTCAGGGACTTAGGGGAACCTTAGTCTTTTTTGGTGGTAGTATGTGCAAGCCAAATAACAACCCTAGATAGGGTGCCACACCATCATATTTTGTAGAAACGGTGAAAAAGATAGAACTGCTCCAATAACTAACTAACTTTAAGGATTTTCTACAGACATTTATAATTCAGATTTGTGAATTTTAGAAATAATTTAATTAGAAAGATGCAACAAAAAGCATCACTTTCAAAACAAAAATTGATAGCAAAAGCTTAACACAATTGGAAACCTTAGTCAACAGTCTTTTGATTGGTTTGGACTTGTGCAGAGGAGAGAGGCTGGGTATATTGGGAAAAGGTTGCTAATAGGGCTACCAGGCAAGAGGAAAAGAGAAAGGCCCAAGAGAAGGTTTATGGATGTGGTGAGAGAAGACATGCAGGTGATGGGTGTAACAGAGTAAGATGTTGAGGACCATAAGATATTGAACAAGAGGATCCACTGTGGCAACCCCTAACGGGAGCAGCCAAAAGAAGAAATCAGCAGTCTTTTGATGAAGAAAAGCAGGCAGCTATATACTGGAGTTCATATTGATTTTATGAAAAATAGTTTTGTGGTAATTTTTTGGAAGACATTCTTTTGGATTGTATGCTACTAGAAAACTGATATACTATTCACATGGTTCACTTAATACACAGTATGTGTTGAACCTAGTATATTAAATATTGATTTGATATACAATGAAAACTATGAAATATTTTTAAGTCAGTTTTAAATATACAGTAAGACAAAGTACACTTAACATCTGGTGGCCTTCTCAGAGCAATTAAACATAGATGTAATATTTAATATATAGAGATATGTAGTTAAAAAAAAAAAAAAACAATTTCTTTAACAAAATAATTGTTGCATTAGAAGCTGAGTGAAGTTTTGGCAGTTTTTATGTTGCTGCTCATTATTAGTTGGCAGTATTCATTTGAGCATCAGACTCTGATTGTCACAACGAAACATGGAGCATTATAGCATGTCTATTTTGAACTCTTTCCCCTCATGTACGGTATCTTTTAACTCATTTTAATACCCACAGCCGGAAACCTGGTAATCGTTAAATCAACTTGTATACTATGTGGAAAACTCCTATAGATGTAAAGCAGTGAAATCAGATGTTTTCCTTCACCGGTAACATGATTGTATATCAACTTTGATTCCTATTGTTTTTCACTTTTTCACTCGACTATCCGACGGACCCTCCTCTCCAGGACCCCCGAATAGACTTTTCCAGGGAGGCTGAGGAGTGTGATCCCTCTGTAGTTGGAACACACCCTCCGATCCCCCTTCTTAAAGAGGGGGACCACCACCCCGGTCTGCCAATCCAGAGGCACTGTCCCTGATGTCCATGCGATGTTGCAGAGGCGTGTCAACCAAGACAGTCCTACAACATCCAGAGCCTTGAGGAACTCCGTGCGTATCTCATCCACCCCTGGGGCCCTGCCACCAAGGAGTTTTTTGGCCACCTCGGTGACCTCAGTCCCAGAGATGGGGGAGCCCACCTCTGAGTCCCCAGGCTCTGCTTCCTCATTGGAAGGCATGTTAATGGGATTGAGGAGGTCTTTGAAATACTCCCCCCACTGACCCACAACGTCCCGAGTCGAGGTCAGCAGCGCACCATCCCCACCATACACAGTGTTGACACTGCACTGCTTCCCCTTCCTGAGACGCCGGATGGTGGACCAGAATCTCCTCAAAGCCGTCCAAAAGTCGTTCTCCATGGCCTCCCCCAAACTCCTCTCACGCCCGAGTTTTTGCCTCAGCAACCACTAAAGCCGCATTCCGCTTGGCCTGCCGGTACCTATCAGCTGCCTCCAGGGTCCCACAGGACAAAAGGGTCCTGTAGGAATCCTTCTTCAGCTTGACGGCATCCTTCACCGCCGGTGTCCACCAACGGGTTCGGGGATTGCCGCCATGACAGGCACCGACCACCTTACGGCCGCAGCTCCGGTCAGCTGCCTCAACAATAGAGGCACGGAACATGGCCCATTCGGACTCAATGTCCCCCACCTCCCTCGGGATGTGGTCGAAGTTCTGCCGGAGGTGGGAGTTGAAGCTACTTCTGACGGGGGGCTCTGCCAGACGTTCCCAGCAGACCCTCACAACCCATTTGGGCCTACCACGCCTGACTGGCATCCTCCCCCACCATCGAAGCCAACTCACCACCAGGTGGTGATCAGTTGACAGCTCCGCCCCTCTCTTCACCCGCGTGTCCAAGACATGTGGCCGCAAGTCTGACGACACGACCACAAAGTCGGATCATCGAACTGAGGCCTAGGGTGTCCTGGTGCCAAGTGCACATATGAACACCCCTATGCTTGAACATGGTGTTTGTTATGGACAATCCGTGACGAGCACAGAAGTCCAATAACAAAACACCACTCGGGTTCAGATCGGGTGGGCCATTCCTCCCAGTCACGCCCTTCCAGGTCTCACCGTCATTGCCCACGTGAGCATTGAAGTCTCCTAGCAGAACGAGGGAGTCCCCAGATGGTATGCCCTCTAGCACCCCCTCCAGGGACTCCAAAAAGGGTGGGTACTCCGAACTGCTGTTCGGTGCATACGCACAAACAACAGTTAGGACCCGTCCCCCCACCTGAAGGCGAAGGGAGGCTACCCTCTCGTCCACCGGGGTAAACCCCAATGTACAGGCTCCAAGTCGGGGGGCAATAAGTATACCCACACCCGCTCGGCGCCTCTCACCGGGGGCAACTCCAGAGTGGTACAGAGTCCAGCCCCTCTCAAGGAGATTGGTTCCAGAGTCCAAGCTGTGCGTCGAGGTGAGTCCGACTATATCTAGCCGGAACCTCTCAACTTCGCGCACTAGCTCAGGCTCCTTCCCCTTCAGAGAGGTGACATTCCACGTCCCAAGAGCCAGCTTCTGTAGCCGAGGATCGGACCGCCAAGGTCCCCGCCTTCGGCCACCACCCAACTCACACTGCACCCGACCTCCTTGGCCCCGTCCCATAGGTCATGGATATTCTACTTATTAACTGATGTGTGAGTAAATATTTCCTGGATATGTAATACAAAGTATTTACTTTGTATTTATAAATTGTTGATTTTAGACTTGATTTCACAGAAAACTTCAATATTTTTATCAGGTTTCAGTTTTACTGATAAACATGGATTTACAGGCAGTGTTTGCTTTAATTGTTCATTTTTTCATGTCAATATTTTAGAAAATGTTCTGTTTGAAATATTATGCAGTTTTACTTTTTTCTGCTTTTAATGCCACTCTATATTCCCTGCCCTATTCATTCACCCTCACCCACCCCAATATGTGGTATATGTATGCATACACAAATAAACATACACACACGTACAGTATATGAATGCTAGCAGATGCTAGCGCTGAGCGCCTTATCCTTGCTCGTGTCGACAAGACAAATTAAGTTTTTATGTGTCCAATCCTCCTATTTTTATCACTAGTCCAAAAAGAATCCTGTGCTGCATTATTAATGAAGCCTTTCCCAGTTAATACAAATGAGTCTGCTTTTGAGGGTATTTGTTCAGGTAACATCTCTAATTAGCATATCTGATAATTCTTCCTTCCTTCCTTGAGCTGATTTTGAAGTGTTTCCTGTCCCTTGGGGAACGTTGAAGAAACGCAGTATAAATGTTATATTGTAAACTATACTACACATAATTTTGACCTATCCATGGACGTCTGCTTTTTTTTCCTCCCCTAGGGAAAAAAAGGTATTAATTAATTTTGAAGGCATTGGTAACTGTTATTGTTCTTAGCAACTGTTGTATTTTTTCAGTGAAGTTGTGGTCTTTTCAAAATTTTGTGGACGATAGAAATAAGGAATATAAATGAAGGAGTGAATATAAATGAAGGTGGAAGGCATCAAGTGATACTCATTGTGAAATTTAGTTGGTGATTAATAATTACAACAGTAATTTGATTATTTTTACCTTTACTTGCATACTTTATTTATAGTTAAGTAAACAGAAAAAGAAACAACTATTTTTGTATAGTCCAAAATCACATAAGGACTGCTGCAGTGAGCTTCATCAGGCACTATTTTTTGACAGCCCCCAAGCCTTGACTCCCTAAGAAGACAAGAAAAAACACCCAAAAAACCTTTATAGAGATAAAATGGAAAAAATGTTGGGAAAGGCAATTCAAAGAGAGAGACCCTTTTCTAGATAGGTTGAGCGTGCAGTAGGTGTCAAAAGTGTGGTCAATACTACACACACAACCGAACACATATAATCCTCTTCACAGATCTAAATGGTCAATCTATCATTGCCACCTCAGTAATACAGTACAATAGTAATAGTACAAGTTACAAAGTATTAATGCAAGAATAGATTGTATCACATGTGAGGATTCAGATTTGTTCAGTCCTGAAGACCTCGGCCAACAAGCTGCCTCCCTCATACTGGCCATTCCACAGCTGAGTCCGTGCTGGGTCAGCCAGTCTGATGAAAGGACCCTTCTCCCTGATGACTCCAGCGCTTCATTATCAGAGATGACTTTTCCATAGGCAGGCAAACAACTTGGCAGTAGAGCAGTGTCACCAAGTACCACATATGACTACCAAAAAGAGAAACAGACTAGGTGTTATTAGCAGATTATAAATTCCATATTACTAATGTTTTAGTACTAATGACTAACAACAGAGATGCAGTACGCACAGTTAATCAGCAGCTGTAGTCTGGGTATGCTAAACTGAAGTAGTTAGTCTTCAGTCGGGATTTAAAAGCTAAGACTGAAGGGGGGGACCGCTTATAGCAGCAGGCAGACCATTCCACAGCTTCGGGGTCCTGTAACTAAAAGCTCAGTCACTCACTGTTATTTTATTATCCTTAGAATCACATTAATGTGCACTCTGGTTTGTAATGATAAGTTTGGACAAATAAGTTAAAATCTACCCTAAATATAACTGGGAGCCAGTGTAAGGATTTAAGAACTGGAGATATGTGTTTGTATTTTCTTTTTCTTGTAATAATACTTGCAGCAGCATTTTGAATTTACATAGACCTATTACTAAGGTACTAATGCATACATACATACATTTGTTTGTATATATTATATGGGTTTTTTTATTTAGCATGATGTTTGTTTTGTTTCACAGTGTTTTGTTTTCATTGACTGTTTTGTGTTTTATTTTTACTGTATTTGTGTATAGTATTTTGAGCTTGTAAATAAGAAGTCCATTCATTAATATTCGGATCCCATTTAGTCACATTAAATGATGCCTAGGAACAAGACCCTGCCTTGCCAGAACCCAGCCTGCGATGGTGACATGAGCTCACCATAGCACACCCACGCATATACCCACACTTGTTCATTCTGGATCAGTTTAGAGTCATTAGTCTATCATCTTTGTTCAGGAGGATGGTAACCAGAGTACATCAATATTTGTGATAATCTGTTTGAGCATATATTTATTCATTAACTTGTACAAAATGCACAGCTACATCTTCTTCTTTCTTTCTCCTTGCCTTACATTGTTTTGGATGAATAAACACCAGAGGAATAAAACATTTAATAGATGCCTCATGATAAAACTTTAAATAGACTTATTTTATTTGCTGATTGAAGTATGTAAAATAAGATCATTTTGTAGGCAAATGATTATTTAAATATATTTTAGTCTGCTCTCATAATTTCCAGCAATGTATTTATACGGTGATCCCAATAGCCCTTGACCCATATCCTCACTAGTAAAGCTAATATTACAATTCACATATTGATTTTGTAGATATAGGACATGGACCTGATTCCAAGGCAAAACAATTTTAGCTCCTTTAATGTGACTTATATTAGTAGCTTAATTTTTTTCTCTTTATTTTTTGCAATTTAACCTTTTTTGTTATTATACAGGTAATCTTTAATTTTATCTTGCTCTGTTTTTTCTTTTTGTTTTTGTTTCTGTGCTCTTTTAGCACTCTCTGCATTGTTGACTGAGATCAGACATCCCAGGAATGTGACTCCACGGTCTTTGTGGCAGACTTCTGTCTTTCAGGCTTTATAAGTCTTGAATTAGGCATGTGGCCAGGATGGTGATAAGTTACCATTCTGCAAACAGGTTGACATGGCTGAGCTCTTGATGAAGTTATGGAATTTATTTTTTTGGTGTTTTAAGAAAGTGTTTTAGTCATTGTTGCAGTTCAAACAGAGCAGCCTCCTTAATTTTGTAAGGAGTTATGTCCTATCAGTATATTAAATTGCTCATTATAGTGTATCATCTTTTTTTTTTTTTTTTTTTGTGCAATCTCCTGATTATTTTCACACAAGTAAGCCCGCGATTCGCTAGCGAATCGGAAATCCAAGAATGGCAATCAGTTTCTGTTCCGTCCGATATTTGGATGGATGACATATCATGGAGGGTGGGTGCGTCTGGGGAAATGTCATTTAATTAAATAAGCATATCTGTACTAAAGCGGTTTCGTTTTGTGGAGACGTGATTCTGTTGCCTTTGCTGACACCGACTGCTGGCAGAGTGGAGCACAGCTAGTTTGATTAGAGCAAGTGCAGTGAACAGGTTGTGTTGTTTGGGCGCCACCTACTGACTCTGGGAAGCCGCTGCGTTTGACTCTGGGCTCTGGGGCGTGTGCCACAGCGTAATATGCGCCTCGGTGGGAAGCCGCTGCGTGATGAAATATCATGGAGGGTATATGCGGTGGTGTGGGCGGTCGCGTCCGGGCGTCTGTACAACCTGGCGTGCACGCTTTACCTCAGGTTTAGTTCACAGGTCGTAGGCATGGTAAAGTTTCCATTTAATTCAGTAACCCTTTTTGAACTAAAGAGGTTTCTTTGTGTGGGTGCCTTCGTTCATTGTTTGTATCCATACGGGCTCGTTTACTGGTCATAGCCATACGGGCTCGTGTTTGTATTACTAATCGTTGAGCTCCCTTCATTTGGATACGTGCCTCCTTTGCCTGTGCTGTGTCAAAAGCGCGTTGTGGGCGCGCTCGTTCATTGTGTTTATCCATACGGGGTCGCTTTGTATTTCCGTTAGTTGAGCTCTTTCATTGTGGAGCCGTAATGTCTTTGCTTCTGGTGTGTGTGAAGCACATTGTGGGAGCCTCCTGACACAGTGGAGTAGAGCAAGTGTATTTTACAGGTTGTGTTGTTTGGGCACCACCTACTGACTCTGGGAATCTGCCGCGTTTTGGGAAGCCGCTGCGTTTGACTGTACAGGTTGTGTTGTTTGGGCGCTCAGAGGTTGTGTTGTTCGGGCGCCACCTACTGACTCTGGGAAGCCACCGCGTTTTGGAAAGCCGCTGCGTTTGACTCTGGACTCTGGGGCGGGCGCCAAGGCCGCAGTGCGCATGTGCCTCGGTGCGTCCGCCGTGCATAAATTAACTGTGGTTTAGTAAGATAGATCCCTTTCCTTTTAAAATCACTTTTTTCATCCAAAAACATATTAGTTGAAAAATTTAGTTTAGGACTGCACAGACAAAAAAAAATATAGGATGTGTAAACAAGTTCTGTCATATATTGCACAAAGAAAAAAAAAACCTATTACATTTTTAAACAAATTGCTGTTCAAGTTCTGTCCAGCATTGCACAAAGATATCAGAAAAAACAAAACAATTGTAAAATTCTACTAGGGAAACCAGGTTATGTGAAAGAAACACCGGTATGTTCTTAGCATCTGGCTTCAAAGCAGCATGGTTAAATGTTACAACACTTCCTCCTGTGCTGAAAGCCCTCTTAGAAGGTCTGCTTGAAGCAGAGATGCAGAGGTACTTTTTTGCAAGTTTCAGTGGTAGTATCCAGAGACTTGCCTTCTATGAAATCCTGTGTTTTTTTTTTTTTTTAAACAGCTGTTAAAAGGCTTTTTTTTTATGCTCCATCCCTTTTGATGAGTAGGCATGGATCTGTACGAGTGTTTTAAAAAATGTGCTTTGGAATCGAAGACCACCCCCCAACCAAGATGACTTGTGAAATGAAACACGCCCTATGGCCATATGCTTCTTCCGCAAATAAATATCTCTTTGAACAAATTATTTGTTATACTAGTCATTAAGCCGTTACAATAACGGGCGATAGAACAGTATATAAATAAAATGTATTATTATTAGTAGTAGGAACAGTCTATCTTAAATGGCAAGGGACCTTGACCTCATTCTTTTTGTTGGTTGTATTTTTATTTGTCTTTCAGCCTTTCTTTTGTTGATGTTTATTTGCTGAGCTGACCGTTCTTCGTGTTCCTGCCGCCGTGTATTGTATGTCTTTAATTTTCTGTGACAGTAATACTGTCTTGTACATCTGCTGGCTTGTACGTCCGCAATATACCTTTAATTTTCTCTGGCGGTAATACAGGCGTGCACGTCGGTAATATGCCTTTAATTTTCTCTGACAGTAATACTGGCTTGTATGTGGCTGTAATATGCGTCGCTGTATTGTGTACCTTTAATTTCCTCTCGCAGTAATACTGGTTTGTATTTCCGTAAAACGCCTATAACTTTCTCTAACAGTAATATCGCGCATCACACCATGCCCCACGTATGCGCACTTCACCAGAAGACACACACACACACGGACACCTGGACGCACACAGGGATTTTATTAAAGAGGACTGTTATATTTGTTATTATGTTATAACCAGTAATGGCACACTGCACGATAACATGCAGTGAATATACTTAACTTGAGCATTCCTAGTTTTCATACTCTTTCTCTGTACGTTTAGCACTCGTTTGCTCAGAGGTTGATGTGCTTGCTGCTTCCTGAGCAGCTCTTCTTTTCTCCACCCTAGCGCCCTGGTTCTTCTCTTGTTTTGTCTGCATCTTTTCACGTTAAAACTTGATTAAGTCAGTGTTTGTGTTGCAATTACTTAGTAAGTTTTCCGTAATTTTTCACTTAAGCTGGCATTTAAGCATTCAATCTGCCTCAAGAATGACTTAAGATATGAAGAGGTAGGGGAAGTTTTTTCAGGTCAAATAGGTCAAACGGTTTGCAAACTACAGGTGATTTTAAAATCCTGGACAGACAAAGGGACAGCCACAGTAGCACAGTATATAAGAATATTCGTTCAAACTGATTTTTTTTCCCTTGACACCTAAGGCCTCTGTACTAGATCAACTTCAATTTGTAGATGGAGAAACAAGTTAGTTGTTGAGCAGACTTCAATGGTAAACAATTTATGAAATAGTTTGCAGATTGCTTGTTTTGGCAGTGTACAAATTTTGAAACGAGACGTGTAAAATTTATTTTAGAATGAACATGACAAAGTGTTGAGTAGCTTTTATTTCATCATTCATCTAGAATAGCTATGGCTATGTATAATTATGTAGTGTTTTTTATTTGCTTTCTATCCATATCACTGTCATTTGCATTTCCCTCATTCATTTTAACTCATCAGTTTGTCAAGTTGGATAAAGGTTACCATGCATAACTGGCTGGTTCTTTACATCATTGGCCCAAAAGCATGCAAGAAATGTAATCTTTTACTTCTGACCTCATACTATAATTAGATAAAATTAATAAGTGTTTTAGTGTCTGTCTTAAAAGAATGACATGATGTTCTCATCATGTTAATCTGTGCAGGATGTTTAAATAAAATGCATGATTCCTACTTCAGTGACATTCAAGCCCTTCTATCTATAATATGTTATTTAAATGTTAGTTCTACTTTTAGATGGAATTAATTCTTTATGCATATTTTAATTTACTTATTGTTAAAATCAGAACCTTCAACATTATGTATAGTTTTCCTCCATTGCACCATAAAGCCAGATGTGTCATGTATCATTCACACTTGGTTGACTAGATGTCATTTAAAATAAGAAGATTCTGATGTTTTAATGCATCTATTGTGGCTGAACAAGTCTCAAATGAGCCAAAAACACTGAATATTTGCATGCATCTCTGCTTATTTTCCTGCTTCCATCCAAATGTGTCCTAATGCGAACTTAGTAGAAACAACTTGAGGTGTATTTTTCTTTGGTGGCATGTAAAAAAAAATCATGGCTTCTCAAATTTAAAATCCAGGGAAGAGTTTTGATGTTGTGAACTTGTGGATTATCAGTTGTGTCAACAACCTACCCTGGTATATGGAAAAATTTCAGCAGCTGCTGTATACCCATTAAGAACGTCTTTTAATTTTTTCCCCTTATGTACAACAAAACAAACACAAAGTATGGAAAATAATGAAGTCACAAATGCCTTTTTTTTGGGACAACAATACCAATACCTTGTAGAAATAGAAACATTTATTAATGCGTGCGTGTACTAGATGTCTCCCGCAGCTCTGCCCGTGTAGTAGTGAAAAAAGTATGCTCTAACATGTCATGAGAGGTATACTAACTCGAACGAAGGCTGGCACCTGGCTCCCCACTCCTGACGTCCCGTGTAGTAGTGAAACAGGACAAATTTTAAAAATCAATAAACCGGTATCGCTAGCTAAGCAGCGGCAAGGTATGGCCGAAAGTGTGGCATGAGGTAACCCGACTCAAACGGAGGCTGGCGCATGAGTAAGGATGGCCACGCCTGGCTCCCTACTCCTGAGGTCCCACCTCCCCCCCTTCCCTTGGCCCGAAGTGTCTCTGTTGGATTCACGCAAATAATTGGTACCGCAGCCGAACTATGTTAATTAACGCGATGAGAGAAGTCGCAAAATCAACTGGAATGTTCAAGCAAATTATAGAAAAAAAACCCAATCTAAATCCATTAAGTAGTTCTCTCGTGAAAAGCAGACAGACAGACGTTGGATTATATATGTATGTATATGTGTGTGTGTGTGTATGTATATACTAGGGCGCTTTGCTCGCCAACCCCCCGGCCTGAGCTACACACCAGCCACTTCGTGTCTCTGCCGCTCATGTATGTGGATTTCACTCTCGCGATCTTTACTATCAGTTTTTTGAGACTTTCGAATTCTAATACTTTCATATAATCTCTAACCTGCTCTGCATGTGTATCGCACCAACGTTTTTGAACCTCTTTACGATGTTCTACTTTGTCTTCTACTCTTTGCCTTTTATTTCCAACCCCACTTGGAGCTGAGAACGCATGAACTGTGTCTGACAATAGCATTCACACGAATGAGAAGTGAGTGGACCGTGGGCGCGCCAGCCACTTCACGTCTCTTCCGCTCGCGTATGTGGATTTCACTTTCACCAAACATCAAATCTTTTAATTCACGCGGATACACCTCTTCATTGGGAAGAAACACTACTTTTGCCTGATGGCAACATAAATGAAATGATCTACTGTACAATTCTCTGACTTAAAGTTTAAATCCGAACAATATCTAAATACTTCTATCATATCACCTATAACCATATATTCACTCTCTTTTCGCTGTTCCATTATTTCACCGAGTAATAATTTCCGTTTGTTAGCGCTAATGCAATCTTTACTATAATTTTTGTGGACTTTCGAATTTTAGTATTTTAATTAACGACGTTCTACTTTGTCTTCTACTCTTTGTCTTTACTTCTTCTACTGTTTGTCTTTTATTTCCGCCCCCCTTTGGACCTGTTAGGTTTTTACTTCATCTCTTGGCACAAAGTATATAAAGATTTAATTTAAGTGGGGAGGTAGGATTTTATGTTGTAGTTGATCCAGTCAAAATTTCAGTACAGATTAAGTTTCTTTTCTGAAAAGACAGCCCTCTAAGCCACCACAGTGGAGTTTGCTGTTCTCCAAAGTCTACCGGGATGAAACCTTTGCCCTTCCAGTTGTAGTATGTAAATGCAATTAGCATTTACCAATAATTGATGCACATGTTTTAACTAACAGGAATTTTACCAGAAAGCTATTGCCTAATCATAGTTGCTGCCTATTAAAATAAATCTCTATATTAATTAACTAGGCTGTTCAGTAGTAAGAGGCAGATTCTTTTTCAAAGTAGTAGCATTTCATCTTTGTTGCAGGTCATTCTGCTCCATATTTTCAACAGCAGAGAGACCATTCCAACGTAAGACATAATTTTGCTTGCATTTGAGGCTTGTTTGAAATCGCACAAGCAAAATTTATTTAGGAAGCATATAAAAAGATCAGTAATGGCAGCAAGTCAAAGCATGCATATGCATATATGAGATATACGTATATAATTTGCATACATATAAGGGATCTGTGGTGACCTGGATAATGAACTGTCTGTCCAGTAGACTGCAGTTTGTGAGTACCAAAGACTCTGTCTCTGATATAGTTGTGCGCGTCACTGGAGCACATTATGGAACAGCCCTGTCTCCTTTTCTCTTTACCAAGCAATTTCATCCTGTCCTACTAGCAGACTTTTGATTTGCTTATCATTGATGATGTGTCTGATTTGTGGACCAACAAAAATGCCTTCCTTAATTTTAGCATCAGTTATTCATGGAAACATCTGTCTGATATCTCAAAATCTTTTACAATCCTTGTTCACTGCTTTCCAGATATTTTTCATCAGTCCAAGTTTTATATGAAGAGGAGGCAGAAATGTCTCTTCTTGGGTGGACAAGTGTGTTTATGTGCCACACTTTTCTGCCCCTGACCCAAATGCTTACAGAGTTGTCATTTCTGTTAATGTAATGTCCCATTCACAAGTGAAACACCAGTACTTGGTATATTCTTCATTCCTAGTAGCAGTGCCACTACTTTTAGAGCACCACAGATGTTCCAGTTGCATTTGTTGTACTGGGGTATATAATATATATAATATATAAGGAAATTGCAAAAACAGGTGATTGGATAAAAGTATCTGATAGGAAAATCTGAAGGGATTTTTGTGATTAGTAGGCCAAATCCATAAGATACACCAATAAGTCTTCAAGAAGAAAACTCTTTATTGTCAAGGATAATAACAATTGACATGGCACATAGAGAATACAGTGTGTGGATGGAGAGTATGGAGGCCAGGTTAACCAAGCTCTGGCAACAGAACTCATGTTGAATTTGAAGAGATCCATTCTAACAGTACTGAGAAATGGTTGGTATTGTATTTCAGTATGTTGTCGTATAGTGGCTGGACATTGTACATTGGGTATTGCTGTTGTCATGCTCATTTTCACCTTTTTGGTTTCAAAAAGCCATCATATAGCAACACACATACTTTTATCATTGGTCATTTGGTTAGGAAACATGTCCTGGGAGATTGTGAGATAAATGCACATGTCAAAAAAATAATGCAAGTTTTTGGGGTATCTCTGGGCCCATTCTTCAAGCAAGACGTAATGACCATTGATTGCATCTTGTCTGAAGAAGGGCCTGAGTTTACCTCGAAAGCTTGCATATTGTAATCTTTTTCGTTAGCCAATAAAAGGTGTTATTTTGCTTGACTTCTCATTACATCCATAATGGCTAACACGGTACAATCCCTAGTACTATAGACATACAAGACACCGAAATGCACCGCTACTACATGATTTCAGTAGTAATCCATGTCTCCTCAGTTTGTACAATGTTAACACTGTCATTCTGTTAAACATTCATTCAGTACTGAGGTTATAGATTGATGATTAGTTGATGTTGAAATGAATATGAATCAGTCTTTTTCTGACACTTGTTTGGTGGTTTTCGATCTTGTCATTTTTAAACTGACAATTTAGAGATGAATACCAGAATTACAATTTTTTCACCTTCATTTTAAAGTTAATAGGAAATAATTTTTTCAAAGTTAAGAATTCGCATGCTTTGATTTTTAAATTTCGGCAACACAAGATATGATAATACCTGTATAATTTTTCTGTTTTTTATTTTTAAGTCAGTTTAGGGCTTTATAAAGTGTGTTATCTTGGAAAAAACATCCTTGTGTAGTCTGTCAATTTAGCCTTTTCATTCAACACCTATTATGTTATCTTTTAGGGGCTTCAGTGGGTCATGGCCCTGCTCCCAAGCTGACGCCTGGTAACTGCTGTTCAGGCTTTGTGGGCAACAGTAGTAAGCCAGTCCCCTGCCTGAGGCCTAGACAGGCTTGCCGAGAACAAAGAGTCTCTGAATCTAAGCACAGTGGGCAGCTGATTTTCAATGAAAAAAGCAGGTCATGGTGAGATTAAACACATGTAGCAGGGCCATTCTGTGCTTCAGTTTTTGAGTAGGAAGGTATCCTAGCTGAGCAAAGACCAGAAGACAGTCATTTGGCATAATTATTTTGTATGCATTCTGGTGTTTCTAAGAATGCTTTAAAATATCTAATTTAATATTCCAGCTAATCAGGCTGAGGACTGGTGGTGTTTGATTTGTTATTGTTATGTATATCACTACTTTTTGATTAAAAATAGTTCTATATAATTCAAATCTTCAATTGTATTTTGGATTTACCACATTCTCAGAACTAAGACAAATTAAAATTTCAAAGTAACTGTTTAATCACATTAAAATGTACAAACTATATTTACTTTCATTAACTTTATTTTGTATTTTTCAGTGTGTGTGTATATGTGTATATATGTGTATATATAAAATGTACTTTAGTTATTGTATCTTTTTCTGATCAAGATAAAGCTCTTAGAAAATATTGAAATGTAACATTGACATTGTGTGAAGAAAGGTTTTCTAACAAGGTAAAGTTCATGTCAACGGCAGATGCCTCACTTCACTTAAGCATTGTCGTGCAAAAGAATTTGTCACTATGGTGTTCTCAGTAGTCTGAGGTCAGTAGCTGAACAGTTATTTTCTGTGTTACTTGATTTTTAGCAATGGTTATGTTCTTCTGACATAATTGGTTAATGAGTTAAAAGTACCAATAATCTTTAGTAAATGGTGGTAATGGCCATTTTCAATACAGTCATACACTGATGTACAGTCAAGTGAGTTGAGATTATTCATAGTTATGTCTGAGAGCCATTGGAAATCAATAGGGTAATAATATTCTAGAAATTGCCAAAACCAGCCGCAGCAATACATCTTTCATTGTTGTTATCATAATTTCACAGACACTTGTTTTCTCGTATGTTTTAAGTGGTGCTGCTCCGGGTGGCGCTTCAACGTGTTCAGCCTTACAGTGTCTTCCTTGGTGAACCAATAATGGCAACCTGCAAACCAGGACGTGACCCAGTGGTTGAGAGACACTGCCTTAGCCGATACATTTATGAACCATTGATGTTGGTCCATGATGTAGCAGTTGAGAAACACAGCCTTACATGTACCCGGTATGTGACCACCAAGATGTGAAGATAGTTTGTGCTACTCAATATAGGCAGTTAAAGTATGTGAACCGGTGACCCACACCAGACCAGCAAGACCCTCCATTGCAATAACCTATACACTTTGTGATCAATATATGGCCGGCCCCAAATGGAGCTGTAGGTCAGTTCATGACTACACTCATTTATCATAAATCTCTGTATTGCACCGAAATTTATACTTCTGATAATTAAAATTTTTCTCAATCAATAAATTGAAGATTTATTGTATACAAATGATTCATTTCAAAAAGTATTATATGGGAAAGGAAACTAAAGTCTTTAGTAAGATTTCTTGGGCTCATTAAAAGCATGAACTGGTAAGTTCCTGGTAGAGGACATTTATGAACAAAATGTATACAAAAATCCCTGGAAAGCTGACTCTGCAGTTTCCCTAGTCAAGACATAGTATAACTTCAGAGAAGTTAATAAAAACTGTGCTGTAAAGTCACAACATCTTCACATAAGTTGTGCTGATGTTCATGAATATGCATAACTCATAAAATGCTTTAGGTAATCACATATATATATATAATCAGTGACTTGTATAATCAGTCTTTGGAATTGTTAGCTGTGTGAAGAATATCTAAACAGAATTCTGAAATAAGGGCTGTTTTGCATACAAACCAAATGGAAATCTTTTAGCTTGCATTCCACCAGAAACAGTGGAATAATTTAGTGATGTGACAGGTAACTTTCATGTAGCTTTGCAAAATCAGTATGGTGTTCTCCCTAGAGCCTTTAGGCTGGGCACATCTCCTTACAGATTTGCATTTAATTTTGTGTAGACCTTCTTTTTGATCCTGCAACCCAATAAGGCAGAATGGTCAGCTCTGTCATTCTTCTTTTCTTAGAATGAATGGATAGTGATATTGTTCTCCCCATTGCAACCACACATTCTCACTATTTCCTTTATATGTTTGCTATTAGACATGCATTGTAATAGAGTAGTTACATTTTAATAGAGGGCACACCTTGTCTGTGGCGGGTAGAATGCAGTAGAATATACCTGAGCTGTCAATTATGCCTTCTTGCTCTGCAGCTGCAACAGGGAGAATAACACCTGGCCAGACTACTGGCTGCACATAACTAGCCGTTGATGTCTATGAATCACAGACTTTAAGCTGTCCTTGAATTAAAGAGTTATGCAACAAAGGACTAAATATGACTTCTTTAATATACCTGCTATTGCTTTGTTCCAAACATTATGGTTCTCTTAAATGGAGGGACCATATACAAAAAGTGTTATTTCTACAAAGTGTTACCGAAATGTATGCAAATACCCTTAAATGAAAGCCTGCAATTTGTACTTTAATTACATCTCAGTTGTTTGATTTGTAATTTTAAACTGTGTCTTTGTCCCAGACATAAAGGAGGGCACTGCACATCTTAATGTAGGTAAAATATTTTATATAAATTCCAGAAGAATCCTAGAGTTGCTTGATATTTTAGCCTCAGAAATTATATCTACAGTACTGAAAAAATACTCATTCTGAAGATTGAGTGTTTTTTGTAACGAAACTACAGATATGTTTGTTTTTAGACAGGGCATTGTGTCAATAAATACATCAGTCAGCTTAACAAAGAGGTCAAGATCAACTTTGTGGGAATCTGCAATTCAATTAATTACAAAGATGTGACCACTAACACACTGATTTAAATTTGTAATTTGATAGTTATATGTTCTGATGGGACAGCTGTCATGAGTAGAAAACAAGAGAGCTGTAAAACCTCCCAGATAGATCAGATGTATTTATGATCAAAGTTCATTGTGTAAACGGGTGACTTGCTCTTTCTTGTGCCCAAGCAGCTGCTGAAGTGCCATATTTAGTGAATTTTAATGATATCTTAAAGAAACTGTGTTCCCTTCCAAAATTCCTTTGTTAGAAAGCATCTAAAATATATTCAGCATTCCTCAGGTTGAACGTAAAATGACCAGTGACACTAGATGGTCGTCTTGTCTTTAGATGATGTATTAAAAGTGTTACAAATGCATTTAAAAGAAAGGCTACCAACGAAATATTACAGCTGAAAGTGTAAGAAAATATGTTAAAACATACATCTTATTTGCTTCACTGATCATGCCCTCATATGTGTCATCTTTATGTTCTAACTTTTCTAGGGCATATCAAAAACAATATGTCAGCTTTAAAGAAGTTGAGCCAATCTTACAAGCCACAAAATTATGCTAATGTTATCACATTCAAGATTACAATTCATGATAAATACATAAATAGTTTTTTTTTAACCATTTGGATGCACAATTTCCTGATATGCCAATTATTTCCTTCCTTTCAGGCTTTTCAATGCAGAAAGCAGTTTTAAACTATGACTAACCAAGAATGGCAATTACATTAAAAATAATTTAAGGATAATCATATAGAAATGTAAATCTGATCAGGTACTATTAAAATTAGCAACAACCATATTTATGAAGCGTCTCCCAGTAGGAAAACAGTCCTAATAGTTTCAAAAATCTCAGTGATGCAAATTTGGTCCTAATGTTAGGATTAGCAGTTTTATCAATTTATCTAATTAGGAAACTACTTCTTATTTAACCAGGAACTAGGAGAGCTTTTGTTAGGAGCTGGGAAAAGATGTAGTTCAGGCAGAGATTAGAGATAGATTTCTGAAAAGACCAAATGCTTTGCAAACTCTAGACAACAATAATATCTACCTTTTTGATAGAACATTTCATGATCTTTCCTTCTTGGTGGAGAAGCCATGTACGGTTTTCCGAAATAAAAGTGTTGGTAACCTTGCATTGCTATTTTCAGCATACTTTACAGGGCATTTCCCATAGTCTTAACAGTTGTAAGGTGATTTTTCAGAAAGTACTGCTGTGTATCATTCATTGCGAAGTACACATAGGTTTTAGTGTCATTCCGTGTGTGTGTTGTGTGCTTTAGTCTTGCCATCTTGGTGCTTGTTACAGTAGGATCATTCTATGTCAAGTCAGCCAATTTTTCCAGATAGCCCATGCACTTCGGTCTCAAAAAATTCTTAAAAAATGATGGTGTACCCATATTACCCAGGAGACACCCTGTAAAATTACTTTGATGTAAGATCAATACTTTAAAAGATACAGCCAATTTTTTGAGGGGAGCGGAATGTCAAATTTCACACAGCATTATTTTTTCATGAGTCTCGCAAGACCATATCTCAAGAACTAGACCACCTAGCAAGATCAAATTTTTCATACTGGTGCCTTTATAGGTAATAGTACGTAATGAAATCAAAATGTTTGGTCCAGATGACACCACTTGTTAAGAGCAGGCCTTCAAAATGGGAAAAAAAATATTTTGTGTCTTTGGCTTTGCCATATTTAGGCTTTCAGAAAGCATACTTCTGATGCAGCCTGCTAAATTTTTTTCCATGTTTAGATACCTACACTGGACTTTTCAAAAGGTTATAAATAAACAAGATTTGCATCAGGGTTTGACCAGCAGGCCTCTCAAATGTGAAAAAAATCATTTTGGGTGTAATTTTCAGACCATCTTAATTTAATGCACTGTGGGAATGTCTAGACATTTTTAAAATTATTTTTCCAATATCCTTTATAGTTCCTTCTTACTCAAAAAAAGTCTTAATTTTCTTATGTGTATCTTTCATTTTTATTTTCCATTCTTAACATGGGCTAAATTCGCCATTTGTCAGTAATGATCACCAAGTTCTTCATCACTACCTTGGTTATGGAATTAATAAATAAAAAAAAAAATCGCCAAAGGCACAGTAAGCATAACACATGAACAACAGCTGCTTGATTTATCATTAAATACAACACTAGTCACAATACCAAAATGTTAACATTTCATTATAGTAGCAGGAATGCGGCCCATTTCATTTCTGTTTCAATCGAAGTGCATCTTTGGCTTTGTGATCGAGATGGTACTGCCTCCCACTGACCATTGTCGCAGTGCAATGACACACTGTAATAGCACCCAACAAATATCATCTCTAGGTGGCCAATGGAAAGACTGGAGGATAGTTTTGAATGCATGAAACATATCAGGATGTCTAATTCCGCTTCACACTTTCCATGTATCACACCAATCCAACATTTTTCATCATACATGTACCCACATAGCCTCCAATAGGACAGTGGTCTAATGTGAGTGATGCATCTGATCCATCAGCAGTGTGATTGTGAGAGCACAGGATCTCAGCTGCTGCTTCAGTGTTGAATATTTGGACAGTCAATTGACTGTCTTCACGAGACCCCTGGCTGACTGTGTTTGCCATCTTCTGTAGGGATGCAACAGAGGTATTCTCCAGTACCAGGTACTCTTTTGGCCGTGGAGAATTGCATTCTCTGTTCTCTGTTCAGCCACATGAGATAGGGCATCGTCATTTGATAGGAAAAAAAAGTTCGACATTTTTTGATAACCTACTGATTGAAAACTCAGTGATTAACCTTAATTCACACGTGGCACATTGAGCCTGTATTTAGGATGAAAAATAAACGTGAAAGATATGCATAAGAAAAGTAAGGTTTGTGTTTTGTGAAAGAAGGGACAAAGTAGAATACCTGAAAAATATTTAAATTATCTGCTCATTCCCATATGCTGTTAGGGTGGTCTGAAATTTGGATTTGAGATCTGCTGTTCAAACCCTGATACTGTTACTTTACTGTTTATTGCTTTTTCAGAAAGCCTATATAGTTATCTAAATAAGGAGAAAAGAAAACGGTTACAAATACAGTATGTTTTATGGAGGCCTAAACCTAGCTAAGCCAAAACTCTAAATTAAATTTTGGTCAATTTCAAGGGGCTTCTTTGACCATGAAGGGTAATCTGGACCAAATGTTTTAATTTAGTCACATACTATACCAATTAATGCAGCAGTTTGCAGAGTCTGAGCCTGCTCAGTCATTTAGTTCTTGAGATATAGATTTGTGAAATTTGATGAAAAAATGAGGGTGGATAAAATCGACAAGATCCCAACACCCCATGAATTTTTGGAATCTGAAGTGTGTGGACCATTGATTGATTTGACAAGAAATGAGCCAGTATTATATATGAAGTTGTTGTGAAGGGGCTAAGATTATGGGCAACTCATGTTTTCCTTCTTCTTTCAATATTATTATTTGTGCTGAACCTATAGAATTAGTATCAGCAAATTACAAAGCGTCATCCATCATGATTTCCAAGGAAACTGCAAAACGTCTTAGTGCATAATACTTTGCATCTTGCACTACCGTAAAATTGTGATGTCATTCTTTCACCTTAGCTTTGGATAAGAGTAGGACACTCCCTAAATATATTTCATGTCCTATTCTGTGGTAGGACAAATTGTTATCCTAGACTGACGTTTAATACATTTCATAGGAGTAATTTGAGATGCTGGATAAATATAGGCCCTGAGCTGAAACACTTGTATCTAAACTTACCAAAGCTACCTATTTTTTGGACTGGTCATACAGTACCTGTGAGTACAGCTGAATGTTAAAGGGGATTTTCTGCTTGTGAAAGAATAAAAAAACAGCTTCAGCCATCACAAGATTTGGAATAAATAATCTGACAGATTTCTCAGATTCCTTCTGAATTCCAAGTGAGTTTGATTATGAAAAAACTGCCAACAGTTGGGCTTCTAAGAAGAAGAAAATAATTAATATATACAATTTTAAGTTTTGTAGTCATGAGTATTACAATGTTTTTACGATTTAATGATTTTAAAATACTATTTAGAATTATTTGTAATCTGATTATGCCCTTGTTCCACCACACATTTAAAAAAAAAAAATTTAGGGGTGGGCAGTGCAGTAAAAAAAGGGGTAGTTTTTTAACATCTGCCATTTTGTATTGTATTTGTTTTCTTCAGCTACTCCTTCATGGTGTTGTGTATGTCTCAAATGCTTCTTTGTGATTTGAATACATTGTGCAAAAACTATTGGTTAAATCAAGGAAGGAATACAGCACTCAACCATTGTTGTTGTTTAATAACATATTTTCTTTTCTACTGGAGTGACTTTGATGTCAGTTGCTGAGTTATAGTGCAGGTTTTCAGATCTCACCTGGAATTGCTATCATCCCTTAAAATTGCAAGGCTGTTTTGGTATTTGTAACAAATAAATTACAGCTAACTCCTAGAATGGTCAAACTAAGAATTACCTGGAACCTGCGAGTCAAAGGTGCTTTAGATGCTCCTAATTCTGTCTTCAATTTCTGTTACATTAAATTTGTAAGATTTTATGTGTAGTGGTTTCCACATACTGTACTATAGAATCCTATAACCATGAACATTCCTTAATTCAAAGTTGAAACTTTGGAACAGAGTTTTTAAAAGGCAAGGGCAGATACTCCAGTTGACACCGTCTTTTAGTTTTTTGTTTTTTTTTCTCAAAATAAAGATGAATTGTTTCTATATTCTAGGTTTTATATCCAAAGACTATCATGCTTCTGCAAAAAAAAAATTATTAGTCTATCTGGATATTTTACAGTTTTTACAGTATGAGTTTAATTTGTCATTAACTTCTGTATCTCTGTGTACTTGGGACCTACAGGGTTTCTTTTGAGTGGTCAGGGTAGTATAATGTAAAATATGCCTCTTTATCAAACTGATTAGTTTTTCTCAAGGCCAGTTCAAACTTCAAGATTTCTCCTTTTTCTGTCAGCCTATAATTGATCTGTAGTTCTAGCAGTTTTCCATTCGGACAAAAACATGCTTAAAATACTGTCATACTTGTTGTAAATGCACTACAATAGACTGAAACATACTTGAAAATTTATTTTGGTACATTTTAATGCTGTCTTTTGCCAGTATTTCAAGATGTAAAATATTAAGGTATACATTATACACATCTGAATGAGCATAGGTTACATCCAACTTTATTTTGTTTTAATAGATGTTCTACAAAAAAACAGTAACCTATGTGCTGCAGCTTTTGTGAATTTGAGCTTAGTACCTTAGCTCGAGTACAGTTTACCAGGTTGATGAAACAAGCATTCAGCTGATGGACAAAGGCATCCTTAACATTCTGACAGACTAAAAGTGTGGTATAGAATACCATAAATGCACAAGTAAAATGACACCCAGGCACTGTTAGGGTCTTCCAAGAAGGCTACAAAAGCACACTTGTTTTTGTACTAACTACTACATAGGCCCACCTAGAGCATGTTTCAATTACTTCATGAGTTTTTCTGTATTTGTATCTATTCTGGGTGTTACCTGAAAAGAACATGGACACGACAAAAGGACAAATGTGTTGCAAGGGGGGCTTAATATTGATGGACTAATACTAATCTACAGGAAATTTTAAGAGTGTCTCATGTAAGTTTCTGTGAAGAGTATATTTTGGACTTGTTTACATTTTGCTGTGTTACAATATAAAGTTTTAGTAGATTAATTTGAGGTTATATGCCATTGATTAACATGAACAATCCATTTCAAGGTACACAGTAAATTGTATAGGCCATCCTAAATAGGTTGTGTTGTGATCATTTGTTGTTTAAAAAGTCCCATAATGGCAAATTTTACACATGAAACCTGGGAAATTACCCACTTAACCTCACCAGGAATTTAGTAATATTTGCTTGTTCCCACATGTTGGGACTACCTGGTAATGTTTCTTATCAACAGTGCCAAGACAATGCATTGACTAGAAAAAAAGAATGGGATTCTGAATGTGTGCAATAAATTCTTAATTCAAGAAAATTGGTTATTTAACTGCAGTTGTTTGCTCTGATTTTTTTTTGTGTATTCTAACTAAAATTATATGTGGCAGTTATTAGAGATGCTTTCAATATAAAACTGAAAAAACAGAAGAACTAATGTGAAGGAGCAAGAATTTCAGGACATGTTACTACATTTTTATTATTGTCCTTAACAGTTTCACAGTTTAATCACTATGGGATGAGAACTTCAGTCTGGTGTTTCACCTCTTTAAGATTCCACTTCTTTTACTGAACTATTCATTAGACGGCACATCACATAGACTTGTCGTTTGTGAAGCATTTGCAACAATTTCCTTCTTATTGTGGATGGAGAGGAGTTGTGTTATTTACAGACGGCTTTTTTTTTTCTTTCTTACGTATGTTTTTTTCAGCCAAATTTATTGATTTGATTCTTACAGTATATATGTGGGGATAGTTGATTCCTTTGACTTGTGTTGGATTTTCCCATAGGAAATCAAATGGTTTAAAATCTATTAATAAATAATCCAACAAGGGTTAGAGAGAAAAAAAAGAAATGGTCTGTAAAAACTCAAAGGCCTGAGATATTCTGATACTTGGCTGTAGATGCTCACCCTTCTTTGGTGATTCATTGTCCCTACGCTTTTACCTCCCTCCGTGTCCAGCATTCTAATACCCTCCAGAGTCCTGGCCACCTTTCCCCATGACGACAGATACTTGTGTCAGCTGGTGATCCAGCTTCCCCATGCTTGCCTTCCTTGGTGCTCTGTGGGTCTAAAGATTGAAGTTCCTGGCCACCAGTGATTGTCTCTTTTAATGTCTAGCGTTCTTTTTCATGATCTCCGCTCCTTCCACCTACCTCTTGACTTCTCTGCTTCAGAAATCATTTAACAGAACAGTCATCTACTTGACCAACCTTTGAGAGCCCGGCCATCAGCTTTATTTCCCCAGGCTTCTTTTATTTGTTTGGGTGCAAGTGCCATCAAACGACTCCTGGAATGTCAAAGGAGAAGAGCTGACCTAACCATGTCTGCATGTAACGAGCAGTAAAGCAGCTTGAACATCCCCCAGTGGCATCTTTTGGCAGTGGAGCACTCATGCACCCAAAATCGTGGTGGTTTTTTTTTTTTTTTTTTTTAATTAATTAAACTAAAAACTCACACTGCCACGGACCTCTTGATGCATTTTATCACATCCTCACTCCGGCTTCATGGCTTCATACTCTGTACATGTAACAATAATGTCCCCAAGACTCCCCATACACCTATAAACCTACTCACATATAACTTCGACAATGTAATTTTACCCTTACTTTCCTGAGATAGCAAGTGTTTGTGAAATGGGCAAAATAGTCCAGATTCACATGTAGAAACAAAAAACAAAAAAACTAGCAGAGTAAAGTAAGGCACATCTGGTAAACATCACAGTACTGTGGCTAGATGAAACCCGTCATTTTATATAGGAACAGCTTGTATTGGATATTAACTACAGTTTGACAGATGGCATGTGAGAACATCACTGTCCAAATTAGAACAATCTAGACGAGAACAGGCCATTCAGCCCAACAAAGCTCGCCAGTCCTATCCATTTATTTCTTCCAAAAAAACTTCAAGTTGAGTTTTGAATGTCCCTAAAGTAGGGCTGCACGATTAATCTTTTTTTTCTCATGATAACGATATTTATGATCCACGATCAGTTAATAAATATCGTCACGATTTTACAGTATAAAGACCAAACTGTTTTTTATGGGCTGCGTTTACGGATTGGAATGCGTCACTATGACGTTACTGCGTCTAGATTGCAAGCGCTTTCTGAAGCAGTAGAAGTTAATAGCAGCAATAACAGTCAGTCAGAATAAATATATGATGGCGGAGCAACGTGAGGAAGGTGCAGAAGTGCGATCGTTAGTTCCTAAAAAGGGGTCATACTCAGTTGTCTGGAACTATTTCGATTTCGAGGAATGTGATGTTGATCAGGTACGAGTCTTGTGCAAACTTTGCTCCTGTTCCGTCCAAACGTCCCAAGGTAACACAACAAACCTCATCAACCACCTTAAAAGCCACCACAAAGTACACTATCAAGAATTTCAACGACTGAAGGCACAAACAGCAACAACAAAAAATTACCAGCCATCCACAACACAGACAACAATATCTGGGACATTGTTCAACGCAATACCATATCTGCATAGCTCGCAAAGACACCGGGAAATAACAGAGGTGATCACGTACCATATAGCCAAGGATATGTGTCCAATAACCACCGTGAGCAGTGAGGGGTTTAAAAAAATGATCGCAACACTTGATAAAAGATATAGCATTCCCTCACGCAACCATTTTTCCAATGTTGCGCTGCCCTCGCTGTATGCGAAATGCCGAAAAGAAATAGAAAGAGAAATTCTCAGGCTCAGCCTTGAATATTTTGCTGCCACGACCGACTTATAGTCAAGCAGAACTGCGGAACCGTGTTTGAGCTTGACAGTTCATTTTATTGACAGCGAGTTTGAGATGAAAAGCAAGCTTTTGCAAACTTCGTTTTTCCCACAAGACCATACAGCGGAGTTTATTGCAGTGGGCCTCAAAGAAGCGATGTCCGCTTGGGGCTTGGTGGAAGAAAGACTTGTGTGCATCACAACGGACAACGCAGCTAATATGATTAGGGCAGCATCTGTGAATAACTGGCCGAGGCTACACTGCTTTGGTCACAGACTTCATTTACCAAAGGAATAATCGTCATTATTAATCGTGATAAAAATTTTGAGCAAAATAATTGTGATAGTCATTTTTTCTGTTATCGTGCAGCCCTACCCTAAAGTCTTACTGTCTACCACACTACTTGGTAGCTTATTCCATGCGTCTATCGTTCTTTGTGTAAAGAAAAACTTCCTAATGTTTGTGTGAAATTTACTGTTAACAAGTTTCCAGCGGTGTCCCTGTGTTCTTGATGAGCTCATTTTAAAATAAGTTTCTCTTCTCTGGACCTTTTCTGGCACTGCTATGTCCTTTTTGTAGCCTGGAGACCAAAACTTCAGTTTTCCAGATAAGGCCACACTAGTGCATTATAAAGGGTGAGCATAACCTCCTTAGACTTGTACTCCACACATCGTTCTGTATATCCTAACATTCTGTTAGCAAATGATAGAAAATTATGTATTGTGACCAAAGTGCACATTTTGGCTTCAGTACTATTTTGTGTTTGGTTGAATCACAGCACTGAAAAGTGTACCGGTAAGAAAGCTTTAGGAATGTTTGTGTTTGGGACTGGAAGACGTCTACAGAGAGAGAGAGCTAAAGTGGACAATACAAGGAAATGTTTGATAAAACTTAACACATTCTGTTGTTGAGTTTAGGCAAAGAATTTTAACAGAAAAGGAAATCAGTCAGTCATAACTAACTGAATTATATCTTTGAAAAAATATTACTTTCAGATTTAAGGGAGATTGAGCATTGATTAATTGTTACACATGTACAAAGTAAATATTTCTCCATTATATCAACCTATAGTGAAAGGCAGTTTTTAAGTGATAAGCTCTATTGTGATTGAGTTGGATTATAAATTTACTAATCAGTTTAATTATACATGGGCAATGTACATAGAACATTCAAAGTTAAGGTCAAAGGTAGAATTTGTATTTTGAACAATTAAGAAATGACAATATATATTTTACATATGTATGTTAAATTTTAAACATATACATGTATGAAATAGTGATCTGCAACTAAAGAGGCTTGCAAAAAATCTGTACATCCTTCAATAAATTGTGCAGCTCTTCTTTCCCTTTTCGGCCTGTTAGGCTTCTCATTAAAATCATACTCAATTTAGAGGATCAAAAGGAATATAATTTTAATCACAATTTGGGACTTGTTAACCATACAAGGAGTAACTTTTGAGTTTTTCATTTGCATGAAGCAAACCTCTTGTCAAGACAGTATTAAAACTTCAAATTAACTTTTATAACTGTCTTTGCCTTGATAACGTTTATTTGTTGCATGAAATAAATTCTCGCTTGTATTTTAAGTAAACACTGTCATTGTGGCTGAGCAGCTATGGAGAAGAATAGAAACTTGCTATTTTTAATTGTTTACTCTAATTAATACAAAAAATTACAGTATATATTTAACAACTGTGCAGTTTAGGTAGCACTGATAACCTGCAGATACATTTTGATGAATCGGTACTACAGGAAAAAAGATTTTCTTTCCCACAGTAGTCTAGCCTCCTTTATTCTACCTTCCCCCATCTAGTTCATTAACACCCAATTTAAGTTGAAAACTGTCTCCTGTGAGAGCTCCAAGTTCACATGAGATCTTATCCAAGGCTAAAAAAATCTCATCCATACATCATCAATGTATTCTTTCAATGATGGTGGATATTTTTGTGAAAGAAGTTCTTGTTTTTGTTATGGCTAACTAATAATGTAACAAATCAACCTTGAGTTAAAATTTCCTTCATGTGTTCTAATCTCAATTTTCTAATTTGCATGATGGCAACTCTCCTCATTTTTGTTTGGGTTAAAATGTCCCTTGAAGCTGTGCATTTTAGTAGCTTGTATTTTAATATTTAAACAATAGATATCAACTAGGAAGTTGATTAGGGCATGGAAGACAGAATGTTATTCATGTGTACTGTAAGAATGTTTAATAACTAGATTTACAATTTATTCTGAATAAAGGGTTTTTTTTTGCCAGTGACGTCTAAGTGTAAATCTGTATATTTTTTTTTTATATCTTCAGAGAAATGCAAAATATACATATACACAGTGTTCAAAATATACATAAGAATACTAAAAAATGTACTGTTTTGCTGAAATGCTATATAAATGCAAAATAAACACTTTTTTGTTTTATTTTGCAATATTTAAAACCTAGTTAGTTGCAAAGTATCTTGAAAATTTTGTTGCACTTGTTACTTTTCTGTAAATTTCCAGATATTTGGTATGTTTTCAAATGATTTGTCTGCCTACTTGTCACTTGTATTGTCTCTGTTCACTGTGAAATGAGCATGGAAGGTCTGCATCCTCCACATCATCCCAGATTAGGCATATCTTTTTTTTTTTTTCTGTTTCTTTTTCTAAATCCACTTTCTCAGTATGTGGTTTTGAGGTGATGGCAGCAATGAAGAAAAGTCAAGAAATGACTGGATTGCCAGGGTGTGCATGCGGGGACACACACAGGCACACACACAAACTTCTTTGAACACTTGTATGGGACAAATTTATAGTCATCAGCATTAAACCATGCCTTACTCTAAGAGAAACTAACATGTCAGTGAATCTGCATGAATGCCTTTCCCTCAGAAGACATTCAACAAAGCTTGCACCTAATTCCATTAACGTGTATATGCAAATACTTCTAAATGTTGATTTTTGTTTCAGTATACTAATATGAAAAATGTCTGATTGTCCATTTAAATTAAGTTGATTTGTTTTTTGAATCTGCTTAAATCTGTTTTCTTTTCTTGATACTTTCTAGAAATGTCTAATTTTTTTTAAAGTAGTTACACAAAGAGAAATTCCTTTAAGGATGTACTAAAATGGGGGGGTATTGTATTTTACGCAGCCTCTTAAGAAATTTGGTCCTGTAGTCTTTTACTATATTGTTTTGGTCATCTACAATTTAGTTTTATTAATTTACTGTATTTGGGTGAAGTGGTTCTTAGAGCAGCCTTCCATTAACTGAAATTAAACTCTTGATTGTGAAGTGAGGTTATTGTCTGAAAATACGGTTTAAGTAGTACAAGACCAAAACAAAGCGAGGAGGATGCCCATCTTGGATCTGTTTGTGCTGGGTTACATTCTAGATCGTTTCCCCAAAATTTCAGACCCATACCAGTGTATGCCTTTAAGAGGACTATAGGGGGAATGTTGCAAGAACATAATTATAAACTGATTAACAGTTTAATATATAACCTCAACAGGGAGAATCATGATCTGCGTGTTAGAATTGGAATAAGCTGTGGCCCTAGATGAGTACAAAGAAAAATATAGTTGAGTTTTGTTAACTGAAATATAAAATTATCACTGAAAGCATTACTGTCTTCCCTTGAAAGCAATACTCTTCTTTGTTTCCTTCAGGTTTTCATCTCAGTGGAACAGTGACAGAGCCTGCCACCCAGTCAGAACCAGAGACAACTTATAAGGTGGCAATCAGCTTTGACCGATGCAAAATCACATCAGTAACATGTGGCTGTGGGAACAAAGACATTTTCTACTGTGCTCATGTGGTGGCACTCTCACTCTACCGGATTCGCAAACCAGATCAGGTCAAATTGCGTCTTCCCATTTCAGAGACTCTATTCCAGATGAACAGGGACCAGCTACAGAAATTTGTGCAGTATTTAATCACTGCACATCACACTGAAGTTCTTCCCACTGCTCAGAAACTGGCAGATGAAATTTTGTCATCCAATTCAGAAATCAACCAAGTCCATGGTAAGACATGATAATAATACATCATTTTATTGCCTGGTAAGTTCTCATATGAGTATATTCAAATAAAATATGCATTCATATGCTTAAAATTGATTAATTTGTGTTCTGGTAGAATTTTCAGAAACAATGTCTTGTTACAGAAACATATAAAATATACCAGAGATCTTTATGGAAATGCATGTTTATTTAATGTTCACACAGGCAGATATAGTGATGTAGTCAGTAAACTAGTTATAGCCAACATCTTGACTATTAGGCCTAACCAACCTGTTCTGAAAAGTGAAGAGTTAATTTTATCAAGAGTTAATTATACTCAATTTTATGTAATGCTTTGATAAAGCATTTATTATGCATATAAATCAAAGGGGTACCAGATGGCAAATTGTTTTCTGGGTAACAGAACCTCAAAGATGATAAAGTAAAATCCTGCATGACACCTCCAGGAACAGACAACTGATACACTTCTGAAAATGCCAGTGTGTTAAAGCAGTGGGTGGTAGAACATGTCAGGGAAGGTAGCCAAGATGTTCTTTGGATAAGACACCAATACAAGAAAGAGAAAATGGGAAAGCACTGTAGCAAAATGCTGTCTTCTGGGATTCTAGAGGGCAAGCCTGCAGAGGGCACATCATTTGATAGTTCAGTATTCCTGGTGTCACTTATATAAAACCTGGATAACATTTCCTTGTTGTTCTCCATTTTTATAAAAGGGGGAAAAAGTTTAAATTTGTAGTTTCTAATTACGTTGTCATTATATAAATTTTACTAGCTGTTTGATATGTTATGTTTTGCAAACCTTATGACTTATCTGTTGTTTTCTAAACTTTAAGTATCCTAATATACAGTCACTGTGTGTTATTTAAATGTCTTGGGGGTTTAGGAATCAAAAAAATGGATATTTTCTAAATGGAGATTGAACTGATTGCTGGTAGAAAATTCTTGGAGAGAATGGGAATTCAGTGATCCATACAAACTGACTTGGTAGAAGGGAGATTTAATAATTCATTATTTTAATGGACAGTTTTACAGTAGTGCTTTTATAGGTTGCTTAAATAAGAGTTAGGTTTGTTGATTAATGCCCCCAAATGTACCATGGAATAGTAATAATAATAATTCATTACAGTAATCCCTCCTCCATTGTGGGGGTTGTGTTCCAGAGCCACCCGCGAAATAAGAAAATCCGCGAAGTAGAAACCATATGTTTATATGGTTATTTTTATATATTTTAAGCCCTTATAAACTCTCCCACACTATTATAAACATTTCACACACAATTATACAGCATAAACCCTTTGTATTCTCTTAGATATTAGGTAAAATTCGTTGAAATTATGTATGTAAACAGTAAAACCTAAATATTATTTTAAAGATATCGAGCGTCTCCGATATCACATATGTTACAGCCATTACGACAGACAGGCCACCAGCAATAAATACGTACAATGCAAGAAAAATTGTATACAGTAAAATGTGTGTACTGTGACACTAAACTATGTACATGTAATAAGTACTGTACGTAAATAATTAATTATGGTTACTCACCAACAATGACACGACGACTTGTCCGATAACGATGAGTTTAATTTTACTGCACAACAAAGGATAGCGTTACAGCTCTTCTAAAGGAGCCTCTTCAGGCGACTGTTTAGCACCGCCGTTGTTCTTCTTCCAGCACTCTTCAATCCAAATCCCTAAAGCAGATTCCATCCAGACTACTGCCTTATCACGTCCACTTGCAACTCCTTTTGCGCCCTGGTTAAAGGACACTGCAGCCGTAGATCTTATATGCTTTTCCTCCTTTTTAAATAAAAAGAATCGTGGACTCATTGATGCTGTAATGGTGTCCTGCAGCGGTGTAGCTGTTTCCTTCCTTCAACATATCCAAAACTTTTACCTTTTCTGCAATCATTTGCATCTTCTGTTGGCGCTTGGACACGGCTTCTGAAGCAGTAGCAGGGGCACGTTAATGCTGAATGAGTGAGATGAGACTTCCTGGTTAATGCAGCACTCCGTTGCTGAGCCAATCAGCAGCACACAGGAACTTAACTGCATGCTCTGATTGGGTAGCTTCTCAGCCATCCGCCAATAGCATCTCTTGTATGAAATCAACAGGGCAAACCAACTGAGGAAGCAAGTACCAGAAGTAAAAAGACCCATTGTCCGCAGAAACCCGCGAAGCAGAGAAAAATCCGCGTTATATATTTAGATATGCTTACGTATAAAATCCGCGATAGAGTGAAGCCGCGAAAGACGAAGCGCGATGATATAGCGAGGGATTACTGTACATTTATATAGTGCTTTTCTCAGTACTCAAAGCGCTATCCACACAGGGAGGAATAGATGGTTCGTCTAATTTTATTGTTTTACTGTGTATACTTGCATTTTCTTTTAAACCTTATACTGATTGACCATTAATGCCATCATAAGAATAAAGCTCAAACAGACATTTTCAGTTTGGTTTATTTCCCATCTGTTAATTATTATATTTATACTAGTCATTTAGCCCGTTAGAATAACTGGCGCTAGAAAAGTAGTGCATAAACATTAGTAGGAACAGTCTATATTAACTCTTTTAGGGCGGATGTCGACTTTTGTCGACAGGAGGGGTTGAAGGCGAATGTCGACAAAAGTCGACATCCAGGGATAGGGGGCGACAATCAGCTGTTAATGGCGACAAATCTCACTGTCACGTCACAGGCATTCCCTCTGTGCTTGGAGGAATGCTAGACTCATTGACTCGGCAAATAAACATTGCGTGCACGTGAGTTGCGAAATGTAAACAAAGGCAAGATGGCACCGACATGTGAAAAGGCAGAGAAGCAAGTGCAGAAAAGAAAACACTCGGCGGGCGATGTTTTGCGCATTATCGCGGAGTCGGACTCTTGATTTTTCAGAATCGGACTTTATTGGCAGTGATCAGGAGATCGAGCAAGAGAGTTAGAAGCAGGCATCAGCTGATCAGACACCAGCTGATGCCGCGCCAGCGGATCTGCTGCCGGGTGAGTGCCTTCGCACAGCCGATGCATCTACGGCAAAGTTCGCATGGGATAAATACACAGACATTGATCCGTTGAGAGCCGATCTGGCTACCGGAGTTTACAAGACGGCATGGCTTGCTGTTGGACACGACAGATCACCAGCTGCTGTACTTCAGGCTGCTCTCTCCTGATGCTGCTTTTCAGCTACTGTCAGACGAGACAAACAGGTAGGCAAAGATTTTTTTTGAATCGCGGGCTGCGTTTGCATCGCATTCTCGTTTTTCAAAGTGGAAACCCACAATGAAAGACGAGATGAAGCGCGCTGTGGCATTACAAATAGAGATGGGACAGAACTGGTGATATAACTTCAGGGAGCATTGGTCCAAACGTGTTTTGTCCCCTGGTGGCTTAGGTACGTGCTGCTGCAAAGTTTTATTCACTTCTGTAATAAACCGAAGCAAATCCCATGGGGTGAGCCAGGCTATAATGCCATACATAAAGTTCATAAAGTTTCAGAAGATGAAAAGAGGTGACAATACGGTTTTCATGCAGGCAGAAAACTTGGTGGCAGTGGCATGGCACGATGGCAAATGGGTGACTTGTCTCTCTACAGTACACACTAACAATATATGTTAGAAAGTGCAGCAACAGACAATTGAAAAATAGGCATCAAAGCAACACATATTGTAAGGAGTGCAATGTGGCAATGACTGAAATTGGCTGCTTTGAGCGAGATCAGACTTTGCTGTGTAAAATGTATGTGATATGTATGTGAAATCATAGAGTATGCAGGCTCATACAACATGCAAGACAGTTACATTTGTCAAAAGTAAATTTTTTTGTTGATTTGATGTGTTAAACAATTGCTTTGTGTTCTTTTTTAAAAATGTTAGTTTTTGGAAAAATATTCAGCACTGGGAGAAAAGAAACAAAAAAAAAATTAGCCCTAAAAGAGTTAAATGGCAAGGGACTTTGACCTCATTCTTTTTGTTGGTCGTATTTTTCTTTCTTTCAACCTTTGTTTTGTTGATGTTTACTTGCTGAGCTGACCGTTCTTCGTGGGCTGCCGCCGTGTATTGTGTGTCTTTAATTTTCTGTGACAGTAATACTGTTTTGTACGGCTCTATTCAATAAGGGCGCGCACAAAAAGGCGAGCTTCAAAAGGGCGACCTCAATTGAGCGCAGCGAGTAAAGGCGTTCGTAGATAATTTAGTTCAAACGGCTCTGGAATATGTGAAGAGCAACAAAGGTGCAGATCTTTATTTACGCGCGCCTTTTTGTGCGCGCCCTTATTGAAGGATACCGTCTTGTACGTCCGCTGGCTTGTACGTCCGCTGGCTTGTACGTCCGCTGGCTTGTACGTCTGTAATATACCTTTAATTTTCTCTGGCGGTAATACAGGCGTGCGTGTCGGTAATATGCCTTTAATCTTCTCTGACAGTAATACTGGCTTGTATGCGGCTGTAATATGTGTCACAGTATTGTGTACCTTTAATTTCCTCTCGCAGTAATACTGGTTTGTATTTCCGTAAAACGCCTCTAACTCTGACAGTAATATCACGCATCGCACTGTGCCCCGCGCATGCGCACTTCACCAGAAGACACCCACACACGGACACCTGGACACACATAGGGATTTTATATATATATATATATATATATATATATATATATATATATATATATATATAGATTATGCCCTAGACTTCTCCATAAAATTTAGTTTAAATGGAGTTTTTTAGTTTTGCTTTGTTCTCCTGTTTCTAGTCAATAATTCATTAACTAAAATAGCATGCAAAAAAATAGTACAATCCTACTAATGAAATTACACCTTATTACACAATTTTTAGCAGATTGTTTAACACTGTTTGACCTCTAAAAGAACATTTAATGTTGGTAAAATAGTTATACATACATACAGTATAATTTCAATGTTTTTAAAGCTAATGAAAGGACAGAAAACACAGGATCAAGTTTTCACTTGTATACTACATATTACAGGAAGAACATATAAAATTCTCTGAGTTTCCCTGGCTTATTTTTGAATTGAGCATTAGTAGGTTCTCTTTGTTTGCATTTTTTTCAGAGCTGACCTAAGTTCTAGATGAGCCCTTATCCCATTTAGTTTTACAAGATTACCAGAGGCCCTACTGTAGTACATGGTTGGTTGGTTGGTTGGTTTGTTTATTATTTTATTAAAATGGAAATGAGTAAACTATTTCCATTCCGTTAATGTTTCACTGTATAATAAACATTCTAGTACACTTTTCAAATCAATTTAATTTGTATGATTTGTTGATTGGAGTGTCACATTAATTTACTTTTCTTTTGCCAACTAAGTGTTTATCAGAATTACCTGATGTATATAAAAACTCTGTCATTAGAAGTGGCATGAACCAAAACATAGTTCACAGTCAGAATTGACAAAAGGAAATCAATTCAGTGCAAACATAAATACTGTGTAATTCTCCATAAATGTGATCAACTGTTTTTATTGTTTTTTATACTATGTACTTTTGAGCAACAATTACAGAGTTGATATTTTCATGTTGTAAGAGAAGAGAAAGGATGCTGTATGGGAGTAAAACATGGCCAATAAAAATGGAACATGAAGCCATCCTGGGAAGTTGAGCGGTGAGAATGATTAGATGTATGTGTTGAGTGACACAGACTGAAAGGAAGATGAATGGTTTGGTGTGCAGGTGTTCGATGTTATGCTAAGGTAAAGCTGAGTAATGTGGTCTGGGTATGTGGAGCAAAAAGCAGAGGATGACTGAATGAAGTGGTGCATCTTGATGGAGTAATTAGTAGTGGTAGGGGATTTGAGGAAAAAGATTTGTGAGGCAATCCGCCAAGTTCAGCAAACTTGGAAAATGACCATTAAACCTGTGATTATGATGATGTTTGCTTGTGCAGATGCTCTGTAAGTTAAAATTGTATTTGGTCACAACCCTCTTATATAGTGATGATGCAGTGAAACAAGATAAAAAAAATACTACTACTGTAAAGACAACAAAGATATTTTGCTCCTTGCTATCAGAATTAGACTACACTGTTGCGATGACTATAAAATTACTCCCACTCACAATAAACAATATGGAAAAATGTTAGTGAAATGTAAAATGCCAGCCCATTTTCTTTTCCTCAAATGCACCTTAGTACATTCGAGCAATACTGTTTAAAAAGGTAGAGAAGTACCCATGGGAAGATTTTCAGTTTTGAGGAAGAACTAGACTAGAGATTTGAGAGGCTTTACATATATATTGGCAGCATCTTTGCTGATATTTTCACTTGTGGCACATTTATGAAAAAAAAATCATACAGCCAACAAAAGATCTAAGGTAGAAAATAGATCATTTTGCAAAGCAACAGGTGGGTTACAGTTATTCACTGAACACTTTTGAGCTCAACGGTGGTACTGAAAATGATCGCCATGGACAATGTAGTATGGTAGCTGACAACCCAACTGAATTCAGCTCTTTGCAGCACAACATAAATGATGAGCTTGTAGAGACTAAACATCACTACACTGCACAAAGGAAAAGCCTCATCTCACTGGATGAGTCTGAAACTCCTGTATTAGTATTAGTTCACTTGCGATGAATGCACTAATGGTTTTTAGCTCTAAAAAGATTGTATCATCAAAAATGTTTAAAAACAGAACAGAACAATGTTTAAAAATCACAGGATTTCTGATTGTTACTGCAACTCATGTAAGTTATCTCACAGCAACAGTGTACTCAACCTCAGATTAGAGTGTTTTACAGTAGTAGTAGTTCCTGAATTTAGACTGTGAATTGAGCATGTCCACCAATCTTCCAAGTAAGCAACTCTCAATCCAATAGTGACAGCCATTGAGATTTTGGGGTTGGGGAGGAGAGAGAGAGAGAGGTCCATCACCTGTTGATTTGCAAAAATGGTGGGGCTTATTTGAGTCAACAAGAGCTGGCATCCTAATGTCATATTTTTGCCACTTTGCTGGACCCAGCTGTGATAATTCCTACCTGCTTCTTGGTGCTTCTAGGTACATGACTTTATTATTTATAAAGGAAAAAAGATCAGTTTTTATTTAAGTGCTAAATTTTTTATTCTGCAAAAAAACATTAAAGTACTGTTTGCTCATATTTATTTTTTGGTTAATGATAACTTGATTATTATGGATTGTGAGCTTAAAATAAACCTATTATCTTATTGTATCAATGGCCCTTTTGGCTTTTTTACACCACATTGGTAAAGATTAGTTGCTGCCGTGTTAAATTCTGTTGGAATATGTTTAAAATAATCAAGCACTTACCAGACTTCCACTGCTCCTTTTAGTGCAAGAGTAGTGAAGTCAAAAAGCACCTAATACTCCACCCTTAAATTGCGTGTGGTGGCTGTTCAAATTTTATGGCTTGAGTGTGAGAATGCACTTGTTTGTTTCACTTGTCAAAAAGCTGACATGTAGCATGAATTCAGTTTTTATATGTTGGAGAAACTGACACTGATCACTCCATTCTTTTGGACTTCAACATTCACAAAGCTTAGTAGTTACCCAAACTGGACACTAGCAGCATTTTTGCTTAAAAACATTTAAGTTTTTACTGTTTAAGAATGTAAAGATCAACCACTTTAGTTTTTTGACTTCTTGCTATAGTATTAGCTGAAGAGTATTACATTAGTATAATGTTAATTTTTTCCTCTTAAATGATTTCTTCTTCACATTAGGTATATAAAGTTATTTGACATATTTGTAAAAATGGCTTTTAATTTGTGCAATAATTTTCGTAATATTGGTTTGTAAGACCCTTAATTGTTGTAAATAATTTTAAATTATTCAATTTGTTAAATATGATTTTTCTTTTCTATTTTCATTGTAGGTGCTCCTGATCCTACAGCTGGAGCTAGTATTGATGATGAGAATTGCTGGCATTTGGATGAAGAGCAAGTGAGAGAACAAGTGAAGCAATTCTTATCCCAAGGTGGCTATTATGGTTCTGGAAAGCAGCTTAATTCCATGTTTGCTAAGGTACAAGAAACGGTATCAAGAGAGTGGTGTATTTGGATGTAATTGTATTGCTGTCCGTGAGAGATGAATTATACAATCTGCCAGAGGTCCGGTTCCATACCCCCCACCCCCTCCCTCCACAAACCCCAAGAAGCCATAGTAGTACTAGACAGTTCTAGTTCATGTACACCAGATCAGTTTTTGGAAGAAAAGGATATTTCATTTTTAAAGCATTTGATGTTCTGCCCAATACAATTTTAACTGACAAAGGAAAACACATTTGCCACAAAAGAGGTTACCACAATCAAAACAGCAATATAAGGGTATATTGAATTAGCCAATTTTGGATGGGCTAATAGTAGTGTTGGCAATTGTCCATCACAGGGTTGGCTTAGGCAAAAAACATCCTTTTACTTTTACTAACATAATATCAAATTGGTATTTGATATGTACTCTTTAAGGAAGCAGTCAGCTGAGGACCTATAAAGCCAGCAGCAAATTATTTAATTTCTAGTGGAAGGGAATAACAGATTCGACAACTGAGTTGCTAATATGGTCCCCTTGAGGATGTCCAATTACATAGAATAACAAATTGCACAACTCTATACAGACTTTCAAATTTTTAAACTATTCTGAACTCTCACATGATGTGAGTGCACAGGTAATTAACATTGTGCCTGGCAGTAGTGGTGCCTGGTCAAATGCTATACAGGCATAGCAACTTCAGCTGCAGTCTTTTTTTTTTGGCCTTTTTCCAATTCTTTTGCAATACGAAAAATTAAAGACATCAGACAGATAGCCTCTCTTCTGCTTACGAAGTCCAAGTTAATCTCTGAAAAACTTAAGTATTATGACAGAGCCTTAAACCTTGTCCTTAGGCCTGTTTCTCCAAACTGCAGACTCTTGTGCACTTTTTTTGAACTCTGAATTAAACTTTAGGAATGTCAGTGTCGTGGAACTTAATAACTGAACAGAATAACAGGTTTCAACTGTGCTAACACAATTACAAAGGGTTTTGTAATAACCATTTAGAATTTAAACATGATTAATTAAGGACGAACTAAGAGAGTTTACTATTAGAATCCTGGAGTAATAGTTGCCATAAATGGGACTTTTGAAAGTCAATTGTAAATATAAATTATAAATCACTCATTTCAAGCAGTAATAATAATTTGCAACTTTAGGAGTGTCTATATTTCAATTCAATGGTACATTGTTAAAAAATGATCAGTATTAAAAACCATGAACATTTCTTAGTGAAAGATGCCATTTTCTGTTAATTTCATTGTGATGTATTTTTGTAGCCGAAAGTTATATTGTATATCGTCAGTAATGATAATAACAATTTATGGCCCTTGCATCAAGTACATGTTTCCAATGATTCTTTGTGTGAAGAAATGCTTTCCCTAGCCTTTTTCACACTTCTGCATTTATTTTTCAGGGAAGAGTCTTCATTGGATAAACTCTCTTCTTTTTAAACTAAACAATAGCAGAATCATGAAGAAGCAATAGCAGAATTCTTTAATGTTGCTGTTTTCAAATTTTAAACATTCTTGCCTGAGCTTCATAAACTTTTCCACTGATGAAAACTTTTAAATATAATAGATCAAAACAAACAAAAGAGGTAAAAGAGCACATTTTATAGGCCTTTGTAACCAGCACTTTAAATCTTATAGGTACATAAAGTTTACATGCTTCGTTAAGATTAATGTAGTGCTGTTTTAACTGGAACAACTTTAGTGTTGTTCTGACATGGAAATCTGCTTTTGAAAGGGCAAATGCTTGTCTTGGAGTTAATGTGGGAGAGTTCATGCTGACAGAAAATAGCACTGCAGGAGCCTTCTCAATGGACTGCAACAATGCAGCGGCACCTGCTCCTAGTCAGTATATACAACCTAACATAGCTATGATATTATTAAACAATTTTTTTAATAATCAAGGTCTGCATGTGGCATGTCAGAAACTTAATAACTCAGATAGGCAAACATGACAATGCTTTTGAAAACAATGCAACGATAAATAGTCACTAGGTAAACATATATCAAATATAGTTGATTTGTTTGTTCTATATTACAATTTACTGACATATGTGAAAAAGAAGCAAGCTAACATTAAACATAAAAAAACAGGTTACCCAAAACTGTTAGCATACTGGCATAAGAAAGTTAGTAGACTTTCCATAGTAATTATAAAATAAATCATCCACTGAAATTTTACCATTTCTTCCAGTTTTGATGCTTTCGTTATTTAGTACTTTTCAATAGTGTTTCTTTCATTGCAAAAATTTTGTGAACAGGACAAATTGCATCTTCCTTCAGTGTCAAAAGGAGTTCTTTAGTATATGATAAATGTTTAATTACTTTTGGTCTGCAATCATATTTTAAACCTTTTAGTGCTCCCTGATTTGAATGTGAAATACTGTACGTTTAATAACAGTTTAGAAATAGCACTTTTCTTCCACTGTGTCTTTTACAATACCGTGAACCCCAGAAATTTTGTTTGTATAGTAGCTTTTATCTGCAGTGACATACTGAACTTAGTATTAGGAGATTCTTCAAAACATTTGTTGCATTTTACCATCTTTATTTTATTATATAATTTTTACAGGTGCGAGAGATGCTGAGGATGCGGGATTCAAATGGTGCTCGAATGTTAACTTTAATAACGGAACAGTTCATGGCAGATCCTCGTTTGTCTTTGTGGAGGCAACAAGGAACGGGTATGACCGATAAGTGTAGGCAGTTGTGGGATGAATTAGGTAAGTAATGATCATTTTTCTTTATCAATTAAATGAATTGGATGTACTCAATTCACCATTATGAACCTACTGTGATACTGTGATCAAAATACTAAAACAACTGTTGATTTTCTACACTCTTCAGAAGTTTTACAATTTATAATGCTTTGGTTATCTACTGAAACACAGTTGGATCAATTTGTCCAAACTGAAGAAATTTGGGACAGTAGTCAAAAGCAAAACATTGAATGTTTCTTGAAATGACAAACAGCCCCAGAATACAATGTAGACCTGTCTCACAGGTCTGTATATCAGGAGTTAGATTACTGCTATTACTGAAAGAATCATAGAAGACTCCTATTCTGTATCAGAGGATTTGTCCGGTGAATTTATGGTATTCAGGTGCAAAAATGATCAAGTCAACCAGCTTCCTCATTGACACTCGCCAAGTTTTAATCAAGGTGCCTGTACCCACAATAGTAATAAAGGAGCCTAAGTAGGTTAGAGGAGAGAATTGTGGAAAAAAAAAGGTGGGATTAAAATCGAGAGTCAGTTTGGAGCAGAGAGAGTGAAGATAGAGAGTGTGAGCTAGTGTGATAGACTGGTGGCAAGGCGGTCTGTCGTTCCTCTGTGGAGTGAGGGGAATGACACTTCAGGATCAGGTCACTCCTTTTGAGCAGTCGGTGAGAGCAGGAGCAATTGAGTGTTCCATGGGGCCTACTGGACCAAAGGATAGCGGCAGGATGATGAATATCCATCTGTGAGCAGCTCAGCGTTGACCAACTAAAGTGTCTAAGGTGACAGCTAGTGTGTGCACCACACTTGTTTGTGTCTCTTGCCCACTGTGGCGACCTGATGGATGAATGGGAGACACAGTGGGGCTCACAGGAGAATGGGGGAATAACAGCATCCTGATTTTAATTGTGTTTTAACCTTGATTTTTTTCTTTCATAGGATTATTTATTTATTTATGGATTGACTTTAAATCTCACAAATTGGATTATATGGACCTTTTTATGTGGATTATTTATTTTTAAAGCACTACACTTTGATTTGGACACTTTTTTGATTTGATTTGGAATAAACACAAGATCTTGAACCAATCACGTGTTGTGTCTTCACTGCACTACTATATCCTGGTCATTACTATCAATATATGAATGCAAGAGAAGATAATGCCAGCTGTGAGCAATCTCAGCATCACAAAAACTTACTTTGTTCCCAAAATTTGTATAATTGCAGTGAAGTAAGAAAGCAAGAGTAGTAATTCTGAATATTCCCATAGTTCACTCTGTAAAATGTGTAACAGTATATTGAGTGGCTTTTTAAGAAGATAAAGGAATACATGACATTTATGTGTTCCTTTGCAATATGGTGTTTAAATTGTCAGAAGATTTGTATTTTTTTTTCCAGAATTTGCCCAGCTTTAAGCTTCCTTAGAAACAAAACTGAAATAAATTCTATAGTACTGTAGTATAGTTCTTTGTGAATTCTTTGTTGCTGAATGAAGCTACAGTAGTTTTTGAATGGTAAAAGATAGAACTTGATGTAATTTGTTAAAAGGGCTGTATTCCTGTTGGCTTGAGACTTAGAAGCTATTTAAAAAGATGTAAATAAAAAATGGTAATTATGCCATACTATTTAGTTGATCTGAAAAGCTGCCTCCACATTTTTTTAGTTCAAGCATCATCTTATTTTACACTTGCATAAATGTTTGTTCTTTGTTTGTGCCAGGTGTATCTTGCAAATGTATTTTTGCTCCACCTTTTCAGAATCAATAAAGCAATGGTGCTTGACAGCCTTAAGTTAGCATCTACAAAAGACTTGTTAAAAACACTTGCAGCATTAGCATGACATAAAGAGCATGGCATTGAATATTCATTTATTAGGAATTATTTTTTATAGTATGTAACTTACTTTCTGAAAATAAAACTATTGTATTTTTGCATTTCTAAAGCACTTATCAATACAGAAAAAGAGTGATTTTTTTTTTTTTAGGATGTATTTAAGACCAGTTTTCCATTCATTAACTTCTGGGCTTTTTTTTACCATTTGAAAATTCTGGGAATGTAAAGACTATTTTCAATTAAATATTAACTTTATTTGTAACATTTTTTACTGATGCAAACACAGTATATGCATACATTATAAATAAATATGCCATCAATTAATATATATGAATTAATACAATATCATTTGGGCCATGAGTGATGTGGAAATACTTTAGCTTAACTTTGTATATATCAGTTTTATTATATTAGCAAATGAAATACCTTCTGTAGTTAAGTTACTGTAGATGTTTCTTGAAATGTTTTGTGGTCATAATGTTCTGCGTACAGTTAATTGATGGTAGTTGTATTACCTTTCAAGAAATGTGTTTTGAGCATTATATCCCCAATTCCAAGTTTTAACACCTATTGTTTACATTTTCATTTTTTAGGAGCTTTATGGGTTTGTATTGTGCTTAACCCACATTGCAAATCTGATGAAAAGTCCTGTTGGTTAAGACAACTAAAGAAGTGGAATGACATGGATGTGTGCCCTTTAGAGGATGGTAACTATGGAACTGAGCTGCCCAACATTACCAATGCCCTCCCTCAGAGCCCTAATCTCAGTCAGGGTGAGTGCCTTTTACAGTGTTTGCTGTCTGCTTTTAAGAGTGAGTTTCAGAGGGTTGCATACATGTGTATGTTTCTCTTTGTATATTTAAAATAGCAACTTATTTTTAATTCTTAAACTGAATATGTCTGTTACCAGCAGTCATTTCTAACTTGTATATAATAAATCATTTGAAAACTACATTTTACTTTATTTTTTCCGCTTCTCTGATTTTTTTTTTTTTTTTTGCTCTAATTTCTGTTTCTGATTTGATGCTTGTTTTGCACATTTTTTAAATGTCTGAAATTTTGTTCATTGTTAGGATATATCATCACACATGAAAGGATAGAATATATAAATACATATGACAGTTACATGTGTATATGTATGTTTATATACGGTTATACAGAAATGTATGTTAGTGGGGTTAAAAGAGTCATTCTATATGAAATTAACATATAGTTTTTTTTTGTTTTTTTTTGTTTTTTTTTTTAAATGAAGAGTCTTGACTCTGCTCTCAGCAACCATGTAAAGCACAAAGGTAAACTAAGTCAAGACACATGGTGACACTTGGAACTAATCTAAAACAGTTCTACATGTGTTAAAATTATTCAGATTTTAGTGGAAAAATACAATTTCAATGTAAAATTTTAATTACAAGTAACTGTTACATTTTAATGAAAGTAATCCTCACATACTGTGATAAAGGGGCATTAGTTTAAACCACTCATTTCTTTTGGAAATGTCATTAATTAAAAGTGCTGTAGAATTACAGTTCTCCTTCCATCTGCTGTTCTCTAATTGGTCTATGGTGTATACATTCAGCAGTCTAACGAAGGGTAGATCAGGGTGAGAAAAGTAGCTTGACTGACTAGTCCCTACCTCGTCTGTGTGCAATTAACAGAAATAGGATATGTCCCTATGATTCCCCATTTCCTGCTTAGTAAAAAAATATATATAATTTTAGTTGAATCTACAGAGATGAGTCTGTGCTGATTTTTTTTTTTTTTGATGAGCACTGTTCTGACCACGGAGAATGTCTTTACCAAGTTGCACTTACTGCTGCTACTTCCCATTAGAAGGACCATTATTACGTGGCAGACAAAACGGAGTCTCACTCCCCATTTGCTCTCTCACGATGTTGTTCTTTTCTTTGACCCAGAAGACACTATTTACAATTCTGTTTTTCTCTCTCTCTCACCAACATTTTGGTGAAATGAGACATGACTTTGCTACCATGATCGTGCTTCACATTCACCTCTGCCCTCCTTCTCTCTCATCCCTCTCCAGATGCTTCCTTCATTCATTGGTTTTTAATGGTTGCTCATACCCTACCCATTGCTCCTGCTGGCAGTCCTCATTTGTATTGTGAGCTTGTGCTGTCCCCTTTCAATCCCATTTCAGCACATGCACAGTAGTCTTAGCCAAGTTTCTAGAGTATTAAAGCCTGTCATGTGTCAACAGTGTTTCATTACATTACTTAATACTTAAAAATAAATAAAGTATGTTATATAGTTACTTATTATAAAGTGTTACAAATATCATGTTACTTTTGCCTTACTTTTTCTTCTTTTGTATGAAAAAAATGGACATTTCAGTGGCCAGTATTTGCTACAGAATCCTAATTCCACATAGGAAACTTCATGGGTGAAGTTTGAAACAATGATTAATGAAGTTGAGCAGAAATACAGACAAATTTGATCATTTTTATTTATTTTTTCTTTCTTTTTACAGATTCTTTAGCAAGACCAAGGCGAACAGTCTTCACACGAGCAATGGAGGCCTGTGACTTGCACTGGCAAGACAGTCATCTACAAAGGATCATAAGTAGTGATTTTTACATGTCTCCTACCTACCAACGAGAAGGAGAGAGTCTACTTTTCAACTGCCAAGGCTTACCTCTATGGCTTGGTAAATATGGCATACTAAAGATTTTATAGAATCTACTGTATATTGTGTTAACCACAAGTTAAAGTATTGTTTCTTATTCAAAACTAGAAGAGAACTGTATCTATGTGAAACCATATAATTTGTGTTACAGAAATGTATGCCTTAAATTTGAAGTATTTTTGTTCAGTGGGCTTAGAATCATGTCTCATATTTGGATTGTTATTACATACTTACTGCACATTGGTCTTGTCAAAAAGGCTCACCAGTACTAATACTCTCTCAGACCTCTGAGGTAATCTTGCATTTCTCCATCTGTTGTCACTGAGTTCTGTACATGCTAGAAACTGCATCATATCCTGGTATGGCACCTGCTTGCCTCAAGATAATACCCTACAGAGGATGGTGAAGGCAGAACAGAGTATTACCGGCACCCAGCTCCTTTCTGTTCAGGATACATACAGCATTCACTGCCTTAAAAAGAGAAACAGTATTACTAAATATAAATTGTATATAATCTAAGCCAATACTTGTATACAAATGTTATATTTATATAACTGTGTATTTGTGTGTATATACAGTGGAGTGCAAAAGTATTCAGTTCCTTTTAAAGTCATCATAATTTTCTCCATGACAAAAGATTTATATACATATTTATCAATTCAGTGTTTTTAATCTGAACTCCTGTGCTGTAACAATACATTTTCAGTAGATATTTAACTGAAGAAAGAGAAAGAAGAGAAAATGTTAGTGCTTACATAAGTATTTAAACATCTGTCCTTTGGAAGCTCCAGGTTTATACAAATGAATCACAAACATCAGAAAGGTGACAGTCATTTGACCATAATTAAACATCATTAGGTACTATTTGTGAGTCCTTTATATCTCTCTGGATATAAAAGGCACCCTTTGTAAGGGACTTAGTTTTTATTGCACAATCACTGCGTAAATGAAGACAAAGGAGCATTCAGCTTATGTGAGAAACAAAATCATTGAAATGTATAATGCAGTAAATGGCTATAAAAAAAATATTGTAGAATATGAATGTCCTGTTAAGCACTGTTGGATCCATAAGGTTCATCACAGTATCCAGACTCCTATTAGAACAGACTGTCCCTCAAAACTAGCTGTGCATGCTCTTTGACTGAAACTGGTGTGAAGGTACATGGCTCCACAATTTCAAGAGCTCTCCATAAAATAGGTCTCTATGGGAGGGTAGCAAGAAAGAAACCATTCTTTGAGAAGGTCCACATAAAAGCTTGTATGGCATTTGCTACAAGGCATCAGAAAGACCTAGTTTAGATGCAGGAGAAGGTTTTTATGGTCAGATGAGACCAAACCAGAATTTTTTGGCAAAACTTCAAAGAGGTATGTGTGGTGTAAAACACTGCCCATGCCTCAAGTAACACTATGCCTGCTGTGAAATATGGAGGTGGCAGCACATTGCTATAGGGATGCTTTTCATATGCTGGAATTGGGAATCTTGTCAGAGTTGAAGGGACAATGGATGGACACAAATACTGCACAATATTGCAGGAGAACTTCTTCCTGTCTACTGTGAATCTACAGCTTGGGAGAAGATTCATCATGACAGTGACCCTAAACTTAAGGCCAAAGTGACACTGGAATGGCTCAAAAACAGAAAGGTGAACGTTTTAGAATGACCAAGTCAAAGCACTGATCTTAACACTATTGAGAATCTGTGGCACTATTTGAAAACTGTTGTCCAGAGGTGGCATGCCACCAACCCAGAGGATCTCTGTAAATTTTACCAAGAAGTATGAGGAAGAATCACTCCTGAACAATGTACTAAACTGGGACATGCATTTAAGGCTGTTACTGCAGCAGACGAGTTCTCGACGAAGTATTAATGTACAGGGCTTGAATTCTTAAACTCAAAGGTTATTGTATGCATTTCTTCTTCAGTTAAATATTTACAGAGAATGGTTTTGACTTTGGAAGTGTGTTGTTACAGCACAAGATTTCACATTAAAAATACTGAATTGAAAATATCTGTATAAATTCTCTTTTGTCATACAAAAAATATAATGACTTTCAAGGGGATTGAAAACTTTTGCATGCCAGTGTACGTGTGTGTGTGTATATGTGTGTGTATGTGTAGATAGATAGATGAAAATAAAATAGAGTTGCTCTTTATACTTTTTTTGTGTGTGTGTGTGTGTGTGTGTGTGTGTGTGTGTGTGTGTGTGTGTCTTTTTATGGTAGTGTATTATTGTCAACTGTTCTGAGGAGACCTGCAAGAAAGGATTTTGTTGTACTGCATACATACCGTACTGTATATACACATGAGAGTGTTAAACTTGATGTTGCTATAAATGTCTTGCCTTTTTGTGTGTCTATTTAAAAAAAGTATACCATCCAAGTAATGTATGTGCATTGAACAGCAATGTCCCTGATTCATTTACAGTAATGAATATTTTACTTTTATTAAAGGATTATGATTAAGGTGCAAATTTTCTTAAGGTAACTGAAATTAGTCTATAATCATTCCTAAATTTGTATAGAAAATTGTAATCTCATAGCTACAACCTTTGGGTTAAATGTGTTTCAGTGACAAATATCAGTCTGACTTTCAGAATCTCAAAGCAGCTTTCTGAAGCTCCTCATATCTTTGTGGTGGTTTGCCTGTGCCACAATGCACTGCAGGGTGTACATATTTGAGCTGGGCTGCTAGTAGGGTTTTTTTGGGGTTTTTTTTGGGGTGTGTGTTTACCGTTTTTCCCTTTAAACAGTATTACTGGATAAAATAGTTACAAATGTTGATGAGTTAAACATAAACATGTTTATAGAATTGTAATAATTGCAAAAATTGTTTGCAGAATCCTAGTAATTTAAGTTTCATTTCAATATTGTCAAGGATTGCAATAGTCTTTAATTGACAGCTGTGTACTTGATGAATGAAAATCCTTGTGTTCTGTATTTCTTAATAATTTGCTTTCATCTAAGAAATTGCATCAGGAGCAGAACAAAAGAATTACATAGGCTTCCACTATCCTCAAGCTTTGTGCTTGCATTTGAAGCTGATATAATATAATTATGCATTCTTGTGCCCTGACAATGTCATCTGAACTAATAATAGATATTGATGATAAGTATTTGTCATGCACTAAACAGAAGGTCACCATGTTTTTTTCTGTCTGCAATGTTAATATGTTAAAACATGTGTTGTTTGAATAATAATAAGTTAGTGAAGCAAGTAAAGTACAGGTCAAAAAGTACTCTTGTGTTTATATTTTTCAGAACATGTGCCCACTGCCTGTGCCAGAGTGGATGCCTTATGTTCTCATGGGTACCCAAGGGAGGCACTGAGATTAGCTGTTGCAATCATTAATACTCTTAGGCTACAACAACAGAGACAGTTGGAGATATATAAGCACCAGAAGAAAGGTATGAAAATTTGTACCTCTGTCCAACTATCATAAGTCACATCTCAGTATGTTACACTCGTCTGTAAATTAAGTTATTATTAACAGCAAAGTGTTGATGCAATTATATAGTAATGTGCAGACATGACAAATCATTTCTATCTATATCTATTAAGGGATTAAAAAATTCTGAGACAAATCCAATTTACCATCTTTGTTGCTTCAATATGAGTACAGCATGCTGTTGTTTCCCTTTTTACATATCTGTCCCTGGATGACAAAATACTATTCTAGCCTTGTGGCATCTCAATATAGACAATATAAAACGTTTCATTAAAAGTATCACTCATCAGTGAATATATTTGTATGAATTTAATCAGACATATTGTGAAGTAAATGAACAATACAAATCTTGCTATACTATACAGTTTTTATATCCCATAGATGTATTTTAAATTATTCAAAATGAAGATGAATAGAAAATTGCATTATTTTGTGCGTTCTTTCTTTTATCCAATTCATGGCACCAATAGTATTTCAAAAACTCAATAAAATGTTAAAATCCATTGTCAATTAAAAATGTGTAGTATTCTAATAACATTATTTAATGCTTTATCACATTTTTTTAATAGAACTTAACTAAAAACTGGTTGTATTTACATAGCAGTGGTAAAGCTTACAGTGTAGATTGAGTATGCAGTAGCTATTGGTTGTCTTTGTCACGATTGCTGTACTTCAAGTTAGTAGCTTAAAAGTGGCAGTTCACAACTGTTTTAGACTGTATACTTTTCTAAAATTGTTGCAGTAAAATACAGGTTAAAGTAAAACATGTAAATATTATTTATAATCCAGCAATTTTAAAAAGGTGTCAACATTTTTGAATGTTTAAATCTGTTTTAGATTAGATAAAGTTTATTAATCTCATGTGGAAATTCAGATGTATACAGCATCAGAAACATAAACAAGGATACATATTGTATTGTATACTCACAGGGCAGATAATGCAGTCAATCAATCAATAAAAATAAACTTGGTACATCAGGTGAAAGCATTGAATTTCCAGATAGCAGTGGGCAGAAAAGACCCCCAGAAGCACTTCTCTTAGCACACCATGATGTAATGTTGCTGTGGCTAAAAGTGCTCCAAGAGAGCACCTCCTAGAGGGGATTTTTCATAATGTCTTCCAATTTTGCCATCATCCTTTTCCACAACAGCTTCTGGTGTGTCCAAGATTCACCCTGTGATAAAGCAGGTTTTCTTGATGATAGTTTGTTCAGGCATTGTGCTTCTTTTGTGCTCAGGTTGCTTCCCCAGTCTTGTTTGTTGCTTATGTGAACCCCCAGGTATTTGTGCCTCTGCACCACTTCCACGTCTTCCTCCTGAATAGTGACTGGTCTCAGAGGGTCCTGGGCATGTCAGAAGTTCAGCACCAGCTATTTTGTCTTGTTGAGTTGCAGGTTGTTATTCCTGCACCACTAGACAAAGTTCTTCACAACTTTCATGTACTCTGATTCATCTCCCATTATTAATGCAGCCTATGATGGATGGGTCATCTGAAAATTTCTGTAGATGGCAAGCACTGGTGTTGTGCTGGAAGTCTGTTGTGTGGAGGGTAAAGAGGAAGGGACAGTTCCCTGAGGTGCTCTAGTATTACACACCACCATTACTGACACACAGTTCCACCACCTCACAAACTGCTGGGCCTTTTCCCCAGTCAATGAGACAGAATGGTGTCAAAGCACTGGAAAAGTCAAAAAACATTATCCAGACTATGTGTACTGGTTTTGTCCAAGTGCGAGTAGACTCTGTGGAGCATATAGATGAGAGCATCCTCCACCCCTGTATGTGCCTGTTAGGCAAACTGCAGAGGATCCAAATGTTCTAAAACCAGGGTTTGTAATTGTTTTATGACCAGCTTCTCAATGGTCTTCAAGATGTACGAAGTATGAGCAACTGGTCTGAAGCCCTTGGAATCACTGGAATGCCCTTTCCTTTGGCTCTGGGACCACACTGGATGTGTTTCACAGCTGGGGAACCTTCTGCAAATTCAGGGAAATGAAAATGTATAGAAATTTTGTAACTGTTATTTGCTTTGTAACTTAACTGGTTACTTTTTTTTTTTTTTTGAAGATCTTTTGCAAAGAGGAGTCACAACAATCACTAATTTGGAAGGCTGGGTGGGACATCCTTTAGATCCTGTTGGCTGTCTGTTTGTGACCCTTACTGAAGCATGTCGTCAGGAAGATGAGAATGCAATGGATACTGGAGGCGAGTTTAAGTCTGCTCTTTATTTACAATATAAACCAAGCCTAATGCAGTGTTAGATATTATGTATACTCATTTCCTTACCAAAACATAACCAACCTAAATATGAAACAGTGCAAATATTAAATTCTGTATTGAATAATTCATTCCAAAGCAGGATTAAATTATACTATATGGCAGAAAGTATTGGCCCATATTGTGGGTAAAATGCTTCTTGTTGATAATTAAGGAGTATTTTAATTCTGTTATTTAATCATCCAGGAGACAATGGGACAGTCTGGCACATAAAACAAGGCATTGAGTCCATTTCCACTGTCAGACACTGATGGCAAGGGAAGGATGCTAAAATCCCAAGGGAATTGTCAGGAGATGCCAATCATATAGGATTGTGCATTGTTGTTTTTGAAAATGAAACTAACACTCCTGCCACAAAAGGTTGTACAGTATGTCATAGGACCTCATTGTCTTTCAGTCAAATTTAATGGCAAAGCATACTATGACCTCTGCTGTTATGGTAGTATGTCATTGAGGAATGTTATGCAGATTCCTTCACAGTCCATGCTCTTTGCATTTTTGAAAGAAGGCTTCTGATTCATATCCAGATACAGACATCAGTGATTAACAGTAAATACTGTATTCTTCAGCTCATCAGGGTTTAAGACATTATTCTGTGATCAATGAATTGATAGAGGGTTTTACTTGTATGCAGACAGTGTAAAATTTTGCCATAGGTGCTATCATGCTGTTGGTGCATCTTTCCCAATGCTTCTGTTTGAATGCAATTTCCCTCTGGATGAGTGAGCCGTTTTCTGTAGCAAGCATCATTTCAGCTTAACATTCCTATAGTCTGTATGTTGTGGCAATCAGCTAAAGTCATAAAGATACAAAAAGTCAATTTCTTCCAAACATGCATGTATGTTCATCTTTTAAGTATTGTTTGTGGCCTGTAGTATCAGAGTATTAAGGTGACTGTGCTGATCATTGGTTTCCCTGCAGCTTTGGCCTATTTATATACTACAGATAAAACAAGAAAAAAGTGTTGGGTTCAAATAGAGTCATTCATATTTATTTATAAAAACACATTTTAAACAACAGATGTTACACCAAAGTGCCATTCAAAGGAGCATTAAAATAAACACAGTACAAACAATCACACAGAAGCAGATCAGTAAAAACAACCAAATTAAAACCCTCTCCCACTACCTTGTATACAAAGTGAAATGCAGTAGAAAACAAGTAGGTCATAATCTGAGTTTTAAAAACCTTGAATGAAGACCTGATGTGGAAAGGCAGGTCATTCCAAAGCCTAGGAGCAACAACTGAAAAAGCTCTGACTCCCCTGGACTTCAACCAAGATCTTGGAACTCTGAGTAGTAGTTATCCAGATGACCTCAATGCTCTCTGTGCTGAGTTGGGGTGAAGGAGGTTGCAGATGTATTTTGGAGCAAGATCATGCAAGTCTTTAAAAACAAACATTAAAATTTTAAAATCAATGCAACATCTCACTGTTAGCCAGTCGAGAGAGGCTAATACATGGGAGATATGATCCTTTTTTCTAGAAGCAATTAAAAATCTAGCTGCTGTGTTGAGCCAGCTGAAGATGTGACAGAGCAGATTTGGGCAGTCCCACATATAAGGAATTACAATATTCTAGCCAAGATGTGATTAACACACTAGGCATGAATGTCTTTTTACCAAGTCCTGTGAAAGAAAAGATTTTAGTTTTGAAATTTGTCTCAGTTGGTAAATTCTGGCCTTGACTACCGAAGAAATTTGTTTATCACAGCTTAGTGATGACTCAAAGATGGTACCTGTGTTCCTGACATCATTATGAATCATTTCTGACAAGGAGCCTAATTGAGTGCAAATTTCAACTGCAGATGTGGTTGAACCAAAAATAACGACCTCTGTTTTCTTTTCATTTAATTGAAAGAAATTTTGCGCCATCCAATAATTAATATCCTCAAAGCACTCTCTCAGCTTTTTTTACTAATGAAATGATGTCAGGATTAACTTTGAGGTATAGATGTGTATCATCAATATAACAATGATAAACTACATCATGTTTTTGAAAGATGGTCCTCAGGGGGATCAGATAAAGGGAAAATAAAAGAGGTGCCAAAATAGAACCTTGTGGAACACCTTCTATGAATGGTGCTGGCAGAGAGATGTTTCCATTTATGTTGACAGTCATAGATCTACCTTTAAAGTAGGAATCAATCCACTTTAATGCACAGCCTTGAATGCCAACTTCATCCTTGGTTCACTGTGTCAAATGTTGCACTAAGATCTAATAAAACTGAGATTGCACAAGAACCTAAGTCTAAGATTAATAAGATATCATTTGTCACCTTCACCAAAGAAGATATAGTACTATGAAGTTTTTAAAAACCTGATTGAAACACATCACATAAATTGTTATGCTCCAGATATGAAATCAACTGCAAAGAAACCACTTTTTCCATAATTTTGGCCAAAAATGGGAGTTTAGAAATAGGCCTATAGTTTGAAAGAATTGTAGGCTCAAGAGTGTGCTTCTTCAGCTGGGTCTGAACAAGTGCATGTTTAAGGCTTTCTGGCATTATACCAGACTTTAGACAATTGTTAATAATGGCCAAAACAATTGGACTAATGACTCTAAAGATATCTTTAACCAGGCATGAGGGTAAAATATCTACCAGATAACTTGAAGGATTCATGTGCAGGACTATATCAGTTAGCTGAGAATAGGAAACGGATTCAGAGGAAGTAAAATGACTGTGCACTGGCCTAAAAGGGGCTGGTATCATCCCACAAAGATCAACACCTGGAAGAATAATGCTGGATGAAATGGCTTGAATTTTATTTATTTAAAAAAAAAATGAGAAAAAGCTCACAAGACTCAGGCGTACTCTTGGGGAAGTCACTGACAGGTGGATTTAAGAGAGTGCTTATGGTACTAAACAGAAGCCTAGGTCTCGAGGTAGCATTTGCAATTAATCAAGATAAAAAATTAGATTTTGCAGCTCTGTCAGCCTCTTGATAGGGCTTCCAGCAAGTTCTGATAATTTCATACGAAAACTAAAGTTTATCCTTCATCCACCTCTGCTCAGCTGCTCAGTATATGTTTTTCAAAAAGATTATTTGAACAATATACATTCATTGTAAATATGGAGTTGTTGTCAAAATATTACATCAACATTATAATACCTTGTATAGTGGTGAATGAGTTTATTTCAGTTAGAACTACAGTGCCTTTTTTTAATCCTTTGTAATCACTTGGTATGAACCAGATTGAATTAGTATTGATGATATATAATAAGTGAAAAATATGTATTGGCATATATACTGTTTGGCATTATGTAATTACAAATCAGATATTTTAAGAGCTTGTCCATAACTGTTTTTTGCATAAACAAAAATATACAAATTCACTTCTATTTAAGTATATTAAATGTTGAGATTTGAACCCATCCATCCATCCATCCATTTTCCAACCTGCTGAATCCGAACACAGGGTCACGTGGGTCTGCTGGAGCCAATCCCAGCCAACACAGGGCACCGGGCAGGGTGCCAACCCACCGCAGGACACACACAAACACACCCACACACCAAGCACACACTAGGGCCAATTTAGAATCGCCAATCCACCTAACCTGCATGTCTTTGGACTGTGGGAGGAAACCCACGCAGACACGGGGAGAACATGCATGCATACTCCACGCAGGGAGGACCCGGGAAGTGAACCCAGGTCCCCAGATCTCCCAACTGCGAGGCAGCAGAGCTACTCACTGCGCCACCGTGCCGCCCCGAGATTTGAACCCATACATGAACATTTAAAATACTATTCTTAATTTCTGTACTTTGCATTATAAAAGGTGTTGCTATGATTGAAGTAAATTTTGTTTTCCTATTAATTGCTTTTGATTTGCTTTCTTGCCAGTGAAGTGATTTTTTTGAAAGGGATAAATCTTAAAATCAGATTTTTTTTTAATAAACAGAAAATGGGTAAATTGATGTAGATCTTGACAAAAGATTTTGATGGAACTTTTTAAAGTCTCTACATTCCTGCTCCAGTCTGCATCTGTGTGTGCTGCTTGTATTTAGATAGCTAGTTCTCTTAATGTTTTTTGTGTTGTTAAATGGTAGTGCTTTACTAGATTAACACAATTATGTACAAGTCAAATAAAAAATTAGTGTGAACTGAAAGGCGTTTTTTTTTTCCCCTTCCTTTATAGATTCTGGTGACTCTAAACCTCCAATCTTTCACCATGTTCCCGTGCTGGGCTGCCAAGAAAATGGAGAATCGTTCTTATCCTTGGCATTAGAAGTGGGTCTAATGGGAATGGGACAACAGAGGGTGATGCCCGAAGGGCTGTATGCTCAAGATAAAGTATGCAGGAATGAAGAACAAATTATAGGGCGGTTGCAGGAACTGGATTTGGATGACATTTTAGTGCAAACACTTCGAAAGCAGTGTATTCTTCTGCTTGAAGGTAAAGAATATACTAATGCTGGGGTAAAATATTTAAAAAGCAGTTTATTTACTTAGAAAACATTAGGGCGGAGTGGTGGCTCTGAGGCTAAGGATCTGCGCTGGTATCCTGAAGGTTGCCGGTTCGAATCCCCGTCACTGCCAAAAGAGATCCTACTCTGCTGGGCCCTTGAGCAAGACCCTTAACCTGTAATTGCTCCAGGGGCGCTGTACAATGGCTGACCCTGTGCTCTAACCCCAAGGGGTATGCGAAAACGAACAAATTTCTAATACGAGAAATCGTATAAGACAAAATAAAGAACAAAAAAAAAAAAAAAGGAATATTGCATCTACTCCAAGCCTACACATAATATGACAAGGTTAACCTACTGAGTGTAGATTCAGATGAAAGAAAGAAAAGGGAAAATGTTTTAATAGTGGATTGCTACAGTTCATTTTTATTTCCATCTGTGCTCTTTATATGGGCAAAGATTGTTTTTAGTAATGTTTTTCAGTAAAAAAAACTTAGTAGCTATATTTCCACTGATGCAATATTACAATTTTATTTGTTCTCTTATGAATTTTAAAAATGTGATCTTTTCATTAAATTTTCCATGCTTATTGAGTCTTCAATGTATATTACATAGGTGTTCCACTTATACTGCATACATATCAAAAAGAAGAAAAAAAAAGAAACCTTTTGGGAGGCTAATTGGTTCCTCTGTGCACTTTGTGTGTAGATAATTTTAAAAAATTTTATTTATTTTTTTTAATTCAGAAAATTCAAACTGGTACCTCAAAAATGTACCATGTGCTTATGGTTAAGTTATACAGATCATCAGCAAAGTTAAATTTCTTTATTATAAACTGGAATGCTTTCTCCTTCTCTTACCAATGCCAGTTCCTTTGGTAACTTGCCCCCTGTAAGAAAAGAAAATTAATTACATTTATTCATCAGTCTTAAATTATATAAACATTTGCACTGTTAAGCATTACTAATAGTATGCAGTATTTGTGGGCTCTGTTATCTCTGGGTTATTTGAGAACCATAAACTTTCTCTGGCCTCTCCTTTAAGCCAGTTTACTATGGATACCCTAAATAAGTACAAAACTCCAAACAATATAGCTTTAAGGATCTCCAACGCCCCTACACCTTACTCAAGGTCACAATTATGATACCTTGGGCTTGTGTTTTGAATGACCCAACACTCAATGGAGGGATTATATCTCCTCTACTCTGAACTGAAAACCCCTGAGAACTCTCCAGAAGTAGTTGGACACTGGTGTGTGTAAAAAGGCTGACATGGTCAGTTTATCTTGACATAATGCCAGCTGTTGCCCATATTAAGAAAAGCAGTCTGAGAAAGTGGGCTTGACAGAGGACATATAGAGTACCATATTCTAAACAAGAAAAACCTTTTTCATATTTTTTTTTTGTATTTTTTTCTTCAGTTTGAGATTTGTTTATTAGTTTTTTCATTCAGTATTAGTCATACCAGAGAGACAAATATATATTTATTTCATTCAGACTGGAGTTCCAATAATTGTTTTTATTTTAATTTAGCTAGGATAGAGTTTGAACACTCATATCTCTGGATTAAATGGTTTTGAAAATATTGAGACTGTGTTACTTAGATGAACTTATTCTCACAAAACGAAAAACAAATGAATCATCGCTACCATATTTTATCAAAAATACTAAATTTACAATTGTGTTTGCAGGGACAAGTGCCTGCAATATCTATTTTTATAAAAAAGTGGAATATCTTTTTTTACCTGTATTTAAAGTATATAGAGCTATATTACTCTTCTCAAGTACAATTGCTTGCAAATAGGATGAATCATGGATCAGGATAAACCATGTCAGTCAACTTTTACTATTTACTTAATGCTTTACATTAGTTTTTGCTTTGTCTTGCATCACTTAATTTCAAGAAAGTATTTATTTATTTTTTTATGTAAGTATCGCTTTTTAAAATAAATACAAATGTCTTTATATTTTTCTCTGTAGGAGGGCCTTTCAGTGGGCTTGGGGAAGTGATACACCGGGAGAGTGTTCCTATGCACACATTTGCTAAATACCTGTTTTCTGCACTGCTGCCTCATGATGCAGATCTAGCATATAAACTTGCTCTGCGAGCAATGAGGTATGGAAATTTAACCCATGACCTTAATATTAGCTGCAAAATCAAGATGACAATTGGATTATAACTTCTAACTGCCCAAGAGTCTGTTCTTAATATGAGTAGGTCACCTGCTTGCTTTCTATTTTTGTTACATTCACCAGTATACAGGGTTCTTTACTAGGCATATTGTAAAAGGTAAATGATAAAGGCTGCCATCAGTAAGCCCATCTAGTCTAAATGCATTGAGGCAATACCTACCAATTTGAGTGCTGGGTAACAAGCCGACCTGACAAAAATAAGGATTGTTAGGTTTTTTTCTTTTTCCTTACCTTGCTTACTGTGAGCAGATGTCATGTTAAAGGTATACTTTAATATGTTGCCTTTTATAAAAATGTCCCCTTATATCCACAGCTCAGTTTATTCCTCATATTTAGTAAGAGAGTACTTTTTTGTCCCAAGTGGGGATATAGACATATTGCAACAATATATAACCTTCTCAAAAACACATATGAATTGCAAGAAAGATCTACTTGTGTTAAGAATTGTTGTTTTTCATTCTTAAGCAAATGTTGCCTTTATACCTTTGTACTACTTACTGGTTACTGCAAGGTCTTTGTTTTTATGCAGTATCTTATTATTTTATTTATGACATTAGAAAACAGAAATATTGTAGGTAGTTATACAGGAATGAGAAAGGTAGCAAAAATATACGAACAAATGGCAGAGCGAAAGAAAAATAATGATCAATACTATGTAATTTATTCACAAGTGTTTGGTTTTATCCCTCCAAGTCTTTGTTTTTTCATTTACTGGTAACATCTTTTCAAATTTAAATGAAATTTAGAAATCTTGACATGACACTGTTTTATATTTTAAATAGTTTAAATATAGAATCTCTTGGTTGACATTTGTATTTCAGAAATGGAAGTGCTCCAGTGTAAGTGTTTCTACCTCAAGGATAATTTCAGTGGTGCAAAAGTTGATTCGATAACTTCTGTTATTAATCTCCTAGACTACAAGTTTTAGAATCATCTGCTCCCTCATCTGATGTTACTCACCCACACCACGGAATTTCTGTAGTGTCCAGTCGGTATCCACGATGGTTTACCCTCGGACATTTGGAGTCTCAGCAATGTGAACTGGCTTCCACAATGCTTACAGCTGCCAAAGGTAAATGGTTTGTTCCTACATTTATTTCAGGCAACATTTTTTAATTAAGAGTTCCTTTATTTTTGAGTTTGAATACTAAGGTGTTCAGTTGGAACACAAGTAGTAATATTTAGTAGGGCTGGGAATTGCTAGGGACTGTGATGTAAATTTACGCAGGTATGTGATCAAGATCCAGTAATCCTGTGAGTTTGTTTTATATTACATTAATCAATATAATTCTGTGTTATTTTGTAGATTTTTGTTTTTATTATATCAGCCTGAAGATAAACTTGAAATCTTAGCTGTATAGACAAATACGTTAGTCTGTTAGTACCAAATCTGAGAAAACCTTGACTCTGTTCAGTCCCTTTCAAGTATCTCTGCATTCTCCATAATGAGGAGTACTCACATAAAGCACATTACAGGTATTTTTGTACATAATTTGACTTTTGTGCTGTGCAAATCCTTTTTGTGAAATAAACCCCTATTTCTGCAGTGGGTGTGACAACCAATACTTGGCATGACACTATTTTGTATTTAAAATAGTTTAAATAAAAACAAAGTTGAGCTGTTATTAAAAAATGGAGACTTTGTGTAAGAGGGTTTCCTTGCTTTCATAATAAACATGTAACTGTGGTATAGTAGGTTCACAGCTAGGAGATTAGTGGTCAATTTTAAATAAATAATCATGGCCCGAGGAGGTGCAGGCTCCAATCAGGTGCAGGTATGTGTGAGTGCATTTAGCTCTGGTTAATTGGAGAACTGGCTGACTGTGCCACATACACGTGCGGAAGTGTGGGGCTCAGTCAGGTAATTCAATAATGCTGGGGAGGGAGTGGCTTTTCACCCCGGTACCAGTTAATGCAGCTTATGATAAAGGTGCATGAATGCGACAGAAGGGGGAAGAATGAAAAATGAAAGAAAGCAGATTGGAAGAAAGAGAAAAAGAAAGGAGATTAAAGGAAAGATAGAGAAGGCAGGAGACTGAGTAAGCCGGTGTGGGGAACTTTAGAGAGAGAGAGAGAGAGAGAGAAGGCAGGCAGCCTGGAGAAAATCCCTCATGAGAGCATGCGGATGACACTTGGGGGCTGAATGAGGCAGTTGAGCGATTTCGGAGCTGGAGTGACTGATGCGCTGCTCGGTTGGAGCGACTCCGTGTAAGGCCCAGAGAAAGGCAGTGGGAGCTGCAGGGATTTCGGAAGACTCGGTGAGGCATCCTGTGGATGGAGCCATTGAGCCAGGCAGCCAGAGTTGGAGGCTTGGCGTGATGCCCTGCCAGTGCCACAGATTGCAGCAGAGGTCTGAACCTAGGAGCCGTGTAAAAGGTTGGCGGCGCTGCCTTGGCTACATGGGCCCATTTGGGGCTAAGCTAAGGTGACATCAGTTTTTAAAGGATGGCACTGAGGACTGTATTTTAAAAGGACAGTATTTTAACTTGACTTTTATGGGATATTTATTTTGTCTTGGTTTTAACCTCCACAGATCACTTATTTTTATGGATTATTTATTTATTTATGAAGATTTTTGAGCACTGCACTGTTGAACACTTTTTGATTGTTTTTAATAAAAGCACTTCATCACTTTATGCATCAACCCCTTGCTGTATGTGTCCTCATTTGCTTGGCTCATCTCTTGATTACGTCACAAATTATGTTGGGTTCAGGAGGCTCCAAGGATGCAACTGGTAGCGTGGAGCTGGCCCACTCTATCACAGTAACAGCCACATTTTTTTTAAAGTTCTTCCAATATACAGTATATATACAGTATACAATGTCTGTATACCTGTAGAATGAGTATGTTCCCACACTACCTGTCCTGCTAATTCTGAGTTTAGTACCAAATGCGAGTAAATGCACATGTGAATCTATCCATAAATTATCTTAACTGCTTATGCAGGACAGGATCACAGAGAAGTTGGAGCCTATTCCAACTGATTTCAATTTCTCAGTACCATTCAACTCGATTTAATTTCAATATATGGTTCTCACAACAGCCTGTTGTTTAGGTCATTTGCATCCCCAGTAGTCCTAAAGATTTTACAGAGAGAATTAATGAGCGCTATAATTTGTATGGTTGCATTTACGAGACAGGGATGAGGGAAAGCTGAACGGAACAAAGTGCAGAAATATCCTTCATGAAAACCTGCTCGTACTTTCATAATTGATTATCTATTTCTGTTGGTACTGGCTCTTTCTTAACAACAGCAATTTGTAAGGTTTCTTCCTTAAGGGGATATATATTAGTAATTAGTATGTTCATTTTTAAAAACTATAAATTAAGTAATTTTTGGTGGAATGCATTGGAGTTATTGTGGGTGATGACTACTTCATTTCCACTCTCCAAAGTGTATCAGTGGAAATGAATATCACAATGTGTATGCATATGAAGATATTAACCTACTTAAGAATGTTGCTCCTTTAAAAAAAAAAAAAAAAAGTGTACACAAAAATTAAACAAAAAAGTTCAGATTTTTAATTTGGGCAAGTAAAACACCTTCACGCTGATTTATTCATTTGTTATTGTAGAAACTTTACAGTAAAGATGTTATTAGAAAAACTGTGTTTTGTTGTAATTCATTTCAGTCAGACTCAGTAGCACTTTGAGATTTACTACTAATGTAAAGTGCCCTATAAATAAAATGCATTATTATTATTATATTTGAATCATTAACATTCCTTTCCCCAAACATTGATTGTCTAAACCTATATGTTAATTCATTGAGAGAGTTGATTTTTGTGAGTCAGTTCAGTAAATATTCACATCTGTTTTAATTTTATGAAAATTTGTAGACCTAAAGGAAGCATGAAGTATGGCAACTTTTATCATTTTTTTTCTTATTGTTTTAGGAGACATGTTAAGATTGCGCACAGTTCTTGAAGCTATTCAAAAAAATATTCACTCATCATCACTTATTTTCAAACTGGCTCAAGATGCCTTTAAAATTGCCACTCCTGCAGACAATCCACCAGACATCACTCTGCTTAATGTGGCTTTAGAATTGGGCCTACAGGTAACTTCCATTTATATTCCTAATATTTTCTGTCTATATGTAGTATTTTGATTTAAGTGCTTTAGTTTATTTTATTGCTTACTAGAAGAATACTGTCTGCAAAAGAATTTTACATTTCTGCAAGGGCAAGTAGTGTAATTTAAAAGTCACTATCAAAACAAGATTGAAATTGTGAAAAGGCATTACTGCTGGTTTGGCTATCGAAACACTGGATATTCTTCATTTTTATTTTCTTGCTTTTTAAGTATTAATTCTTTTTTCATTATCAGCAGACAATTAATAAAGTAAATGAATAACAATATTGTGAAGTTAATCACTTTCATGTACTGTATATTTATCATTAAGCAGTTTTTTTTAATAATTAAAACAAAAAAATGAACTTAAGGTGGGTGCTAACCTCTCCAGTCCACAGAATGTTTTTCTTTGGCCCAGAAAAAAAACTTATAGGAATTTCTGAGACAGCAGAAACATGGAGCACATTGCCTCTTAATTTAGAGTGTTACACTATTCTCAACAGTTGGTTTTTGATTAAGAAATTGTAAGGTATGAAATTTTGTGCCCACTGTGGCAGTCTACAACAAGGACTTGACAACTCTTATGGTCAAATTTCCACACCATTTTAGTGGCAGAGATTGTTTTATATAACACTTACATTACATATGAATTAGGACTCGTGAATTTGAATTCTTGGCTGAAAAAATGTCAGAAAGAGGCATAGAGAGCTAAGGCAAGCACTAATCAAATCTTTTCGACTATTACAATACTTGATTGTTCTTTATGGAAACAATAATTTAAAATAAACATTTTGAGTTTTGGGTATTTGATATATCATATTTAATCTTCTGTAAATACACATTCTTAATACCTCTTTTATCCTATTATTTGTAGGGCACAGTACAGAATTAATCTTTAAAAATATCTTGAATGAGAAAGCTAACAACTAAAATGCAAGACACAAAAATTAGGAAATTATTTGGTATCATCATTAAACTAAGTGTATTAATATTTCCTGCTTAGATGCTAGTTATTACATGGTTAACACCATTTTCTCTTGCTAAATCTATGCAGAAAAGAGCCTAACAATGTAAGAAATTGTATAAAGGACACCATTTAGTCCATCTAGAGTGCTTGTTTAACTAATAACAAAGTTGTCCTAATATTATCTCGTTGAATTTTTTGATATTAATTGAATATTTTAACTTGTGTTGTGATCTTCAACTTCTTCACAACTCTAGTTTTTGTTTCTTCCAATGGTGTGATTAACCAATTAACCCTTTAAACTCCACCTCAATGTTGTCAGTTTATGCTACTTTTATCTAGCTACAAAGTCTTCATACTTGTGCCAATATACTGTACATGCTGTATATATCAAAATGAAGGGCAGACATTTCTCTTTCAGAATATTTACATCTGGAGAAGAATTAGTTTTCTAAGTAAATAACAGCTGAATAAGTTGCAAAGTTCAATCTCATTTTTACCAAATAATAAACTTTGAATGTTGTTCTTATTAGCGTAAATGTTGCAATAAGCTTCCAAACACCATAAAATGATACACAGTCTATCAGCAATAATACAATTTACGAAATGTCCACAGCTAACGAGTCTATTTTTATTTTTTTCAAGTAGTAGTAAAGTTCAAGTAAATGAGTACCTTATGAGCATACTTTACTGAAAGCTCATGTTCTTCATGTCCAAATGATGGCCCAAAGCATTGCTATTTCAGAGTTGATGCATCTGGTGAAGGATCTACATTGTGAGAAGAAACTACAATGCAATAAACACACAAAATAGACTGTAAACAGATGTGCATAACATTTGTGCGTGTCAGTGGCTACTAGAAAATGGTCAGGGTTTAAAGAGTTAATTGAAAGTAGTCTCTTTGAATAAGCTTTATTGAAACTTTTAAACATTCTGAATTGGGCACTCATGTATGTCTCTGTTCAAGAATACAGAGCTTTAATGCCCGTATCCCATCAGAGTAGCAAGTAGTTAGTGAGCATTTGGTTCATTTCTCTGCATGGCCTCTGGTGCTGTTTATATCTGCAGAATTCTACTTGGTGCACTGTATGTGCTGTATTCTTTATGAAGTCTCTTTCCCCCACAGGTGATGCGTATGACTCTCTCCACTCTGAACTGGAGGCGTAGGGAGATGGTGCGCTGGTTAGTCACATGTGCTACTGAAGTTGGTCAGTAATCTCTTTTAAGTCTTTGTTTTCCATATAACCATTGCCTTTTTTATGATTTTTTTTTTTTGTTTTTAATGAATAAAATGTTCTATTAAAAAGTGAAAGGTACAAAAAATGTTTACATTATACTGAGGTGAAATCATGAATTACTTATGTTTATAGGATTCCAATGTATGAACAGAGTAAATGTGTGTGTATGCATATATAGTCCACATACAATAAACCCAGTCTGAAGTATAAGTTACTAGCTGACCTCTGTTTCAAAAAAGTTTGTTTTTGTATAGATTTTGCACATAGTCTGATACTTAGGGCTGTTTCTTGTATTGTGCAGTATTACTAGGATAAGTTTTGGTTCCCTATGAGCATGTATTAGATAGAAAGTATTAAAACTTTTAAAGAAATACCACCACATGAAGTAGCTGATTTCTGTCTTTAGTAGTTAGTATAATCTAAACATGTACTTTAACTGAGAATGGTTCACAGCACATGCACTCAGTAAAAATAATGTGTATTGTATGGTCTCCTCCTTCACTTAGTTTCATTTGTGTTATTCCTCTCAACATTTCCTACAATTATAGAATGGTGCTCACGGCTACTGGATGTTACTCTAGCAGTTTATTCTGAAGTTGACAGAAAATTCTCCATTGCTGCTTTGGCTAGTTAGAGTTGTCCACCCATCTGCCAGTTTGCAGTTAATTCTTCTGGAGAGAGATGTGTTTGTTTCAGAATTAGTGTAGAAAAGAGTGATTGATATCTTTTTTTAAGGAATACTTGGAGCTTCTGAAAAATAATTCATTATAGCTATCAGTTGTGTGCCTTTAATGTTTGTGTTTTTCTCTTTAACCATATTTGATCTATTGAAGTAGATATAAATGTAAGAAACTTAGCAAAGCAAATTTAAAGTTGCTACATTGCAGTGTAGTTGGTTCCACCTAACCAGATCTTTCAGCAAGTTTCCAGCATTCACAGGTGGAGTCTGCAACATTTTTTTCATATATTTTTTGGTGATTGTTAGTTTCTGTTTAAGCAGCAATATGAATGAATTCATTTGCATTTTTTCACCATGTAATAATTCTTACTGTCACTTATATACAACTGATATTTCTTTCTTTCCCTTGAAGGTCTCCGCGCACTAGTGAGTATCCTGCAGAGCTGGTACACCTTGTTCACGCCTACAGAAGCCACCAGCATTGTTGCAGCTACAGTGATGTCCCACAACACTATATTGCGACTGACTCTGGACTACCCACAGAGAGAGGAATTGGCCAACTGTGCTCGGACGTTGGCTTTGCAGTGTGCAATGAAGGACCCACAAAACTGCGCTTTATCTGCATTAACGCTTTGTGAAAAGGACCACATTGCCTTTGAAACGGCCTACCAGATCGTAATAGATGCTGCTTCAACGGGCATGACGTACTCTCAGCTTTTCACTATTGCTCGCTATATGGAACATCGTGGCTATCCACTGCGGGCCTTTAAGCTTGCCTCCTTGGCCATGACTCACCTTAACTTGGCCTACAACCAAGATACGCATCCAGCCATTAATGATGTACTTTGGGCCTGTGCTCTCAGCCACTCCCTTGGGAAAAATGAGTTGGCCGCCATTATACCCTTGGTAGTAAAGAGTGTACATTGTGCAACTGTATTGTCTGACATCTTGCGTCGTTGCACTATGACTGCCCCTGGACTAGCTGGCATTCCTGGACGACGAAACTCTGGCAAACTAATGTCTACAGACAAAGCTCCACTAAGACAGTTGCTGGATGCCACAATTAGCGCTTACATCAACACGACTCATTCCCGTTTGACACACATTAGTCCACGGCACTATGGAGAGTTCATAGAATTTCTCAGTAAGGCCCGGGAGACATTTCTTCTGGCCCAAGATGGCCACATTCAGTTTGCTCAGTTTATAGATAACCTCAAGCAGATCTACAAGGGAAAGAAGAAGCTCATGATGCTAGTCCGGGAGCGCTTTGGTTGATTTGTGTCCAAAGTCGTGAAAAAACTCGATTCCCTTAAGGGGTTCCAGATTACTCTGCAAGAGCAAACCACCTTACAGCATTTAATTCTTGTGGAGGAATAAAACAGAAATACCACAGTTACTTGTGGAGGACGTAAGGGGTGGGAAGAAATATATGGGAATAATTATTTGCTTCATATTTTTCATTTGTAAGGAGGTTAAAAAAGTGGCACATAAACCAAATGACTTGCAGACTATTGTGAACCAACGTTGGAATTAATTTTTTCTGTAAGAACGAACCCCCAAGCAACAAGTGGTGGGTTCAAAAAAAAATACCAAAATGCTAATGGTGGAGTGTAATACCTCTTCATACAGCCGTGATCCGCATCCTGGAGCAGGGGAATAAAAGCGGAATTGCAACAAAGAAACCTCGCACAAGCACCACCCAAACAAAGATGAGCAGGAGCAGCGCGTTTTCCGTTTGTGATGGCATACTTACACTTGACTAAGCAAGATGGAGTTCTTTTTGCTTCCTCCTTTTTAGGTAGATTTATATTGTCCTGAAGGTACTTTGAAAAGGAAGAAAAGAAGGATTACCTAGTCACTCCATTCTCAGGGATTGCTCAAGAAATAAAACAAAGGTAGCAAAAGCATCTAACATATTGTAAATACAATAAGAAAGTGTCAATTAAAAATGTAAAGTTCTAATTATTTATATAATTGTATTTTTTGTTTGTTTTGTTTTTCCTTTTTTGATACTTGAATTTATTGTGGGCTGGGAATGTTAGACTTTTGAGAGGAAAGACTTAAGCAAAACATTTCTCAGGTGCTCCCATTTTATTTTTTAAATGTTGTGTTATATATTTATATATTTTTTCTTTTTATTTTTTTGCTGTATATTGTGCAAAACAAAGTGTGTAAAACAGGAAAAAAAACCAGATTCAAAAGATAAGAAGACTTGTAAAGGAAAAAAAGAAGAAAAATTGTAAGACTATGCAGAACCACTGAGCTCTCTGCCTTCTCCCTTTATGAGGCAGTGACGAACCAAACAAAACAAAGTGAAAGTCAGAGCCTGTGAGGGTGAGAACGGGTGTGGGGAAGCTGTCGAGGCGGCATGTGAGTGGGTCACTGGCTTTTTTAAAAGAACAGTTTTAGGTATGACCTACCTCTCTAGTATATCATTGGACAAACTGCTGTGTTTTAACAGAATAAGCAACAGGAACAGGGCAGATGAAGTAGGGCAAGGAAAGTGGAAGGGTTATGTGAACACTCGCCTGAGCCAGCAGAGCCGTTGAGCCCCCCTTTCCAGTTTGCACCTTTTCATACATACAGATGTATACAGTATGTGTGTGTTTTTTTTCCCCTGCTCTCTGTCTCCCTCTTTGCAGCCCCCCTCTTTGACACAGTGTTCCTTGCTTGCAATCTTAATCGTGCAAATCTTTAGTTCCATAGGCAGTGTATACCACTGGATAAAATTCCATTTTTTTTTTTTCCACAATTACAACATAAATAGAGGATTCAAGCTGCTTTTTAAGCTGCTACCTTCCAAGAGAGCTTTTCATGCCCCGCAGTTGAGTGGACGGCTAGAAAACTGAATCCTTGTACGAGAGCACACAAGCATGCTTCAATAACTTGACAAGGAAAAACAGTATTTAAAAAGATTTTTTTTTTTTTTTAGATGTTGCCAGGCTCATTTCTGTACAATTTAAAAGTACAAGTTTTTAGCCCCAGGGTTAATACTCTGTTTTAGTTGTTGTGAACTCAAGAATAATAAAACTATAACTTAATTAGAGAAAAAACACAAACAAGAGGGCACCGCTAAAGTATTTCTCTCCCATCTAAAACTGTTGCCTTTTAAAATTATTTGTGCTGCATACAAATATATACGGTATATAAATAAATAAATAAATATATATATATATATATATATATATATATATATATATATATATATTCAATTGCATTAAAGCCTAACCTAGTAGCATTTTTTTAAACTGCTTCCTTGTTAAATTTGTTATATTGATGGTCCAAATGCATTGCAGTTTTTTGTTTCCTTTCAGACGTCTCTGTGTTAATCTGTACCAGTGTTTTGATCTGTTCTAGATTTTAGAAGGAAAGAAGACTAATGAGCGCTGGTAGATCATGTTGGCTAGTTTATACTGTTAATTAGATTTTATTTTTTTGATTTTTTTTTTTTTAATCAAAAGAAAGTATTTGTTGCATCTTTGTGCTACTGAAATAAGGAAAAGTATCCAGTATTTGTTGCCACAAAAGTATCATCAACAGTCCTTTTTTTTGTTTCTTTTTTCTTTTTGTTTTTGTGCAGCCTCTTTGAGCTAATGTCTAAAACAAACATAAAAATCTATTTATGTAATGCTACTACCATTTTATATGATTTCTGTTGACAATTTCAGTGCTTTTCTATGAATAAAGTGTGGAACACAAACCTGTTTGCCTAACTTGGCTCTCCTTTGATCAGTGGTCAAGTTGAAAAGTTGACAAAGCAATGGTCTGAGTTGAGCAGTGGGCCACATTCACGCTATTATTGACAGGACAGATAATCTGCATCTATCACATTGTGTTGACAATTCACGTTCTAGTGGGCAATCCTTGAACATAAGAAATTTGACAAATGAAAGGAGACCATTCAGTTCAACAAGCTTGTTTAAATAATAGCTAAGTTGGCCCATTGTCTGATCCAGATACTTCTTAAAGGTTTCTGCTTCAACCACATGACTCGGTAGTTTGTTCCACAACACTTTGTGTGAAGAAATACATTCTGGAGTCAAATGAAAATCTTAAAATTGGGATAGAAATTCTAAACACGGTACCATTGTCATGTAAGTTGGCAATATCACATTAGGAGTGTTTAGCAGGTGGAAGCAGGGGTTCAAAAAAGCTTCATGATGTCGTAGTAGCAGTATAAAGATGGTTGCCCCCTGGGAACATGCACCAAAGAGCAGCAGCGTTCTGTCATCTGCTTTTTGAGCACTGAATGAGTGAAACCTGTGTCTGTTACTCCAACAAGTGTACAAGTGGAGTAGGAAGTTCCCAAATGACTGGAGTTCTGTGACAAGACTCACCTGAACTGGGTCAGACACACCAAGCAGTGACACAAAGAGTCAATTGCAGAAAATAAATGCATTGTGACAGTGAATGAAATAGCTGCACTTCTTATTGCAACATGCTGATGCTCAGCCCCATATTGCCTATGTAACGGTTGCAACCATCAAGGACCTGCACTTTGAATGTCTCCTGCACCTGCCATACTCGCCAGACGTCACCCCCAGAAATGACCGCATGAACTCCCTAAATTAGATCAGCTGACTCGATTCATTCCTTTAAAAAACAACTTAAAACTCATCTGTTCAGGGAGGCTTTTAACTTAACCTAACCTAACATTCTGCCCCTTCTTTCAGTCTTCCTTTCTGTCCAGATGCTCAGGATAATGTTGGTTAATGTTCTGTGTGTGTGTGATATCGCAAATGATGTTATTTGTTCAGGCTTTTCTTTTACTATTGAATTTAGTATGCTACTCAGGTTTGTGGTATTTTATTCTATTTAATACTTTGTATCTCCCATATTTCTGTTTAGTGTTCTATGCAGAAATATTTGTACCCGATGTTGCCTATACCTTGCTGTTTAAATAAGTGCCTTGAGCATGGGAAAGGTGCTATATAAATAAAATGTATTATTATTATTACTGGACCACATGTACAGCAGGTGGTGCATGGGTGGCTGCACACATGACCAAAAGACTTCTTTCTTTTTTTTCGGGAGGAATCCATGTGCTTTGACTTGTATAGAACAACACAGAGAGAACATTGAAAAATGATACAGATGTATGACACACTAAGTAGTATTTAAGGTTTTCATTTGATGCACCCTCTAATTTATAATTGATGTTCTTTTTGCCCTTTCAGCATTAAAGTTGATTTTCCAAGTGTTCACCCAGTTCTGAAGGTAGTCCAGGTCGTTTTGAATTCTGTTTGCTGCTTCCTCCAGTTTGTGTCATCTGTGAACTTCACAACTTTGCTCACTATACTAAAAAGTATGTAATCGTGAAAAAGTTTTTGCCCCTTTATGATTTCCTGTATTTATGGATATTCATAACTCTTAATTGTTTCTGATCTCTAAACAAATTTACTATAATACAAAAGACAACCTGAGTAAATGCAATACTGTACAGTTTTTAAATGATTTGATTTACTGAAGGAAAAAAGTTTACCCATACTTGTACCACATATTTGGAAAAGTAACGGTCCCCCTAAACGTAATACATGGTTGTGGCACTTTTAGCAGTAGCATCCGCAGCTGCAATCAACGGCTTCCAGTAACTGGAGATCAGTCTTATTGCTGTAGAAAAATGCTGACCCGATTGTTTAAGTTAAGCCACATTGGAGAGTTTTTGACTATGAACAGCCCATTTAAGGTCCCACCAGAGCATCTAACTGGATTTCAGGTAAAGGTCTTTGACTGGGCCACCCCAAAACCTTAATTTTGTTTGTGTATTTAATTAAATTTTTTTTTTTTTTCAGCCATTCAGAAGCAGACTTGCTCTTGCACTTCAGATCGTTGTCCTCCCACATACCCCAAGGGGTTGGCAACCTTTTAGCAGTGTCATGCCGAACCTATGTTACAATGTTATTCCACATGCTGACATAATCCTACCAATTTTGTTATATATAGTATCAAAATTGGTCAGGTTATAATGGGCTTCAAAAGTATATATTACTAGGGGACTCTGCCTCCTGCTGGCTTCGCTCACCAACCCCCAGGCGGGCACTATGCGCTAGCCACTTCGCGGCTCTGCCACTCACGTATGGTGATGCAGATGTACAATTTAAACAGATTGTTATTTTCATGGGAATTGTTACATATGCATAATAGAACTATTTTACATTACAGCGAATAATTAACCATAGTAAAAAGTAACAAATTGAAAGAAGATTGTTTCATGTTGCGTTAGAGGTATTCATTGCGTTATATGTTTTTGTTCTCTTTGGCTTTGAAATTAACACGCAAATACTTTTTAAAACTTACACTTTTACTGTAAAACTTAAGTAAAAACATTTTTTTTAATTAAATTTTCGTCAATATCGCATTGAGTTTACATCATGACAACGCAATGTATAACTGCCCGTGACTGAATTTCGTTTCTTTCTCTCGAATAAATAAACCGACTTTTTGGAATGTTTGTCCCTGTGATTTGTTAATTGTCATAGCAAAAGCTATTCTAACGGGAAACTGTAAACGTTTTAATACGAATGGCATATCAAGATCTCCTTTGGTGTCTAGTGTTATCCGCGGGAGATGTACTGCATTACCTTTATTGTTGCCTGTTAAAATTTTACATGTCAGAATTGTTCGATCAAGTTTGAACACAACTAATCTTGTCCAGTTGCATAGCCCATCACTCATACATAAATTACACAATAACATTATGATACATTTTTCTCTTCATTTTTCTAATTCGGCCGGTGGAAGACCGGACGGTGTTAACAGTTGTAGATGTTCTACGGTATATTGTAGGTTGATGTTTTCATCTTCCGCAACATCACCACCAACTGTTTCAGCATAGTCTATTGATATGCATTTATCTAATTTGCTATGTAACCAATCAACAATTTTTGTGTTAATTCATTTGACTTCATCGTTTCTTGGTGCTAGGATTGCTCGTGTACTCATTTCTTCTGTTGATAACCCTTTGGGATGAAATTCTTCAATAAGATTTGTACAGATTAAGTCTTCTTTTATTGGAAACTTAAAGTGAGGAAAATGTAAAAATTTATAAGAGCTGAGAGCGCAGTGAACTGTGTCTGACAAAAGCATTCAAACGAATGAGAGGTGAGAGGACCGTGGCCGTGGACCATTAACCCTAAATGGTTGAGAGGAGGGCTGGACTTGAAAAAATCTCTTGGCAATAGTCTCGTCTCGTCTCAAGATTTTCTTTTATAATAGATATACTTTTGAAGCCCATTATAACCGGATCTTATATTATTGGTCACTCAGTATTTTAAAATACATAGGATCATACAGTATGTGAACGAAATGTGTCAAATTTTAATTTTCAACACATTTATTAAAAATTGTATTACAAATTATAAATTACAATTTTTTTCAATGCAAAATACATAGTTTGAATAAGAAAAAATTATCAAGAATTCTAATATGATTAATCATTTTTTATTATTAATCAGAGCTATTAATCAATTAATGTGAACTCTGTCCCTGTAGCCCTTTGCTCAATTGCTCACTATCAGGTATGTAATTGGTCACATTTAGCTTCATGCAGGTTTTTGAATGTTCAGGTGTTAGGTGACTTCTTTTATTGCTTCACTTTTCTCATCAGAGTTTTCAAACGTGGACTGATGTTTAGTTTGCTAATGATGTCTTTGTACACTTGACATACGACACACGGCACTTTCACAGCATAATGCACACACTGCACAATACTTTGGTTTGTATAAATTCATATTCATTTGTCCAAGAGTCTTGGGGAAAAAAAGCGAACATCAAGTTTTTGTCTTTTATGAGTCATTTTAGGGCAGTCAGTGTATATTACTTAATAATAACAAGAGGTTTGTTTTAACGTACCACACTGCCTGCACTGAACACATTGTTTCCTTTCATATATGTGAGTCACATGCACAAAACGTAGGCGGGGATGTGGAGTGCGAACTCCTGCGCTGTAATTAAAATATAATAACATGAGGTTTGTTTTTACCCAATCACAGATGAGCTTCAGATCCCAGACTGACGCCTGAACATCTCCTTCAGTTCTTTCTGCCTTCACCGCTCTCTGCCGGATATATCCGGCACCGCTGATTTAATGCTAACGCCATACTGCCGGAATTATCCGGCACATTTGCCTGTGGTTATATGAATGCCTGGCAAGTAGTATAACTGACGGTTTGGCGTGGGTATTATTACTACGTTGTATTTCGACAAGTCTGTGGTTGTTTTGGCCGGTCATGTGACGTGATTCGCATGTAACAGCTGTGAATATGGCGAAACGTAAACTGACTTCAAGTGAGGCTTTGCAGGCGATTTTGGACAGTTCTGATCATGATTGTAGCAGTTCTGAAGAAGATTTTAGTGACAGTGATGAGCAGCAACGTGCGCTGCATGATACTGTGAATGAAGACGCATCGGATGACGGCGCTGAGTGGATGTATCCCCAGCATCTCAGCTGGGCTGCTGCCCGTGGTGAACTACCTTTTCTGCATTCGTTTGAGGGAACGTGTGGCTTTATTGTTGATGTAAACAATTACACTGCTGAGCAGTTTTATGAGCTGTTTGTGTCACCTGATTTGATCAGACATTTTGTTCATCAGACAAATCTGTATGCAGCACAGTTTATTGAGAAAAATCCCAATTTACCTCCACATTCCCGTGTTCGTGCTTGGTTTGACACTGATGAAAACGAAATGAAAAAATTCATTGGGATTTTGATGTTGATGGGAATAATCAGAAAACCAGATATTGAGATGTACTGGTCTACAGATCCTATGTATGCAACACCTATTTTTGCAGCTGTCATGACACGTAACCGATTCTCTTTGCTGCTGAAATTGTTTCATTTGAATGACAACAGAAACGAGCCAGATAAGAAAGATCCAAACCGCGACCACTTGTTCAAGCTACGTCCTTTGATTGATCATTTATTTGAAGCATTTCAGTTGCCCTACATGCCAGGACCGTCAGTTGCAGTTGATGAAAGTTTATTGTCGTGGAAGGGCCGCTTACAGTTTCGACAGTATCTACCATTGAAAAGGGCACGGTTTGGTATCAAGATGTTTTGCTTAGCTGAGAATTCAGGTTACATTTATAGATTTCGTGTATACACTGGCAACTTGCACAACATTTAGTGGTCAATACTGCTTGAATAAATGTAAAAAATGTAAAAAAAAATGTTAAAAAGTGAAAAAACAAAAATTGTTCAGATTTCGCCTGGCTTGGGGAATATTTAGGGAGTTGGCGGTTAAAGGGTTAAGGTCACTGGCTGCTGTCCTGGGGTGTGTGCCTCAAGTGAAGAAAATCTCCGCAGGTAGAAAGAGTGTTTGTATACAGAGCCCCAAAATTATGAAGTGGCTTACCCTCTTTGGTTCATAATACTGAGACTGTTGCAGTTTTGTAGTTTGGCTTGTCATTAGTTTGTATTTCTGAACATTTTGTTTTGTTCATTTATTTGTCCATACTTGTTTTATTAACATTGAATCCAGGCATATTTTGTTGACTTATTTCCTCTGCTATTGCTTTATTTTTATTGATTTTTTAAATTGGTTTATTTTTTATTCCCATTTTAATTATTTCTGTTGTTTTTAATGTAACTATTTTCTATTGTATTATTTAATTACTTTCAGTTACATATTGTGCCTGTTTTGCTTGGGTTTGTCTGTAAGCTGCCTTGAATAACTTTGTTATAGAAGGCAATATATAAATAAAGTTGCCTTTGCCTTTCTGGTAGAGATCAATTCCTGCTTCCCCTAGTTATGGCAAATCGCCCTCACCATCTCACTACTATCTCTGTGTTTGACTGTGGGGGGGCCTGATGTTCTTATTGTGGAAAGCTGTGTTAGCTTTATGCCAGATGTAATGCTAATGGTGGAATCATGAATGCTGACATTACCTGAGCTGACAGAGGCCTGCAGTTCCTTTAGATGTTTGTCGGGGTTCTCCTGTGACTTCCTGGGCAAGTTTTCTATGTTCTCTTGGGGTAATTTTGCTAGGCCGGCCACTGCTGGGCATCATTTCCACTGTTGCAGATTTTGTCCTTTTGGAGATGATGGCTTTTGCGGTGGTTCACTGGAGTCCCATGGTTTTAGAGGTTGCTTTGTAACCCTTGCTCACGACTGATATTTTTACATTTACTTTCTTTCTCAGGTCTTCTGGAATCCTTTTTGATCGAGGCATGGTGTGCTGCTGCTTGAGACTGAGACCTTTCAGCCAACTTCACATTGCTGGAAAGCTCCTTTTTAAAGGATAACTTTGGTATTTTTTCAAAGTGAAGCGATTCACAAACATGGTATGTAAGAGTTTGCCACGTGTAATTGTGCTAAAAAAATTAAGCATTTTCTATACATATAAAACAAAACAAATAGCCTGGCCTGGCTGAAAAATAAAAACTTAATCTTTCAAATGTGTCCATTTTTTAAGAAATATAGTGAGCATTGATCCGCATCTTGAGATTGCACAAATAATTTGTAAAATGTCATATTCAGACTATTATGAGATTAAGCCATTTTAAACGAAGACTAGCTGTGTGTGCCAGCTCAGCGTTTGTCTCCTTCCTCTGCAATAACCTTTCACTCTGTGGTGTGGTTTTCTCTCAAAAGACAAAATGGCATGAAACTGTTCCTGCCACGTGCTTGGTACCTACTGATGTATTTATGTGAGGCTACTGGTATCAAAAAAAGCGAGTACAATCTACTTCCAGGTGCCGTGCAAGCAGCAACCTTTTTACAGAAGCTTTGTATTTCTCACTACTTTTTGTTTCTGGAATTATTCACCAGTTACTCATCTGTCTTAAAATTACAATTCAGCTGGTTTCTGGCTCGTCACTGATAGTAGTCACTAGAAATTGGATAAATGGATCTTAAATATACTGGCAAATGGCAATGCACACAATCCTGAGTGACTATGGGGGCATTTACATGGGCAGTTTTGGTTTGGTAAACATTTTTTTATTTCCTTTCAATTGATTAAATGGTCATTTCAAAACTGTTGTGTACTCAGGTTGACTTTTGCCAGTCAGTCACAGGGTTGTGGGGGTCTGCTGGAGCCAATCCCAGCTAGCATAGGGCACAAGGCAGGAACAAACACTGGACAGGGCACCAGCCCATCGCAGGATGAACACACACACACACACACTCCCCAACCACACACTAAAGATTTGTTTTGGAAATCAGAAACAATTTACTGTTAGGAGTAAGCATTAACAGAGGGAATCAGGAAGGGACAACTACTTTATCCTGGCCCTGTAAATCAGAAATAGTAATGGACGCAGGAAACAGATGCAGGAGTGTTGGGCTCGTCTTTGTGCACCACCTCACTTTGCCTGTTTTTGGCTTCCTCTTGGGTCTGATGGCACCCGTGTCGTGTGAACTTCAGTTGTTTTAAATATGTATGACTTGCCTTTGCTGGATGCTGCTTGTAGCTGGGAAAATAATTGGATGGAGCTGCTTTCTGCAAGATGATTCGGTGAGCTTATCGCAGGAGATGAGGACATAATTGGCTTTCCCACCTGGTCTGCTGGTTTCCACAGTGGCTCGCTGGCTGTTGTATTTGTAATGTGGGGATTTGCTGGGCCCAAGCATATGGTGAGCTGCTAATTGTATGGCGACGGTGGAGACAAAAGTCTTTGAAAGCCCAATTGTACGCCTTTATCTGCTTGACAGGGATGTGCATCTTTGTTGGAGGAATATGGAGCAGGCTTGGAAAAATCCCACAATTAGTGCCTCTTCTTATCCCCTTGTTGTTTTCTTTGACTTTTAAGGGCAAAGTGACTGTAAGTGAAGATCAAGTCCGTGTGTGGAGGGGCAGCTTACAAAGATCAGATGTAAGTTACTATTGCATTATGGGAGAATGAGGATGCTTCTCTTTTCCTTTATTCCTAATCATAATAAACGCTAAAGTTAAAATGTGTTTGTGATCTTCAGAGAGTCTTCCCTTGCCACACACATTAATTCCCTTGTTGTTCACGCTGAAGCCATTTCATTTTAATACAGCGTCAAAGTCACCATAGCAGCACATTAGGGGCTTTTACGAGATGATGTGCTTCTCAGATACTTGGGGCTTAATCTTCAGTCCTGTTTAAGTGCGTCTCCCTGCCGCTTGACAAATGCCCTGATACACCGTTGTGTTCCCAGGCAAAAGAGAAGCATGTGACCCTGTTTATTCTGCAGTTGGGGGCTGGGGTGGAGATTGAAGGATAAGCTCATAAATCTCAATCAGGATTTTTCATATTTAAATCAATCACAGCTGAGAGCCTCTCCAAAATCCTCAGATCTGATTTAAGAAAAAAGCTGATAACACTGGCTGTGACAAATGAGCGGGCCTGCTGTCTCCAGGAGCAGATTGGCTTTTTCGAGGCTTTTGGATTTGCTACACAAGTGTGACTGACACCTCCCACAAGGGAACGGCTCCCATGGTCCACTGCGCCATCACCCCCAACGGGGAAGAGAGAGACTCCTGCATTATTCAGTTGTGCCGATTTTGATAAGAGTTCACTCTGTTCATTTGCACTGCCGTTCAGTCAGACATTTCTCTCCACTTTTAGAAGCAGCATGACATTACTTTATGAAGCCCAACATTTTAACCTGTGGTGGTGAGGATGATGAAGAAGGGGCGCCTAGTTAAGTTATATGAACCTTTCAACATAACTTTGACAGGTCATAAACAAAGGTGACCCCAGGCAGCCACCCCCTTATCGCATGCCATTTGGCTGTATCTGTTTGAATGGCTTTTTCACAGTTGTGTGCTAATAAGCCCATTCATGGCTGCTGACCATCACGTTAAACTCTCCACCCTTATGGCCCTGATTGCAGCAGAGCCCCCCCCTAAGTGTTGGTGGTAATGCTGCAGATTCAAATCCCCGAGAGCATCATTCAGTGCGGCTCTGCTACATTAGTATGTTTACCAAAGAAGTCACCAGGGAGCCCATTAGGTTGTGAACACACATTTGGAAGTCGTCGTGTGGCACGGGGCTGGAGTGATTAGTGCTGCGGCCTCACGGTCTCGGCGGCCTGCCGGCATGGAGCTTCCGTGTTAGCCAAGTGCAATCTACCGACTGTGCTGAAATGTCCAATTTCACACACTAATTTGATGAGATTGTTTTTTCTTGTAGCGTTTTGTTAAAAATGTACCCTCTTTTTTTAATTTTCCAAGCATTGTCTATTGTTTGTTACTCGATGTTTGCAAATGCTTTAATACAGTTTATTAAACTATGGGGGTCCTGCCGTTGGGTCGAGAGTTACCATTGTATTTAATTATGATTTGTTGTGAAGTGGGTTGCGGTGTTATATTATTCCCCAGGGGGTTACAGTATTGCCTTTTCCTCATGACTTTTTTTTTGTCAGAGCTGATGAAGTGATTGGACAATCGTCGGAGCAATGGCAAACTTTTTTAAAGGGGACCAGCATTGTTGATCATCTGGCCATTCAACAAGGAATGAGTCTCGCAATCACTGAAGACTGGATATGTGCTTTCAATGTTCTATTCATCTCCTCCTGCATTGAGTTATTTCAGTGACATCACAAACGAAATACAACTTGAAATGAATATTGTCCCCTTCAGAGGGTGGGCTCCAGCAAGTACAGTGTTTTGATAGGTGAATCACTAGTAGAGGGGGACACTTGCAGTTACAACTTTGTGGGACTCCTAAGGCAAGTAAAGTGCCTGCTCAGGGTTGTGACGGTGTGTGTCTGTGGTGGACACGAGGCCAAGAGAAGCTTGACCAGAATTAACTGCATAAATTAGCCAATTTAATTCAAAATGCAGGACTTCCTCACACCCCACTCTGAGGGGTAAAAAACATTTTCATTTTGAGGCATATTTTATGTTGTGTGACATGTCTTAGAAATAAATAAAAAGAAAAAAAAAAACATGTTTAATGACACTTGATCACAGATCGTTGTGTTCCATTTCCTGATAAATTTAATTTTAATTCCTCCATTGACTCGCACTACAGTTGACTACTTCAGTTCTGGTTACTTATTGTAGTACACGTTAGGATTATGGGAACAAGAAATGTGCCCCGATATCTGGAAAATAAAGCCAAAGTGGTATTTGTATAGCATTTCTAACTCTGACCACCACCGCTTCTTGTGGTCTGGACTGTTAAATCACCGATATTTCCAAATTGTCTCAATGTTCAACAGCCAAGAATGGGAGCCTCCACAAACGTACAGATTATAATCGCTCTAATTCACACTTCACATCAGGAAGAAAATGATGTGGGACCAGCTGCACCACCACACAGCCCACTACTTTCTGGTTTGGTCTTATAGAATTTCTTCCAACTTTCTGTTACACATCAAGGTTGAGACTATGGGACCACACTAGCAGAATACGTATCCGTCACACAAATGTGAGCCATTATTTGTCCCACTTACCTTTAGCTTTTTAAAATACTGGAGGTTAAGTTGAAAATGGGCCAACTTGATCCTTTTCTAGTCCGTAGCCTCCGTAGCATTGTGTTTACCCCCCAGAAAACACTGAATTTTTATTATCACTATTTTGTAATAGAAATATGTAAACACAGTAGGAAGTGTCTAGTGTACAGTGCAGTACTGATTCACATTTAGTACATATCCTTAGACACGTTCTGAAACAGTCACCAACACATCAAGTGTGTTTAATGCACTTCACTTATTTTTTTCTGTTGCTTGCAAATGAGAAGGGAATGCCAGTGTGTGATCCGCATGAAGGGTGTGCCCCTTGTGTTATTCTAGGCTAGCACATTTTCCCCTGAAACAAACACTGAAAGTTGCTGCATTATGAACAGTGCTTAAGGGACATCTAACATCTTTGTCTTCTAACTGATCACAACCATTTTGCCTTTTTTGCCAAGAAGCTACTTGCACCACTGTGAAGCGTCACAGGACCACACTCGCCAGACATATCACTGCAGTTTAGTCGTGCTGTGCTGTATGCATCAGTTTCACTAGACATGTTGTCATCTGACAACTAATTCACATTGCCATCACAATTGCCTGGTTCTGTTCCAGTTTGTTCTAAAGTACGCCCCATTGTGGCAGTTTAAGTTTATTTTATCCAGTAAATGGCAGCAGAATGCTGTCCCGAGAGTTACTTGGACTTAACACTATAAAAGTGGATATTACATGTCACCCTGAGTCGGACTCTGGCTTACCCGTAGATACGTAGAATTCTGAGCCCGAGTCATGTTTGGGGTTAATACCAAGGAGGTTAGAGAAGAGTTCACACTTAAATCATGGGATATACATAAAACTCGCCTAAACCAAAATTCCATTCCAACAGAGACTATTTTTTTTGAGAGGATGCATTCAATACATTAAGCTAATGCTGAATTTTTTTTTTTTTTTTAATAAATTGGAATCAGAATTTAAACTGTAAATCATTAAAAAATCAACTGACATTAAAACAGAGTTGAGGGATAAAAAAAATAAAAAGTCAATGTTAGTGAATTTTTTTCAACCTCTATTTTCATTTTATTCTTTATGTAACTGTATTTCATCCTAGGTATTAGTCCTTATCGACAGCTTATTTACAGTTTCCCCGTGAATGAGTGTGAACAGCATCAACAAAAGCGCCAACATGTTCAGGGTCCATGTCTGGATATAGGCCATGGCCCAGATTTGCAATATATCGCTGGCTCCCAAAATCCTCAATCATCTTCTTCACTGTTTCTCCAATTTTGTCCTGCAGTAAAGAAAATTTCAGCAATGTTTAAATAGTGTAACATTTCCACAATGTCATACTTCAGAAAACATCTGCGGTTATACAGCTACATGCATATGACAACACTTAGGATTTATAAAAGACGAAGTGGCATTTAAATACAATTCTGAAAGACAATCACATGCAAAACTACCTTTAGGCATATCGTTTCCAAATGTCACACTTGGCAGAATAAATCTAACATTACCTTAGGAGCATAGAGGGCACATGGATCCAAATTTCCCTGAAGTGCTACACGGCCTCCTGTCCTTTCTCTGATAGGTCACAAAATAAAGGAATAAAGATAAGAAAATAAATGTTAAACAAGTTAAATACACATGCAACTTTATAACAAACTTAGAAATATAACTCAAATATAAAATAATAAGAAGGGGGAGGCTCATCATTTCCTTTTCACCCAATTCAGAAAAATATCAAGCTGAGATGTGAAGGGGCCCTTGCTAATGTTGTCAGTGGTTGTCTGTGAGGATACATGTTCTGAAGTTTGTGTGAAATTCACTGTTAACCAGCTTCCATCTGTGCTCCTGCATGTTAGCTAAAGACCTCATTTTAAAAGAACACCTGCTCTCCATGTCCGCTTATACGTCTCTCATGTCAGTTCCTTCAATCCTTTCTCCATCATTCATACCCTGAGCTCCCAAAATCAGTCTGGTTTATCTTCCCTGGAACTTCTCTAGCATCATTAACTTTATTGGAACATTTAGGTACCTTTCTGAGTAATGTAAAAATTAAAGATGACAAAGTGGTTCCTGGCACAATTCATATTTCCACAAATGTTTTCAATTTAATATTATTCTGTTAAAGGAAGACCATACTTACCGAGCAGCTTTAGGATCAATGGTCCAGTCCAAACCAACAACATCATATTCTGACTGTGCTAGATCTTCCAATGCATAATGAGCATCTTTTGCAAAAACAATCTTAAAAAGGCAAAGAAGAAAATAAGTAAAAGATGGGCAAAATTAACCAGCGTAGAACTTAAAATCTTCAGATCTAAAAATAAGTTTATTTCTTCAGTTAAACATACCATATTGCAATGCAATATTCTTGATGCTTTCTAAATGGAAAAACACTACTAAAAAAAGACTGGATGTAATTGAATAAAATTGGGGGTTTTCAATCCAAGTGTCAAGTAAATGAAAAATGGCCTGCAAGATATATTACATGGGTTAGTTAGTACAGTAGGTTAGGACTGGTCTAGACTAAGTCTAAAACCAAGGGCTGAACGCTCACCTTCTGTGGCAATCCAGTTAAGCTAAGATAGAAAGTAATAGTTGATATTTGCTACTCTCCATTCTGTAACGGCTTGTATATACAACTAGAGGTGCACCAATACCATATATTTGACAGCTGACACTTACAGTTGCCCTTACTTGGTCAATTAATACCACCCCGATTGCCAAGAAGACACAATAGCGTCCACTTCCTTCAGTGGCTGAAGAAGGCAAGCCTGCCTCACCCCATTCACTGCATATTCTACAGGGGCACTAACGAGAGTATTCTGACCATCAGCATCACTGTCTGATTTGGGAACTGCAGGGTCTCTGATCATAAGGTCCTACAATTAATAGTGCACAGCAGAAAAGATCAGTGGGACCACTCTGCTCTTTATAAAGCAATGCTTCCGCAAAGCCTATAGCATTGTGAAGGAGCGATCCCACCCCTCCCATGGTCTCTTTGTCTCACTTCCATCTGGCAGAAGGTACTGCAAACAGCTTCTACCTCTTGGCTGCCCAGAATCTGAAATCTGTGCTGCTACTCTGTCCTCTGACCTGCTCTTAGTAGCTTATTTTATATGCAATACACTTATTACTACTGTTTTTTTTAAATTTATTTATTATCTATTCACTTACCTATTATTTATCTATTTTTAGCATACCTGTCTTGGACCTGTCCTGTGTTAATGTATATTTTGCACCATGGTCATGGAGAACATTATTTTGTGCCACTATATGATGCAATACAGTGTAAGGAAGGTATGACAATAAAGCTACTTGACTCGACACCATGTAGTCCAAGAACAATCTGGGCTGATAAAAGTACTTGTATAGTATATATACAGAAAGAATGATGCTATATACAACAAACAGATAAAGATAATAAATTTTTTTAATCACCATAGTGAATGAAACTTGCCTTTAATGAATTTTGAATAACATTTATTAAAATTAACAAATAGTTCCTGTAAATGTTTGTACTATTTAGTCAACCATAGAAACAATCTCTTAATAAACTGAAATTCCAAATTATTTAAAAAAAAACAAAAATATTGGCAACAGAAATATATATCTAGCCTAACTAGGTTTTCATATGTATGATATGTGTGCTTTATCACAGGTCATCTGTTTTTCTTTTCTTATCTCTTTGAAGCTGCAGTAAAATGCCTGTCGACACAGGTACATAGTGCTGACAGAGACACTTGAGCTAAAGCAGCCAGGGAAGAGGAGTGGTCTCTGTTTCCTGGCCAGTAGCGGAGGAAGTCTCTCTGGGTATAAGGAGCATTTCATGACGCCGGGTTCAGATGGGCATATGTCTGTACTTCAGTGGATGCACCTGGGCAGTTTACACGGCTCGTGCACACTGCTCTTATTTCAACAGCGGTGCACTTGTGTGTTTTTCTCTGGTGGCTCACCTGTACTGTTTTATCTGACAACTTTACCCCTCTAATAAGAGCTTCTTTTACCTTTTATACATTGATTGCACATGAGTAATAGTCTTTGTACCTCATATTTGTATTAGTATAATAAATATACGTAAGAAGCACAAGTATTAATAATCCTCACAATTTATAATCATATAAGCTATGAAACAACCTGAAACAGTTTACATAAGCATAGAGGTATAAAAGCTCAAATTCCTTACAACACTAACATCTGTATGCAGGTTATTTCATAATTTTATTTTATATTGTGTGAGCATATATTTGACAACATGGACCAGCTCAGGCTTGTTACATCATCAAAACAGATTGTGAGACTTTGAGGAATTATCTTTTTAATGTACTATAGTGGACAGCAAAGGCAAGAGCTCGGTTTTATCACTAATACGAACAACCCATTATCTTAAGATTGTTAGTAATGCAGTGCTAGGAGTAAATAGCAGATATCTGGTCAATTGCAGAGCCACGTCCCACAGTCGCCATAGTCCAAGTACATGTTCTTCTATAGTCGGCAAGACCAAGACTGCCTCTTTACATCTGTAATCCACATAACAAACCCAGACAAAAATCAGATGTGATTGCTCAAATAGGTTAAAAGCAATCAAAAAATCAATTGTTGCCATAAGATGAAAGGTTTTACCCATCTTTTTTATATAAATTGAAGTACTAGATGTCTTTTCTGTGTTTTAGAAATTGAACAACTGAACATACTAAAGGTTGCTCTGTGATATTGTTTCCCCCATCACTTAAAATGCCTTTGTTCAAAGTAACGTACAAAACAATCTATAAAATAAGTTTGAATATTTATCTTGAAATTGATGAAACAATACAAAACAAAAATATGAAAGAAAGGCCAAAGAAGAATGGGTCTAAGCATTAGGTTGTCAAACCACAAAAAAAAAAAAACAAACAAAAAAAACCTAGCAGTCTAAACAATAAACACACCTGGCGGATGACAGACAGACAGTGTGGGTGGGATGCCAGTTCATCGTGGTGGGTGGGAGCAGGCCATAAAGGAATAACAGACAGGACTAAACTAAACTCGGTCTCTGTCCAACACCCCCATTTACAGCTGCAACAAAAATGTAACACATGTGACCTTAATGTTTTTCCGTTAGCCTCATCATTTTTGGTAATGTGTGTCAAGTGAAACTGCATGTCACCCAAGCTGAGGTACCTACATTGAGCACAGATGATATTGAAAAGGCCTGTGCTTAAGGAGGAGAAGCCAGTCCATTTACTAATGACAAGTTAACCATTCTAAAACGTGAACAGGCTTAACCTAGAAGTGACATGTCTTCAGCTGTTTTTAGGATGTGGCTTGCTTTTTTCTGTTAACCTTGCACTTTCAAGCAGCAGACGTAACATTTGTGGTTTGATGAATATTTGGAGATAATGGCTCATCTGAAGTGAACCCTGCAGAGAAGTACAGATGGTGCAAGCATGAGGTGATATGAGAAATTCATGGTAGTAGCATGTATGTTATATGTAAAATGAAAGGCAAAATATTCATACATAGAAAGAATTGACAATTTCCTTAAAAAAAGGCAGTTGGTATAATGAAGTCAATTTACTTTTGTAGAGAGCTCTTTACTGAGTGCAGTCTCAGAGCACTGTAACAAGCTCACATGAAAATACAATTATAGTGGTATGTTGATTAGGAAAATTAACCTATCCATCTTTTTGTAATAAATACTTTTCTTTATCATCCATATTAGTACACATTTAGCAGTTGCTTCTTCATTAGCAGGGAGTTTACACAAGTACTACACATGACAGCATAAAGTGTGATCTATTCTTGCAGTGTCTCTGTGTACCATTTGGCTGCAGCCCTCTTAGAAGGATTTGATTAATTCACTGCACAGGGTGGTCCTCCAGCAAATGACACAGAGTGTCGACTGCAGGAACACAAAGCCAAATGGAGAGATCGGAAACTTTAATTTCAAATAACTACTGAGGGTGTGTAAAAGAAATATTCTAATTTCAAATTTGTATGTGGCAACTCTACTTTGTACCTAGAAAAACCTGAACACGTATATTATAAACAAGGAAATCTAACTGGTATGTGCCATGTGTATAACTACGACTGTGTTGCACAGCTGGTATCCTTGTTTCTTCAGCATAAAACAACCATCAAGTTTTTCCACCAATACATATTCCTATACAAAATTACTGATTTACTTTAAGCCACCACACAGTTCTGCAACTTTTCATATTTTATGCTAAGTCCCCATTTAAATTTCCTGCTGCCTGAATGTGGGGTCCACTAAAAAATCCTTAACACAAATTCAATACAAAGTACGAATAACTAATGCCAGAATCGTACTGATACCAGTAGTGTTGGTGCATCTCTGCTTCTCCTGTTAGGAATACTAACATATTTGCGGAGGCTTTCTTGAATTCAAGTACAGAATTATTATTGAATCATAATTTTGTATTGGGAAAACATTCAATTTATCATGCATTAAGAACCAAAGACATAAAGAAAAGGGAAGTAAGTAATCCCTATAGACTAATTTTAAATCAAATCCTATTAAAAAAAAACAAAACCTGATTAGATTGTTATCTTTACTAATATGCGCACTAATTTATTCATCATTGTACAGAGCAAATTTAACACAGACGTTTGCAGATTAAAATGGACAAAGTAGCTTGGGTTACTTTGTAACAGCTAAAATATTACTTTAAACCTGGATTTAAATACCCTTTACTTATAATAAAATATCTCCCTGTTCTTTTGCATATGCATATATTTTTCTTGGATTGCAGGGAACTCATAAGATGACACATTTGTAGTATCTTTTAAACACGTTACTTAATGTTTATATAAGGAAAACATATATACAGATTTAAGTACAGCAGAAAATTAAAGAAAATTCTAAATAATTGCACTATAACAAGCAGCAACAAAGTTTAAAATTGAATTTTAAGGGGAAAAAACCTTTTCATATAAAAGTACAGACAATGTTATCACTCTGAATGTGGAATACTTATGTGCAAACCTTCAAAGGAGCAAGATGGAAAAAAGAAAAAAAAAATCCATTACATTTTTAAATGTTAATCTGCCATGGTTAATTTAAAATCAGCCAAGAATAAAACCTTATATTCTACTGAGTTTAAAGAAGACAAAACACAATCTAATGCATTTCTGTATACATTACAGATACCACAAATAGATACTTTTAGTGCCGAGGAACTGGATAAACCTCTGACCCTATCAGAATTACTAGATGCTATAAAGTCACTTCAAGGCGGGAAATCAGCAGGCCCTGCTGGATACCCTATAGAATTTTATAAAATGCTCCACTCAGCTGGCTCCCCTCTTATTGGCAACATTTACAGAAGCTAGTGACAATCAAATTCTACCTCAAACTTTTCGTCAAGCATTAATCACCGTCTTCCCTAAACAAAATAAGGACTTGTTACAATGTGCATCATACAGACCAATTTCATAGCTAGAAGGATGGAGAAAGTGCTGCCTTCGGTAATATCACAGAATCAAACTGGATTTATTAAAGGCCGACACTTATCTTCCAATCTTTGACGCCCATTTAATGTAATATATTCAACCAGCAAAGTCAAACATCTCAGACATATTATTATCAAATGCTTTTTCTGCATCCAATGATATGATTGAATGAAACTACCTTTTCACCACACTGGAGAAATTTGGGTTTGGCCAGAATATTTGTACATGGATCAAACTACTGTACAGTAATCCCTCGCTGTATCGCGCTTCGCCTTTCGCAGCTTCACTCTATCGCGGATTTTATATGTAAGCATATTTAAATATATATCGCGGGTTTTTTGCTGGTTTGCGGATTTCTGGGGACAATGGGTCTTTTAATTTCTTGTACATGCTTCCTCAGTTGGTTTGCCCAGTTGATTTCATACAAGGGACGCTATTGGCAGATGGCTGAGAAGCTACCCAACTTACTTTTCTCTCTCTCTCTCTTGCACTGACTTTCTCTGATCCTGACGTAGGGGGATTGAGCAGGGGGGCTGTTCGCACACCTAGACGATACGGACGCTCATCTAAAAATGCTGAAAGATTATCTTCACGTTGCTACCTTCTGTGCAGCTGCTTCGTGAAGCGACATGCTGCACAGTGTTTCGCATACTTAAAAGCACGAAGGGCACGTATTGATTTTCGATTGTTTGTTTTTCTCTGTCTCTCTCTTTCTCTGCTCCTGACGGAGGGGGTGTGAGCTGCCGCCTTCAACAGCTTTGTGCCGCGGTGCTTCGCATACTTAAAAGCCAAACAGCCCTATTGATTTGTTTGCTTTTCTCTATCTCTCTGACATTATCTGCTCCTGACGCGCACTCCTTTGAAGAGGAAGATATGTTTGCATTCTTTTAATTGTGAGACGGAACTGTCATCTCTGTCTTGTCATGGAGCACAGTTTAAACTTTTGAAAAAGAGACAAATGTTTGTTTGCAGTGTTTGAATAACGTTCCTGTCTCTCTACAACCTCCTGTGTTTCTGCGCAAATCTGTGACCCAAGCATGACAATATAAAAATAACCATATAAACATATGGTTTCTACTTCGCGGATTTTCTTATTTCGCGGGTGGCTCTGGAACGCAACCCCCGCGATGGAGGAGGGATTACTGTATTCCAGTCCAGAAGCCTCAGTCTGTATTAATAACATTTGTTCAGACTACTTTAAACTAGAATGTGGCACCAGACAAGGATGCCCTTTGTCACCACTGCTGTTTGAAATCGCCATTGAACCACTGGCGGTCCACTGTCGAAATTCTTATCAGATAATGGGGATTATCCGAGAAGGACTTGAACAGAAAATTTCTCTATATGCAGATGATATGGTCTTATATATATCAGACCCAGAAAACAGTGTGCCTGCAGTTTTAACAGCACTTTCAGATTTTCAAAAGGTTTCTGGTCTCAGAATTAATTTGAATAAAAGCATACTCTTTCCAGTGAATTCATAAGCATATAATATTAGATTGGACACCCTACCTTTTACCATAGCAGATTATTTTAAATACCTAGGGGTAAATATCACAAGTAAAGAAAATTTCACCGTCTGTATGGAAAAAATTAAGCAAGACTTGCATAGATGGTCAACCCTTCATCTCACTCTAGCCAGAAGAATTAACGTTAAGATGAATATCCTTCCTAAGCTTTTTTTATTTCAAAACATCCCAATATATATATATCAATAAATAATTTTTTTAAGCAATTAGATTCAACCATAACCTCATTTATTTGGAACTCAAAACATTCACGTATACGAAGAGCGGCCCTACACAGACCTCAGGCAGAAGGTGGCATGGCTCTACCTAAATTTCAGTTTTATTACTGGGCAGCAAACATACAAGCCATTAAAACCTGGACACAAATAAATGAACATACACAGGCCTGATGGGCAATAGAAGTAAAATCCTGCAGCACTTCTTTATATTCTCTGCTTTGCGCTCCAATAAATGCAAGTTATTGCAAATATACTAATAACCCAATTGTGCTTCACTCACTCAGAACATGGAACCAAATTAGAAAGCAATTTAAGATGGAAAATCTTCTATCTGTGGCACCTCTGCAAGAGAACCACCTCTTTCAACCCTCGCAAACATATCCAGTTTTTAATACCTGGAAAAGCTTTGGGATTAAATTGCTCAGAGATCTTTATATAGACAACATCTTTGCATCCTTTGAACAATTACATTCCAAATTTAACCTTCCAGCTACACATTTCTGTCACTATCTTCAAATTAGAAACTTTGTCAAACAGAAACTGCCCGATTTTCCTCATCTCGTACCCTCCACCATGCTAGAAAAAATACTGCTCAACCTCGAGGACTTACACACCATTTCTGCAATTTATAAAATTTTATTAGAGTCCCTTCCTTTTAAAGATCCAAGAGGACAATGGGAAAAAGGGAAAAGGAGTGGAAGGTAGCAATGCAGAGAATTCACTCAAGCTCCATATGCGCAAAGCACAGAATTATTCAACTCAAAATTATATATCAAGCTCATCTGTCTCGCTTAAAACTGTCCAAAATGTTTCCAGGGCAAGATCCAACCTGCAAACGTTGCAACCAAGCTCCTGCCTCACTGGGTCACATGTTTTGGGCATGCACCAAATTAACTTCATTTTGGACCAAAATTTTTAAGTGCCTTTCAGACAGCCTTGGTGTCACAATCCCTCCTAACCCACTAATAGCTGTGTTCGGTGTTCTTCCAGATGGACTTGAAGTGGAGAAGGACAAGCAAACTGTGATTGCATTCACTACACTTTTGGCTCGCAGACTGATTTTGTTAAATTGGAAGAATCCTAACTCTCCTCTAATAAGTCAGTGGGAAACCGATGTTTTATATTATTTGAAATTGGAAAAAATCAAATTCTCAGTTAGGGGATCTGTACAGAATTTTTTTCAAAACCTGGCAGGATTTAATCAATAATATTTTAGAATAAGAAGAATTTTCTTTTCCTTCTCCATTTATTTTTTTTTTGCCCTATTAAACTCAATAATTTAGGCATGTTTACAAGCCTTAAGTATTACTCCTTTGGACATGCTCTCCTTCTCAGGGGTGGGGTTTGATTTGCTTTCAATCCTATTTTTTGTAAAAATTGATCTATATGTATGGAATGATTACAATAAAATAAAAAAAATAAATAAACAAAAAAAATAAAATCAGCCAAGAACAGTTTTACTCTTACCATAGGGACTGTGTCCAAACTGGATTCTTTTAACTTGGCTTTTACTCTGTGTGCAATGTCTCGTAGGTAAGGCAAGGCAAACTCTGTAAACTGCACAGGACCGAGGCAGCCAGCATGTGATTCAAAGACTTGTAGAGCCTGTGACAAGGCAAACAAAAGAGCAATATGAAAACTAATTATCAAATGTTCCCTCTTTTGTGAAAGCTGGCTAAAAAAACAAAAACAGGTGAAAAATAAACATTCAGTGGCACAACATAACCAAACTAATGGATCAACACTTCCATCTTGTGGTGAAATGTAAAACTGCAACACCATTCTCGATAACTACAACATTCAGGGTTGCTTTCAGAGCAGCTTTGCTTATATTTTCTGAATAGGTTTAAAATAACATTTAAAAGAGCAATTGAAATCTGCCACATTAACATGACAGCAAACAGTGCAGCACAAATAACTAGTGCCGAGATAAGCTCCCTGTTGTGAAGGCCCTGCACTACTGCCAAAGATCAAATAATTAGACCACTTCATAGTACCACCAGGGTAGTCATTAATGCCACTTTGACACCTGTTCCATTTTAACCACTGAACAAGAAGTGAATGGGTGGCTTTATTCTGGCAGAATATTCATACTGTTCTGTCCAGTACTGTTACATGCTCAAAAGTTTCAATTACTTCAAGGCTAGGAAAACAGTCCTCATTGAACATGTAGTTTATTTAAAGACTGAAATACGTAATACTCAATTCAATTCAGTTTGTTTTTGTATAGAGCTCTTCAACGAGTGCAGATGCAGAGAGTTGTGACACGTTCTCATGTAAACTGGAAATATAGATTTAAAAAACAATTACTAAATACTGACTTAACATACCATATATGCTCCAATAAACACCGAGTCTCTTATTGTCGCTGGTCTCTAATAAGCGCTGGGCTTCAGAGGGGACGTGGCCAAATAGTAGCCAGTCTCTACCAGTAGCCGGGTCTTTGATATTTGCCTACTGGCGTACATTGTAAGCGTCTCTATCTTTATAGATAAGTGTAATACATGTGCATGTCAGCACATTGCATATATAAGAAATACGGATATACCGGTTTCTAAAACTGCTTCATTTTTGTGCCAGGTTGACCAAAATTCGGTCGTTATACAGTAATACCGTACAGTAGTGATAAACAGAGAGTGGTACATATGTGTTTTGCTATGAAGAGTCTCCGCGAAGATTCATCACTTTTAACCAGCTGCACATTCCTTATCGTTTTCGCTGTCAACGAGATTAGCCTAGGTCGTCGGACCCGGGACGCATTTACTTATTTTGGACCTGCAAGGTCCTGGATTATGAAATCTACCCTTTGGGCAGAGAGGGGAGTAACAAAGAAAGACCTGCCGTCTTTGTATCCGCTAAAATGGATTTTTCTTGTCATTTTAATCCTTTTCACGTGATTTCTTCACCAACGATACGAGGTGCCCTCGTTATATTTCTGAAGTGCGAAACAAAGATACCACTCTGGAGCACCCTTCCACTTTGGTATTTTGAGAAACTGTACAACATTCCTGTCTCATTTTGGAAGAAGCAGTGCGCGAGGATGGTGCCGGTAGTGGGTCAGCAGAGTTTACCAAAGCAGTTTTTTTTCCACCTATACGTTCGTGTCAATCTATGGTACATTGCCTTCCAAAATGCCGCCGAAACGGTCATTTGACATTGTCTTTAAGATTCGTGCGGTGAAATATGCGAAAGAAACTTCTGGTGAAGCGGCCACTCATCATTATGGTGTTGATCCGAAAAGAATCAGAGTGGAAGAAGCAATATGAAAGTCTGGTGTCTGCAAAAGTGGACAAAAGTACAAGCAGAAAGTGGTTAGAAGGAGGGGGAACCAAGAAAGTTAGTGAAGAACTTGAAGATCATGTATTGTCCTGGATTCTCGAGCAGCAGCGAAAATTTCCAGAAAGATGATTCGTGAATAAGCGAAACTGATTTTCAATACCGAGATCGATGAAGAATCCAAGAGAAAGGAGACTTTTGTTGCGAGTTCCGGCTGATTGCAAAAATTTATGGAGCGTAATTCGTTATCTCTCAGACAAAAAACAACTGTGGCTCAAAAAGATCCAGATAAACTGATTGACAAAGTTGTTTCCTTTGTGATGTGGATTTCTCAGTTGCGGATGACCAAAGGTATCCGAGAATGCAACATTATTGGAATGGATGAGACATTAGTTTGGTTTGACATGCCGGGTGAGAAAACTGTTCATCCCAGCGGAGCAAAAACAGTCTCTACCAAAACTACTGGCCATGAGAAAGATCATTTTATGTTAGTTCTTGCGACCAAGGGTGATGGAACCAAGATGAAGCCATTCATCGTATTTTGACGTGGAATACGAGAAGTGACTAGGTTGCAGCAAGATGTTCAACTTCAAGGAGTCGTCATAACGTGTTCCCAAAATGGATGGATGAAGATCTCACAATCCAATGGCTGCAAAAAGTTTGTGAGAAATTTTCATTCCACAAGAGACTTCTGATTTGGAACTCTTATCGTTGCAATATCAGTGCAAACATTAAACGGGAGCTCAAAAAGTACAACATGGACACAACAGTCGTTCCAGGAGGTTGCACAAAATATGTGCAGCCAGCAGACGTTTCATGGAACAAATCTTTCAAGGACAAGATCAGAGCATTCTATGAAAATTGGATGGCAGGTGACAATGACAAAGAACTCACACGAGGCGGAAATTTGCGCGTACCTTCACGACGTCTGATGGTGACATGGATCATGTCTGCATGGGATGAAATCTCAAATGAAATGATTTGGGAATCTTTCAAAAATTGTGGCATCACCAATTTTAGTGATGGCTATGAGGATTCATTAATTCATTGCCTCAAAGAAAATCAGCCGTGTTTTGAAGGAAGAGGGAAATTGTCGGCGGCAAGAATTCAAAGCATCGTGACAAACCTGGAAGAAGAGGAAAACGATAGTGAACTGGACAACAACGAAGCCATCATTGCGGATTTGGACTAAGAATAGCAGCGAAAGGTACAGAAAGACATTGCCATTTATCTTTAACAGTCTTATTCAGCATGTGAAATTCAAATAAAGTAGCTGTTTGTAATATTAGCCAATATTTTTGTGTACCTACCTGTACCGACACGCACGAAAAAATATTGCGTTCTGAAGGTTTTTGTTAGTAATGGCTGGTCTCTAATAGCAGCCGGTCTCTAAGTGCCGGGAGCCAAAGCTAGTTTTGCAAATAAACGCCGGGGGCCTCTATTGGAGCATATATGGTATACAAAGATACAGATTTGTTAAAACACAATTAAAATTGATTAGCATGAAAGGAGACCAGCACCATCTGTCCTTAAATTAATGGTTGAACTATGGCTAGTCAACATAAGTTGCTCAAATTATTCCCAGCAAGAAACTACTTGCATTTTTCCTAATCACTTCTGTCAGTTAATTTAATAAAATATTCTTGAAACAGAGAAGGCTCTGGAGTCACAAATTAAGCCTTACCTCCCCTTATTCTTTTCTACAAAAAAAAGGTACATTACAGCTTCTTTTTGCAGATTTAAATTTGTGACCAAAAAAAAAAAAAGGACAAAATATACAGTAAAAATGCAATAAAGTCCATTCCAAATTATTATCACAAGTGAACAGCCAACATTACAGAAAATGACCAGCTCTACTCACCTGTGCTCCAGCTTTGACCTGCTCAAAAAGGTATTCCACGATTACATCTGTAAGCTGCCTTAGCAGACGATGACTTGCTTCTGGGTGGTTATACAACCAGCGTTTTGCTTTGGACATGGTAGGTGAGCCTCCCCCCTCAATCATGTATGTCATTAAAGTCCACTGCAAATACAAATGTCATTTAGGCATGAATGCTTGATGTTTTTGTTTACACTTTTAACAATTCAAATAAATACAAAAACAAGTGGACTGTAAAACAAGAATATCAATGTTTAAATGGACAGTTTAACCAACTAATTTAATAAATATGATTATAGTAACATCACACCTCTTAATATTGTAAACAGTCTGACAGTTTCCCTATAGGATTCTGATGCAAAGTACAATTAATGTTTATTTTAATACCAAGAAGTTGCCAAAGTTCCTAAATAGTAAAGCACATCCAAATAAACCAATTATGCTTTACAGATACATATTGGTTTTTATGGCAGTTTGCAGTTTTTAATTTTCTTTAGACTTAAAAAAGCCAAATAGCAATAAACTGCATATTTAATGTAGCTCATATGACGAGCCACATACAGGATGATGAATCAATGCCAATCCTCATACAGAGTTCTTTAGAAATAACTTTCGGTATTCATATTCAGCCTTACCGGTCTAAATAAGAAAATTGTTATCACGCAGACAGCATCCAAAAGCTGAAGTGTATGATCTATCCACCTTGATTGTACTGGAAGCATATGTTTACTACATTTTTACACTAGCATGCAGAACGCTGGATCTCCTTTGCATGCAAAGCAAATGTTAACACTACCACGGTGTGGTTTCTTTGTTCACTGAGATCTCCTTTACCAGTAGGGGAAGATCTGACCATATTCAAAGCCAAAAATATGCAAAGATTGAGAATATTCAAATAGGGCCAAAAATATTGTTACCCACCCTCCCACACACACTGCTTAGCTTGATGATGCATTACAATAAAGTAATAATTAGTAAGTTCTAATGTTGATATGTGAAACTGTAACACTTTTTATTAAAAATGAGAAGCAGTGCAGGCAAATACGAATTAATCTAATAACAAATCAACGATCTGAAGTGACACCAATATGACACACAGACTTTGTGTGGATGAATATGACATTAAACCAGAGATACACAAAGAGCCCTTTAAATCGCTGTTCAGATGCAAGAAATTGTAGATTACAAATTTCAACCCTACCCCACAAAGACACACTATAAAATATTTTCCTTCATATCTTATAGTGCTTTTAAAAATGTCAGGCCACTTTGACCATTATGTAGCAATATTATGGCAGGGCAGGCTCAGTAGTTGGGAGAGACTGTTTTATTGCAACCCAACGTCTAGTAAATGATTTAAAAAAATAATCAAAAATAAACATCTGTCTTATTACTTCTGCATTTGCACGTATTCAAAGTATGTAATCACTGCTGCACTTCTAAGATCAATATTGCTCTTCCCATATTGGTAAGTTTCACAATTAACCACAGATATTATATCTAGATCAAAACAGAAAATAAGTTATTTTTTGCAATTTAACAAAGTGTTACTCTTTCTTTATATATACAAAGTACTTAAACACATAAGAGTCTAATTTTAAAAACTTAGCAGAATAATCTGTGACGATACAAATAACTTAAGTGAATACATCACCTGATACCTATATATATTTTTTAAAGTTGTTATTGAACAAGAACGTCTTTTAACAAATCCTAATTTATTGCCTCACCGGAGCACCTGAGAAGCCAATCAATGGGACCTTGCCTTCTAGCTTATGGCGTGTAAGTGTAATAGCTTGAAAGACATATCCCAGCTCTGCAGTCACATCAACCTTCACTTTTAGTCTATTCAAGTCTTCAGGGTCTTTAAGAGGATCTGGGAATGTTGGCCCCTTAGCAGGAACCATAAGCACTTCCATCCCTAGTGCCTGTAAAAACAGAAACAGTTTTAATAGGTTCATAAATCCACAAAATGAGTCCAGTTTCTTTAAAAGGAAGCTAAATGGCAACTACTTACAGAATTCATATGAAAGAAAAAAAAAGCATGCCATCTATAAACTGATTTGCAGTATATTCAATAAAAAAACAGAAAGGACTGCTTTGATATTTCATTGGAATTGGTTTTGCATTGATCAATTCTGCAATTCAAACTTCATCTTAATATAAAAGTTTCTACCTGTGGCAAAATTAGCAGATTTTTAGATACTAATTTACTTTGTAGTACTTACTATCATTGCATGCTGCTTTCTTTTCAGAGCATTTAATTCAGAGTACCATTCAGTACATTTCCAATAGCTAAGCATGACACTCAGATGACAAACTAGCAAATTCATGTATTTTTCACCCTACTTTGAATCTTAAATGCTAATCACAATTGGCAGAACTCCCACATTACTAAAACTCCTGTGTCTAACTAGAAGAAAACCTATGAAGAAAAAAAAAATAAAATATATATATATATATATATATATATATATATATATATATATATATATATATACACACACACATACACATACATACACATTACTTTTATTTATATATATAATCAGTAATAATATAGACTAATCTAGTGAGCTCTATTTATATAGTGTATTACATGTTAAAAATGTTATTGCAAAACCCCATAAACAAGGAAAAAAAGAAAAATGTCTTGAGCCAAAGAAGAATGTAGAGGTTCCAAAAGTGACCCAAGTTCTTATTTTACATAGTTGCTCCCACCTCAATAATTTTTATGATGCATGAATATATATAAAACTTGAGTTTTAATAAGAAATGAGTAGTACTGCATTTGGAAAATGCCAATACAGAGTAAAATGTAATTTCTAGACAAATGTCTTGCATGCCCACCTCCCATACTAACCTGAGGAATGACAAGGATATCAGAGAAGATGATAGCAGCATCTAAAGGAAACCTCCTCAAAGGCTGCCAAGACAATACAAAGGAAAAGAAAAGAAATGGTAAGGTTTACTGTGTAATATTCATTATTACTGCTGTATGATTGTATACCATATCATCAGGATTTCTTGTGTCATACAACAGTTGATGATCTTGCTGTAGTGCTGAAATGCATTTTTGGTACTTGCATTAACAAATTGCATCCTTTCTCCATTTCAACAGATGGTGTACAACAAACATGAGCACTGCTGCAGAGATTCAAATAGCAAATGTTCTGTCCATATTTAAGTCTTATGTTTGGGTTCATTTTGCCTTTCATGTTAAAGCAAAGACGAGAATATAAAAAAAATGCCATTTTTAAGCATTACAATATTAAAAGCTAGTATTCTAGGACACTATAAACTTGGGACTTCAAATTCAGCTGGCCAAGAGCACTTGAAGGCTGATTATTAATTAATTTAGAATTCTCTACATGCATCAAGTGATGTAATCAATGAAAAAGTGGAGAATAAGAAACCCCTGCTTAGATCTCTTATGACACATTACAGGTTGGTGAAACATACAAGTAAGAATTTGACTGTACTATTACACAGGATAATAAATGTGAACTTAAACATTCAGCTGCAGTGAAATGCATCCATCCATCCATCCTCTTCCGCTTATCCGAGATCGGGTCGCGGGGGCAGCAGCTTGAGCAGAGATGCCCAGACTTCCCTCTCCCCAGCCATTTCTACTAGCTCTTCTGGGGGAATCCCGAGGTGTTCCCAGGCCAGCTGAGAGACACAGTCCCTCCAGTGTGTCCTGGGTCTTCCCCAGGGCCTCCTCCCGGTTGGACGTGCCCGGAACACCTCACCAGGGAGGCGTCCAGGAGGCATCCTGATCAGATGCCCGAGCCACCTCATCTGACTCCTCTCGATGCGGAGGAGCAGTGGCTTTACTCTGAGCTCCTCCCGAATGACTGAACTTCTCATCCTATCTTTAAGGGAAAGCCCAGACATCCTGCGGAGGAAACTCATTTCAGCCGCTTGTATTTGCGATCTCATTCTTACGGTCACTACCCATAGCTCATGACCATACATGAGGGTAGAAACGTAGATCGACTGGTAAATTGAGAGCTTTGCCTTATGGCTCAGCTCCTTTTTCACCACGACAGACCGATGCAGAGCCCGCATCACTGAGGACGCCACACCAATCCGCCTGTCGATCTCCCGCTCCATTCTTCCCTCACTCGTGAACAAGACCCTGAGATACTTGAACTCCTCCACTTGGGGCAGGATCTCGCCCTCAACCCTGAGAGGGCACTCCACCCTCTTCCAGCTGAGGACCATGGTCTCGGATTTGTAGGTGCCAATTCCCATCCCAACTGCTTCACACTCGGCTGCGAACCGATCCAGAGAGAGCTGAAGATCATGGCCTGATGAAGCAAACAGGACATCTGCAAAAAGCAGTGACCCAATCCTGAGCCCACCAAACCAGACCCCCTCAAAGCCTTGGCTGTGCCTACAAATTCAGCCCATAAAAGTTATGAACAGAATCGGTGACAAAGGGCAGCCATGGCAGAGTCCAACTGTCACCGGAAACGGGTTTCACTTACTGCCGGCAATGCGGACCAAGCTCTGACACCGGTTGTACAGGGACCAAACAGCCCTTATCTGGCCTTTTCCAAGTCCACAAAACACATGTAGACTGGTTGGGCGAAACTCCCATGCACCCTCCAGGACCCTGCCAAGGGTGTAGAGCTGGTCCACTGTTCTACGACTAGGACGAAAACCACACTGTTCCTCCTGAATCTGAGGTTCAACTATCTGATGGACCCTCCTCTCCAGGACCCCCGAATAGACTTCTCCAGGGAGGGTGAGGAGTGTGATCCCTGCAGTGAAGTTCCATGAATAAAAGGACAATTTCCTTATAACAAAAACTAAGAAGACACAAGCATTACAGGGTTTGTTTTTTTTTTCTAATTAACATGGAACTTTTAAAATTGCTTAACTCTTTTAGGGCGGATGTCGACTTTTGTCGACAGGAGGGGTTGAGGGCGCATGTCGACAAAAGTCGACATCCAGGGATAGAGGGCGACAATCAGCTGTTAATGGCGACAAATCTCACTGTCACGTCACAGGCATTCCCTCTGTGCTTGGAGGAATGCTAGACTCGTTGACTCGGCAAATAAACCTTGCGTGTGCGTGAGTTGCGAAATGTAAACAGGCAAGATGGCACCGACATGTGAAAAGGCAGCGAAGCAAGTGCAGAAAAGAAAACACTCGCATTATGCGCATTTGCGCATTATCGCGGAGTCGGACTCTTGATTTTTCAGAATCGGACTTTATTGGCAGTGATCAGGAGATCGAGCAAGAGAGTTAGAAGCAGGCATCAGCTGATCAGACACCAGCCGATGCCGCGCCAGCGGATCTGCTGCCAGTTGCGTGCCTTCGCACAGCCGATGCATCTACGGCAAGGTTCGCATGGGATAAATACACAGACATTGATCCGTTGAGAGCTGATCTGGCTACCGGAGTTTACAACACGGCATGGCTTGCTGTTGGACACGACAGATCACCAGCTGCTGTACTTCAGGCTGCTGTCTCCTGATGCTGCTTTTCAGCTACTGTCAGACGAGACAAACAGGTAGGCAGAGATTTTTTTTGAATCGCGGGCTGCGTTTGCATCGCATTCTCGTTTTTCAAAGTGGAAACCCACAACGAAAGACGAGATGAAGCGCGCTGTGGCATTACAAATAGAGATGAGACAGAATTGGTGATATAACTTCAGGGAGCATTGGTCCAAACGTGTTTTGTCCCCTGGTGGCTTAGGTACGTGCTGCTGCAAAGTTTTATTCACTTCTGTAATAAACAGAAGCAAATCCCATGGGGTGAGCCAGGCTATAATGCCATACATAAAGTTCATAAAGTTTCAGAAGATGAAAAGAGGTGACAATACGTTTTCATGCTGGCAGAAAACTTGGTGGCAGTGGCATGGCATGATGGCAAATGGGTGACTTGTCTCTCTACAGTACACACTAACAATATATGTTAGAAAGTGCAGCAACAGACAATTGAAAAATAGGCACCAAAGCAACACGTATTGTAAGGAGTGCAATGTGGCAATGACTGAAATTGGCTGCTTTGAGCGAGATCAGACTTTGCTGTGTAAAATGTATGTGATATGTATGTGAAATCATAGAGTATGCAGGCTCATGCAACATGCAAGACAGTAACATTTGTCAAAAGGAAATATTTTTTGTTGATTTGATATGTTAAACAATTGCTTTGTGTTCTTTTTTTAAAAATGTTAGTTTTTGGAAAAATATTCAGCCCTGGGAGAAAAGAAACAAAAAAAAAATTAGCCCTAAAAGAGTTAAACCATACACACGTATATACATTTTGCTTGTGTAAAAAATTTATAATAATCTGATGTGAAAATAGCACATCAATGTCTATTACAACTTTAAAATGTGCTAATACTGATTTACATTTAAATATGAAACATTATAAATTGCTGGTTGAGGGCTCTAACATAAACTTGTTTTAATTTCACAAGGGACGAATCAAAGCTAAATTTAGACTACAGCTACACCACTCTAACATAAATAATTTATCGAGACATTAAAATGATAAAATTGGTACTAACCTATTCTGTTGTAAGAGTATTATACCTTATCATCGGACGTCTGTCATTTTAAACAATCTAAGAAAAACATCAGAATAAACTATGTTTTTTTCCCTAGCAATCATTATGTATCAATTATAAAGTATGTGTTCAAAAGCCTAAAAAAAACTCTTTTAAAAAATTAGAACATTTACACACATTTACAAGATGATTGTGATTTATAAAGGTTGAACGGAGTAGAAATGTGCCTACACCCGTTTTTATAAACTGGATTTTTATTTTGATGTACACACTCTTTCATGCTCTAATCTACAGCAAAGTTTTATAAATGACACCCCACGGCTTCACATTTCAATCTCTTTGGAGCCCTCAAAGGTCCCATACTATCCATGGAAACGTACTTTGGCATGATTATGAAGTTACTGTAGAAGTGACTACATGTACAGAATTCAAACTGCTACAAGAAGGGGATACAGGTTTCAAACTGGCAGAAGGCCGCTGAAGTTGATGGAGATTACATAGAAAGTAACATCTAGTTCTCATAGTATAATATGTTCAAACGATCCTAGAATAAATTACCAGCAATAATAAACGTTGTGCTGCAAAACGTTCTGGACAGCCCTACCCAGTTTATTATTTACTTTAAATTTTAACATATTCTTTTCTATATAATAATGATTGCTCACTGTAAAGACCTAGTCAAATACACCTGCAAATTTGTAGTTAAATTTCAAAATTATACTAGCATTTAACCTTTTTTTTATATATATACAGTTGTGTTACATCTATTACAACTATTCTCAAACTCAAATCTCTGTTTATAAAATAAAAAAGAAAATGCATGTTCCCTATCTCTGTCACCTGTAAAAAATCTCAACAGCAGTAGCCTAACAACGTGAGGATAGTGCAAAGCTACTAACTAATTAACTTTCTCCAAAATTTACTGTCAGTAGCAAAGTTACAAACATGATTCAGAACTTTAATAATGAAATGTATTGTACAATTTCATTTGAAAATTAAATGCAATTAGCTAGATATTCTACCTGTAATGTCAACTCGCAGCATGCAGATGGTGTCCGGCATGTTTCAAAGAAGTCTTTTCCTGCTCTTGACTCTCTGAACTCTTTATAAAAGAGACAAAATGTCAGTCAGTATTGGTTATAAAATATCACAACAAAATAAGAAACCACATTTCCTTTAATCAGCAATACATCAATCAGTAACAGATGCATTAAGACTGTTCTGATGTATCACTAGCTTATTTAAGAATCTCAACCATTTTCTATACAGAAGTAAACTAAAGAGTTTTTAAAGCATTTTTTCCAACATCTAGGCCCAAATTCCAGGACGAAACTCCACCACTATCTGAAAATCATGAGACATGTGCTGTCGCTGCAGAGGATACACTTAGGATGTCGCTCACAAAGGATCCAGAAGAAAAAGAGAATACATACAAAGAACAAAGGTACTGAAAAGAACTGGAAAGGTTGCCTAATGTGACAGCATAAGAAGGCAGAAACCACTGTTAATCCAGAATAACATAAATGGTCATCTGTTATTTGTCAGGAGTTTTATCAGAATGTTCCAGGGACAGATGATACAAAAATGGAACTCTTTCAATTACATGGGTCCCATTATATTTAGCCTTAAGTAAACACAAACACCGTAAGAACATTATACAAGCAGTCAAACATGGTAGTGGTAGAATGATGGTGTGGGGATGCTTTGCAGTATCAAGGCTTCGATTACTTGCCATAACTGATGGGACTTGTTAACTCTGTTCTGTATCATTTTTTAATTTCATTTTTTCTAATTGATAAAATTGAACTTTTTTCATATATGTATGCTATATAAGTGTTCCATCACAATTTCTCATATCTTTGCAGTCTTTTATTTCCCCCACCACACACACAAATTCCTGTTGTTTTCAAACAAATATTCTTGATTTCCGCTCATTAACATGACATTTATGTAGCTCCCTAGTTGTTTTTGCTACAAACCCTTCTGCAAATGTTTCACACTTTATTTGGGCTGAGTGTCTGGAAGTGAATGAGAAGAAGTGGTGAAAAAACTGTACACTTGCAAAAAATACCTTTTCAGAGTTGTTTGTGCATGCTGCAATTAACCCACAAGTCAATCAAAAGCAATAAGGGTATTTTTACATACCAAACTGTGTCTTCTTTAATATAAATCACAAGTTTCCATGTTGTCCACTCTCTTTCATCATTAAAATATGCGATTTGCATACATACATACTGAGGCAAGCAGTGTGTCACAGATGAATGCATCTGCTTTAATCAAAGGTCTCATCTGTGTCAAGCAATGCGCAGTGAAAGGTTCATTAACATTGGAAAGCTGAGGTTTAGAGCATTCCAATGATGTATGGTTGTATATGATTGGTCACTCATATTACATATCACAGCTGTGTGTAAAAGGCAGAAAATAAATGGCAACAGCTCTTCTTCACACACCATTACACACACAGCTTCTGTCGGACTATATGGGGATTGTTTAACTGATGCGCAAAAAATCTTGGAAGTTTGTAGTAGTGAACTGTTTTCCTCAGACAGTTGAGGAAGACCTAGACAAGTAACAGAATGCTAGTAATATGAAACAAAGATCTTGAGTCAGATTCTGATCACAATTTTGAACAATTCAATGCTATGCTTGATTTTTAAGTATTGCTCATAGTATGACTTTGAATCATCACAGCAGGCAGTTTTACAGTTCAAGCATTATGGGTTCTATTACCATACCTGGGGGTTGTCTGCTGCACGCTCTACCTATGTCAGTTTCCTGAGCAGAACTCTTCCAGTTTCAACTTAGAGTACCAGCAACATACCCACTACCAGTTTAATGTGGGGGACCCCCTACAACCCATTCCCCATCAAATAACTTTGTTCCATTCCACGGTTTCCAGGTAAACCAGAGAAGATATGTGAATTGCAGAACAAAAACCCCTATGCTAAAAATGTTACTCTGCGTCTAGTGATAAACAGAAATTATTTCATAGACTGGGATTAAAAATATTTCTGAAAGTAAAGCTTTGGATTTATTTATTTATAAAGCACTTTAAAAACAACATCAAGGCTGACCAAAGTGCTGTACAATAAAAACCCAACATAGACACACAATAACCAAAGGGTAAATGAAACAGAAACACATAATAGCTGATGACATTCATAATAAAAAGTATACAGATAGCCAACATATCGTACTGGGTTAAAAGCCAGAGAGTAAAAGTGTGTTTTTAAATAAGATTTAAAGACAGCTAGTGAAGGAGCCTGCCTAACGTGCAATGGCACATCGTTCCAGAGTTTTGGGGCTGCAACTGAAAAAGCCAAATCACCTCGGAGTTTGCATCGTGCCTTGGGAACACGTAAAAGCATCTGGTTTGGATGAGTACATAATTATATGTTCACAGTTATAAATTATTTGTTGCTTCAGAGTGATATGTAGTGTGTATTTGTGTGTATATTTTTTTCTAAATCTAAAATATAACTAACTACAGAGAAATTGTTTAGGTGCAAGAAACTAAATGTTTCAAAATAACTTTGCAATAATACAGGATGACATCTAAACTTCGTACAGTGATAACTGACAGATTGGAACACAAAAAAAATTGACTTCAGGGTTCTGCATCATAAAACGTCTTAAATACTGTAAAATCCAATTATTCAGGGAAAAAGTCCTAGTATTTACTTGATATTGGTTTAAAACAAAGGTTTGTATTCATATGAACACTATATTTTAAAATTTGAAGTGTTGTACTCACTACTCTTTAGCTTTTTGTGTTCATTTTTGGGTATGAAATTTAGGCACAATACCAACAAAAACCCTTTAGGGCATAAAGGGTTAAATAATTAGCAAGTTTAGATGATCTTCAAATATCTGTTGTGTCCTACAACAACAACATTTATTTATATAGCACATTTTCATACAAAAAGTAGCTCAAAGTGCTTTACATAATGAAGAAAAATAAAAGACAAAGTAAGAAATTAAAATAAGACAACATTAGTTAACATAGAAAAGGAGTAAGGTCTGATGGCCAGGGTGGACAGAAAAAACAAAAAAAAAAACTCCAGAAGGCTGGAGAAAAAAATAAAATCTGTAAGGGTTCCAGGCCACGAGACCGCCCAGTCCCCTCTGGGCATTCTACCTAATATAAATGAAATAGTCCTCTTTGTAGTTAGGGTTCTCACGGAGTCACTTGATGCTGATGGTCATACAGACTTCTGGCTTATAATCCATCCATCATTGTTGGAACATCATGGTGCTTTCGGTAGATGGTGGTGCATAGCTCACGTTATGTCCCGAGATAATCTGACCTAATGGAAGCATGTAGATTGAGAAGAGCAGCGGACCCAGGATAGAGCCTTGTGGAACACCAAATAGGATATCATGTGTCTTTGAATTATAATTACCACAACTAACAAAGAATTTTCTCCCTGCCAGGTAGGATTCAAACCAATTTAAGACACTGCCAGAGAGGCCCACCCATTGACTAAAGCGATTCTTAAGACCATTAATGTTTTGAGAACTACAGAGATCAAATCTTTGACCTAATATGTAAACACCCTTTTCAAAAGACACCTTTTTGCCAAAATATGAGAGAGACGACAAACCCAGTATGCCCATAATGTAAAACCCAAAGTGTTTATTAATCCAATTACTTATTGTGCTGAATCAGTTCATAAATGCATCAAAAAGGCAGTTCATTCTGTTGTAACTGTACATTGGAAATGGATGAATACTGTAGACTTTATATGAATGAAATTGTTCTGAATTAATGCTTGGCCATTACTTTTGTTGTTTTAACTTTTTATTCTTCATTGTATTTCAACTTTTTTAAATACATTAAAGAGCAATGCTAAGTATTTTAAATAATCTGGAAATTATTTCATTCACAAAGATATATTTGGAAAAGTGACAAGTCGTACAATGTTGAGACACATGTGGTGGTATGAGGGTAAATCAAAAAGTAAAGGCAATTTGAATATTGTGTGGTAACCACAATGGATAAAAGCTGATGCATCAAGAAGTGCATGAACCTACAAGGAACACTATGTGGAGAAGTGTAGGAACTGTTACGCTCATCTGCTCACAGGTACCGGTATTAAAGTTAACTTCCTTTACTTTTTGATTCTCCCGTGTGTGTATTATATATATATATATATATATATATATATATACACATACACATACATAAACACTGCAACTAGAACTAGATGTTAAACACATACCTGGTAGATATCTGCCTGCCTGTCTCATGCACCACACTGGAACATACTGGGTCTCCTGTCCTTTTGCAGCTCGTAGAAATGTGTCATTTTTTAATTCTGGAAAATCTTTGGGTCTGAAGAAAGAAAAAAAAAAAGACAGGTTTAACATTATTTAAATTTATTAAAATTTCTCACTTAATTTAGAATTATTGTGAAATCATTTTCAGTTAAAAATGTTTCCTAGTTTATACATCAAATCAGATTCACTGTTTAGTGCACTACACTCAACATAACTGTGTAACCTACTGGTTAAGTCTGACTCCAATCCTACCCTACTTTTGTGTATGGATCTTTATCAGTGCTCACACAAAATTATATTTTCCTATGAATTAAAAAAACTCTTTGGAAGCAGAAAGTTTTATTTAGCAAACAGGCAACGATACTTACATTTTTAATACAAAAACACATTATACAATATTATTAGGATATGGTCCTACTGGTTCACATTTAATATTATCTGAGCTTGGTGTCCCTTCTTAGAGTGTTAAACAAAAGAGTTCTAAATTAACTGACTTCTGGTTTAAGTAACGGTTTTTATTTTTCAGCGATTTTCCCAGCTCTAAGGAATAACCTAAAGACAGACCAAGTATAAGCAGCTGATAAGAGGTTCTTGCACTTACTCTACATGATATGGTGATGAGCTTAATGTAATAACTATGGGAACTAACACTGCTCCTTGCGATCAAAAAAAGAAAGAAAAAAAAAATAGTCAATGAGGTTTGGGTATGTAGTTAGGATGTCACCGGACACCTTTGAAAGAATATTAGCCAGGCACCCCAGTAGAAGATGCAGGACAATGTTTAACAAAAAAAAAAAAAAAAAGTATCTTTCTCATGTGGCTTGGGACCACCTGTGAATTTCCTTGGAACAGTAAGAAAACGCTGCTGGACTTATTGTTTGTTTTGTGTGTTGCCTTTGCCATCACTACTGCAGTGATTAGGTAGAAAGTGAGTGGGATTCATTTTCTGAAACTACTTATTCCATAATAAAGTCATAAGGAACCTGGAACTTATTCCAGTAACTCTGCATGAAACAGAAACCAGTTCTGGATTAAGTACCTGCTCGTCACAGTGTGCATTCACCCATACATCCACAGTCACATCTAAACAATTTACAGTCTGTAATCAATCTTACCCATGCCTAGCAGTATTACTGTCCCATGTACAGAGTATAGTTAAAACATATTAGGGTGCAAGAACAAACTTGAGAAAACCCAATGCCAAAACGGGAAGACAGTGCAAACTCCATACAAAGAGTTCCAACTTAAAAAATTGTAAATTGTAATTAAAAATACAGTGGGAGTTCAGGATGTAGTTTGTAGATGGGTGCAGAATTGGCTAATACACAGGAAGCAGAGAGCAATGGTACAAGGAACCTTGGTAATATTAATATTGTTGTTCCTCAGGGGTCAGGGCTACGGCCACTACTATATATATATGATTTGGATAAGAATATAAATAATAACAAGCTGGTTAAGTTTGCTGATGATACCAAACTAGGTGGATTGACAGATAATTTCGAATTTGTTCAGTCATTACAGAGGGACCTGGACAGCATACAGGCTTGTGCAGATTTGTGGAAAATGAAATTTAATGTATGTAAAAGTAAAAATGTTAGGTTTGAATACACAATGGGAGGTCTGAAAATTGAAAGTACACCTTTCAGTAGTCAATAAGAAGGCTAACTGAATGTTAGGTTATATAGCACAATGTGTAGAGTACAAGTCACAGTAGGTTATGCTCAAACTTTATAACACACTGGTGAGACCTCACCTGGAGTACTGTGTGCAGTTGTGGCCTCCAGGCTACAGAAAAGAAATAACAATGCTAAAAAAAGTCCAGAGAAGAGCAACTAGGCTGATTCCAGACCGCAGGGGATGAGTTATTAGGAAAAAGTAAACGAGCGGACCCTTTTCAGTTTAAGCAAAAGAAGATTAAGAGGTGACATGGTTGAAGTGTTTAAAATTATGAAGGGAATTATTAGTACAGTGGACTGAGATTTTAAAATGTTACCTTGTTAAAGGTAATTTCACACAAACATTAAAAGGTTTTTCTTCACAGTGAGAAACAGACACATGGAAAAAGTTGCCAAGTAGTGTGGTAGACAGTTGGACATTAAGGGCCTTCAAAGCTAGACTTGATGTTATTTTAGAAGAATTAAGTGGATAGGACTGGTGAGCTTTTATGGGCTGAAAAGCCCATTCTCATCTAGATTGTTTTAAAAACTGGACTCTGGAGCAGAGTGGCAACAACTCTAACAACTGTTTTATACTCTGCTTCCCTATTTTTAATTAATTTTCAAATATAAATAACTTTGGGTATCTAAAATGAATACTTTGATATTATTTGTATTTCATTCAATTCCTTTTTTCTTTTCACAGTTAAAGTACAGATATTACCAGTTAAGAACTATAATGTATTTCAAACACCAAATGTCCAGGTTCAACAAGACAGCAGAATTTCAAACTATTTTATCACAGCTACCATACCTCTTTGTTCGCTATCATTTCCTGGAATCCCTGGCCAGAGTGCTAAATGTCAGAAGCTGCATATGATAAGGGTTAAATGTAACACTGGGAAACTGATGGTTAACGGTCTTTACTCTCAAACAGTGCAGGGATGCACAGTGGGTAACAGGGCTGGGTCACAAACCAAGAGGAGTGAGTTTGCAAAATATACTGTGATAATTCATGCTGGCTACAGACTTGCAGCATACAGCTCTTTTTCAGGATACAATATGAAAATAATACTAAAGCAAACACAGTTAATTATGTATTATCGTAACACTTTGCTATATCAACGCCACTTGCATGATTTGGTAATGCTTATACAGATCAAAAAAATTATATACCAGTACACATGGTCAATCACAATAATAATTCCGTAAAAGCTTACAACTAATCTCTTAATCCATTTCAGGACAGCAGAAGCCAATCACGACAACACATATACGTATTTTTCGAATTTATAAAAAAATAAGTAAAAGATTTAAAATCAACTAAAAACAAAAAGCAAGAGAGGGACACTTTTCAGCTCACGTAACAATGCGACTTTACTTGATTTCACAATAAAAACTAATATTATAATATATTTTAAACAACGTACGGTATTTCAGCTTCAGACCAAGAGATAATATTGAACATTACAAAAACGGCCCTAATTGTTACAATATTCTCCTTCAACGTCAGGCAAACCAGCATCAAAAATGAATCGTTTTTATTTTAAATTCCTAAAACTACAACTAGTTAGCAGTGAACTAGAACTGAAACAATTCGGCACTACGGGACGAGTTATTTTTCTCTTTAAAAACCTAAATTAACTCTCTTGTTCCATTAAAGGAAAATGGTACGTACAGAATATGATTGTCCTGCTGCATGCTTAAAGCGTCCGACTTCCAACGATGCCGCAAACTTTCTGATAGTTGCTTCAGGTCCAAGCGCCCGCTGAACACCTGACGTCAGGGGTCGGTGCTTTTTTTTTTTTTTTTTTTTTTTAAATGAATTTGTTCCTAGTGTGTATCGCCACGCCCACAAGTATTAGCCACTCAGCCATCTTGAAAATGAAGGGTCCAGGAAGAGGTGTCCATGTACAAGCCAGAAAGTCCAGATTGAAAAGAATGTTGGAGAGCGAGTCTTTTTTTGCAAATGATTTTATAATTGCATTTATGATAAGCTCAAATTTTCGTACATTTAAACAGTAAGTAAGAAAATGTCGCGGTAAAAATGAGACACGTATGTCTTCATGCAGGCAAATTTCTTAACCAAATCAAACTACTGTACCCACATATTACCATATAACCCCGTATAGATGCGTACGTGTATTCCTGCTCCCAAACATTTACGTATTTTCTGAAATGATTGATTCATTTCCAAAATCGCATAAGCTAATCCAGAGCTGTGTAGCATATGGGTGCATGGCACAAGCCGACGCTTGACAGGGAACGCTCACCTGGATCGGTCCAATTAAAAAATTATGCAGATTTGTAAATGTATCTTTACACAAGTCTACAACAGAAAAGGCGTGCGTTTTCTCACGGGCATTAGGAAAATACATAAGTAACACAACCACAGTGCAAAAACTATAAAAGACCACACTATTAGAACATCGAACACAAGATAGATAGATAGATAGATAGATAGATAGATAGATAGATAGATAGATAGACAGATAGATAGATAGATAGATAGATAGATAGATACTTTATTAATCCCAATGGGAAATTCACATTCTCCAGCAGCAGCATACTGATACAATAAATAATATTAAATTAAAGAATGATAATAATGCAGGTGTTTTGCACCTGAAGATGGCCTAATAAAAATGGTTACTGCAAAATTTCCATCCATCCATCCATTTTCCAACCCGCTGAATCCGAACACAGGGTCACGGGGGTCTGCTGGAGCCAATCCCAGCCAACACAGGGCACAAGGCAGGAAACAATCCTGGGCAGGGTGCCAACCCACCGCAGGACACATACAAACACACCCACACACCAAGCACACACTAGGGCCAATTTAGAATCGCCAGTCCACCTAACCTGCATGTCTTTGGACTGTGGGAGGAAACCAGAGCGCCCGGAGGAAACCCACGCAGACACAGGGAGAACATGCAAACTCCACGCAGGGAGGACCCGGGAAGCGAACCTGGGTCCCCAGGTCTCCCAACTGCAAGGCAGCAGCGCTACCCACTGCGCCACCGTGCCGCCTGCAAAATTTGTTTTTTGAAATTGTTATACAGTAATGTAAAACTTAGAGGAAACTCACAGTAGCCTACTCTAGCCAGAAAAAAGTTAAGATAAGATGCCTTCATCCGCCTGTAGATGCAATCACTCATTGAAGCTCCGGCGAAAAGGAGAGAAGTTTCATGTTTTGCATTTACACATATAAGTCTGGATAGAAAATCCAGACCACTTAACTCATTTCTTTAGCTTGCAGCCATGCAATCAAACTATTGGAATATGCTAATTTCTTGAAAAAGACAGGATAAGTGAACAAAATTAAAACGAATGTCAAAGCTCCATCATGCTATTGTTGATGTTATCAAGGTTAAGAATGAACAAAATTGAAATAACTAATCAAAGAAACAAAGAGCTTTAAGAACACTACTCAATTGGCCAGTTTTGATTAACTGCTCATTAGCTCAGATTCTAGATGTTCATTTTGTGTTGTTTTAGTTCTATTGGCAATGCTTCCCCTCCAGAGTACAATCCAGACATATGACTAGTACTTTAGAAAATTTTGATGAGGACAGACCATCTGGCCAAACAAAAGTTGTCAATTCTAGTCACTAATCTTCTCCAAAATATACTGCTGCCTACCATAAAACACAGTTGCTTAATCTTTGTGTCTATGGCTCTCTGTATGAGGAAAAATCTTCTAATACTTTTTGTTCAATTTACCCTTAGAACCTGTTTATCTGTGTCCCCTTGTTCTTCTTGAAGAACTCAAAAGAAAATAACAGCTGAGACCACTGTAATAATTCCCCTCATATTATGAACACTTCAAATTGTCTTTTAATCTACTTGCCTAAACTATAAAGGTTCACCTCCTTTAATCTTTCTCAATTAGCCTTCTTGATTGCTTCTCTACACTGTCTTGATGTAGACAGTGTCAAGTCCACTACACTCAAAGCCATCTTAACAGCATCATAGGCATCTGGGCAAAGTAGTGCACTGGGGCCCCATTTTGATAGCAAAACAGAAACATCATGAGCCCATGCCCATATGTTATGACGGCCCTGACTACAATTCCTAACACCTTCTAATAAGGTGTCATTTCATGTTTCAAGTCTCCCACTGTGGATTCAAATCTAACATGTTAACTTACTATGTGCTGCACTTTACAGTTATTTACATTGTAGTGAGAAGTCAAGCAAAATGACACCTTTTTGTTGGCTAACTAAAAAGATTACAATATGCAAGCTTTCAAGGCAACTCCGGCTCCTTCTTCTCTTGCCTGAGTTGCCTCGAAAGCTTGCATATTGTAATCTTTTTAGTTAACCAATAAAATGTGTCATTTTGCTTGACTTCTCACTACATTCATAATGGCTAACATCTAGTACTACAGTTATTTACATTAAAATTCAATTATCACAAATTTGCACAAGTCTCATTGCTATCCAAATGACTCTATAATGATTTGGCAGATTCTAAATTACCATGTAGTTTGGTATCATCTGCAACTTAGCCAGATTGTTATTTATATTCTTATAAAGATTTTTTTATATATATTTAAAAATCAGAGGCCCCAACACAGATACCTGAGGTACACCAATTTCAATGTCAATTAATTTGAAAAAGTCCCCAGTATAACTCTTTGCTTCATCTATTGAAGCCAGTTTTGCACCCATCTACCTTTGGCGCCTTGAAATCTGACTTCTTTTAGTTTGATCATGAATCTCTCATGTAGGACCTAATGAAAGTCAAGATAAATGCCAAATGCACTTTTTGACCATATGGTTTTGTTGCTTTCATATAAAATTCCAGCACGTTAATGAAACATGATCTCCCAAACTGGTGTGAAGAACAAACCACGTGTGGTGCTGTTACATAAATTTAAGCCAAGATATGCTCTGAAAAATAAAGGCGCTAAAGTGGTTCTTCAGAGCAATGCCACGGGGAACCATTTTTGGTTCCCCAAAGAACCATCCAGATGAATGTTTCAGAAAGAACATTTTATTGACAGCCATGAAAGGTTCCATAAAAAAATCTAAATAGATAACAGATTTGTGAATTACCAATATGTTCATAATTTTAAAAGGGCTCTTGCTGCATACAGCAACACACATGAAGTCCAGATTTTCCGTTAGAATCCTGCTGGAAAGACTACTGTACATTGAAGAATTCCATTTTGTCTGGTTATTAGATACCTTTCTTGGCCCAAAGAACCAATTTCATATGGAAGGAACCTTTCCCGGAATGAAACAGTTCATTGTCATGCAATGATTCATTGATGACCCAGTAAAGTGCCATTAAAAAACCATTAGTTTTGAGAGAGTCGATGGCATGAATGTGAGAAACTATAGGCCAAATTATGATGGCTAGGTGACTGGGTCTGAGCATTTCCAAAACAGCAGATCTTGTGGGGTGTATACAGTGGTTAGTACCTACCAAAAGTGCTCCAAGGAAGGAGAAACGGAGCACCAGCAATAGGGTCATGGGTGCCCAAGGTTCACTGATATGTGTGGGGAGCAAAGGCTAGCCCAACTGCTTTGATCTCACAGAAAAACTACTTTAGTGTAAACTGCTGAAGAACTTCATGCTAGCTATGACAGAAAGGTGTCACAGCACAAAGAGCGTATGGAGTTGCATAGCCACAGACCAGCTGGAGTGCCCATGCTGACCCCTGTCTAACACTGAAAGTGCCGAAAATTGGCATGTGAGCATAAGAACTGGACCATGGAACAATGGAAGAAGGTACCCTGGCCTGATGAATCATGTTTTCTTTTATATCATGTGGACAGCCAGTGCATGTGTGTAGTTTACCCGGGGTAGGACATGGAAGCAGGATGCACTATGGGAAAAAGGCAAACTGACAGAGGCAGTGTTAAGCTCTGGGCAATGTTCTGCTGTGAAACCTTGGGTCCTGGCATTCATGTGGATGTTACTTTGACACGTGCCACCCACCAAAATACTGTTGCAGTCCACGTACACTCTTTCATGGTGATATTACTCCCTGGTGGCAAGTGGCCTCTTTCAGCAGGATAATGTGAGCTGCCACATTGCAAAAATTGTTCAGGTACATTCAAGTTGTTGTCTTGGTAATCTGATCGAGCACCTGTGGGATGTACTGGAAAAAGAAGTCCGATCTATGTAGGCTCCACCTTGCAACTTAAAGGACTTAAAGGATCCGCTGCCAATGTCTTACTGCCAGATACCACATGACACCTTCAGAGGTCTTGTGGAGTTCTTGCCTCTATGGTTCAGAGCTGTTTTAAGGACCTATGGAATATTAAGCAGATGACTTTAATCAGTGTATATACAGTCATATAGTGCCAGGCGGTGTTAGGATTCAGAGCTTGGGATTCTTGGGATTTGATTTGCAAATTACAAAGATAAAAATGCCCTTTCATCCAGTTGAGCTACAGGAGTATGCCTTTCATTCATGTGACTATTCTAACTTGAGTATAGTTGGCTCATTATTTTTAAACAGTGTCACTTTGGTCTGATATGGATGGAGTGGTGGTTATAGAAAATGCCAGCTGTCGATCTGGAATCAGGAATAAACCACAGAGTCATATAAATGTAGTGAATATCCTGGCAGCTTTTAAAACGTGGATGGGTATGGAACTGAAAGGTATCTAATATACAAAAGTTCTCATGATACTATACATCACAATACTTACACAAGCTAAAACTGACTGTTACATTAGCTTTCAAAAGCCTCACTGGCAACTCTACGAGACTGGATTCTAACGCTGATACGATCACGGTGTATGTGCTTTGCCATGGGTAAATCAAATCAGTTTTTCTCCGTCCTTCCAAAGTCTGGCGACTCTCTAAATTAGGCCGCTATGGGGCGAATTTAAAGCTGTACCGCGGTTCACATTCACCCACCTGTGTTAGTCTCATAAGAGTGCTGTGCATTGTGCGCTGGAATGCCGCGCCGTCCTGAGTTTAACACAGTGGGACAGGTTTCTTCTGACCGCGACTGTAATCTCGAATTTGATAAAAGATGGAATGCAGTGTCATCAGCATGCTACAGTCAGTGGTGCTCTAAGCGCAGCGCAGAGTTAGTGGTTCTTCTATATCAGTACTTACGGTAACGGCTGGGCTGTCACTTTTCCGGCAGTTTTACCTTCGCTTTACGGGACATGCAGGCTCAACAAGCGTCCTGTTCCTACTGAGAAGACGCTAGACTCACCCCTTTATCACCGACTGTGAATGAGCAAGCGACTGCGGTTTGCATCGACAGCACACTCTCCGGCGCACAGCAGAATGCCGCCACTGCTTTTACGTGCTTGAGACAGTGACACGGCACGGTGCGGCGGGGTGGATGTTTGCGGCTCCGTTCTCCTAGGAGGGCGCGAGACTTTCTGACCGAACATTTTCTTTTTCCAAAATACCACGGAAACATGTCTCTCGGAAACAACCCGCACATCCTACTAGGCAGAATTCGCTTTTTAAATGAATGTATCGAAACCTTTCGAAACAGTAAGCCGCCGCCAGAGGCTTTGTGCTACGTTCCTAAAGAGGTCTGCTATAAGGTGTGTAAAGACTCATCGTCCACTGCCTCATCGGCGGCGACGTCGGCGGCTTCATCAGCTGGCAGTGGCTGTTCTGCTGGAAACACCCTGATATCCGTGTGGGAGAGCCCGACTAACTCTCTGCAGACCAAGAAGCTCTTCAGGTTCAACATCGAGGCAAAGAAAGGGACGTGCATCAAGGCGACGGGGGACCAGTACTGCAACAACTACGGCCTGTGGGTCAAACTAAACAAGGTACTTAACGCTTCGTGATGTTTATGAGTACCTCGGGGTTTCTTCCTGGTTTGACGGTGACGTCACCATGCATGGACATACTGAGATGAATGTGCATAGATCTCGTGCCTCTGCTAAGTCCGTATCTATAACTGAGGCTTTGTCTGAGACATCCATCAAGCACAGAGCACCACTTAGGTTAAAGACTGCCTGTTATTTACCCCCCCCCCCCCCCCCTCGTTTTACGAAACGCGCTCACTATCGGGAATACCCTTTATACCCACTGGCAAAGGCCAGTGGCAAAGTGCTTCACGACATAAGTGCCACTAAATCACAGACACTGCAGACTCATGTGCAGCGGCATCGCAAGAAAGACACAAGATCTATATATGAATAGGCTGACATGCGTACTAGTTTAGCGTGACAAACTGTGGCACTGACGCCTAAAATGTTTACGAAACCGGAGACTCTTAATTGGAATGTAAAGTGAATGTGTGACACGAGATCTCAGTTTAGAAAAAGAAGTAAAAGAAAAATGTGATATACCCTCTGTACTCGGAGTATGTGTCATAGGCATCCATCTATTTCCTAAACATTTAATTCAGTTCATGGCATTCCAGTTATATCTGGTGCAAAGCAAGAACCCGACCTGGACGTGGATGGTCAAATATACGTAGCTTATTGAAATATTTATTTATTTATTCTTTGTCAAAAATGAATATTCACATTCATGGCACTACTGAGCCAGAGCCTGTCAAGAAAAATATTTCAGCAGAAGAAAGAAACCAACCCACAACAATTATGCATTCCATTGCAGGGCACACTCATACACACCCATGCAATCACTTCAGTCATTTGTCAACTTAAATTCACTTTGGAATGGGGAAAAAAAGCTGACTATTTCTTTGATTTGTTTTTCCATTAATTTTATGAGCCCCTTTTTCCCACTACTGTAAAAGGAGAAGCAGAATTTACCCTCCCAGAAATCGGTTGTTGATGGGCCACCCAGCCATTATAACGTACGCACAGGCGCACACTTCGATTCACTCACTAGTTCAGTTCAATTGAGGTTATCTTTGTATCACACTCCTCACAGAGTGCTGTGACGTTCACTGGTAAATACAAATGCAAACATTACTAATTGCATAATGAGTACATATAAAGACAAGACTTTGTTTACACAGGCAGGAAACTTAACATAAATGGTGCTCTGCAATATCTGTCCATTAATTAGTTTTTGAAATATGGCCAGTTGACAACTGAGGAAAGCAAAACAAAAACTCTAGTCAACAACATCCCTGGAGAAAATAAATCTCTGGAAGGTCCACAATTGTTATAATAATTGTAGTTGACCAGTTGTAATAGACAAAGTCAAACATAGTCACAGTCCTGGAGATCTAGTCCGCCTGGCCACAAACACCTTTTCTGAGCATTCTGTATGGTGCCTTGATCAGGTGGCGGTGGCACAGAATAACCGGAAAAAACAGCAGAAAAAAGTAGAGATTATTAAAGATTGCAAATCCCTGAAGAATATAATAATAATAATGATAATTCATTACATTTATATAGCGCTCTTCTCAGTACTCAAAGCGCTATCCACACAGGGAGGAACCGGGAAGCGAACCCACAATCTTCCACAGTCTCCTTACTGCAAAGCAGCAGCACTACCACTGCGCCACCTGTGAGGATGATAATACTATGCTTATATATAATCGTTTATTAGGAGTACAACTAAAATGTAACTACGGGATTTTAGCAGTTTTTAAAAATGTTCTATAGTATTAGCCTGGTGAATTTCCATTGGTAAAGTATTCCAGGTTTTAGGTACGAAACAGCAAAAGGCCACCTCACAACTCACTTCTTTTAAGATTGGGGCTTGGAATAATAAGACTACCATTAGAAGATCAAAAGTTACAACTTGTGTGTAGGGGGACAGCTGTTCCAAAATATAGAAAGGGGCAAGGTTATTTAAGGCTTTATACAACATTCATAGTATTTTAAAGTTAATTCTAAGTGACATGGGTAAACAATGTAACAACGCTAAAACTGGTGAGATATGCTCAGATTTTCTTTTTTAGTTAAGATTCTGACTTCTGCATTCTACACTAATTGCAGCTGATTGATGTCTTTCTTAGGTAGTCCTGTTAGAAGTGCATTACAGTAATGTAGTTGACTAAAACCAAAAGCGTGAATTAATTTTTCAGTGTCTTGTAATGTTATAAGAGGTCTAACTTTTTCTATATTCCTTAAGTGAAAAAATGTAGTCCTAGTAATCTGGTTAACATGTGATTTAAACTTTAGGTCAGAGTCAATGATTACCCCAAAATTCTTTACCTCCGCCTTGACTTTTAAACCTGAGGGATCGAGTTTATGTCTAATACACTTGCTGTTTCCATATTTACCAATCACAAGGCTTTCTGTTTTTTCCTTATTTAGTTTGAGAAAGTTACCACTCATCCATTTAGAAAGACAAGTAAGACATTGGAATAGAGAGTCAAGAGCATCAGGTTTTTCAGGTTATAGCGATAAATAAAGTTGTGTGTCATCTGCAAAGTTGTTATAGTTCACCTTGTGTTTTCAGATCATCTGGCCTACAGGAAGCATGTAGATTGAAAAAAATCAGTGGACCCAGGATAGATTCTTGTGGTACGCCATATAAAGTACAATATTGTGGATCTCAGAAGTACAATCACCACAACTAACAAAAACATTTCTACCTGTTAAATAAGACTGAAACCAATTTCAGACACTGTTAGAGAAGCCCACCCTTTGTCTAAGTTGATTTATATGAGTACTGTGGTCTGTGGTGTCAAATGCTGCACTCAAGTCTAAGAGAACAAGAACAGATATACAGTCTCTGTCCTCATTACCGGCAAATCATTTATTACTTTAACCAGTGCAGTTTCTGTATTATGATTTGTTCTAAAACCTGACTGAAACTTGTCAAGAATAGAATGTTTAATCAAATGATCATTTAGCTACTTAAAAACTGTCTTTTCTAGAATTTTACTTAAGAAAGGCAGGTTAGAAGTTGGTCTAAAGTTGTTAAAGACAGAGAAGTCGAGATTATTTTTCTTGAACAAGGTTTAACAACAGCAGACTTTAGACAGTCGGGGAAAACCACTATATCAAATGGGGAGTTAACTATGTCAAGCACAGCATCAATTAGCAGATTGGAGACCTCTTTAAAAAGGCCTGCTGGCACTGGGTCAAGGGCGCAGGTAGAGGGCTTCAGATGAGAAATTATTCTACGTAGGTCAGATAAATCTATTTCAGTGAGAGAATTTAACTTGCTTAAAAGAGCATGCTGGGATTCTAAAGAATTAACTTTGCAGGGATGTACTATATTATTTCTGATATCATTTATTTTGTGTTTAACTAGTAGTTTTTAGGAGGCATTCCATTGAGTGAGCTGGGTTTAGAAGACAATTAATAGTTGAGAATAAAACTCTTGTATAACCAGCATTATCATTTAGAATTTTAGAGAAATAGAGCTGCCTCTCAGTGTGAACTGCATTGTTATATTTAGTTATTTCTGCCTTCAGTATTTCATTGTGGACTAACAGTTTAGTTTTTCTCCATTTATGTTTGGCTCTCAGGTATGTTCTCTTTAAATCGGGCACTCTCGGTCTTCTAAGGTATGATAGCACTGGAAGAAACACAGTATTGTTTAAAAATACTAGGGGGCTTTGCCCCCTGCTCGCTTCGCTTGCTAACCCCCGGGCCGGCACTACACGCTGTCCATTTTGTGGTTCAGCCGCTTTTGTATGGGGATGTGGATGTAGAATCTAAACAGATTATTTTAATGGGAATTGTTACATATGCATAATAGAACTAACTATTTTACATTACGGCGAGTAATTAACCATATTAAAATATAGTACAACGTAATAATTTGAAAGTAAATTATGTTTCATGTTTCATTAGAGTTATTCGTTGCGTTATGCGATTTTGTTCTGTTTGGATTTGAAATTAACACGCAAATACTTTTTAAACTTACACTTTTACTGTAAAACTTCAGGAAAAACAATTTTTTGAATTAAATTTTCGTCAATATCGCATTGAATTTTGATTCTGTGTTTGGACTTGCATCATGATAACGCAACGTATAACTGCCATGAGTGAATTTCGTTTCTTTCTCTCTAATAAATCAACTGACTTTTTCAAATGTTTGTCTCTGTGATTTGTTAACTGTCTTTGCAAAAGCTTTTGTAACGGGAAACGTTTTAATACAAATGGCATATCAAGATCTCCTTTGATGTCTAATGTTATCCGCGGGAGATGTAGTACATTACCTTTCTTGGAAAAATCCATCCATCCATCCATCCATCCATTTTCTAACCCGCTGAATCCGAACACAGGGTCACAGGGGTCTGCTGGAGCCAATCCCAGCCAACACAGGGCACAAGGCAGGAACCAATCCTGGGCAGGGTGCCAACCCACCACAGGGAAAAATCCTTCTTTCAAAAGTAATTCGGGCAGTGGAAGATCATACGGTGTTAACGTTTGTAGATATTCTTTGGGATATTGTAAGGTGATGTTTTCATCTTCCGCGTGATCACCACCAACTGCTTCAGCATAGTCTATTGATACACATTTAACCAATTTGCCGTGTAACCGTTCGACAATTTTCACGTTAATTCGTTTGACTTCATGGTTTCTCGGCACTAGGATTGCCCGTCTACTCATTTCTTCTGTTGATAACCCTTCGGGATGAAATTCTTTAATGGTTGGACATAATAATTCTTCTTTTATTGGGAACTTAAAGTGAGGAAAACATTAAAATTTATAAGAGAGAGCAGGAACTGTGTCTGGCAAAAGCATTCACAGGAATGAGAGGTGAGAGGGCCGTGCGCATGGTTGAGAGGAGAGCGTGACTTGAAAAAATCTCATGGCCAAAGCCTCGTCTCGCAAGACTTGAAATTATCTCTTTGAAAAAGTCTTGTCTTAGGATTTCCTTTTATAATAGAGAGATATAAAGCAGTGAGCATTTTTTTAAATAAATCAATAGTATGCAAAAATGCAAGAAATTGGTATAATTTTAATTCAAATATTGACAGATAAACTTTTTTGAATTAAGTAAGTGCCATAAAAATGCATTTTCCCACTTCTTGATTTCTATTCTTTTTTGATACTTAGTGTTAGATAATAATAAAGTAAGATACAGGACACTTCAATAAACAAATACCACAGGGTTTTGTTAACTTATTTCATTTATCTGATTAGCATAGTTGTCTTAACACCAACTGTGTGAAAAAGATATTGACCCCTGCTTAAATGTGCACAATTAAAATTAGTTTGGAATATCTCTAAGGCACTGAGATGCCACCAAATCAAAGTGTAAGCCTTGAGTTCAAATTGGAATAGTAGTATGTTTTTAGGAGTGGCCAGTCTGCCAGAATAATACCAAACATGCAGCACAGTAATCATTAAGGAAGTCACACATTTTCCTAAATAAATCCAAAAGCACTGCAGATTCCTCTTGCCCAGGTATTCATGACTCCACAATCTAAGGAATGCTTGTCAGAAATGGGCTTCCCTTGAGAACAGCAGTATTGAAACAACTACTTACCAAGAAGAACGTAAAGGCTCATATCATATTTGCCTGGAAGTACCCGAATAATCCCCAAGTGTTTTGGAAGAATGTTCTATGTATATACAATGCAAAAGTGCAAGTGTTTGGAAGATATGTCTCTCATTATATCTGGGGAGAAGCATACACAGCATTCTCCAGTAAGAACATCATACCAACCATCAGGCTTGGTGGTGATAGTGTGATGGTGTGGGGATGCTTTGGTACCTCAGGACTATAACCTGAGCTGTGGAGTCGGAGACAATTTTGGGTACCTGGAGTTGTGATCGGAGTCGGCAAAATTATACCAACTCCGACTCTGACTCCTAATAAATTGAAATTGTAATGAAAAAAAAGTACAGCAAGTTCAAATGTCCCATTTCACAAACAGTAGTCATAATTATGTACTTCTCTGATGTAAGAATAAAGCCCAATGCATAGTTGTGTTACTACTAGTGTAAAGTTCAGCTGAGCTGTTTTACAACCTGACATTCACATATTGTAATCTGGATTATGGTACAACACAAAAAGTGTTTTAATTTTATTTCAGACTAGGGGGCTCCACCCCCTGCTCGCTTCACTCGCCCACCCTCGGATTTGGTTTACTGGATAAACAATTTAAAGAGATTGTTATTTTCATGGGAATTGTTACATTTGCATTATTTTCACTTTTACTTTAAAACTTTTGTAAATCCTGCCCCGGGCGTGGTTAAATCTCTTTTTTGTGGGACATATAAGGCTGCTCACATTGTGAAGTCGGGGGTGGGGGGGCTGATCACACGCTAAGGAGATGTGGTCGGATCACCTGTTTTTTTAAAAAAATAAAAAGTTTTGAACGTTTGCTGTTGCTGCTGGTGAGCTGCGTGTTCTGCTTGTCGCGCTTTGCGTTGATAATTTAAAAGCCTGTACAGCACCTGTCCTTTTGCCACTTCGCGTCTCTATCGCTCGCGTTGTGAAGGGGGGGGGGGGTGGGGGGGTTTGGCTGAACGCCTGCTAAGGAATAGCAGTCGGATCATTTGCTGGCTTGCTGCTGCTGGCGAGCTGCGTCTTCTGCTTTTTGCTTGTCGTTGTTTTAAGAGCTGGGAGCACATGAAGTGTGTCTGCCAAAAGCATTCCAACAACTGCTAGGTTAGAAGTCCGTGAACTTGTTTTAAATTGTTTGTAAGTAGGGCGTGACATGCAAAAGTCACCGTCTCACAGGTTTTGCTTCCTAAGGTTGTAATGTCTAGTCTCGCGTGTTGTCAGTGTCTCTCCGAGATGATCAGGTCTCATTCACTTCGTTCCACCCCCCCCCGGAGGCGCACTCCGGCCTTTTCGCATCTCTCCCGCTCGCGTTTTGAAGGGGGGGAGCTGAATGCACACTGAGGAGATGCGGACAGATCAGCTGCTGACTTTGTTCTCCTGCTGCCGAGGTGCCTGTTCTGCTTGTCGCACTGTGTGTCGAACATTTAAAAGCCTGTACAGCAGTTGTCCTTCTGTCTCACTGCCTTGTCTCGCATGACGTTAAATGTCTCTCGCGGGACGTCAAGTTGTCTTTCGAGAAGATCACATCTCGTCTCCCTGCCAAGAATTTTTTTTATAATGGAGAGATATAATGTGTTTATCAAGTTCATTTGAGTGTAAACAAGTGTAATGATGTAGGTGTAGGTGTGTGCTATGGCCTGATGTGTGTTTAGGGGTTCTTGTCTTTTGTTTAAACTGGCCAATATGGTAGATAGTCAGCATCCTAGCCAGTAGTTCTGTAGTTAAATGATGTGTATGTTGCCTTCCTTTAAACAACATGGAAAATACATTAACATATTAAATACGGAGGAGTCAGAGTCAGAATCAGAAGTACCGGAAACTAAGGAGTCAGAGTCGAAGGATTTATCTACTGACTCCACAGCCCTGACTATAACAACTTGTCATAACTGAACGAAGCATTAACCCAACTATCACAAAATTCTGAATGATAATGTCTGGTTATCTGTCTGTGAGCTGAAGCGTAGTTGGGTCCTGTGAGAAAACGATGATCCAAAGCACATCAGAATGGCTGCAAAGTAGCAAGACTGGTCAAATTTCCAACTTAAACCTAGATCTGTGTTGGCAGCACCAGCAATAAGCAGATCATTTCAAAAAATCTTCCAGTGTTTACGATTTGAAGCAGTTCTGCGAGGAAGAGTGGAGTAAAATCTCTACAAAGTGATGTGAAAGACTGATGTTTAATTATAGGAATCATTTTGCTGTAATCATTACAGCTTAAAATGGCACATCCAGTTATAACGTGTAAGAGGGCAATTACTTCTTTACGCAGTGGCAGTTTGTGATGATTAATTTATTTATTTTTTCATTAAAAGACAAAAGGGGTCAAAAGCAGTGTTTGTTCATTCAGATCCCCTTTATCCAATACTAGACCAGGAAGAGAGCAAATAATTTTCTCACAATACTGTATTTGTGTGGGAGACTGAATGTGGATGGAAGTACAAAATCTGTGATTGTAGCAAGAAAAAAGTCTAGAAGCATGCAGGGATTTCCATGAAGAGACATATCACGCAAACCTCATTTAATTTGACAAGCTGTTGTATTCCAGCCATTTTCTGTTCCACCAAAGAGGATTAGGGCAAGTCCTGCTCAGTAACCAAGGCTCTTAAGCCCCTGCCCCCTTAGCTTGCTCCATACCAGGCTAAAGGTGAAGCCTAGCATAGTGTTATAGCTTGCAAGTTCATGGAACTCCCAATCAATGAGATGTAAATGTTTAGAGAAACATTCTGAGTTTTTAAGAATATTTAATATTGCTGCATTCATAGCAACAATATCAATTAAACTAAATGATCTGTTTGTTACAAAATAGTACAATAATAAAAGCTATATTGTCCATTGAAAATGCAAAGAATTAATAATGAATGCCATTTAAATTATTGTGTCATTTGTTTCGATCAATCATTTTTTTTTTTCAATATGAGGACAAACAAAAAACATAGAACCAGTTGTCGTTACTATTTTATATAGGTGTGTTCCATTAGGCTGTTACTGAAAGTATCAATTTTATGTCAGTAACCTTTGAGTACATTAGAGGGTCAGCTCAAGTTGGACGGTTGGGAGACAAAGTCAGAGAGGCGAGATTGTGTTGGTCTGGACATGTGCAGAGGAGAGATGCTGGGTATATTGGGAGAAGGATGTTAAGGATAGAGCTGCCAGGCAAGAGGAAAAGAGGAAGGCCTAAGAGAAGATTTATGGATGTGGTTAGAGAGGACATGCAGGTGATGGGTGTGACAGAGCAAGATACAGAGGACAGGAAGAGATGGAAAAAGATGATTTGCTGTGTCAACCCCTAACTGGAGCAGCCGAAAGAGGAAGAAGAATCTTCAAACAATAAGTAGCTATTCATAATAAAGTAGTGTATAAGAAGAAAATGGTAAAATTCAAGACTTTGGATTAACCACTGTGCACTCTTTTACTTAAATCTTATTAAAGTTGGAAGTCATGTACTTGATGCAGCTTTTGGACCATAAGCAAAAATGATAAGGAATGAAGCCATGTGTCATTTTTGAGATATACTGTATTTGTATTTTCCCTTAATAATGTTTGGGACAAAGATGCACTTTTTTTTTTATTTGCCCCTTTGCTCTACAGTTTAAAATTACAAATAAAACAATTCAGACCTGATTAAAGTGCACATTGCAGATTTTAATTTTAAGGGTATTTGCATTAATTTCAGCCACACCATGTAGAAATTACAACTCTTTTTATAAATGAATCCCCCATTGCAAGACATCATAATATTTGAGACATAGTAATGTTAGGTATATTAAAGCAGTCATATTTCATATCCCTTGCATGCAATGACTGCTTTACTTTTAAGGATATTTTCATTAGTTTCAGTCACACCATGTAGAAACTACAAAGTGTTTTATACATGATCCACCTCATTGCAAGACTTGTGCATTGGACATATGGTTTTCACATTTCTAATGATAAAGAGTTGTACTTAGTGAAATTAAAACCTGGATGGAGCAGAACTCTTTAAAATTAAATTGCAACAAAACTGAACTCCTGCAAATTGGGACTAAAATGCAACTTAATAAAATGAGCTCTTTCGCAGTCCATCTTGGCGGTGATCTCATCAGACCTGCCTCTACTGTAAAGAATCTTGGTGTCATTTTTGATTCCTCCCTCTCTTATTCCGCCCACATAAATCACATTAAGAAACTTTCTTACTTTCACCTCCATAACATATCCCGTGTTCGCTCCTTCCTCTCCTTCTCTAATGCTGAGAAACTTGTCCATGCTTTTATCACATCCTGCATTGATTATTGTAATTCCCTACTGGCAGGTGTCCCTTCTAATCTTATATCACAGCTCCAGCTTATTCAAAACTTAACTGCAAGAGTCCTTACTCAAACCAGCAGCAGCGAGCACATCACACCCATCCTGCTCCATCTCCACTGTCTCCCTGTGTCTTACAGAATCGAATATAAAATCCTACTAATAACCTACAAAGCCTTAAATAACCTCGCACCAAACTGCATCAGTGACCTTCTCCATCACTATGTGCCTGCCTGCCCACTAAGTTCCTCTGATTCTGGCAATCTTGTTGTACCCCATACTAATCTACACTCCATGGGTGACAGGGCCTTCAGCTGTATAGCACCCAGACTCTGGAATGACCTACCGAAATTAATTAGATCAGCTGACTCCATGAATTCTTTTAAAAAACAACTCAAAACTCATCTGTTCAGGAAGGCTTTTAGCTCTACTTGACTTTGTTACCCTTCTCTCAGTTTACTTCTCTGTCAAGATGCTCATGTAACCTGTATGTGTATGTGCTAGACCATCAATTATGTTGTCTGTTAGGCTTTTTTTCTCTGAATTCACTGTCGTAAACTTCTTTATTTATTTACTGTATCTGGTTTGTACAATGCTATATACTGTATACGCTGCCGTTCTTTCTTATATTCTGTAAGTGCCTTGAGCATGGGAAAGGTGCTATATAAATAAAATGTATTATTATTATTACTTGTGTGTTATTCTTTTTTTCCTTCTGTCCACAGGAGCAGCTACAGGAGCATAAAAGTGACGTGGATGTGGAAGAAGGTTGGATTCTGGTCTGTAAACATACAGAGGGAGGAAGCAGACTTGTTCCTGTGGAGTCACCAGAGAGAGTGCAAAGGCAGCAGCAGCTCTTTGGCTATGACTTTAAACCTTGTTCAAGGTCTCTAAAGCTATCTACTTACATTCACATTTGGGATTTAGTGAAATACATCTGAACATGCTTCATGTTTCCTGGTTCTCTGAGGAAACCTGCAGATACATTTATACACATTGTTTAGATTTTTTTTTCTTCCTCCATTTCAGCATTGTGCTTATTTTCCTTAATTTGATTATTACTTTGATTTTACCTGTTTTGTGTTAGTGGCCAAATAGACATACATTTTCTAATAATGCCGCAGATTCTACAGGGAGGATTAGAGACTCAAAAAATATTCATCCTTTTACTAGAACTTTTCCAAAATTGATTTGGCCCTGTGTTTGAGGTCATTTTTCTTGTTTAAAAGGCGACGCTCCTTAAAACTGATAATTTTTTGTCAGACTGAAACAAGCTGCTTTGAAATATTTTCTGTATAGTGCTCTAAATAATTTTTTCCCTCATTATCACTAACACATCTATTCCCTCATCCAGTTTAAAGGGCAAGGGGAAACAACATGAGGAAGATTGTTGCGACTCCAGAAGTCTCTAGATGTAGAGAAATTAAAAAAGGGAAAGAATTAGTAACAATCATGTTAATTGCCTTAATTATTAAAAAGTCAACATGAACCTCATCATTATATCTAACAGTATCATTCATTGGTTAAGTAATGAGTTTTCAGCCTTTATTTAGATGCAACATCTCAAAAATTTCCTCATCATTAATTAAAGGTTTTTGAACTCAAGGGCTTTGTCTCCCACACTAGTTGCATTTATCATAGAAAGCTGAAGATTTGCACCACGTGCTTGCAATTTATAGAAAGATAGATAGTACTTTATTTATCCTAAGGTGGGAATTTAACTTTTTACAGAAGCTCAAAAAATATAGAAATACAACAAACAACAATTGTAACCTCCCTCAAACACACAACATTACAGAAAAAGAGTTCAAAACTTCTGACTTGGCTAAAGATAAGAGAGCAATCAAAATGAGGCATTAAAAGAAATATTGTTGTTGGTTTAAAGGAACCTCAGTAGCATTTCTTGACACACCACTGTTGAATAATATATTGACTAAAAGTACTCGGTGGTAGTGCTTCAGTGAGAGGATGTGCAGCATTGTTCAAAAAGCTATTAATTTTGTCTTTGTTCTCTCTACTACCTTCAGTGGTTCAGTGGACCACTCTTGATGTTGCTGGCCTAGCATACTAGAGTGTAGAAAATCACAGTGACATTCATGTGTAAAAGATGTTGCTGCACACATTAAAGGAATACATTCTCTTAAGTCTCCTCTGCCCTTTCTTATATAGTTCCTCTGTATTATAAGATCAGTCCAGCTTGTCACTGATGTAGACCTCCAAGTACGTATAGCAGTGTGCCATCTCCACATCTACCCTCTGAATAGTGGGCAAGCATATAGGCCCTTTGGTATGCCAAAAGTACAATAACCAGTTCCTTGGTTTTGCTGATGTTAATTTGCAGACAGTTATCATTACACAAAGAAACACAGTTCTTCATCTGTCTCATCCCCCTTGTCAATACATCTCTTTAGTGCAGAATCATTAGAGATTTTCTGCAGGTGACGTGACCTGGTGTTATAGTCTGAGACATACGGCGTGAACAGAAAAGGTGATGGGACTGTTACTTGTGATGCTGCACTGTTGCTTACATCCAAAACTGAGACACAGTCCTTGAGCCTCACAAACTGTGACCTGCCTGACAGATGGTCCACTATCCAGAACACCATAGGTTCATCCACCTGTGTATGCCTGAGCTTACCCCTTAACAGGGATGGATGGTACTGAAGTCAATGGAGAAAATAAAAAAAAAAAAGTCCTCACAATGCTATAACTTTCTCTAGATGGGGAATAAGCCTTGTGGAGCAGATAGGTGATTGTATCATCCACTCCAATCTTTGTGCAATAGGCAAATTGCACTGGGTCCAAGTGGGATTTCACAAGAGGACTCATATAGTCCACGACCAGCCTCTTAAAGGTCATCATAATGTGGGAAATAAGAGCCACTGGTTTGTAGTAATTGCATGAAGAGATAGCTGCCTCCTTTGGAAGGGGGGTACTTCAGGATGTTTCCCACAGCAGCAGCATTTTCTGGAGCCTTTGAAACAGACTTACCTGATACCAGATGATACCACAAAGTTGTTTAGCACAGGACGTAAGTACCTGAGAACTAACTTCTTCTGGTTCCATGGCTTTTCCTGTTTCTAGCTTCTTCAGTTGTCTCCTCATGTGTTCATCAGTTACAGACAGATCTTCAGAGGTGTACTTAATCATTGACCATACCAGTAGTAGTAGTAGGAGTTGCTGATGCAGCAGTGGTGGAATGGGAGAGGTGGTCATTTGAAGACGGTTGTGGTGGTAGGAGAGAAAAATATTTTTAAAAATAATACTGTGGTAGGAGAGAAAAATATTTTTAAAAATGATACAGGGTGTTAGCGTTGTACACATTCCCTTCTGGCACCTCAGCCCTGTATTGCTTGAGTCCAGTTCTTTATGCCCAGTTCTATGCATCCTTAATGTTATTCTGTTATACTATGGAGTTCAGGCATTAATATATTTTGTAGGATAAAGGAAACAGCAAAGACATTTATAGCTTTAGATTTGAAAATGGGTACATTACATTTGAGTCAGACTTTAATGGCCATACTTCTGAATTATTTTTAATGATCTTTGCTGTCATTAATTAATTGAGTATAGAGTTGAAAATATTACCTTTTAAAACAGTAAAGTGTTTGAATTTCATTATTAGTGTCAATACAAGCAATAATATTTTAGATTAGATAATTCATACAATGAATATAATTAAATAATAAATTCTTGTGTATTTATTTAATGAGCTCTATCATTTTAGAAATGGATACGGTAAGCAATAGTAAATTCACATAGAGTATTAACTTAATGACCTCTTCTTTTTCAAAATTGCAGGTGGTTCTTCTACATGTAACTTAAAATTGATTAAACTATACCATTTAGATTTTTAGACTGCTGAATGTTTTTATAATTGACTGATAGATTTTAATGTGGCTTCCTTCAAGTACTACTAGCCTTAGCCTAGAAGTTGTCTGTGTTTTGTAACTGTAACAGTTGTAGCATTATATAGCTACTTATTTACTTGCTTCTTGTTTGGTGAAGTATTTGTAACAAAGTAGCAGCTGTGATATTGTATAACTAAGTTATTGGTTTTTTTTTTTTTTTACATTATTGTGAGGTGTAAATTGTTTGAATACAAAACCTTTTTTAAAATTTGTTTTCTTAATTACTTGTTTATTGTGTTGTTTTGCCTGCTTATTAGTGTTATTTTGCTTCTTCTGCAGGTGGGATCAAGTTGTTGATAGTAAATATTGTTTACACCTTGGCTCCAGACCAAAGGTTGCAGAGCAAGATGAGTCAGCCATAAACAAATTTAGGTAAATGTTATTTTTTATTTAATTTCACATTAGACATACCATTAAAAATCATTTATATTGTTACTGAGCAGGTAGGTAGAATGTCTGATGACTGTTGGTTGGCAATACATATTAAAATTACTGATTAGTTTGTGGTCACATACATTAATCATTTTTCTTTCTTCCTTCAGAATAAGTCTAAATATTATCTTGTTTAAGATCACACTAAAACAGTAATATATTTTATCACAAAAAATAACTTGTAACTTTGTGCTACATTGTCCTGTACCAGCTGTTCCTAAAATAATTTGCAGATAGAGCAAAACAGAAAATTACCTTAGGTGTCTAACTGAGCAAAGTGATTTTAGAGATGTAAAAATAAAAACAAAAGTGTATTTGCAACAGGTTTAAAAGTATTCACTCCATGATTTGAAATAATGTTTCCAGTTTCATTTTAAGAAACAAAAAATAAATGTATATTCTGATTTTGAAGAATTTCAATTCATGACTTTGGGCTTTGATATAGCAGTGACTTCATTATACAGTAATCCCTCCTCCATCGCGGGGGTTGCGTTCCAGAGCCACCCGCGAAATAAGAAAATCCGCGAAGTAGAAACCATATGTTTATATGGTTATTTTTATATTGTCATGCTTGGGTCACAGATTTGCGCAGAAACACAGGAGGTTGTAGAGAGACAGGACCGTTATTCAAACACTGCAAACAAACATTTGTCTCTTTTTCAAAAGTTTAAACTGTGCTCCATGACAAGACAGAGATGACAGTTCAGTCTCACAATTAAAAGAATGCAAACATATCTTCCTCTTCAAAGGAGCAAACAAATCAATAGGGCTGTTTGTCTTTTAAGTATGCGAAGCACCGCGGCACAAAGCTGTTGAAGGCGGCAGCTCACACCCCCTCCGTCAAGCGAAGCACTGTGCAGCATGTCGTTTCAGGAAGCAGCTGCACAAAAGGTAGCAACGTGAAGATAATCTTTCAGCATTTTTAGACGAGCGTCCGTATCGTCTAGGTGTGCAAACAGCCCCCCTGCTCAATCCCCATACGTCAGGATCACAGATAGTCAGCGCAAGAGAGAGAGAAAAGTAAGCAATCTAGCTTCTCAGCCATCTGCCAATAGCGTCCCTTGTATGAAATCAACTGGGCAAACCAACTGAGGAAGCATGTACCAGAAATTAAAAGACCCATTGTCCGCAGAAATCCGCGATCCAGCAAAAAATCCGCGATATATATTTAAATATGCTTACATATAAAATCCGCGATGGAGTGAAGCCGCGAAAGGCGAAGCGCGATATAGCGAGGGATCATTGTATTATACAACCCCAATTCCAAAAAAGTGTAAAATGTAAATAAAAACAGAATGCAATGATTTGTAAATCTCATAAACCCATATTTTGTTCACAATAGAACATAGAAAACATATCAAATGTTGAAAGTAAGACATTAGACTATTTCATGAATGTAGTGAGAAGTCAGGCAAAATGACACCTTTTATTGGCTAACTAAAAAGATTACAATATGCAAGCTTTCGAGGCAGCTCAGGCCCCTTCTTCAGGCAAGATGTAATCGATTCAGAAGCTTTGCTGGAAGGCGACTTGGATTGCACATTTTTATCTCTTGGTTTACATGACTTCAATCATATAACCGCTTCCAAAATTCTAATTGTAACTGGGCAAATCATTGAAGTATAATGCAAAGCAATAACCTCTTCAATGAAGTAGAGCTCTGGAGGCAGGCCCACAGCTACTTCATGAATCATAAAATTCGCCTTGTTGTTGACAGTCACCTGTTTTGGTAATTTTTCCATTAACGAACAGAGAGATGGCTTCAAGTCAATACCAGACAGGAGCACAGAAAAGAAAAGAAAAAAACCAATGAAAGCATGAAGAAGTAGTTTGTGCTGCACTTGCATTTATGTTTAGAAGTCTAAATTTGTCTACCTGTAGTTAAGCTACCTAACATTTCATCAAAAGCCAGCTGTTTACTGGAGTAATGGAGTACATTTATTTGTATTAGTTTTGATATCAAGTGATTAACAGATATATGATCTTACAGTACCTAGCTGACACATGCTTGTGGATTTATTATTGCCATGTAGACCTTGGGATCGCTACACAGTGTTAAAGACTGCTAACATTAGTCGAAGTATGAAGGGCTCTGAGTGTTGTTGCATTGGGGACATGCTTGTAAATATCACGAACACACAGGCTTTCTTGCTTACCAGTTAGTCTGTTGTTATTGCCTGAATTTGTGGAAAAGCAACACACAAGCAACTTTGACATACAAAAAGAGCAATTAGCTCAAATAAACTTGGTAGCCAACATTACTGATTTAGTTAATGCCTTATTGGTGTCTGCTGTCATTGGAAGGACAAAATTAAGTTTATATAAATTCACTAGTCATTTAGCCCGTTACAATAACAGACGCTAGAACAGTAGTGCATAAACAATAGTAGGAACAGTCTATATTAAATGGCAAAGGACCGTCTATTTTCTGTCACAGTAATACTGGCTTGTATGTGGCTGTAATATGCATCACTGTATTATGTGCCTTTAATTTTCTCTCACAGTAATACGTCTCTCCAGCAAGTATTTTAATCTGTGCTGGCGTGCAGCTGATTATTGTATGTATGGCGTCTCCCCAGCAACGGATTTTATGTGCACGAAAATAAATCTACTTGTAAAAGTCATCCTATTGTAATATCATGAAAATTCGTATATTTAGAAAAACACTTGACACTTTACCGGGCCAAGTTTGTTAATCGCAAATCTGACATCCTCAGAGTGAACACTTGCACAACAACAAACACTAATACCACCTCTTTGAGGAAGCTGGTCTCCGCGTCTCAGTAGCCGATTGGATTTTTCGTGCGTTATGTTTTAGGTCTTACCTCATTTACCGAAATCCGATTGGATTGGCCGCGCGATTTTTTATAGGTCCCGCCCTCACTGTCTTGTGTGACGCGTCAGGCGGCCTTTGAGGCATTGCACCGTGCACCAGAAGACACACACAAACGGACACCTGGACACACACAGGGATTTTATTAAAGAGGATACGTGTAGGTAATATATTCACATGTTCATTTTTTTAATATCTAAATATTCAGTTTCATTTTGACCCTGTATTTACTTCATTAAGTAAGTTTTGTATGCACATTCAGTAGTAGTAGTAGCAGTTTTTATTTTATTATTATTAGTTGTAGTATTTTGTGCATTATTATTTTTATTATTAGTAGTAGTAGTAATAGTAGTAGTTGTATTTTATATATGTTATCTTTATTATTTTTATTATTAGTTGTGGTAGTAGTAGTAATAGTATTAAGATTGTTTTTGCTGTTGTTGTATCATGTCAGTAGTGATATTGTTTGCTACATTAAGTAAAATACCCTGGACCATTATTATTATTACTAATTAGGCCTTCATTTGTTAAGCAAACAAATCAATTGGCATATCTTTGCCATTAAATACCCTTAAATTCCAAATCTATGGGTTGCCATCAGGATTGCAGCAACCCTCCCAGTTATAAGTTTTTCAATACTTAAGTTCATCAAGAGATACTTGAGGTCATCAATGACACAAGAATGCATAAGCAGCTTGGCTGTCATCAGCATTGGCATCAGCCTGGACCCTGCACAGAAGCTGCTGTGAGATAACCTCCTAGATGATATTGCCTTCAGAAAATGTAGACGTGTGCTGTTGTGATATACAACAAAGAGACTGAAGAAACGCCTGAACATTCACTTTCAAGTTTTAATTAGTTAAAAAAGTATTTGTATTTGACATTAAAAGTTATAGTTATGTTTATAACGTGTGCTTCTTTGTTTGTTAATTTATTATTTTTTTATTGTTCAAATTAAAGCTCAGAAATAATAATAAGAAACATTAATGTAGTGGATTCAAGGAGGGGCAGGAAGGGGGCGAGTGGGCCCGAAGAAAATTCCGCTAAGGGCCCCAGTTTGGCTATGGGCGGCACTGATCACACACTTAAGGACATCAGTGGAAATTAAGGGGAAGTACATTTAAAAGTGAAGCCAGGAAGGACTTCTTTATGCAAAGAGTTGTGGAAATTTAGAACAAACTACTGAGTAGACTTGGAGTTGAAGCAGAAACTCTGACAACCTTTAAGAAGAATCTGGATGAGATATTACAACAGCTTAGCTATTAGCTTAACAAACAAGCTTAATGGACTGAATGGTCTTCTCTCATTTTGCCAAATTTATTATGTTCTTTGTTACAACCAGACATGGGATTCAAACCCAGGATGTTGGATCTGTGAAGTGCTAACCACTACACTAATGTGTCGGCTATTAATGGGAATTTGATCTACTTAAGTCATTATTAGTGCCTTATCTAACCTACTCTTTACCACCATAAAGCATTTTTTATGCAAAGAGTTATGGGAATCTGGAACAAACTACCAAGACATGTAGCTGAAGCCGAAACGTTGACAACCTTTGTGAAGTATCTGAATGAGATATTCGGACAGCTTAACTATTAGCTATACAAATAGGCTTAAATGGTCTCTTCTCATTTCTGGAATTTATTGTGTCCTTGTGTATTTTTTAGGATTTTTCTTCTGTCATTAATCTTCTCCCAAGTATCAATTACGTTGTAAAATAAAACACAATTTTTCTACCTGGTTCCCTGTGTATTTTAGCTTATGCAGTTAGGGATGCAACACTATAGCAATATTATGTTTTTACAATGCTTCATGTTTTTAATCAGACCATATAATCATGTTCACCTTGTTCTCCAGGGTCTTTCATGTGCTTTCTTGTAAACAATAGTTGAGATTTAGTGTTAACTCAAATAGCAGCTTTTCACTCCCTTAAATACCAGAATTCTTCCAGGTGTGTTCAGTGAAAGATTGAACTAACTACACAGTGATCATACATTACTTGATCATTTGGATTAATATTGTCATGTCCAAATACAGAGATTTCGAGGTTGTGCTGTTGTATATATGCTGAAGATTGTTGTATAGTCTTTTGACATCATTTATAGTCAAATTCATTACTGTTTTAGGGTTTGTCTTTGCTTTTTAAAAATTGCCTCATACTCTTTGCTTAATTGGTGATTTTCAATAGTATGAGATTTGTTTTTAATATTCTATTATTTTTCTAATGTGATTTTTGGTGACAGCTGTACTGTGAGTGGAACATTCCAGAAGTAAATATATTTTACTTGAACTTTCACTGCACAGAATGACTTCAATAAATTAATTACATAACTTTTAAGGACAATTAATTGTACCAGAGCCTATTTAGATGTGTAAATCAAACAAAGTGGCTGAAGGCTTAAATAAAGTAATGATTTTTTTAAATTCATTTTGAAAGATCCGTACAATCTTTGGTGAAAAAATATTTTGGGTTAATTTATTTGTATAAGGTAAAAATAGCCACCATTGTTTACTGTATTTTATAGCACATACAAAGTTGCCTTTCATTAATAAACATATTACATAATCGAGTAAGCTAGGCATATTCATCACTGAAAGCGAAGGCTCTATAAGTTATTTTCTTCTGTATTACAGATATATTCCACCCACTTGGACTTTCGAGTGTGATGAAGACCTGGTTCATTTCTTTTATGATCACATTGGCAAAGAAGATGAGAACCTGGGAAGTGTGAAGCAGTATGTGGAAAGCATTGATGTCTCTTCTTGCTCGGTTAGTTCACTTCTATTCTATCTAGCACTCCAACAATTATTTTGATTCATAAAAAATAGAAGGATCTATACATGTATATATGTTTTTATAAACCCAAAAAAACATAAAAGGAATATAATATAAAAACATTGCAGCTTATTTCATTCTCTCTGACATTTGGAGTAGACAGAGACATATTAGACTGGCGTAGAACTGCACAGTTTATATAAGGTATGTTAGGCACAAATTGCGATAGGGATCTCGAAAATGCTGCAAAATAATCTGTGGACCAAAATGAAGAAAACCTTATTGTGGTGGAACTAATGTTTGTTAGTAAAGAATATTTTAAGTGTGTTGTGCATAATGTGTAATTTTATCTAGTGTTCATTAGGGATGTGAATAAAAAACATTTAGTGGGTTTGAAGTTGAAAACTGTTTAGGGAATTATCAGTGGTTATCACCTAATTCACAATGTGCTTTACAAAAAAAAAAACAAAAAACAAGATTGCAATATAGCTGCCTTGTCAAGTGCACCTCGAAGATATGAATCAAATTTGTCCAACTGAATCAAATCAACTCCTATTATAACAAAGACTACTGACAGGTCAAGATTATAGCCTGGATTTTTTCCCTAGCTCAGGTTTATGTTAGGTATATTTAGTCTTTTAGCTATTATTTAAATATAAGTGTGTATGTTCTATTATTTATTCTGTTTTTGATTTACATTTTTTTCATTGGTTTGTTTATTATTGTGAAATTTATTAATCATTTAATAATAATAATAATAATAATTGTGTATTATGGTACTAGTTGTTTTAGCTATTATCAGCCCTGTTTCCTGTATATGGTGCTGAAGGGGACAGGGCCACCTGACGTTGTAGCTTCAGGGCTGCCCCAGGTGTATAAAAGACAAAGCTGCTGCAGTTATTGTAGTTTTGGCAATGCGTATTCTGTTTCATTGCTTGTCTGTTGGTTTATGACTGCTTTGATATTTGCTTTCCTGGATTTGACCCCTGCTTTGTTTAAAAGGTACTGTTTTGGTTTGAGAATTATTGAATTTGTTTGTGTTAGGTTTTTGCCTGTTGTGTCTTGTAAAACGATTTTTGTGCTTCGCTTGTGGCAGGAAAACATAACAGCAGGTAAAATGCATCGTGGAACTGTTCCTCACTGGTCCTTCTCAATCTGCATGCTACGATCACTTGTGCAGCGACAGCCTATAAATACAAAATGCAGTACCTTTTATAACATAGACTTGGAAGTAATCATGAGGTTATAGTCAAGAAGCAAGCAAACAAAGCAGAAAAAAGCATATATTAGTTTGGACACACTGAGAAGTGTCTGAAGTGTTTCTTGGATTCAGGACACAATGTAGTAAATTCAATAAGCAGTGTTTTTCATATATATGAGTTGTTAATGTCAGTGTGCTCTTGCTTCTTTAACATTAATAACCATTGGTGGTGTTGCGTACAGCTGGCCTCTTTCTGTGCTTACAGGGACCTTGGTAGGTGGGTGGTGCACAGAGCAGCATGTTGTTAACCCTGTTAGTTTTTGTCAAAGAAAATGAAGTGAGTTATTAAAATATTGCGTGTAAAACCGAAGTGTCTGTGCTCTTACAGTTTTCTCTCTCTCTTTGTTCCTACTGAAGTGGCAACACTGTTGTGCCTTTTCTGACTGTAAGTGCTCAGGAGCCGGTGAGTGCTTTTCGTGATGTTTTTAGAGCTTTTAAATTTTTGATAGTCTAGTCTTCAAATTACTTCAAATATCATATTCTAGCGACTTAATGTGACTATAGTGAAAACCTCTGTGTTCTTTTCTGGCTTCCAAAATCATTGTGGTTGTAAATGAGTTGGCATTCAGGAATATGTGTTTGAGAGTATTGTTTAGTATGGATAGTGCAAGATTGGGGGGGGGGGGGGGGGGGTGTTTTGCAGGAATTCCATATTTAAGACAGAGGTGACCAAAGGGTCCACTCTAAAGGTTGAGATACGTTTTGAGTTATGCAAATACTGAGTGCGTTTAGTAGAGCTAAAATATGAAATTGTCCTTTAATGGAGCTACAGGAAACAGTGTCTTTGGCCCAGTGGTTCTCCCACTTTGTAAAGAATTTTACAGAATCTTAAATCACTATGAGTCTGAATAGTTTGTCCAGTTCCTCTGTAAGCAGTGCATTGAGTTTCAGCACTTCTGATTTATTCAGATAATTGTTAACATGGATTATTTCTTTGTTACACTCAGATGTGTATGGAATCCTATGGTTTATACCATACCATTTCCTAAGCCTGCTTAATCCTGAGTAGGGTCTCGGAGGGGCTGGAGCATATTGCGCAAGGCAGGAGCAATCCCTTGGATATGGTGCCAGTCAATCACAGCGTGAACACACTCCCACACCCCCCCCCCCCCCCCCCCCCCCCACACAGGCCAATTTAATGTCGCCAGATTAGGAATAAGGAAACTGGAGCCTCCATGAAGGTACAGGGAGAACGTGCAGACTCCACACAGCGAGGATGCTGCAAGGCAACAGTACCATCTTACTGCCCACTTACAGTTTATTATTTATCCATCCATCCATCCATCCATCCATTTTCCAACCCGCTGAATCCGAACACAGGGTCACGGGGGTCTGCTGGAGCCAATCCCAGCCAACACAGGGCACAAGGCAGGAACCAATCCTGGGCAGGGTGCCAACCCACCGCAGGGGACACACAAACACACCCACACACCAAGCACACACTAGGGCCAATTTAGAATCGCCAATCCACCTAACCTGCATGTCTTTGGACTGTGGGAGGAAACCGGAGCGCCTGGAGGAAACCCATGCAGACACGGGGAGAACATGCAAACTCCACGCAGGGAGGACCCGGGAAGCGAACCCAGGTCTCCTAACTGCGAGGCAGCGGCGCTACCACTGCGCCACCGTGCTGCCCCCAGGTTATTATTCCTTAAATATATTATTTACTTTATGAGTTTACCGTCAGCTATGTCATCAATCTCAGTTATTCTTGTCTGTACTTCTCTTTTATGTATTTGTTCAACTATAAACTTATTAGCCTTTTATTGGGGCTTATAACATCAGAGGTGTAACTTAAAAATGAGTTCATCCATCTCTATTGTATTCTGAAAATTAAATTCTTTTAAATTAAATATGGACAATTTTGCATAGTTCTGATGTGCTTCTTGTTTGCAATTTATTTTCATGAGAAACATATAAAGTAATTTGTCCCTTTAAATATACTTTGAGTGTTTCTCAGATTGCTTCCACTGATTCTTTAGAGCCGAGTTAATTTCTATAAATACAAAGGGGCTCCGCTCCCTGCTCGCTTCGCTCGCCTACCCCCGGTGTTGGGTAACCCGAAATACGTTGATGAATGTATGAGATATGTTTGTAGCTCCCTAAGTCGAGCTGTTTGGTTTTGGAGCCGAGACAGTTTTGCTTCCGCGGTTTCAGACGCGTGTTGTAGGTGCCGACGTCTATTGTTTTTGTCCATGCGGGCTCGTGTTTGTAGCTCCGTTAGTGGAGCTGTATAGTTTTGGAGCCGTGATCGTGACTTCATTAGTTCTCCGTTGTTTACCATTAGTAATATGAATAATTGCACTTACTGTTAATATGGAGCGGTTTCTGTGGTTGTACTGTTAATAATGCATCACTGTAATGTGATTCACTTATGCTGTATAGTTTGGACGTGTGAGGATGACGTACATTCAATACGGAGCGTTCGTTTATTCTTATTACAGTTTGGACGTGTGAGGATGACGTACGTTTACAATGGAGCGTTCGTTTATTCTTATTACGCGTTGCAGGTGCCTTCGGCTTTCATACTAACTCGCGCCTTCCGTACTATTATGCTGTGTATGGTGGACCTTTGTAGACACCGTACTTTTTCCCGTTTTCACTCTGGGGCGGGGGGCTGAATCCTCTTTTTTGTGTGGCTGTGTTGTTACCTATGGGCGCGTTGCCTCATTTCTTATTTACGTTAGTTGAGCTCCTTTGTTTTTGAGCCGTGGCGCGTTGTAGGCGCTTATTTACGTTAGTTGAGCTAATATTATACCTCCGGTGCCGTGTGTGTGTTTCATGTGGAAGTCGTTGTAGGCGCATGCACCCTCCGTACTATCTTGGGTTTGACTATGCTGTGTTTTGTGGACGTTTAGGGACGCCGTACTCTCTCCGGTTTGATTGTGGGGCGGGACGCCGAAGCCTGTTGTGTTTGTTTTGTCTGTGAGTACTCATATTATTGTATTACTGTAGCACCTTCCGTACTATGTCGGGTTTGACTATGCTGTGTAGTGTGGACGGTTAGGGTTCCGTATTGTCTGTGCTTGTTGCTTTATTTCATATTTCCGTAAGTGCTCGCTGTCGGCGCCTGCACACTATGTCTCCTGCGTCCATGGGCATGCCATGTACCTGCGTCCATATCCAGTTTATTCTCGGTTAGTAATATGGATATAAAGTCTTTGTCTGCTAAAAAAAGAAATTTTATAAAAAACAGTAATGCGTATTAGTAGAACATTATGGTTTAAATTTATTTTCATTAAAAAAATGAGGAGCATGATGGGAGGTGACTATCACATTATATTCACAGGATTTTAGAAATGGCAAGTGACTCAAACCTAATGATGACACTGAGTTAGAACTTTTTGGGTATACTGCAGTTGCTACTACTAAAAACGTTTACTTTCATATTGTTGATCACTACTTTCTTCTACAGAGTATACTATAAGAAACGTCTGACTTACAAAGATTGTCAATGATTTGTTTTATTCATATCTTACTAATAAGTCTGAATTTGTCTCACTGGACAAATTTTTGTCTACTCGATATATCAATGCATGTGGAGCCCCACAAGTATCAGTTGTCAGTCCCACGTTGTTTGTTCTATGTCATCTTTGAATTGACCAAGTGATCAGATATGATTTTGTGATCATACTCTGCAATTCTTTAGTTATTCTATAGCCATGGTGCATTTGAACACTTACTTTGAGGAGTTAACCACATGGGTAAAACCTAGCTTTAAAATTGGAGTTGAAATATAAGGCACTGAGACCCTGCTTATTAGTGTCAAATAGCATATCCAGCTCTTAAATATGTACCTCAGGATAAATGGACAGTCCATACATTGATTTGTAAATCAATACTGATTCACTTGACAAACATTGCTGGAATCTCTCTAGTTTTGTTGCAGTCTGATGTTGATAAGCTCATCAATTCTTTTATATCATTCTGGCCAGACTTTTGCAAAGATCTCTAATATCTTTTAACAGTCTTCAGAATCCACAACCAGAACAGAGTAATACTAATAAAAAAAAGAAAGTGAGACCATATAACCAATGTTCAATAAGCATTAGATTGGCTTCCTGTCAAACAGCTACTGATTTTTAAAATCTCTATGTTGACTTTATAAGGTTCTGCAGGGACTTGCCTCACTGTACCTGAAAGACCTGTTCCACGTTTTGCACTCACCTAAAATCTCAAATGTAGCAGTCATTTTCAATTTCTGAGGCTTATCACAAACCTACATTTCACAAATGATACTGCCTTTTTTCATTTGTCCCTATACCTGGAATTAACTTTCCCTTGATTATTCCTACATCATGTTTTTTTTTTTTTAATTACCACATTAATACTATTTTTTATCTAAAGTGGTTGTCTTTAACTTTTACTTTGCTTACACAAAATGTTAACATTTAAGTATGAAAAGCATATTATAAAAACATGTATTATTATGAATAATACCTGTCCTCATAAAAATATATGGCAGAGAAAAGCTAAAACCGTTGTTCCTTTACTCCTTTGTATCCTGCATTTCTATTTGATCAGTGTAATTTTTGATAATTCATAAGGATATGTATTTTGAGAACTTCTCTGGAAATTGTTCAAAAATAGTTTAAAACTGCACTAATCTCTGCTTCTGAAATCTTATTTTCATGCTGTGATCATTGGGTAACTCAGTTTAACATCAGCATTGTAGCCTGGACAAATTGATCACAAGTTCCTTCAGACATGATTTCTGTGAAATACTGGATGAAGTTCTCAGCCGCATTAGTATCTAACTAAAAGTAAAGCCAGTAGGGGACACATTCTATTGATCTTATTGAACACCCTTGTATATATGTTGCAAATTTTACTATTTCTGTTTCAGAAAATAGAGTGACATATTAGCCTTCTGTAACCTTTTTTTGTATATGATCATCTTCAAGAAGCAAATGTTGCGCAATTGCCTTAACAGTAAATACTGTACTTAATTATAACAGCTTGATAAAATGTGATGCTCTTTAGTTTGGCCTTTTTGCAAACTGTTTGTGACATCATTTCCAAATGTGACTACACTTTCATTTTTGATGTGATTTCCAATATATGTACATTTAAGCACATATCAGACTTATGGGTGTGTCCCCATGCATATCCTTAATGCATCTCTAATTAGTACTTCATTTGTAACCATAGCACTAAAATTGCTAAAATCAATGTGTAAGTGCAACATAACATAAAGTTTGTGTTGGCTGTATTTTGAACTATGAAAAAAAATCAGAGTTGTACATTTTTTCTTTGTTGCCTCTTTAGTTTTTCTCATTTCTTTCAGGAGGACCCAAACAGTGGTTCTTGGTGTCTAACAGATGGAGACAATGATACATACTGGGAGAGTGATGGAGCCCAGGGACAGCACTGGATACGTTTACATATGAAAAAAGGAACAGTTGTAAAGTAAGTCTTCCACACAAGTATTCAAATTTTTGACTTCATTGTTCATATATTGTTACCAACAAGGGTGATATTTTGTTGACTATACGCAAAAATAAAAAAAAAATAGTGCTAATTGTCCCATCCATACATCTTCTAAAGCCAATTTTCCTGACTGTTAATGAATGAAGCTTTTACTCAACTTTTTATTTCAAAATTGTATTAAAAAAATTATTTTATATAAAAGTTTTAGAATATGAATTTCCTTAGGTATCTCTAGAAAAATTCAGTATGAGGAGAATGTAAAATACACAGTATTCTTTCTTTGTATGCATTACACCAGTGGCAAATAAAAATAGTAAATCTTGTTTGATTGTATTCAGTGATTTAGGTGAAGAATGATAAACACATTGGTTATTTTCTATTTAAAATTTCTACTTTCAGAAAATTGATTCTGACAGTTGATTCAACAGATGACAACTACTTGCCTAGGAGAATCACTGTATATGGTGGAGATGGGGACAACATGAAGAAGCTCAGTGATGTTGGTATCGATGAGTAGGTTTGACATTTTTCTACTTTTTCATTTATTTATATTCTTTTATGGTGTTGTCCAAGACTGTAGATATTATCATATTTAAGTAGTTTGTGCCTGTCTATTTTAAAACTAACTATATTGATTTGCTGGTATGAAGTCTTTGATCAAGAATATAATTTAGCACAGTGTTTCTCATCCAAAAGAATTTGGCACTTCTGGACCAACAGTAGCCAGTCTGTAAGTCAATTAATTATGACCTTAATTTTTTTTAACAAATTAGGATGGATTTGCTCAGTTTTTCATTTTGTCTGTCAAGTATTATAATTATATCCATGTCAGAATAATTTTAGAAAATCACTTACACGTTTATAATTGATAATATTCTGTGCTTAGCACACCATATTGTGATAAGTGGTTTGTGGCGTTGTGTGAGCTTTAAATAAATAATTGCGCCTGAAAGTGTGCAGGCTGGGAATGGGTGCAGGTGTGTGCAAGACCGGGGTAGTTGGGTTACATGGCTGATCGTATATACACATAGAAATGCAATCATCAGTCAGATGCCTCATTCAAACCTAGGAGTAGGTAGAGAGTCGGTCACACCGTAAAACCTGCACCCAATTAAGGTAATATAATGAGCTGGCATGGTGGAGTGGAGGACAGGAAAGAAGAGAGAAGAGAAAATGAAAAGAGAGACAGAGGTTAAAGGATGAAGAGAAGGGCAGGAGCGAGAGAGAGCCAGTGCAAGACAGGGCAGAAGCAGGTGGATGGGATTGGGTACCTCAAGGATTGAATGTGTGGCTGGCATTCAAGAAATGACTGAGGATTGCACCTACTGAGCAGCTGTTGAGCAGGAGCAATCAATAATACTGTGTGGAATGGCAGTGGGACTGGGAGAGAGTTGGGCTCAGAGACATCTCGTGGAACATAATGGTTGTCTGCGCTTGCTAGAGGACGTCTTCTGATGCTGCGAGATCCGAAGAGGGTAAGCAAGAGAGACGTCAGATTTTAGATCGATGCACCTGGGCTTTACAGTTTTAAAGGACTGCTTCTTCCACATTTTAATGGAATATTTATTTATTGAACTTGATTTTAACCACCACATTCACTTTGGCTTTTATGGATTATTTTTATATGGGATCATTTGAATCACTGCACTGTGTTTGATCATTTTTTTGTTATTGGTTTTAATAAAAGTATTTGGCACTTATGCACCAACCGCTTGCTGACTGTGTGTGTCCTCATTTGCCCGGCTCATTGCAGTCATATTTTTGGAATTTTTGCACAGTCAACGTCTGTATGGAGTTATTACATTTTTCCTGTTTGTTGTGTGTATGTTTATTTTCCTTTGAGTTACTACAGTTTTCCTTCAATGTACTAAAGACTGTATACTCAGTAATTTTAACTCTAAATTGGCAAGGTATTAGTGAGTGTTTCTTGCCATATAATACAGCCTTGCAAAAAAATGCTTCTGTAGGTAATTCTGGGTCCCAATAATAACTAATTTAGATTTAGTATGTTGTAAAATGGTTGGATTTTTTTATTTTTTTTTTTTGCATTTTGATTTGTTGCTTGTGATATTTTTCTGCCGTTACTATAGTGTAGAAGATGAGAATAAAAGTAGTTCCAAGTCTGGAGCTAAGCTAAGCCAGTCTGTCTACTGTATTAGCAAAGCAACTAAAGGCCCTATCACACTGCAAGATTTTCCCAGCGATTTTCAGTCACAGACTTCATTTACATAATCTTAGCGAATCTGTCTTATGTCTTGTGTTTTACATACCACAACATAGTAGAAAAAAGACAAAAAGGATAGAGATTGCAACTGAACTTGCAGTACCTGGAAACCATACTTCAGACAACATCTTATTGGCTATCAGAAAAGGGAGCAAGCTTGTAGTACTTTTGACATTTTAAAACAGTGCTGGAAAGTCATCATGGGGTCATTTCATTTGTCATCCTCTGCATCCTGTGTAATCTGACATTTTAAGGTGAAGAGAACAGCAACTGCAGTCGTCAGATTTGACATCCCCTCTGACTAGAAGTTGTATAATGTGACACAGGCATAAGTCTAGTATATTTAAATATTGCCAAAAAAAATTATGTTTAATTAATTCATATATCCTTTATTACCCTGTATGTACACATATACACTAATATATATATATATATATATATATATATATATATATATATATATATATATATATATATATAATGACCACAAGGGGGTGCCACTGAGCCCCAAACCTTAGACACAAAGTTACCCAACACAATTTTAAGTTCAAATACATTGTTTTTTATTTTTCACCCACACTATAAACATAAATGTTAGCTAAAAGACATCCAAATTAAATAAATTACTGCCTCCAGTTGAGTCTCGCCTGCTGCCTCCCGACTCTGATTCTCTGATGTGAGGCAGTGGGCTCCTTTTCAAGCTGGATGCAGGAATGCTTCCGGTGTCCTTGGAAGCACTTCCAGTTCACATGGAAAGTATGGAGGTCCTCTACCAACAGCACCCTCTATCGGCACCCTGGGACCAAGACAGAGTTGCCCTTCCGGATTCCCAGCATCCAAGAACCCTAGCAGGTGTCGAAACTGGGACACCACAAAGAGGAGAGGACCACTGCAACCTGCCGTATGGGGTGTGGAACTGCTCCCGGCTTCTGCTGGTCCATCAATTATCTTACTCCAGCCAGACACAAAATCATTTCCTTGTTTACCCAGCAAGATCATCTGCCTTTCATTCTGGCATCCCATCTGGGCAAGAAATTATACTCTATCCCAGCCAGGATTCCCGTCTTTCTTTATGGTCGCTTACTATATACTGTATGTATGTATGTATGTATATATATGTACATAATTTATGTGTGTGTGTTTTAAATATACTGTATTTCAGTGTGATGATATGTTACCCATAAATACGAGTGCACTTAAAAAAGTCAACTGGATATATAATTTGTCATTATTTGAATCAAAACAAAATTGAAAATAATCAACCTGTTGGTATTTTCATTTACATTGTATATTTCTTTGCAATTATAAAACAGGAGTCTAATTGGAGATATCTGTGTTTTAGAAGACATGACTGGACATATGCCAATCATTGAAATTCGAATTGTAGAATGCAAAGGTAGGACTAAAAAATGTCATTAAATAAAATGAAATTTTGTTCACTTCTTTAGCTGATGTTATCTTTAGAACAATTTGTTTTTGTACAATATTAAAAATTTACAAAAAAATCTTATTTTCTAGATGAAGGGATCGATGTAAGGATCAGAGGTCTTAAAATTAAATCATCAGGAGAGCGTGACCTGGGACTAAATGCTGATATGTTCCAATCCCCACATCTAGTTCGATATCCACGATTAGAGGGAACAGATCCAGATGTGCTTTACAGACGAGCATTTGTTATCAAGAGGTAATGGTAAAAATCTACAGAAATTTACTTATTAGAAACTTTGTTAAACTGGTGAACTGCTGAAATGATAAACAGTTTGAATTTCCTTACATTTATGGATCTTTTCAATTTTATTTCAGTGTTTATGATGAATGCCTTTAGGAAAATGCCTGTATATAAAGACAGGTATTTCTTTGTCTCATTGAGGACAGTATTTTTGTTTTTTCCTAATATTCTAAAAATATACTGTAAGTTTAAATGCAATGTATTTGTAGACGGATTTTTGGTTTAAATTATCAAAGAAAATCTATATCAAATATTTTAGAATATTTGGCAGGTCTTCAATTCATTCTTTGGTAAAGAACAAAGATTTAAAGTACTTACGACTGTCTGAAACACAAATTGGAAGACAGCAAATCTAAAAGCTAGTGTTATTATATTCTATTTTTAATTTATTTTTGATAAAGAATATTTTCCATTGGTATTTGTTTTAACTATAGGTTTGCTTTTCTGCTGGATGAATTACTCCCACATCTTGTTCCAGCTTGGGATTATACATTGGGTACCTTTAATCAGTTAAAGGTAAGAATGGACATAGTGTCCTAGTTCAAGAGAGATAGAAAGCTATTTACACAATAATTGACCAATTTGTTTGAGAACCTGAGTCAAATATAGAGGGTGTAAAATACATTTAGTAAGAACACACTGCAAAAAATAGAATAAAAATAGAAAATTCTTGGCATGAGTGTGCTCTGTAGTTGATTGGCACCATGTCCAGGACTGTTTTGTGCATTGCACTGTGCTGTCATGATAGGCTTTGTTCCCCTGCAACCCTTAATTGGATCAATCAATAATCGCACAATCAGCACCTTAGTGATATTATTGAACCTATGATAACCAAATATTATCATGTTTAGAATTCTTGAACTAGGGGAGTATACATAGCTGTATACTTTGTTAAAGACTACTGGCAGATCTCAGGTTCTTACATACTTGCTTTAAAGCAATACATTATTGCTACATAACAACATCACTTTTCGATATCTCTACTTCTGTTAAAGGAATACTCCACCCAAAAATTAATATGATAATATTAAAATATACTTTTTAATATTTTAATATGTAAAATAAGTACAATTTTTATGTTATGTTTTCATGCAGAATGGAGAGAAAAAAGTTTATAATGTAATAGTAAACAATAGTGACCAATGTTGTACAACGGCAAATGATAAGGAAATATACAGTCATATGAAAAAGTTTGGGAACCCCTCTCAGCCTGCATAATAATTTACTTTCAACAAAAAAGATAACAGTGGTATTTCTTTCATTTCCTAGGAACATCTGAGTACTGGGGTGTTTTCTGAACAAAGATTTTTAGTGAAGCAGTATTTAGTTGTATGAAATTAAATCAAATATGAAAATCTGGCTGTGCAAAAATTTGGGTACCCTGGTAATTTTGCTGATTTGAATGCATGTAACTGCTCAATACTGATTACTTGCAACACCAAATTGGTTGGATTAGCTTGTTATGCCTTGAACTTCATAGACAGGTGTGTCCAATCATGAGAAAAGGTATTTGAGGTGGTCAATTGCAAGTTGTGCTTCCCTTTGACTCTCCTCTGAAGAGTGACAGCATGGGATCCTCAAAGCAACTCTTAAAAGATCTGAAAACAAAGATTGTTCAGTATAATGGTTTAGGGCAGGGGTCGGCAACCCGCGGCTCTGGAGCCGCATGCGGCTCTTCAGCCTCCTTGTAATGGCTCCTTTTGGCCTTGACAAAAAAAAAAAAAAACATGAAAATGAATAACGGCAATTTCTTAATTTAATTTGTATATAATATATGTAATATATATAATGTTTATTTACTACTACTACTGTTATACACTTTAACATCTAATTTTTATTTTTATTTATAATTTGTCAACTAAAATATGCGTCACATCTACGTCTATAGCCCTCGCCTTTACCTGCAGGTGGCTTCTGAAGTGTGCGACCCCTGCACTAACCATGAATAAATCCCAAAAATGAAAAATCCCAGAAGAGAACAGAGAGTTTAATTCTGCGTGGATAGAAGCATTTGCCTTCACCGCCAACGACGCTGGCTTACCGGTGTGCTTAATATGTGGCGATAAATTATCGAACAACAAAAAATGTAACGTTGAAAGACATTTTCGAAACAAGCACTCAGCATTCACTGAAAAATACCCAAGTGAAGATGAGCGAAAGAGAGCAATTTCGGAACTGCAACGGAAAGCTGAACAGAGCAAACATACTTTCAAAAAGTGGATCACTTCTCCACAATCAACTACAGCTGCTAGTTTTGTGGCAGCTCAAGAGATCGTAAGGAGGGGTAAGCCGTTCACAGACGGAGAATGCATGAAAGAATCGTTCATAAAAATATCAGAGCATCTATTCTCTGACTTTAAATGTTTTGGTGTTTGAGCGCATGATGACAGTGTTTGCCAGAGATGTACAGAAAGGTACACTCTCTCACTTCCCCTCCCTGAGAGAGTTCAAAGCAGTGAACATTCACATAAATTGTGATTATTTCCACCGTACAATTATTGCAATGCAAGCTGCATTTAGAGAAAGATTCAGTGAGTTCAGAAAGAAAAAAAACACTCTCTCCTTCCCTGGACATCGACCCATCCCTGCTGAACACATCCGCATTCACAGGAGTAAGTAAGCCCGATCTAGAAATTGAACTGGCCGCATAGCGGATAAAGATTTATGGGTGTCCAAGTTCAAATGCCTGACAGCGGATCTTGAAGAAGTCGCCCGTCAGAAGGCTACTCTCGCTAAAGAGCACAAATGGAGTGATATTGAAAACCTCCCCAAACCCGACAAACTTGTTTTCAATACATGGAGTGCCATTCCCGAAACATATATGAACATGAAAAAATATGCATTTGGAGTCCTGTCCATCTTTGGCTCAACATACTTATGTGAGCAAGTTTTCTCAAGCATGAACTTCATAAAGTCCAAATATCTCTCCCACCTCACACATGAGCCTGCAGTCCTGTGTGAAGGTCAAAGTCACATCGTATAGCCCCGACATAGAACAACAACAACATTTATTTATATAGCACATTTTCATACAAAAAGTAGCTCAAAGTGCTAGAGATGATCTGCAGCGAACTTCAGAAACAGAAGTCACATTAAACAGGTGAGAACAATAGCATTTAATAGGCTAATATTTAAAAAAAAACAAAAAAACATTTATTTCAGACCCGGAGCTGATGTAGGTTTTTTTGTATGTTCAGGTGCTTCAGTTGATTGCTGGCTGAGAGGGAAACCTGAAGAGGATGAGAGCACACTGAAATGGAATTTTATGTTTACTTTTTTAAAGCTGCTAAGCTACAGCTAAATGTTTTATTTATATTAAAGTGGGCTAGTTTTTATTTTTATTTTATACAGGTATAGGAAGGACTCAAATAGGCCTGCAGAGTTCAGTTAAATTTATTTCAAAGTAGGCCTACACATGCACACTGCACTTCTGTTTGTTGTATTCCGTGGTTGTAACATGTAAAATCTAAAAAAAGATTAAAACTTTTAAAAGTTTATAAGCTGTGTTATGTTTTGCGGCTCCAGACTATTTTTCTTTGGAGGAAGAGGGGGCAAAATGGTTCTTTTGATAGTGAAGGTTGCAGACCCCTGGTTTAGGGGAAGGCTACAAAAAGCCATCTCAGAGGTTTAAACTGTCAGTTTCAACTGTAAGGAATGTAATCAGGAAATTGGAGGCCACAGGCAGAGTTGCTGTTAAACCAGGTCTGACAGGCCAAGAAAAATACAGGAGCAGCATATGTGTAGGATTGTGATTATGGTTACAGACAACCTACAGATCACCTCCAAAGACCTGCAAGAACATCTTGCTGTAGATGGTATATCTGTATATTGTTCTACAATTCAGCGCAATTTACACAAAGAACATCTATATGGCAGGGTGATGAGAAAGAAGCCCTTTCTGCACTCACAGCACAAAAAGAGTCGCTTGTTGTATGCAGATGCTCATTTAGACAAGACCAGATTCATTTTGGAACAAAGTGCTTTGGACTGATGAGACAAAAATTTAGTTATTTGGTCATAACAAAAAGTGCTTTGCATGGCGGAAGAAGAACACCACATTCCAAGAAAAACACCTGCTACCTTCTGTCAAATTTGGTGGAGGTTCCGTCATGCTGTGTGGCTAGTTCAGGGACTAGGGCCCTTGTTAAAGTCGTGGGTCGGATGAATTTAACCCAATATCAACAAATTCTTCAGGATAATGTTCAAGTATCAGTCACAAAGTTGAAGTTACGCAGGGGTTGGATATTCCAACAAGACAATGACCCAGAACACAGTTCAAAATCTACAAAGGCATTCATGCAGAGGGAGATGTACAATGTTCTGGAATGGCAGTCACAGTCCCTGACTTGAATATCATTGAAAATCTATGGGATGATTTGAAGCAGGCTGTCCATGCTCAGCAGCCATCAAATTTAACTGAATTGGTGAGATTTTGTATGGAAGAATGGTCAAAAATCCCTCCATCCAGAATCCAGACATTCATCAAAGGCTATAGGAGGCGTCTAGAGGCTGTTATATTTGCAAAAGGAGGCTCAACTAAGTATTGATGTCATGTCTCTGTTGGGGTGCCCAAATATACGCACCTGTCTAATTTTGTTATGATGCATATTGCATATTTTCTGTTAATCCAATAAACTTAATGTCACTGCTGAAATACTACTGTTTCCATAAGGCATGTCATGTATTAAAAGGAAGTTGCTACTTTGAAAGCTCAGCCAATGATAAAAAAAAATTCATATGAATTAAGAGGGATTCCCAAACTTTTTCAAATGACTGTAAGCACACGTCATAAACAAGAAACTAAAGTCTCAGAGTATTGGCTTTTTGAAATTAATGAGAGGGAGAGGTGGGTCTTCAATAAAAAAAAAAAAAATCAGTCCTCGGAGTCATTAGCTTCTTCTTTATGGTGTATGCTGATAATTCCGGAAGTATCTATTTAACAATACTTTAGTTAAAAAGGTTGTATTTTGTGCATTCAGTTGGATAACTTGTGGATAGTGGATTATGCAACACAAGTAATGTGAGATTTTCTTTTCTTTGTTCACATATTTTTCCATTGTACAGCATTGATCACTATTGGCTAATATATCATTTTTCTTCTTCATTCTGTGAAAACATGAGATTAAACGTTTTTCGAGGCCACCACTACAAACTACATGGTTTAACTTACATATAAAAATTTTTATTTTAGAGTGGAGTACTCCTTTAATGGGAGACTGTCCTCCTTTCCTTCTGAATCATTGTAATGATAAAGTAATGTTCAGGGAACTCCTTCATTAGACTTATGAATATATCCATTGTGGGTTGTAGTAATTTGTTTCCCAAGGAGCATGATTTCTTAAACTGTGGTGAGAAAACACACAGACAATTTAAGCGTTTTGTAAGAGACTGCCCTTCCCTGTGTTCCCTTAATTACTTTACCTATGTCAGTGGACTAGATAGATAGATAGATAGATAGACTAGTGCTCCTATATGGGAGAAAATATTGTCACGTACCCTCTATTCGGTTTAAAGTTGAGACACTGGTAACTATCTTTTAGGCTTAAGCAGTACCTCTTACCAGTTTTCACTAATTAAGCATTTCATAAATGATCTTCTTAGGTCAAAATATATACTTGTAATATGTTATCCCATGTCAGTAGCTCATATTAATAAAAGAATCCTGAACTTGTCTTTCAGTATGTCAAGCAGTTTTTGCTTTTATCAAAAAGGCGTGCTGCCTTGATTATGCAGTGCCTGAAAAACTCTGAGACAAGCAAGCCAAATTTCATGCCAAGACTCTACATAAACCGTCGTCTAGCAATGGAACATCGAGACAACCCATCTCTTGATCCCAGCTGTAAAAATTCTGTTTTTAGTCAGGTACTATCTCTTGCTATTATTAAACTGCTGCAACTAATTTGATCTGTACTACTATTTGATTATTTATTTGCTCAAATTGATTTGGGTCTGCTAAAAGTTTAAACACACCCAAGAGAATGAAAAGGAAAAGATAATGTAAGCATTCTGTCTTTTAGGAAACAAAGGAAATCTGCTTAATTTTAGCGTAGGTAATTATTTGCCATTGTATAATGGGTTTACTGTTACAAATCTGGACTAATCAAGTGGTCCAAAGCTGTAGTCTAAGAATTTAATAATGGTATCTGTCAGGTTTAGTCAGCCAAAGATTAGCAAACTTGGAAGTAAAGTTTAAGGTGTTTAAAATGTCGTATGCCTTGTAGCAGTCTCTGTCTTTTGAGTTCACAACATATTATATTGTTGAGAATATACTGCTGAGTAAAATATAAGTCATAAATTTATTTTTAAAATTTTTGTTTTAGATATGTTGTGATTCATTATAGTTCAGTTAGGTTTAAGTTTGTGTTCAAGTGGACCACTAACTTGAACAGCAAATGCAGCACCTGTAAATGTTGGCATATCATTCACTTCTTTTCCCCACCAGTTATCCACCAAATATGCTGGCTTCTGGGTTCTGCTTTTGGGATGTACATTTTCAGTAGTGCTGGGCGGTATGACCAAAATTCTATATCACGGTATTTTTCAAAATTATACCAGTTTCACGGTATTCAACTGTATTTTTTTCCCATGCAGTAGACTGGCTAACAGTAACCTATTCCACTGTCATGAGAATTGTACATTGTACAAAAAAATATTTTAATGTGCACACAAGTATTAATAAAGGTTTACATGGCCCCATAAAGTGATAGTTTTCAAGAGAGTGGCACTAATGAAGGGAGGGAATCACATTGCATGACAGATGCAGTCAAAATACAGAACCTTTTTATTAAACAAAGTTTACAAACAATTTAAACTAAAATTTTGACAACATATTTTCAACCATCCAAAGAGGCATTTAGACTTAGTAAAATATCCAGAGGTGCTTGTCAAAAGTTGTATTGCACTGAACATGTCTTAGAAAAGGAATAAATAGTAAATATTTTTTGTAAACCAACTACACTTTCTGTTAATGTTAACAATCTCTGTCCACTGACACGTTAAAGTCACTTTTTAAACAACTTTACCATCATTAACTGCATAATATTTAAACTAATAAATAATAATAAAATAAATAATAGTGCAACTTCTAGTAATAATACTATTACTTCAAGCCCAGGTGCATTACACAGTATTCACCAAATAAAAATAAAATAAAACAAGTGCAATTTGGTGATGACATCTTTACCAACTGAACCATCATTAAGGAAAATTGCATTAAATGGACCTTGCTTCAAGCTAAGTTATATACATAAAAAATAAAACTTGCACTTACAATGCTATTTGTGGTATAGCCCTACGGAAGCGTATTAGGGCCATGGTGAAGAAAAAAAAAAAAACTATATGTCAAGAATAAAGTCGACATGTTGACTTTATTCTCAACATTTCCACTTTATTCTTGCCGGTTTTTTCGAGATTAAAGTCCACATTTCCACTTTATTCTCATAGTTCTCATTAAAGTAGAATGTCGTAAACTAAACTTCATCCTAAAATCAATGTTTAATTTACTAGATTTTTTCAAACTCCGTCATAACTATTGTAGCACATTAAATGCTGTGTGTTAAGTGTTCCCCGACCCAACTGTTAATTGCTACGCGCTTCTTAAACTGACTTCCCCTGCACTAAGAGGAGGCACAGACAGCTATCACCGCACAGAATACATTCACTTCATGATATTCCTGCTCTCTGAAAATTTAGAATGCTAAGGTAAATACTTGATATCATTTTCATGATGAAATGCCTTAAAGCAGGTATTAAACATGCACGGTAGTGTGGCGGTAGTGCTGCTCCCTCGCAGTAAGTGTAGAGAACTTTATGGCAGGTGTGACGAGGCTCCAAAAAACTGGATGTATGAATGGGTATCGAACAGGTTTAACTTAAATATTGTGCAAATGTTGGATTCGTGATCTGGTGGTCGGAGACACGAACACAGAATTTAATGGATATTCTTCTGAGCGGACTTTCTTTATTGCATGCGTGCTGTCTCTGTCTGACGTAACAAACCCCCAGTTCCTATCCTTCCTTTTTCTTTCTCCACATAACCAATCACCACACGATAAACGTTTTTGTGAAATTAAAACTAGTTATAAACTTAGACCACAGAGTGTTCAGAACTTCAAAAAAATCTTCGTTATACATGTTTAATTATGCCAACCATTCAGGGTTGCGCCCATCCCAGCAAGCATTGTGTGTGAGGCAGGAGCAGATCCTGAACGTGGCGCCAGCACATCGCAGGGTGAATACAAGCAATACATACACTGGGAGGGTCAATATAGCATAACAAAACCCCACATCCTACATGACTTTGAAAGGAAACTGAAGCACGCTGAGTAAACCCACCAGAAAAACATACAAATTCAAGGCAGGGAACACCCAGGACCCCCTTGCTGCGAGGCAACAGTGTCACCTCCAAGCCACCGTGCCCCCACATGATTAATACATGTTTTAATGTTTTAATTTATCTTAGCATTCTTAATGTTCAGAGAGCAAGAATATCATGAAATTAATGTATTCTGTGTGCTGCCTGCGCCTCCTCTTAGTGCAAGAGGAAGTCAGTTTAAGAAGCACGTAGCAATTAACATGGCTCCGGGAACACTTAACACAAAGCATTTAATGTGTTACATAACTTATGATGGGTTTTGAGAAAATCTAGTAAATTAAATATTCATTTTAAGATTAAGTTTAGTTTACGATGTTCTACTTTAATGACAAATTACGATAATAAAGTCGACATAAATGGCAAGAATAAAGTAGAAATGTCGAGAATAAAGTCAACATGTCGACTTTATTCTTGTCATAAGCATCAAGATTAAAGTGGAAATGTCAAGAATAAAGTCAACATGTCGTCACACCATTACGCAGTACCCAGGTACATTACACAGTATTGAAAAAAAATAAAACAAGTACAAATTGGCTTGCAGTATTATCCAGTAGTATAGAAACAGTATTGACACATTTGAACATAATGGTCCACATCCAACCTTTTAAAACTAAACTATCTCCAGACAACAGACACGGCTCCTTTTTTCGTCAAAAGTTCTGTGTCATCATGTTCAATTTTATTGTCTGCTGTAGCTTCAGTTTTGGAATGTTCTCTGCCCATTTTCACCATTCAATACCTCCACTAACGCATGTACTCTGTTGTATGCGTGTTTAGCGGTGCAGCAGTGAAAAAGGTCCCTCCTTAAACAGTTTGCCGCTGCGCCACGTTCTGCGTTGTTTAGGCTATTTAAACTGGTGTTGCGGTATAGGAAAAATCCATATCATAACAAAAATAAAAAACAGTTTTTGGTATGAACCAGTATACTGCCCAGCACTAATTTTCATATAATGTGTACATTTAATTGAAATCCTTTCTTTTAAAGTGGAACTGATTGGAACTTAAACTGTCTTTTAAATATTTGTGAGGGCAGAGTTCTCTAATCTGTGAGACCTTCTTCCAGATGAAGAGGAACACTCTATATCTTAAATACAGAAAGAGTAAACAGAAAAAAAATAATTAACAAGTGGTTATTGCAAAGTTATTTTCATACTTACAGTAAAAAAAAATATTTCTACTAAGGAGTATCTGTTAGGCTATGCATTGTGTGTTGACTATACTGAAACTTTCGAGCATCTGTTTAAGTAAATCTATTTTGTTGTTAATGTACTCTATTGCACTCTAGTATACATTCAGTATGATATGTAAATATCAGTTTTATTTGTTTTTTGATTACTACAGTCATTTAAATTAAATCAGTTTTACCATTGGTTTTGCACTTCTTTCAGTTATGTTAATCTCCTTATTTCAACCAGGTGTATGAGGGTCTGAAGCCTACTGATAAATATGAAAAGACTCTTGATTACAGGTATTTTTGTAGGTGCTTCACACTAACCTCACAACATTACATATTCTAATTCAGAATCAGAATGATAAACTCATTTATGTTTAATTTCTAGATGGCCTGTGCGGTATGACCAGTGGTGGGAGTGCAAGTTTATTTCAGAAGGAATCATTGACCAAGGTATTTTAATTTGAAGTGATTGATAAAAGAATTATCATTCTCATCTTTTATACGTGCTGACGAAGGTTCATGTAAATTGAGCATTTACTATACAAATAGTGTGGCCACCAGGGGGTGCTCTGCTCCCCATACCTGACATGGACACAAGTTTAGCACAACACACACTTTTTATATTTACAGGGGAAGCAAGTAGCAAAGCACAAATAATACTTTCCACGGCACTTTTTCTTCCTTGGTCTGACCTTCCACTTCCACTCCTCTCAGCAAGCTTTGTCTCCCTTCCTCCCGACCCTGGCTCCCTGAATGAAGTGAAGCGGCTCCTTTTATAGAGCCAACTGGAAGTGCTCCAGGTATCCCATAGTCCAGCAGCACTTCTGGGTGTGGTAGAAGTGATGCAATAAAGGGCTCTGCATTTCATACTGTACCTCCTGGCAGCACCCACAGGACCCAATTTCAATTCAATTTCAACACCAAACTTCAATTTCCATGAAGTCCTGTGGGAGTCCATCGTGCTGGAGCAACCCCAGGGGGGCTGCCCTGTAGAGTTCCAGGGGAGATAATACCCAGAGCATGCTCTCTTCCCTGGTCCTTCTACTGCAGGGTGGTTACAGTATAAGATTGTATAGCGTCTTTCATGTAAACAGTTAGGGGCCTTTATTTATTTATTTTTACTTTTAACAGCATATTTCCATTGCATTCTGATTTTTTCTTTCCTTTGATAGCAATATTTTTCGTGAAATTTTTGTCAGTTTTATTTTACATTTTATATATCATGAAGTGAAGATCAGTTCTGGGCAGGAGTCCCATCTTTGAAGATTTGTCTTGTTCTTATTGTGTTGGAAAAAGTGATACTTTTCAGGTGCTCACGTTCCTTTCCACAGTCCACAGATTTTGCTTTCTGGTTGATAGACAAATCTCTTTCCTGATGTGCCACTGTGTTTTTGTACCTGTATTGAATTATTATCCAGTTCAGAGCAGGTTCCTCCTTTGTACTTTTTTCTGCTTAGTTAAGCTCCTGGTCTTTGTAACACGAGGAGGATAAGTATGTTAGAAAAAAATAGATATATTGTTTTTATTACTTACTAGATAATAACATTTTGATTGCAATTAATTATCTTTTATTATTAAAGTAGAAGCAATAGGACTAATATTTTTTTCCCCCTAATAACTCTTAGGTGGTGGTTTTCGGGACAGCCTGGCTGACATGTCTGAGGAGCTATGTCCAAGTTCTGCTGAGTGCCCTGTGCCTTTACCATTTTTCACTCGAACATCTAACCAGGTAACCTGATCATATCTGTGGTTTGTAGTTTCAAAATGTGTATGCAGTGCTTAAAATTCGATAATTGGTGGTTCACCCTTAGCCTTTGTTGACAAAGCATTTCAAGGATGAGCCCAGTAAGGGCTGTATTCTTCCATCTTTCCACTTCCACGTCAGCTCCATGCAGCTCAGCCACTACTGTGCCCAGCCTCGTACTCACTGATCACTTAAACTTTTTGTTCAGTTTTCCTGCTTTCTCTTTCATTATTCATTATTTGTACATAGCCATTTATAATATGCATACATGTGTAACAGTACAAGCCTGCTAAGCCTTATGTCACCTTTGTGAAGTTGGCAGCATTAGCAGTTACTTGGGCTGAAGGAGTGTTCCTTTAGCTCAATTTCCTAAGACATTACTTTCCTGCATGGGCTGGTTGGTGCTGAACAGAAACCGTGTGTTTAGGTTCATCTTAGGAAGCAACTTTGTTGAACCATCTGGCAATACCTTCACGGGTATGTGCTTGAGCATTTCTTCATTTGATTTTAAGCGGAAGGTGTTTTTCCCATAAGGTTAAAACCTGTTGTACAACATTTAACATGCTGTATGGCGTGCTCATTCAGTTGTATAAGAAATTTCCCACAGTAAGGTTATGCCACTAAAATAATTGTATGTAGATTTTTTTGCTTCATTTTACCATTTGTAATTTGCGAAAAATTACTTTGTGGCAGTGTTTTTGACAGAGTTCAGTACATTTTCCTTTGAAGTAATTTTTACATTAATATCACCATTTTGCCTAGCTTCATTTATACAATAGACAGTTAAGAATAATTGTGAAAGAAGATGTCAAAGATAATATAAAGTATACTTATGTTTCTCCAATGCTCTTAAAATCGGACTAATTTTTATTTTCTTTGCAGTGTGCTGGAGAAGGGCGAGATCGGTATGTCCCAAACCCCTCATGCAAGGAGTTTCACAAATACGAGTGGATTGGACAGCTAATGGGAGCAGCGCTTAGGGGAAAGGAATTTCTAGTAAGTGAACAGGAGATACGTGATTTTTTTTTTTTTTTTTTTTTTGCAACGAGACTGAATCAAAGCAATATACACGGGTGGGCAAAAGAACGTTTACAGTTCTGAATACACAAAACACAGAGATTATTCTTGTATTATTATTTATTTATTAATTACTGTATTATTTGTCTTCTTCTTCTTCATTATTATTATTATTTTGCATCCTTACTTATGATTATCGTTTAGGTAAAGTGTAAATAATGAAGGCAGGTAATTTGAGCACGTACAAGATTGTATCTGGGTGCACCTAAAGTTAATAAAGCTATGGAATTAATAAAGCTATTATAATACCGGGTAATCATAACCTGCATGCCTTTTTCCATCCGAGCAACTGTAAACCTACTTTTGCCCAACCCTGTGTGTGTGTAAATTATCAAAGGGATGTCCTGTGACCCAAATTCACAACAACCCCCCCTACAAGGAGGGTATCCTTGCAACATATAATGTTGAAACTATAATGCAATCAGTTCAAGACCAAAAGCAAGAAATGAGTTTCCTTATACTATTTCCAAATTGGGCTAAACCATTTTAATAAGCATTTATGTACTGTATATTAATAAATTTTTTTAATATCAGAACAATTACAGAAAATTTAAATTTTCCGATGTACATTCCTAATAAAATTCTAACTAAGCGACTTTCCAAAAGCAGTGCTTTTTCCTATTCTTATCTGCTTACTCTGTGCTGCTGAAATTTCAAGAAAGCTTCTTCCCATTAAAAAAAAATAAAATGAAGTGATAATTAATCATGACTTTTACCTCATTAGCCTTCATCCCCAGCCTACCATCCATCCAACAAAATGTACATCTGTATTAGCCCAAAAGGTTAAGATGCACCCTTTCTCTAAAACATTTTCAACACATACAGTATAATCTGGGAAAGCTAAGCAATTTTAAGCTAAATTAAAGAAGAGAAACCTTAGCCTTATCATTTACTGAATTGTTTGAAAGGATATGGTTTGTAAAGGTGTACATCTGCATTAGTCATTTAAACAACCAATTCAGTGGCTAGAACATAAGTGAGGTAAAGTGAGTTGTTCCAGAGGCCTGAGCAACAAATTTATTTATTTACAAACTTACTTATTGATGTATGTCTTTTTTACAATACTGGTATTCATTTTTTCAGTATAGTTTCTATGATGCCTTTTAGGTACTGGCCCTGCCTGGAATTGTGTGGAAAAGGTTGACAGGGGAAACAGTGAGCTGGAACAAGGATTTCCCTGCAGTTGATTCTGTTCTGGTGAGAAATGCAGTATTTACAGCTGGAAAGCATTTATATTTGAAAACTTTCTAAAGATGTCATGCAGTGTAACAAGACATTTTGTTTACTAATTAAAATTTCTGACATTTTTGTTTGTAATATGTGTAATAATAATGATAATTATTCAAGATTATATACATATTCAGGTACCTCTGAAAATGAAGACATATTGTTTTCCCAAAGTAAGCTCAGTGTTATGTTTGGCATACTGTGGCACACATAACATATTGTATATATTTTAATTCTTATAGACAGTCTGCATTTGTGTGGCTCTTGTTTTTGAAAAAGTGCTATGTTTAAGCTTTACCTTAATACAACTCCAACTGGGACTTGTGAGAACTGAAAATACATTTATAGAAACAGAGGAAAAACAAGAAAATGACATGTTTTGTCAGAAATAGAAAGCAATTGGGAGAAATTAACAAAATAACGTTTATGCTTTTGGAACCTACCAATAGCAAATGGGAAATTTAACTAAAGTATAGTCTTAAGTTATTTGACTGAGTTTATGGTAAAACATGAAAACACAAAAAATAGAATTAAAAACACCACAGGACCTCTAGTGATCATGTGTCTTTGGATTTAAAAAGTTTAGAGCATAATTGTAAAATCTTCTAAACAGGCAGTGTGTTTAAAGTATTTTATTTTTTATATACAAAAGCATTGACACATATTGCCCCCACTGCAAACCTTTCATAATAATTATACACTGAGTGCAAAGTATAGTGGTTAAGCAATGCATTTTCAGCAGCCTTTCTCTTTCTCTACAGCAAAGGTAAAAGGACAGAAGATTGCAAATAATTAGGAACACTGAAAAAAGCTGCAAGTTTAATTTGTAGACCTTTTCATTTTTAAAATTACTATTGTGTTATTACAAATACTTGCATAATCAAATTTCAAATATTGTAATAGCCAGCAATATGGCCATTATTAAAATCTGATTAAAGACAAATCACTTAAAATGCAGAGTCTGAATATTTTCCTAGTGTTTGTGTGAGTTTCTCACTGGGTAATTCAGTTTTCCTTCTACATCTTAAAGATGAGCACATTTGATTAATTAGCACCTCTAAACTGAACCTGTATGTGTGTCTGGCGGTGTCCATGAGTGTGCAGTACAGTATACTAGTATTTCATAGAAGAATTAAGCAGGTATAGGAAATTGACAAATGTTTGAAATCATAATTATAATTATGTGTTTTCTACAGCACTAATATTCTCCTGAAAGGCAGTATTTAAAGTTGATTTACTGTATAGTTCCTGATGGTACAGTAAAGTAAAAGTCTAAAATAAAATAACACAACATGAAAACGTTTGGAGTATTGTTGAAAATTTTCTATATTTCCATCAAGGTAAAATTGTTGGAGTCCATGGAAAGCATGGATAAGGAAACCTTTGAGTTCAAGTTCGGTGAGGAGTTAACATACACTACACAACTGAGTGATGGAAGAGTGGTTGATCTAAAGCCTGGAGGAGAGACTATGGTAGTACAATATGAGGACCGAAAGGAATTTATCCAGTTGGTGCAGAAAGCACGACTAGAAGAAAGCTGTGAACAGGTGCACTTTGAATAAAAGCAGAAATATATTAAAATATTATAACTTTATAATATGCAGAAATAATAATGAGACCAGTATGTTTGTAAACCATTTATCTTTTGCCTTGGCTTGTGCAGCTGCAGATTGAAATTCTTTGTGGCTCTTATCATCAATTTGAACATTAATTTTCATCAACAGTGTATCAGTGTTCATAATTTACAGTATCATTACATCTGTAAAGTAGACTTTCTTTCAGCTTGCCAATATTTAATATACTCTGCCTGCTTAGTATTTAAATGCATGTGGAAACATTTTTAATGAATTTTTCCAAAACCTAAATTCAAGAGAATTTTTAAAATCAGATTTTAGTGAAATGAGACAGTAGTCTAAAGTATTTTCTGGCATTCAGTTCAATGGAGATTTTGATTAAATTGTCTATAGGAAGTAAATGTACCCTTTCAAATTCATTATTTTTAGCCTGGCTTCGATTAAAGGTAAAGTAAATTAAGTTTTATTTGCACATTGTAACACAAAGAGTGCAACTGAAAAGGAAGTGCTTCAATTTTAACAAAAAATGTTTTAAAAATAAAGTAGTACTATTTCTGTATAGAGTAGCTTAAGATTCCAACCATTGTATTCTCTGTCCTAGTTAACCATTACATGAAAACTGTTGTGTACTGCTACAGCCCTGTGTCAAGTACTAAACAAAAGGGATCCCGTAGTTTTGATATTTCATTTTTCAAATGCATTTTAACATTATTAGAAAAAAGCTTTTGTCATGAGATATACTTTATATTGTACTCACTGAACAGCCTTTGACACAGAGATCAGATTTTTTGTTATCCAAATTGAGAGGATAGACTTTGTGGTGCTTTAGTTTTTATTTTAAAGAAACTTAATCCATTTAAAACTTTTATATCTTCTTCTGATCTGTCTTTCCAGAACTTTTTCCAGAGGCTATTTAAAAGATACTTGTTAAACACTGACTGTTTATTTTAAGTTGCACTGCCTAATGGATGAGTCATATATATGGGAAACTCAGATTTTATTCTGAAATAATATATAGTCCCTACATCTGATAATAAGTAGAGGGCCAATTATACTTTTAAGTGGCTAAGAAGGCAGTTGGTTGGTTGATTTTTTTAGTATGTTATCCCCTAGCATAGTTACAAATTTATGATCATTGTGTACTTTCCCAAAGATGTATATTATAACTATGTCTAAGACAAGTATGTATATTTTTAGTCTTAGGCTTTTAGGGCAAAAGATTGAGTAGTAAGGAGTATATGTAGACTTTCTTTAAGCTTAAACCTATAAATATAGGCTAATGTACATTTTCTTCAATAAATTATTTTCATAAATGCCCCTGTGCATTAGAATAAAATAAAATGTTACTAGGAAGAAATATCCTTTAGTAATTGACTACCAAATCACCTAGAGAATGTGTTTTCTTTAGTATTGTTGGATCACAAATTCTTAATCATATATTCATTTCAAGATTGCAGCAATACAGCGTGGTCTAATGAAAGTTGTCCCACAAGCTGTCCTTGACCTCTTGACCTGGCAGGAGTTGGAGAAGAAAGTATGCGGAGACCCAGAAATTACAGTTGAAGCCTTAAAGCGCTTGAGTAAGTGAGCAAGTCAACAGAGTCATTCAAGATTTTCAGTGTAAAGTGAAAGGAATATCTGTTGAACTTGGTGAAACATCAACATTGACATTATCAACTAACAATTTAATGCGCAGTTCTGTTTGAACTTTTTTTCCTCATTATACTTTAACTGTTATGCAAGGGTATGGTTAATAAATAAGGTTGTAAACCTCTGTTATACATAGTATATCCTTATGATAAAATGTCAAATATTGTAAAGAGAATAACACCTCAGATTTTCTTGTAGCACGATATGAAGATTTGGGACAGACAGATGCAAGAGTCCAGTATCTCTGGGAGGCACTAACAAATTTCACAAATGGTTAGTATGGAATGGGTATTGGTGAATTAGAACCATATTGGAAAACTTAGTAATTTAATTTTTTTATATATAACATATATAAAATATGTGTGTAGTGCTTTATTTATTTATTTATTTATTTATATATATATATATATATATATATATATATATATATATATATATATATATATATATATATATATACAGTGGTGTGAAAAACTATTTGCCCCCTTCCTGATTTCTTATTCTTTTGCATGTTTGTCACACAAAATGTTTCTGATCATCAAACACATTTAACCATTAGTCAAATATAACACAAGTAAACACAAAATGCAGTTTGTAAATGGTGGTTTTTATTATTTAGGGAGAAAAAAAAATCCAAACCTACATGGCCCTGTGTGAAAAAGTAATTGCCCCCTGAACCTAATAACTGGTTGGGCCACCCTTAGCAGCAATAACTGCAATCAAGCATTTGCGATAACTTGCAATGAGTCTTTTACAGCGCTCTGGAGGAATTTTGGCCCACTCATCTTTGCAAAATTGTTGTGATTCAGCTTTATTTGAGGGTTTTCTAGCATGAACCGCCTTTTTAAGGTCATGCCATAGCATCTCAATTGGATTCAGGTCAGGACTTTGACTAGGCCACTCCAAAGTCTTCATTTTGTTTTTCTTCAGCCATTCAGAGGTGGATTTGCTGGTGTGTTTTGGGTCATTGTCCTGTTGTAGCACCCAAGATCGCTTCAGCTTGAGTTGACGAACAGATGGCCGGACATTCTCCTTCAGGATTTTTTGGTAGACAGTAGAATTCATGGTTCCATCTATCACAGCAAGCCTTCCAGGTCCTGAAGCAGCAAAACAACCCCAGACCATCACACTACCACCACCATATTTTACTGTTGGTATGATGTTCTTTTTCTGAAATGCTGTGTTCCTTTTACGCCAGATGTAACAGGACATTTGCCTTCCAAAAAGTTCAACTTTTGTCTCATCAGTCCACAAGGTATTTTCCCAAAAGTCTTGGCAATCATTGAGATGTTTCTTAGCAAAATTGAGACGAGCCCTAATGTTCTTTTTGCTTAACAGTGGTTTGCGTCTTGGAAATCTGCCATGCAGGCCGTTTTTGCCCAGTCTCTTTCTTATGGTGGAGTCGTGAACACTGACCTTAATTGAGGCAAGTGAGGCCTGCAGTTCTTTAGATGTTGTCCTGGGGTCTTTTGTGACCTCTTGGATGAGTCGTCTCTGCGCTCTTGGGGTAATTTTGGTCGGCCGGCCACTCCTGGGAAGGTTCACCACTGTTCCATGTTTTTGCCATTTGTGGATAATGGCTCTCACTGTGGTTCGCTGGAGTCGCAAAGCTTTAGAAATGGCTTTATAACCTTTACCAGACTGATAGATCTCAATTACTTCTGTTCTCATTTGTTCCTGAATTTCTTTGGATCTTAGCATGATGTCTAGCTTTTGAGGTGCTTTTGGTCTACTTCTCTGTGTCAGGCAGCTCCTATTTAAGTGATTTCTTGATTGAAACAGGTGTGGCAGTAATCAGGCCTGGGGGTGGCTACGGAAATTGAACTCAGGTGTTATACACCACAGTTAGGTTGTTTTTTAACAAGGGGGCAATTACTTTTTCACACAGGGCCATGTAGGTTTGGATTTTTTTTCTCCCTAAATAATAAAAACCATCATTTAAAAACTGCATTTTGTGTTTACTTGTGTTATATTTGACTAATGGTTAAATGTGTTTGATGATCAGAAACATTTTGTGTGACAAACATGCAAAAGAATAAGAAATCAGGAAGGGGGCAAATAGTTTTTCACACCACTGTATATAAATATATATATATACACAGTGGGGCAAAAAAGTATTTAGTCAGCCATCAATTGTGCAAGTTCTCCCACTTAAAAAGATGAGAGGGGCCTGTAATTTTCATCATAAGTGTACCTCAACTATGAGAGACAAAATGAGAAAAAAAAATCCAGAAAATCACATTGTCTGATCTTTGAAGAATTTATTTGCAAATTATGGTGGAAAAAAAGTACTTGGTCAATAACAAAAGTTCATCTCAATACTTTGTTATATACCCTTTGTTGGCAATGACAGAGGTCAAACGTTTTCTGTAAGTCTTCACAAGGTTTTCACACACTGTTGCTGGTATTTTAGCCCATTCCTCCATGCAGATCTCCTCTAGAGCAGTGATGTTTTGGGGCTGTCGCTGAGCAACACGGACTTTCAACTCCCTCCAAAGATTTTCTATGGGGTTGAGATCTGGAGACTGGCTAGGCCACTCCAGGACCTTGAAATGCTTCTTATGAAGCCACTCCTTCATTACCCGGGCGGTGTGTTTGGGATCATTGTCATGCTGAAACACCCAGCCACGTTTCATCTTCAATGCCCTTGCTGATGGAAGGAGGTTTTCACTCAAAATCTGACGATACATGGCCCCATTCATTCTTTCCTTTACACGGATCAGTCGTCCTGGTCCCTTTGCAGAAAAACAGCCCCAAAGCATGATGTTTCCACCCCCATGCTTTACAGTAGGTATGGTGTTCTTTGGATGCAACTCAGCATTCTTTCTCCTCCAAACACGACGAGTAGAGTTTTTACCAAAAAGTTCTATTTTGGTTTCATTCCTCTTCTGGATCATCCAAATGCTCTCTAGCAAACTTCAGACGGGCCTGCACATGTACTGGCTTAAGCAGGGGGACACGTCTGGCACTGCAGAATTTGTGTCCCTGGCGGAGTAGTATGTTACTGATGGTAGCCTTTGTTACTTTGGTCCCAGCTCTCTGCAGGTCATTCACTAGGTCCCCCCGTATGGTTCTGGGATTTTTGCTCACTGTTCTTGTGATCATTTTGACCCCACGGGGTGAGATCTTGCATGGAGCCCCAGATCAAGGGAGATTATCAGTGGTCTTGTATGTCTTCCATTTTCTAATAATTGCTCCCACACTTCATTTCTTCACACCAAGCTGCTTACCTATTGCAGATTCAGTCTTCCCAGCCTGGTGCAGGTCTACAATTTTGTTTCTGGTGTCCTCTGACAGCTCTTTGGTCTTGGCCATAGTGGAGTTTGGAGTGTGACTGTTTGAGGTTGTGGACAGGTGTCTTTTATATTGATAACAAGTTCAAACAGGTGCCATTAATACAGGTAACGAGTGGAAGACAGAGGAGCCTCTTACAGAAGAAGTTACAGGTCTGTGAGAGCCAGAAATCTTACTTGTTTGTAGTTCACCAAATACTTATTTTCCACCATAATTTGCAAATAAATTCTTTAAAAATCAGACAATGTGATTTTCTGGATTTTTTTTCTCATTTTGTCTCTCATAGTTGAGGTATACCTATGATGAAAATTACAGGCCTCTCTCATCTTTTTAAGTGGGAGAACTTGCACAATTGGTGGCTGACTAAATACTTTTTTGCCCCACTGTACATATATATATATATATATATATATATATATATATATATATATATATATATATATATATATATAGTGTGTGTGTGTGTGTATAATTATTTGTATAATGCTGTATTTTGGCTAAGCAAAAGAAAATCTCAGTCACAGAAAAGAACATTAGTATAGTATTGTAGTAAAAAAAAATATACAGAACAACAGTAAATTACCATAACAATATATGAATTGTACGCACGCAACAGAATGTAAACGTGCAATTACCTGTAAATAATTATTATATGTATTTAAAATAATTACCAATGAAGTCATAGCTAATGCAACTTCCGCTGTTTTTTGATTTTTTTTTTTTCAGAGGATCGCAGTCGCTTCTTGAGATTTGTGACAGGAAGAAGCCGTCTCCCTGCTCCAATCTATATATTCCCTGACAAACAAGGGTGAGTTAGTAATAAAAGTAAGTGGACATTTTAGTTCTTTTATCAAAAGTACAGTATGCTTCTTTACAAGCACAGTACTACTGACTGAAAAATATGAACTGTCACAAACCCTTTCCAATTCCTTCGATTCTTAATGTACATGTTCAAATTTGTCCAGAGACAGAAAGGCTACTGTCCATGGTGGCACAGTTGATTACTAGGCAATGGTTATACTAATAAAGAAAATCTTTGTCATTGAGCCCTTTTACAGTGTACTTATTTTGTTCATATCTTTGTTATTTTGTCAGTTATAGTGTAATTAATTTTATGTTAAGAGTCTTGTGGTAATCTCTGCTGTAAAATTGTTTTGAACTAGTGCTAGTTTTACTCTCATACTTCAGTGTTTTGTGTTGTTTTCTTTCAGAAATGAGACCTCAGATGCACTTCCTCAGTCATCTACCTGCTCAAGCACTTTGTTTCTACCAAATTATCCAAGGTGTGCCTCATTTTTCAGTTCAAAATGTTTAGCAGATCCATTTAGATGGTTCCTCAGGAAAATGGAACAGAGAAGATTATAGCCCCATTAAAAGATGATGTTTTTTATTAAAAGCAGTTACTTAATAATGAATATATATAAAGGTAAAAATGCTAGCAGTTTAGCTGATGAGTTGTTGACTCCGTTATTATTTGTGCCTTATGATGAATCACCTTTTGAATAATAAAAAAGATTTAAAATTCTCATGTCCTTTAAAGGTCAGGACAGCAGTAAGTCTTTCTGAATCTCAAAAATGAAGCGTAAGTCACTTTATTATAAAGCTATAGAAAACAAGCTGGATCAAGCCATCTGATTAAACAAAAATTGATATATTTTTTTTTTTAATTTAAGAAATTGTTTAGAACAAAGGCCTGCAAATACTCGATTTGACACAAGCCAGGAAACCAATCCAGAACTCTTTGGTTCATTTTAGCAGTTATCCTATCATACATAACTTTGTGATGTGTTTCAACACTGAAAATATAATCTGTAAATAGGCAGTGGCCAGGGTAGAAATCAAACTGTGGTCCTTGAAGAAGTGAGGCAACAGCAGCAACCCCACTGTGCCACATTTGAACAACCGAGTTATAAATGTTGTTGAGAAATTCCCGCATCCAGTGACCACAGAGTACATTCAGTTTCTATTGGTTTATTTTTTGTTGCAATATTCAATAGAATAACAAAGGAAGTAGTCAGAGCATCTTAGTGGCAGAATAAACATATTTGTTGCAGACTTCATAACCATGATAAAGATGGAATGAAAAAATATTTTGTGTTTCATCTAAGATAGGAATGTTATCTGTGGAGTACCTGCAAAACAGTTGTCCCTTGTTGGTGTGAGGGTACTTTTTATTAAAAGGGACTGACAATGATGTCATAACAAATACACTGCTTTTTTATTTGATGATTGAATTTTTTACTATTTGTGAAGAAAAATAATTAGTGCCATTAACCACCACCACACTTGTCTAAATAGTTATGTTGTTCTCTTTCTTGCAGTGCTAAAGTCTGCGAAGAGAAGCTTCGGTATGCAGCATACAATTGTGTTGCAATAGATACGGATATGAGTCCCTGGGAGGAATAATCTCATCTGGATAGCTGCAATGTCAATTGTATCAAAGTATTATCTGTTTTTTTATGCACCTTCTGTATTTATAAATCAAGATAAGAAATACCAAGCATTGTTGCTAATGAAACTTCTATATATTAGAAACTGAATTCTTGTATCGTCCTTGTGTTTTTAAATGAAACCAAGAACTGTGATGATATCACTTTATCATAACCTACATAAATACTTTGGTCCAAAAAAAAAAAATCACGCTCACAAGAACGAATTTGCAAAAACTGGTAATACTAGTAATTTGAATCTTTTCATATATGATACATATAAAAAGCTAAAAACGTTTAGCTGGTGATTAACTACGGTACTCCTTTCCTGTGATAAATCCACACACAGAATGTTTTATGTATATTTGATTTCTTGACAATTATAATTTTATGATCTCTTCTGCATAACAAAATAAGGAATTCAGTAGATGAGAGAAGACCATTCAGTTTATTAAGCTTGTCTAGTTGGATAAAAGCCAAGGTGCTTCATGTACATCTACATTTTATAACAGTATTATAAAACCTCACTGAAAGAGGTGTATTATATAAAAAATATTTTATGAAACAAAGATAATGTCAACAATGGATAAAGCAGGAAGCTGCTACAGTGATTTAAAAGTATCCTGGCCTTTATTACAGAATTATTTAAATGGGCAGCCCGTTTATAAATTACAAATGACATGTATAAGGCCTATAAAAAGTATTCACCCTTTGGAAGTTCTTATATTTTACTTTTACATAAAATTGAATCACGTTGTATTTAATTTGGCTTTTTTGACACTGATCAACAGAAAAATACTCTTTAATGTAAATGTGAAAACAGCTGTCTGCAAAGTGGTCTAAATTAATGACAAATATAAATAACAAAATAATTGATTTCATAAGCATTCATAGTATTCATTTATTTTAATATGACACACCTAAGTCATCACTGGTGCAGCCAACTAGTTTTAGAAATCACATATTTAGTTAAATACTAATCACCTGTCTGTACCCAGGGTGTTTCAATTGATTGTGATTCATGTGAGTACTCCATCATGAAATGTTTTTATTTTTTTTATTTTTTTAATCTATGAGGACATATCAAGATTTGATCTTCACTTAAACAGTATGTTTAGATAAAGGTGATATAATTGGCAGAAAAAGTGTGAAAACTAAATAAAGAAGACGTATTATGTCCAAATCTTATTGAAGAATTTCATCACGAAGGGTTATCAACAGAAAAAATGAGTAGCACCGAGAAACAATGATGTCAAACAAATTAAAGCGAAAATTGTCAATCGGTTACACGGCAAATTGGTTAAATGCGTATCAATAGACTATGCTGAAACAGTTGGTGGTGATCATGCTGAAGATGAAAACATCAATACCCTAAAAAATATCTACAACTGTTAACACCTTAAGGTCTTCCACCACATGAACTACTGTAAAAACAAGGATGTATCCAAGAAAGGTAATGTAGGACATCTTCCGCGGATAACATTACACAACAAAGGAGATCTTGATATGGAATTCGTATTAAAACGTTAACAGTTTCCCATTAGAATAGCTTTTGCAAAGACAATTAACAAATCTCAGAGCCAAACATTTGAAAAAGTTGTTTTATTTAATAGAGAGAAAGAAACAAAAATCAGTCATGGGCAGTTATACGTTGCGTTGTCACGATGAAAGTCCAGACACAGAATCAAAATACAATACGATATCGAGGAAAATTTAATTCAAAAAATTGTTTTTACTGAAGTTTTACAGTAAAAGTGTAAGTTTAAAAAGTATTTGCGTGTTAATTTCAAAGCCAAACAGAACAAAATCGTATTCCGCAACGAGTAAATCTAACGCAACATGAAACATAATTTACTTTCAAATTATGTTTTACTCTTTTTAAAATATGGTTAATTAACTCGCTGTAATGTAAAATACTTCTATTATGCATATGTAACAATTCCAATGAAAATAAAATTTAAATTGTACATCCACATCCCCATACGCAAGTGACAGAACCACAAAGAGGCTAGCATGTAGCGCAGGCACAGAGGTTGGGGAGCAAAGTGAGCAAGTTTTCCAAATGGTAGAATGGTTGATTTCCATTTGTTTGGAGATCTTTTTAAATCCATTTCCAGAATCATAAGCATCTATAACCTTCTTTCTGAAGGCCTCAGAGAGCTCTTTCAATTTAGTTGTGGTGATACCACATACTTCAACAACAAACAGCAAAATACACTAAATGTCTGAGGTTTAAGTAAGTCTGGTTCAGGCAAGATCCTCTCTAAAGATGTTCTTGTCATTTGCACCTGATCTACTGCACCTGATTCTAGTTTTGGGTATTTGATGTAGTGATAAATGTAGGCGTGTACTTACTTTTTCCTTTAGATTATACAATGGGCTACAAAGTGTGATTGTGGTGTTATGATTATTTATATTTATTACCTTTATCTATAGATAATATTTAAGTGAAGATTAAATACTGATATATCCCTATACAGTATTTTAAAAAAGAAAAAATCATTTCATGGCAATGTACTTACTATTTTGCATGATTGTAAATGTTTCTGCGTCTGGAAGGTCCATCTTGAGGTAAGCCAGTATTGTGGCCTAACCTACACAATGAAGACAAAGGAACAGTCCAAGCAACACCATGAGAAGGAGATTGAAAAGCACAAGTCGGATGGAGACATGAAAATATCCAAGTCAATGAATATCTCTTTGAGTCCAGGTAAATCAGGTATTAAGAAATGAAGAGTGTGGCACAGCTGAATATCTGCCAGAGCAGGCCTTCCTTAAAAGCAGTAAACGTGCAAGAAAAATACAAGTGAGGGAAGTCAGCAAGAGACCTATGAGAACTCTGAAGGACTTAAAAGCTACAGTGGCTCAACTTGGAAAGACTGTGCAAACAACTATTGCTTGAGTGCTTTACCATTTGCAGTTTTATGGAAGAGTGGCAATAGAAATTACATTACGGCTAGAGTTTACAAGATGACACATAAGAGACTGTGAGTCAGCTGGAAGAAGGTTCTACGTTCTGATGAAACTTAATTAAGCTTTTTGGCCATCAGACTAATGCCACATTTGAACACTGCACATTATTAAAAACACCCCCCCCCCAAAGTGATGCCACATACGTATGCAATCAGAATACTGCAGACCTTCATTGGCTGATAGTGCAGCTTTCCATATGACGCATCCAGACACCACCACCTGCATCTGAGAAGTCCTATGCTGCGATCTGCAACTGAGCACACAGGAACATGCACAGCATTATAGCACTTCTCTGGGGATCAGGAAAGTTGTAAGGTTATGTTAGGAAAACTAGTACTAGTGCAAACTGCCTTTGGATGGTGATGATGATATACAGTACTTTAATAATCCCCAAGGGGAAATTGTCTTTTTGCATGACCTTTGAGGGTCAGAGCGCAAGGTTGGCCATTTTACAGCCCCCCAGAGCGATTTTCATTTTATGGGCCTTGCTCAATGGCCCAGTGGAGTATATTGGCAAACACATGTTATGTTTTATGTATGTATGCCCATTCCACACTGAAACTGAGTGTAGTACCTCCTCAGTTGGTTAATAGCTTCCAGCACAGTGGGCATGATGTACTGGTAGCTTGGCTGAGATATTGCTGACCTGTGGACCAGCACCCTGAGAAGTGACAAAAGGTAGGTGATATAAACTGATGAAAAACCAAAAAAGTTCTTTAATGTAAATTGGCCCTCTTAAAAGGGAATTAAAATACAGTCTGTGCATTGTATTCATCACATTTGAGCTTTAATATGTTTGTCACATCAATGCACATTATAATAACAGCTTAGTGATATGAATTATGAATGCAATTGTAACTGGTTAGGCTGTGTTACCTACTTGATCAAGGGTGTTGTCTTTTCCCAGGTTCTCTGAAATGATGAGTATGGATGAGTTGCTGTAAATATACACAAGTTCCCCTATCAAGTTTTCTTCCATAAATACCAACCTTAGTCTAGAAAGTTGCATATGCATATTTTGGGCTTCTTTTTGTGCATGAAATAAGTTCTATAAATCTGGCCCCTGGCGTGACTGAGTCAGAGTCCAGATCTCAATTCAGCTGAGAATTTTGTGGCTGGACTTGAAAAAGGCTGTTAACTCACAATCAGCATGCAATCTGGCAGAGCTTGAGCAATTTGACAAAGAAGAATAGATAGCCTTGAGTCTTTGTGCACAGGCCTATCATGGCTGCCAAAGGTTCATCTAAAAAAATCCTCACTTGAATAGGATGAAAACTTTTGTGGTCAGTTATTTTATGTTTTATATTTGTAATTAGTTTAGACCACATAGTTTTCACTTTGACAATACAAAGTATTTCTCTGTTGATCATTGTAAAAAAAAACCTGACTTTAGCTGTGATTTAATGTTACATAACAATAAAATGTGAAAATTTCCAAGAGGGTGAATACTTTTTTAGGCACTGTATATTAGATTAAAAATTGGTTCATCAGTCTGCACGTTATCCAAGTTTTCTATTAATGTCAACATAGAGAGCTGAACACAGAAGAACCAATGTCAAGATGACAAGAAACTCAGATTGTGGTACTTGGTGAGTTGTTTTGACGTCTATCCAGGTTAGCAAGTTGCTCCCCAAATCTGTTTCTTCAATCACTGTCGTCCTGAGCATGTCATACTCTTTTGGCATTTTTGGACACAACTTCCAAATATGACTTCTTTGGCCTCCCTCTGGGCCTCATTCTCTCCACTTCCATCTTGGCGCACCTCTTAATCCACTCAGTACAAGTGACTTTAATCCAAATAACAAACCTGTCAATAATATGGTGAAAAAATAACATTAAAAAAGACAATCCTGTGATATAAACCTGAAACTATACTGCATATGCATATTTTCTTATGATCAGAGTTACACAAAATGTTTTTTCCTCAGGTGTGTATTCATATCACAGACAGATGGCTTATCAGTGTTGCCCTGACTGAGTAAATGATATGAAATATTTACAACAGTTGAATCAAGCAATTCACATGACAAATATAGTGATGAAATAAAAAAGAAAACTTATGCTATGGACTTGCAATTAGTTACGGTATATTCTAATTCTGTGATAGATACTCATTTTTTCATTTTATAGCTAATGCTATGTATTCAGTCATAACATACATATATTCATATTCCTCTTGTACTGTCCTCTTTTTTTTTATTTAAAAAACAAAACTTTTTGTTTCACTTGACATACTTTACCAAAGCCTAAGTGCTCAAAAGTGAAGGCCATTATTACTATTATTATTATTTTCCTCCCTCATTATTCTTGTCTTTTCTTTCCCCGGCTTCGACTGTCTTTTAAAACCCTGCGGAGCATCTAACAAGGGAGCATGTCAATCCAGCTCCTACTTACCTTTCCAGAGCCATTCCACCTTGCTACCTACTCCCCACCTGAAAACACAAGTGTGTTATTTTTTCATCTAACATGCACGTACCACAGACCTGCTATATCACATTTATCCAGAGCTGCACTTTCCAGTGACTCTGTGTTTATCTTGCATTGGACATTCATAGATATCCAAGTTTGTATGAAAGTTGCAACCTGACCAAAAAAGCTTAAAGAGATGGATAGGGGGTTATTCTGAAATTTTGAGGACTGCCTTTATTCTTTTTCTCACAGCCACAATTGGTGGCATGGTTTGTTAATATAGTTTGAGCTTGGCCGGATTTCCCATCAGGGTGACTTGGGTGCACACCCTGTACAGGGCCCTCCTGGCAAAGAGGCCTTAGAACAGAAAAAGTCCAAGAATTTGCCAACAATACAAGCAGTCACAGAAATCCAGCGCACACCTTGGGTCCATGTGATTATAAACCAATCTGATCACACCTAAATAAAAAGCTTTTAAGAGAAAAATGTGGTTGGTTCAAATGGCAGAGGCACGACAGGAGGGGCGCTTGTTGTCTATAAGTCACTTTTATGAACTTTCACATTTCATGTGTTATTGTGCCACAAAAGATAAAAAGCCCATTGGTTATTGAAAACAAGAGCCAAGTGATGCAGCAAAAAAAAAGAAAATAATTAAAAAGAGATAGAAACAAAAGACACTGCTTTAGTGACAGCTCTACCTAACATTTTCAAATAAAAAACCAAAATGATGATTTGAACAATTGCCTTGAACATGTTGTAAATACTACAGTTGAGACCAACCTTACAGACAGCAGCAATGTAGTGGGCAACAAAGCCACTGCAATAAATAAAACAACCAAACAATGCCAAACCCGAGCAAACTGTCTTTAATTTATTTGGTGCAAATATGCAAACTCCAAACGCTCAGTTACATATCACCCTTTGCTACCACAAACTGGTACAGTCCTTTTAAAAATGTTAGATGTTTGCTAACTGCGCTATCAGCAGAGAGTTGAGTTCCTGCAGATGTGGTGTTGCGCTCATCGATTAGTTTGTTACATTCATTGAAATACGCTAATGAACAAAAAACAAAGGTCAAGTTGACAGTGACGTAAAGTTTGACATGGTTTTTTTTTTTCTATTATTATGTGAAGTTTCTATCATGTAAGTAAAGTATATGAGTGTGCCTAGTTGTGTAGTTAGGTGAGGGGAACCTTTTGAGCTTCAACACCCAGGGGCCTGTGGTGGTCTTAATCTGGCCTTGAGTTTGGAACATGTGAATTAATTTAATATTTTCGACAGCAAATGATCTGTACAATGAAACAGTCACATCATTTCCATGTTTCTCTCACATTATTTACCTTTCCACCTGTGCAATCCTCCATTTTCATTATTCAATATATTAATGAACACAAGGAAGCAAATGGTTGCGGATGGGTCACGTCATACAGTATTTGCACATGGTGTCGCTTTGTATTTTTATTCGCCTCAATTAATCCTGTGCTACTGTTGTCTTACTGTTGTAGATTCTGCCATTTTCTGATTGTGGAACATACAGTGTGAAATATCTCATTCAAAAACAAAAGAGGTATGCAATGGAATAAGCATGACTGGCATTTTATATTGGATAGTTGCTGTTTTAAAATAGTCTTCCTGTGGCTCTTTTTTTATTTAAACGTAGAACACAAAAATTTGCTAAAAATAAATAAAAACAATGCAATGATTTGCAAATCTTATAAACCCATATTTTATTTACAATAGTACATATCAAATGTTTAAGCTGAGAAAATGTACCATTTTAAGAAAAAATGCCTCAACACGTCTCAAAAAAGTTGGGACAGGGCCATGTTTATCACTGTGTATCATCTCCTTGTCTTTTTACAACAATGTGTAAATGTCTGTGAACTGAGGAGACCAGTTGCTGGACTTTTGGGAGAGGAATGTTGTCCCATTCTTGTGTGATATAGGGCTGTTGAGCTACAGCCCTGGGTCTTTTTTGTCATGTTTTTCAGTTTGTGATGCACCAAATGTTTTCAATTTGTGAAAGGTCTGGACTGCAGGGAGGCCAGTTCAGCCCCCAGACTCTTCTACTATGAAGCCATGCTGTTGTAATGCATGCAGTATCTGGTTTAGCATTGCCTTGTTGGAATATGCAAAGCCTTCCCTGAAAAACATGTTGTCTAGATGGAAGCATATGTTGCTCTAAAACCTGCATGTACCTTTCAGCATTGATGGTGCCTTTCCAGATGTTCAAGCTGCCAATTCCATAGGCACTAATGTACCCCCATACCATCAGAGATGCAGGCTTTTGAACTGAGTGCTGATAACAAGCCAGATGGCCCCTTTCCTCTTAAATCCAGAAGGCGCGGCTTTGATGTTTTCCAAAAAGAATTTCAAATTTCGATTTGTCTGACCACAGAACAGTTTTCCGTTTTGCCTCAGTCCATTTTAAATGAGCTTTGGCCCATAGAAGACGGCACCATTTCATTTTCACATATGACTTCTTCTTTGCATGATTTAACTTGCATTTGTGGATTGCACAGTGAACTGTGTTCACAGGCGATGATTTCTGGAAGTGTTCCTGAGCCCATGCAGTCATTTCCATGACCGAATCATACCTGCTTTTAATGCAGTACAACTGAAGGCCTGAAGATCATGGGCATCCAATATTGATTTTCAGCGTTGTCTCATGCACACAGAGCTTTCTCCAGATTCTTGGAATTTTTTGATGATAGTATGTACTGTAGATGATGAGATTGTCAAAGTCTTCACAATTTTACTTTGTAGAACATTATTCTGAAATTGTTCTACAATTTGTACATGCAGTTTTTTGCACATTGATGAACCTCCGCCCATCTTTACTTCTGAGAAACTCTGCCTCTCTTAAGATGCTCTTTTTATACCCAATCATGTTAGTGACCTGTTGCAAAATATTTCTCCAGCTGTTTCATACCCCTTACTTCTCCAGCCTTTTGTTGCCCCATCCCAACTTTTTTGAGAGGTGTAGCTGCCATCAAATTCAAAATGAGCCAATATTTTTCATGAAATAGTAAAATGTCTCACTTTCAGCATTTGATATTTATATATAAATCATTGCATTCTGATTTTACTTACATTTTACACAGCGTTTAGAATGAAACATTCAGTCCGGCATATTAAACATATTGACAACCTTATGCACTTCCCTACTGATTTTCCTGTCTCAGTATTTTAAGATGCCCTAAACTTTTAAAAACCAAGTAGAAAACTTTGACAGATATCAAATTCAGCTTCTTTTGTAACACTAAAAAAAGCTACAAGTATCTATTTCACATGAACCAGAATTTTAATCGGTTGTTTACATTGTTCACTTGAAGAACTGTTGTCTCGTAAAAAAAAAAAAACAGAAATCCAAGGTAGAAAAATGTAAATAAAAATATAACAGGCATAAAAGTCGTTCACCCGATTCTACTCCATAACAATTAATTAAAAAAATACCTGTGCAGATGTCTCCGAATTACATTTGGTTGTATCCGATGGCCATTTAACAGAACTGTTATCCCTGTTTTGATGCGTTGGATAGAAAATGTAGCCACAAATCCATGCTAAATCTCTACAGTCCGCAGCCTCCACCCTGGAACTCAAAGTAAATGTAGCTGACTCCAACCGAGTCTAGCTGCAGACCTCCGGTTACACTATGGTTAAGATCGGGCTTGTGCAAGGGTTACCTGACTCAAATAAAAACGACTGTCCATTAAGTGGACTCTACCGACTTCGAGCTCCAGGATGGGCTTCGAGCAGCAGAGACACCCAACTGACACACACTCGATTCGACCACCGTTGCTATTGGTTACCACATTGCACTTCTATTTGCCAGCGACTCCAGTGTTCTGATTGGATAACGCAGCGGCAGCGCACTTACGCATATCCGGTTTGTATGTAACTGTTGTTTTCAGGATTAGTGTTATTTTTAGACATTTATCTCGATACTAAATTTGTATATGTAAACTTGAGAATAGTGACCCAATTCAACTGTCCCGTAAAGTAATTTCCTCTATTTTTCTGTTTGGAGTGTTGGCAATTTTGGTCTTTACATCGTGTTTAAGTCGTTCTGCATCTGGTTGCAGCTTTAGTCATTCTGCTTTCATATTTTTCTCCTACCGGAATTAACATAGATTTCTGTTTTTAAATTATCTTGCCCATTTTTCATTTTGTTTTTTAATTGTTACAATTACTGGGTACGCTTCGCATTTGTAGCGTTCGTTTTCATATGTTTTTACAAATTTATCGCTGGCAGATTAATTTTTTCTTCTTTCTCCAGTATTTTCTATTACTAAGATTTGCTGGATTTTGGCTCATATACTAAATGTGAATTCTGATAGAAAAATTCAGTTAACCGAACGAAGATGTTAATGTTTTAGTCCACAAATTAAACGGGCTGAAGTTAGCCACGCTTCACCACATAAGTACCCAACTTCAGTGAGATAATTAGCACAGAAATCTGAATGTCTCAACACTGGACCCATTAAAATGGGCCAGCGCAATTTAACCCTTTGATACGTCAGCCATATCTGCCACATTGTGCTTCCATATACTGTATTTTTCGAGATCTAGAGCAGCGGAAATGGCAGAAGAGAAAAAATTACTTGAATGGCGGTTTTACACGGAATACTGGTAACAGGCAATTTTGAAAATGTGAGAACTGTGATTGAAATATTTTTTGTGCCATTTGACATCTTTCTCTTTTTATATATATATATATATATATATATATATATATATATATATATATATATATATATATATATATATATATATATATAATGTAAATTTACTGTACGTTAGAGCAGTAAAATCTGATAGTTACCGTGTGCTACATTGTGTCAACGACACAAAATATGACCAGGTCTCGAAAAAATGGCAGGACAGCGGCAAGCTAGAGTTAACAGTTAACCAGGGTATATCTTTGGGAGGAAACACCAGACCTGGTGGGACTTGGCAGATTCCACATTAAGAATACTTTTTTTTTTTTTGCTTGGAATGTGCAGGATGAACACATAGCAAATATTTTAAAAAATACGTAAAGTCATAGGCGACACTGCACCAGAAGAAACTTAAGTGCAGCAAGCCTTCATTATAACCAATGTTTTCTTTAAAATAAAGAGAAATTACTGTCTGTCACTGGCCTCTTTGAATAAATACACCTTTTCCCTCAACATTCGTTATTCCTTATGTACATTTTAAACAATGCAACCACATGCTTTGCTTTGTAAGAAAACATGTCACAGTTGCAGGAGTGGGAAGAACATAAAAACAAAAAAACCACATGTTTCAAAGTGCTTAAATGAGAGACTGTGTATGTGCTTATCTCTTGGTGTGGTGAGAAGAACGTTTACTGCAAAAAAAAAAATGTATAATAAATAAATCAAAATTTATCACCAAAACATTTTTAGCAGTATGCAATGCACTGGATATTAATTTCAGCATTATATATTTGCATAAGTCCAGTTAAGCATCTGTACTATTGTAATATTGAAATATTTGAAGTACTATAGTGAATTTATAGAAGAAAAAAAAGATAAAAATATTAACTGCATGTATACTGGTTAGTGTAGCCTCACAGCTGCAGAGTCCCGGGTTCAGATCCCACCCTGGCTACTCTGTGTGTTCTGCACATGTTCTTTCCATGCCTGCCAGGTTTTTCTCTTGATATTCTCATTTGCTTCCTATAACTCAAAACTAAGGGTGGTTAATTGGTGACAGTGAAATGGTCCAGTAAGATTGACCTTGGGTGTATGTGAGTGTGTTCTATGATGAACTGGCTCCTGGAGTGGGCCTACTACTACTGAGGTAGACTCTAACTTCCTCTGATTCTAAGTTGGATAAACAAGTTCAGAAAATGGATGAATAGATAATATCAGTATTACTTACACTATTTGTTCTCTGGTTTTCTCTTGTTCTCAGTCTGATAATGCCTTTTTCCAGTTCTTATTGGCAGCATGATTATGGTCCAATTTGCAAAGCAAATAATCATAAAAAAATAATACCTCACTGTGACTGTGATTGCTGTTTTTATATTTGGTCAAGTTAGAAGTTTTCTTTCTTTTCAGTATTCAGGTGTGTATTTGAGGGGATAATTGTTGTTGTTAGTTATAATATTTATTTATTGAATTTTTACGCAAAGCTAAATTTCCCTCTGTCCTCGGATCCACCATTTGCAAATCTCTTACCTCAGCCTCTGCCCTCCCTCATAATCTTCTTCCTTCCAGTCACCATGCCTTTCCAGTTGCGTTATCCCCCATCATGCTTCATTGAATGCATAATATCCTTTTCTTATTGGTTAAGTTAGTTACAATAATACTGTAAGTAGATATTTCAGTTACAACAGCTACCCTTTACTCAGGTTGATTTAAGGCTCCCAGGAATTTCCACATTTGCCAAATTGTTTACTCATGCCCTTCACATTACATCCCCCTTATTAAAAGGACAACTGCCTGTATATCCTTGTGTCCATCTGGGGATATATCTCTGTTGTATGCCATTTGGTATGGGACTTGTAAAAACAGTGTTAATGTTTGTGATGTGGCATCTGTTGGAATGAAAAATGCAATGCATCTTATTACTACCTGCATTACAATATACATTCCAATACACAATGCACTGCAAACATTAACACTGAATATGCTGAGGTCTGCATTGATTACTAAGATTTCAACCAGTCTGAGATGGGTAGCACGGCTAGTATAATAAATGACAAAACGTCCAGCATCCACAAGAGAGCTGCAACGTCTGATGAACAAAGGCAACATGATGCACAAGGAAAGAGGGACACATGGGCTAGTGATCATAACAGACGGACTTACCACTGCGTCCGCTTTAATAAACAGGCGTTTCACTACACTAGTAAAAGCATAATTTAGTTTTCTTGAAACTTAGTCATATATAAGTTCACAAAACACTTTACAATGCAAATTTCATTACAATATATTCAAATGCATTTACTGGTATCTGAAAATTTAAGGGGTGGTGCAGTGGGTAGCGCTGCTGCCTCGCAGTTTGGAGACCTGGGGACCTGGGTTCGCTTCCCGGGTCCTCCCTGCGTGGAGTTTGCATGTTCTCCCCATGTTTGCGTGGGTTTCCTCCGGGCGCTCAGGTTTCCTCCCACAATCCAAAGACATGCTGGATTGGTGATTCTAAACTGGCCCTAGTGTGTGCTGGGTGTGTTTGTGTGTGTCCTGTGGTGGGTTGGCACCCTGCCCGGGATTGGTTCCTGCCTTGTGCCCTGTGTTGGTTGGGATTGGCTCCAGCAGACCCCCGTGACCCTGTGTTCGGATTCGGCGGGTTGGAAAATGGATGGATGGATGGATGAAAATTTCAAAGTGGTTTATTTATTTGTGCTGATTGTTTATGTCACCTCATTATGGTAATGGAATATTTGTATAATCTTTAAACTGCTGTAGCCAACTGTTGTAACGTAAGGAAGCTTGTGTATTTTAAACTTCTAAAAGCACCTTCACTGCCTAACTATTCATTACAATATTGACATTTTAATGTTATTGCTTACAATTGTATGCTGCATGGTGTATTGCTTCTTAATTCACTGTATGTTACACAGTCATTTACATGTATTTTTGCACTACATATATTCAATTCTATTTACTGTTGTATAATTTTGAAATATGTTCTATAATCATACTGTACTGACATGACCTTTGCAGCAGGAGGAGAAAACAAGAATCAAGAACAGAAGCAGCGCTAAGTGAGCAGGAGGAAGCAGTATGAATGCGCTTACCAGATAATCCAGATTTTAAGTCATTTGTAAGTGCTCCAACTGTTTCTGAAAAAAAAAACAATCCCTGCATTTACATACAAACCAACATCCAAATATGCAGTCCAGGTGTCACTAACCACTCATCTCTCTTACATGCGAGGCTTGCCAAGTAAAAAGCAACAATAAAAATAGTGGTGAAAATAAAAACTGCATTCATGTTTGCAACACAATACAATGTACAATAAAAATAAGAATGCAGTTTAAAATCCAGTATACAATTCGCCAAAATAAATGTCCAACTGTTGTATAATGATGTGTTTCAATGTTTCGCATTTTAGTTGTTTCAGTAAAACTTAACGTTAACTTGCTTGTGGAGTTTTCACCTTTTTGTGGGCGCCGTAGCTGTGGAGGACCATACTTGTTTATGAATTCTGACGGATGATCCCAAAATTGACTTAAAAATACATTTTTTTTGTTCTTACAATATAAATGCTATGACAATTAGGTCAAAGTTAAACTGTCGTATACCCAATACTGTTTGTTTGAAGAAAATTAAATCAATCCCCCAAAAGTAATCAGGTCTTACTTTTAACTATTCAACCCAACGTAAAGTCAAGCTTCAAAGATCTCGTTTTATTCATGTTTTATTTATTTATTTTAAGTGATCAAAAGTTCTCTGCATTTATTATTATCTTTTTGATAAAAAGAGTGTATTTTTTACATTTATAGCTTTAATACCCACTCAGTTTCAATTTGACATTTACTACAGTTCCCTTAGTTACGATGAAATCTCGTGGGTTCTCGCGTAACTTCGTGATTATCAAACTTTCCCGTGAAGCATTGCATTTCCTCTTTCTAGCCAGCGCCTGAGAATGGGTACGTGTTGTAGTTGATGTTTGGCGAAAGGAATCGATATCCATCCTCTTATTGTATCGGAATCGCTACTGTGAAAGATTCGGGAATACATTCTGGATTATTAGGGTACACAGGCACGCGAATTGTAGTTTAGATTCGTTGAACTGTAGAATATTTAAACTGTAAAATAATTTAAGGGGTGAATGAAGTCACGGTCTTCCCAAGATGGCTGCCCGCATAGCGAAATAAGAATGGAAAAATAAAACGTATGAAAATAGCACAGAAATAATCTGTCTAGTTTGTGCTGCTGTTGCCTTGTTTTTTTAATTGGTAGTTCGAAAGGTTAGAAAACACTGCGATATGGCAGTTTATGTATATTGCGAGTTGACGTTGATTTGATTTCACGTGTTGTCAGACGTGCAGTTTTTAAGTGAGAACTGTTCATTTGGAACGCGTTTTCTTTTAGACCAAAGTGTAGGGGTGTACAAGAAAGTGTTAAATTACTTAAATTTATATAGACATACTTGGACGTTTGCGACCACAGATAAGCGATGTCGGCATCGACTTATAGATGAGGCCCAAATGCTACACGCTGCAGTGGTTTGTGATGTCTTCAAACGTTTGGTCGTTATAGGCTATGTGCAGTGTATTAGAGGTCTTTAAGGGTAGTTTAATTTTTTACGTTTCTGGTCGCAGTTTTTAGGTAATGCTGCAAAATTGTTGAAACAGTTGCACAAAATCTTGACATCGTGCCTGAAGAAGGGGCCTAAGCTGTCTCGAGAGCTTGCATATTGTGATCTTTTTAGTTAGCCAACAAAAGGTGTCATTTTGCTGGACTTCTTATTGCATTCATAAAAGCTACAACTGTGAACCTGAAATCCTTAACATTGATTGTAGGAAGCCAGTGAAGCTTGATTCGTTTCTAGTAACTGGATTTTGTGAGTGATCCGCCTCGTCACACTGGCGATGGGGGTGGTAAGATATTCTCTTAGAAGTTTTTCTTTTGGGGGGGGAATACTTGAATGTAACAGACCTTAATTGACATACTTTTTTTTCTTGCCTTTTTTTTTTTTTTTTTTTAAATATCTAAGTTGGGCGAGTAGCTATGATGAAGCTTTTTTGCTGCTTTCCGAGCAACGTGTGTGGAAAACAACCTTGGAGAGCTGAGCACTCGTCCGCTCCACGAGTCAGTAAACCTGTAAGACCTTTGTGTTAGATTAATGTATGCCTCCCACGTTCCCTTACCCAGGTATCTCAAGGGACAACTGGCATAAACGCCGCAAGACCGGTGGAAAAAGGAAGCCCTACCACAAGAAGAGAAAGTATGAGCTGGGCCGACCTGCTGCAAACACCAAGGTAGGAATTATTCTGGAATTCTCAACATTTTGTGTTTCTTTTCATTGGGGTCTCCGTCCTCATTTTGAACATGTTTATGAATACAAAATTGTATTAGTCGCATTATCTAGGGTGACTGTGTGCGTAACACAATTTATATGATGTGATGAAAACTTGACCTTAGGCCGATTTGTTTTGATCGTTCTGGTCAAATTCTTTGATCGGTCGATGCTAGGCCTCGTCATAGTTACACTGATCATATTGTCAAGCACACAGCTCTCTTCATAAAAAATCTTAACGTTGTCATATAAGTAAATCAAAAATGTGTAAGGATTTGTCTGGTCAAAATAAACTTTTCAGTGTCCCATTCAAAAAAGGGCGTTTAATTTGCTTCTAGCTGAAATCAATGCAATCTTAATAAAGCAAGTATTTAGAGCTAGTAGTCATGCTTTTTTAGCATTGGATAGTGGTCCAAAGATTTTGAAGGGACCTCTCAACTATTTTAATTTCTCTTTATTCCGGGTTTAACTGTTTGTTTATATGCTTGTTTGTATCTCCTATTATTGCAGTTTGTTTCTAATATGTGAGTTACTTGTCAGTATTGGTACATGTGGAATTCTATTTTGTAGATTGGACCTCGTCGAATTCATACAATCAGAGTCAGAGGTGGCAATAAGAAGTACCGTGCTCTGAGATTGGATGTTGGGAACTTTGCTTGGGGCTCAGAATGTAAGTTGATTTGGGAAATTGGGCTGAATATTTTAAGCTTGTACCAGGTATTTTTGTGAATTAAGAGGAGTTGTGCTGTGATGAAAATGCTTGCCTTAGGTGGGACAACCTGGATTGTTTTGGTCTTGGTTTGCTCACTTATGTAAGGATTATCATAGTTACTCTGAGCACTTTATTTAACAAATGATATTCCAAAGTGATGTTGCTTCCAGTGCTATTCTAGGTACTTTGTTATGCTAGTATGTGATATGGTCATTTGAAAAGAAAATTTCCCCTTGGGCATTAATATAGTGTACCAAAAATACTCCCAAGATTACATAGAAGTGTATTCTCATCATTGCAGCACTGTTCAAGTATTTAAAATGTTTTTTCTTTTAAGAATGAAACTTTGAAGGAGTATCGTCTAGTATGTGGTCATAGTATTTTTCAAGCATTATAAAGTTCAGTGTGCAGTCATGCTGCTGAGAAGGTGTTTTACATGCATACCATGATTTTACTGTTGGTATAAGCATTTCATGCCACATCGCAGATTTCATCTGTTATACTGTTTCTTGGACAAAGAACCTACTTAGTCACAGAGCATTTAATTTATGACTACAAAGGAGATGACACTTGATTGTGGTGTCAGTGCATCAGAGGGCATTGATGAAGTAAAACAAGGCCATTTCATACTTAACAATTCACACTATATTAACTTGTTAGAAAAGGAGAACTTCAATGTAATAGACTAGCGTTCTCGTCCTGGTGCGCTCTGTGTGCATTTTGCATGTTCTCCCCTTGTCTGCATGGCTTTTCTTTGGTTTCCTCTCATTGTCCAGATACATGCATTTTAGGTGAATTGGCATTACTAAATTACCCTGTGTGTGTTCACCCTCAGTTACTAAAATTTGCCAGGCAAAAATGTTAAACCATAATAACTGCTGCAAAACCCCCAAATTCCTGCAATAAATGTTGTTAGCCCATTTTTGTTGACTCAATTCCAAATTCCATCACCTGTGTGCAAACCCTTACTTTTTATTCATGCCATTTAAAAGAACTCCCTTTAAAAATTATTTTACTTTATGAGTTTCTAGTGTCTTAACATTCTCTGCAATAAGACTAGAATTATACAGTTGGGACTCTTTTTTTTTTTTTTTTTTTTTTTTTTTTTTAAGAAAACACCAAATGTCCTATGTTTTTAACAATACTGTGTTAATTAGTAATTGACTTTATAATGTCATTTTTTGAATGTTTATTATTTAAAATCTGTTCTCATTTGAGTATATTTACACCAGGGATGTCAAATTGGCTAAAAATTAGATTTGAGTATTTGTATATTTATAAATTAAAATGTAGGTTAAAAATATAGGTGCTACATGAATTTTTGTACTGCATGTGGTGTGTTTTTACTTTATTGGTCATGGTGTGTCTGTAAAGTTTGAAAACAGGTCTGTAAGTGCACAATGAGGTACTCAAACAGAAAGCAAGGTTGGGCACACTGCCTCTTTCTGTCTGTAATGCACATAAGAAACCAAGGCAGCATCACTTTTTATTGCTTAGACATGTTTTTCACCCCCGTGTTGCAATTATTTGTATCTGGAGGACAGAAGACTTAATGTTCCCCACCCATCTCCCTTCTTTATAAATTAAGTGACTGAGAGTCTTTTGTTTACAAATAAAATGACAATTGTTGAGCTATAACAATCTTGTTTCTACATTTAGTGGATGCCCTTACTCAAAGAATTTTACAAAAAATCTCTAAAATGTATTTCAGTATTTATTGAGGAAAATATACTAAGTTAAGAAAACATTTAAAGTAAAGCACAAGAATTGCAAGTCATGTTTGGCTCTATGGCTTGGTGAAAACTAGTAGAAGCCTTTTTTAAATAAAATAAAATAAAAAAAATGCAGTTGATAAGGTATGATTCATAAGTCTACAGTATCCAGCTCTTGTTTTCCTTTGCACACTGTGTAAGCAGACAAGCAACAGGTGAAAGGAAATAGCAGGTGCATTGATTTACAGTAGTGCAAAACATACTGGACATATTTCCTCAGTGGTCAGATAACACTCATCAGTAATTCATACCAAAAGCCGTATGCCTTCATCCATCCATTTCACTCCATATCTGCTATGTATTGAAATGTTACAAGGAAGGATAAAAACGGCAGAAGTTTTTTGTGTGGGAATTATTCAGTGTTCACTTATTTATGTGGTAAAGTGTATTACCCTAAGTTCTTGTCAATAAGCCGCGGCTTATCTAAGGAAAAAAGTTGTGAAAATGAAAAAATAGAATATCGGCTTATACATAAGTCCGGCTTATACATCCATCGCGGGGGTTGCGTTCCAGAGCCACCCGCGAAATAAGAATATCCGCGAAGTAGAAACCATATGTTTATATGGTTATTTTTAGAATGTCATGCTTGGGTCACAGATTTGCGCAGAAACACAGGAGGTTGTAGAGAGACAGGAACGTTATTCAAACACTGCAAACAAACATTTGTCTCTTTTTCAAAAGTTTAAACTGTGCTCCATGACAAGACAGAGATGACAGTTCCGTCTCACAATTAAAAGAATGCAAACATATCTTCCTCTTCAAAGCAGTGAAGCAAACAAATCAATATGTCTGTTTGGCTTTTAAGTATGCGAAGCACCGCGGCACAAAGCTGTTGAAGGCGGCAGCTCACACCCCCTCCGTCAGGAGCAGACAAAGAGAGAGAGAGGGAGAGTTTGTTTTTCAGTCAAAAATCAATACGTGCCCTTCGAGCTTTTAAGTATGCGAAGCACTGTGCAGCATGTCTTTTCAGGAATCAGCTTTACAAAAGATAGCAACGTGAAGATAATCTTTCAGCATTTTTAGACGAGCGTCCGTATCGTCTAGGTGTGCAAACAGCCCCCCTGCTCAATCCCCATACGTCAGGATCACAGATAGTCAGCGCAAGAGAGAGAGAACAGTAAGCCGGGTAGCTTCTCAGCCATCTGCCAATAGCGTCCCTTGTATGAAATCAACTGGGCAAACCAACTGAGGAAGCATGTACCAGAAATTAAAAGACCCATTGTCCGCAGAAATCCGCGATATATATTTAAATATGCTTACATATAAAATCACAATTTAAATGCCCGCTACGCGCTCGTGTTGACTCGGCGACGCCCAGAGCAGAAAGAACGCGCTCCGGCCGCTCCAACCGCGCCATGCGGGGAGTGAGAGAGACGGCAATATCTCACACTCTCTCCCCCCCTTAAAGAAATTAAATGGGCGCGAGTGAGACCACTGACCTCCCTCCCTTCTATTAGTTATAGGTTATAGTACGTTCGGCTTATCCATGAGTCCGGCTTATCTATGATACGATTTTATTTTAAAAATTCGTATGATTTTTGGTCTCCGGCTAATACATGAGTCCGGCTTATAGACAAGAACTTAGGGTATTAGAAATTTCATTTTGAGTGTAGCTTTGTAAAGCGACTGACTATACTGCAAACTAGTGAATTTACAAAGCTGTTACACTACTTACCATGTTCTAGAGTGGTATAAAGTACCTGCACACTTCACACAGACTATTACAGACCAGAAAAAGCATGTATATGCAAACATATAATTTGGAACCATTGCAAAAGATCTAAATCATAATACTACATGTATAATATACGTATGTGTATTAAGATCTGTGATTAGTGTAGTAATTTAGAGCTGTATTTGTACTGACATAAAATCATCAGAGAGAAATATTCAGATTGGCAGTAAGTAGAGAAGATATAAAAGAAAAATGGATGAGGAAAATGTTGCTTGAGCGGTTTCTTTGAGGCACAGCTTTTCATGCAGTTGCTAAATTTTGAGAAGCAATCTGTTTCCTGCACTAATATTTTACATTACTACTGTGCCAAAATGTTCCAGATTTTAGACTGTAGAGAAAATATTTACAGTATGTACATGTCTATATAGTGCTGAACTTCAATTGTTAAGGTGTTCTGAGAACGCTGTTAAGGTATAATAGGAGAAGGTTAAGTAAGAGAACATAATGAGAGAGAGAACATGAGCATTGTGTTTTGGGTCAAAGTAATTTATCAATTTAAGTCCTTTTCACCCATCCCTATATACATGTGACCTGGTTTTTGATGTTGTACCAAGGTATTGTTATAATCCATTCAGCAGCCAGCTAAATTAGGGTAAATGAGCATTAAAAGGCTGTTTAAAAAGACTTGTGTTAACAAAAAAAAAATCAAATTTAGCAGTAGTTTTCCACTGTACTTAATAAAATAAAAAGCCACCACTTGCTTGCAGCAATGGGTGTTTAAAAATTCTAGCTTAAAGCAGCAGTTAGTTAAGGATCTCAGGTTAGAGTGAAGAGAATACTATAGAACTCTTTTTTTAAAAAAACAATCTGGTGATGCTACATCCGTATATCCACAAGCAGAAAATCGGTTCCAAAATGTATTGTGAATGGGTGGATTTAAAAATTACAATACTAACCCAACTTTTCAGAAGTATTAGTAGCCTAATGTCCAAAAAAACTGAAATACTGCAGTATTGTTTAGCATATTTGGCGTTTTAAAAATGCCAAAATTAGTGCAAGAGTTTTGTTTTTTGTCTTAATTTGTTATAGACACAGCTTCGATTATAATCAAAAAATAATTGAACTGACAGTGCTAATTACTACACGTTCTCATGCTAGTTGATATCGGGAAGGCAAGATTTACACAATTCACGTGAAAATGAACTTTTGCATGTCAGAATGCAGTACATGAGAAAATTTCAGCCAAATTTAAGTGATGTCAGTTGATCTTCTGTACAATATTCTTGTAATGGTTTGCCACCAGGAGGTGAAAGACAGCCCAAGTTTATAGTGTGCCAGCATTATTTGAATTTCATGACAGTAATTGCAAATTGTGTGTTTCAGCATATCTATCTTCACTGAAATTGTGAGAGCAGTATGAACTCTTTTAACATTATCAACTTAAATGTAGACAGAGCCTTTTGCTTGCAGAATCTCAACAGAAGTGTCAAGTTTTGTAATGTAAATATGAATGATAAGTGTACCTACTACATTCTCTTATGGTATAAAAAAGCCCATGTTTTGACCTTAATCCTGATGAAATGTCACAGTGGAAATATGGCAATTTTCTGTTTCCACATGTCTGCCTCATATGCTAAAATTGGTGTCTGATTCTTCTCTGGCATAAAGAGTGACTGCACACTGGCGATTTATTTTCTCACAAAGAGAAATGTACATTTTGTTATGCAATTAATAAAATTGAGGTTTAAAAAGTGCATAATTAGGGAAAAAAATCCAGATAGCTGTCACAATATCAGAATTCCACTTAAGATAAATTTTTGAGATAGTATACTGTAATTCTTTCTCCCTGCCTTTGTTAACTAGTATTTGTCAAAACCTGCTATAGTATTGTGTTGTTCCTCAGAAGTGAGACATTGTAGGGTGTTAGTAGTAGTAGTATTCCCCTGGTTCATCTGATTGAAAAATTTGTCACATTTCATATTTTTACATTTTAATAGGTCCTCTAGCAGAAAACATGAAAACTATGTGAAAATTGTGGCATGCATTTTTTTCACTTGCAATATATTATAATACATTCTTTCAGCTTGTTTAATTCTCTATAGCCTGAGAGGCTAGTATCCTCTACCATTTTCTCATACTTTCACTGGTGTGTGAGAGAGCCATGTGTGCACATCCTATATTCTCACATGTATAGACCATTTTGCAAGAAGGAATGAGATGTGATAAACATAATTGGGATAATGTGGTCCATATATTAATACCTATGAGAGCATTATTTATATAACATGTAGCTTAAATTCACAAGGGCATCTATAACCATGGTGAAGGGGACAACACCTGCAACATCATTGTTATCATAGTCAAAATTTTCGACTACCATTCTCCGTGCATGAGTGACTCATAAGAACATCCTTTTCCTACACAAAATGTATAGTATATTCCAGTAATGTGTATATACAGTTTGCTATGTTACATTCTTACTTTACAATTTTTATCCTCCCTAGTAAAGACAAAACCAAGTTTGTACTTTAAAAGCAAACTAAGGAGTTGTCTGGAAACCTTTTGCGATTTGCATCATAAAAGAATGTTGTACCTGTCACCTGTTTTATATTTAAATGGGAAAACTTTATTCTCCCTGCCCATTTTCTTAACCTTGCCATTATTTCATTAAATGGTAAGGAAAGCATATTTGTTTGTGTGTATATGTATGATTCTGATTATTTTTATTTGTGATTTGAAATGAGGGAATGTTTTAAGATGTTTTAGTTATAAAATAAGGTAAGAGAATAATTATGTTTACTCTACCAGGCTGTACCCGTAAGACCAGAATCATTGATGTTGTGTACAATGCCTCCAACAATGAGCTTGTCAGAACGAAGACACTGGTGAAGAATTGTATTGTCCTGGTTGACAGCACTCCTTTCAGGCAGTGGTATGAGGCACACTATGCAACTCCCCTTGGCCGTAAGAAAGGGGCAAAGCTGGCAAGTGTTACCTTTTATTGTTTTGTGTCTTTGCAATATGTTAACTTACAGTGGTAATGAATTTTAAAAAGTTGTCAAATATTTGGTCTTTCAGTGATGATAACTTGTCCAGTTCTGCTACTGATTTTTGGCGATGACATTTAACATTCTGAGAGAGGCCTTAATTGACGTGTCTTTTAAAATATATGTAATGTTTGAAAACCTGAATCTTTTTGAGGTTTCAGTATTTTAAATGCATCTTTCTGGTGTGTTTTTGGTTAGCTATTGAGAATTTTAATTGTTAAAATATTTTCTCTGTACTTGTATCTTATTAGTTCTTTGCATAGTATTTACCTTTTACTGTAGAATGTATGAATGCACTTTTAGGTTTGCTTATGTAAAATTACAGGCTTTAAAATGTATTTTTTGTGCTATCATTTATAGACTCCAGAGGAGGAAGAAATATTAAACAAGAAGAGATCCAAAAAGATTCAAAAGAAGTATGAAGAGCGTAAGAAGAACAGTAAAATTAGTACTCTCCTAGAAGAGCAGTTCCAGCAGGGCAAGCTTCTAGGTAAATAACAGCTCAGAATTTTCAGTCTACTGAAAAATACAGAATGATGTTTTAATATCAAACCTGAGTCATAGTTTGCTGTGGTTATTAATCCCTCCAAACCCCCCTTACCACCCAACCCCCCCCCCATGAGAGATTAATAGCATTGCCTTCTTGTGATGATATCTATCCAGTTCTGCTACTGAATTTCAGGTGGTGACACCATCTTTTCTGAAGAAGGCATACCATGGGAAAACAATTTCCTATTAGCATTGCAGATCTTACTTGATTTATTTTTGATGGGGTAGGAGTAGGCAATAATACCAAAAATCCATATCACAATCTGTCTATTATAAAAAGAAATCCTGTCCTAGAAAGCAAAAAGCAAGTCTACGATACGTGATCTTCTCGTAAGACATTTTAAAGACCCGCGAGACCAAAGACACGCCCTACTTACAATCTATCAAATAGGACAATAGGCAGCAAAACATTCAGTCTTGTGTAGGATTTGAGCACACACAGATCCAGGGCTTTCAGCGCATATAGAATGTATAAGGTACGTTATAAATCAAATGTTGACATCTAACGAAGAAGAAACAAGCGCGGAGAAAAGAGACTCAAATGCATTGGACAGAAAAAAGAGCAAAAAAAATAATCGAGGTGCAAATTCAGAAAATAAGGAAAAGTAATTATCAGCCCGGATCAAGTGGAATTGGGGAAAAAAAGCACGTCCAATCCGGCTCAGAATTAAAAGACAATGAGTAAAAGAAAGTAGAACTTCATAAAGACGTTTACAAACGTTGACGCTAAACACATGCTGAGCAGGTTAGAGACTATGAAACCAGTGAAATTAGAAAGGCTCAAAAAAAAAAAAAAAAGCACTGTACACATGTGGAGAAAGTTAAAGGATATGAAAGTAGGAAAATTAGAAAATATAAAAAAAGAGTAAAGATCGCAGTAGCGCAAAAAAACAAACTGCCTCATTTAACTATGCACCAGTCTAACTGGTTTTGCACAACAATTACTACACTATTGCACCTTAACACTTAAGTAAAATTATGTGAATAAAGTAGAACTATTATGTTCTACTATACTGTTACCTTTCAATCTGAGTTTTTGTTAATCTGATATTCTTATAACTTTGCGCAGTTTTTGATAAGCGGATCAGGATGCATTTCACTGCGTGTTGTACTGTATAACTATGCATGTGGCAAATAAAGAATCTTGAGAATTTCAAAAACGGAGTTTACCGCACATGCATTTATTGGTTATTTTGTTCATGTATATATATTTGTCTGCTTATTTAAAAAGCTACATTTACCCCAGGAGTCAAAAACGTTCTGTCTAGCCCTTGTACAAAAACCTAGACAAAAGCTGGGATATCACCTTGGTAACCCCATGTACTTTTGGAATTGTGAGAGGAAAATAGCACGACTTTACAGACAGGAGTCCAATGCAGAACTCTACTTAATTTTTTTTTTTTTTTTACAAAGTAAAAAAGTAACTGCTGATGATGTAGATTGTTTTGTCTGTGCTGAAATTCCAAACAGAGAAACCTATCCTGACCTCATTAAAAAGATTCAGCATATTGGGACTGGCAAGATGACAAATACTGTTTTTACAGAAGTTCTGAAATAAAAGTGAAACTAATGAAATAGCAACAATTCAAAGAAAAAAAAATCTTAAAAGTGTGTATGCGGAAAACCAAACATGGGGGTTGGCGAACGAAGCCCCCTAGTTTAATTAAAAATTTAAGTTTCAGTAGATACTAGTATAATGTATTTGTGTATACTTGTCATAGTAAAGTCTAGTTTTTAACATGTTCTACCAATTCATTTTTAACAGTGTTGTACCCCTTTATCAGTCAATGTGCTTGCTACTCAGGCATGTTCAATGGTAGCAGTCACCTCTTTAGGAATCAGATAAAAATACAGGCTCTTTCTCATTCACTCACTTGGCACTGCCATGCAAATGCTGCACAAAGCAGGCTTCTTCCTTTCTACTTTCCTGTTTGGCTTCAGCTCACCAATCAGATTGAAGCAAACAACCCTCAGGCTAATATTCTTAAAGAGGTGTGCTCACTTATTTCATGTAGTTCAGACAGTTGTTTAAGATGCGAATAGAAGAGAAATGACAGTACCTGCTTTCTTTTACAGTGTCTCTCTTGCTTTTAAGTATGTCTGCATTTTGTCCAATAATTCCTAGCATACTAGTTAAGCAACTAGTAAATCCCCTACTATTAAAAGGGTAACATGAATAGCATAAGTAGACAGCCTACTGTTTAAAATGACTGAAAGAGTTTAGTCTTGAGTTGCTTTGATTGCTTTGGTTAATTTAACATATAAACAAGTTAAATGTTCTTTCAGCTTGCATTGCTTCAAGACCCGGACAGTGTGGAAGAGCAGACGGCTACATTTTGGAAGGCAAGGAGCTGGAGTTCTACCTAAGGAAAATAAAAGCAAAGAAAGGCAAATAGATGCACGTCGTTTGTTAATATCCCACTTGTCAATAAAAAAAAAAAAAATCAGAATATTCTCCTTTTTTTTCTGCCCTCTACTCCTCTGAGCATTTTGTTTAAATCAGGATTTGTTGGCTTAATGGCATTTGTGGATGTGGTATTCCCTGAACAGTGTTAATAAAATGTTAACAAAACCTAAAGTGAAAAGATTTACTGGTGAAGGGACAGATCTAACAAGTTTCTCAAACTTTTATCTACTATGGTCTATGGGACTGTATTGTTGAGAATGACATACCAGTACAATTGTTGCTTGCTTTGAGTATGAAGGTTTGCATGTGTGACTCATCTTGAATTTGATTTAACAAAAGATCACTAGTTGATTTTTAATGAATGCTTATTTTCCTTTTATTTAAAAATCCAATTTTAAGTTGGCTTGTCCATTTGTTCTTATATATTGCATTTTTTAGGTGGTTGCATACCAGTAGACTAACTTATAATTCACCATTAAATTCAAAATTCACCTTTCAAAATATAATTTATTGGAAATGTATGTAACAATCTTCAACTTGTTTAATCCAGGTTTAGAGGAGTAAGGTGGAGCTTGTGCACTGGACAGAAAGTAGTAGACAGGCCTGGATTGGGTCTTAATCCATCATGGAACTGTTACATAGTTGTTCTGAAATCTTTCTGTTTGAAGAGATTTGTTGGCACTAAACTTGGAAGGACGTGTGTGTGTGGTGTATTTTGAAAAATGTTGCTAGTAATGCTGTTGTAGCAACAGTTGTAAAAAATATATATATATATATATAATATGAAAGCTGAGGATAAGATTGAGAGAACAGAGGGCAAATATGTACTGTTCATTCGCAACAATTACACTGTGTATTGAATACTAAAACATTCAAAATCGGTTCATATTTTTAAACCATTTGTTACTTTCTTCGAGTCATTAATGACAGTCTCCACCCAACTCCCAAAACAAACAATAGTTACAGAATTTCAAGCAGAGAATTTTTCTGGAGTATTAAAAATATAAAATTGTATCCAAAAAAAAAAAAAACTGGTGTTGAACTTGATGTGCCAATTACAGGAGTTTCCACACTATTCTAAATGTGTCTTCATCTTAATTTCATAAACTAAATGCTAAACGGTTTAATAGAGATTTCTCATCTTTGTAATTTAGCAGTTGGAAATCATAAGTTGACTGGGTTAAGCATCTGTTGTCTCATTTTCAGTAGGGGGTTCAATGGTGATGGTGATTTGGGCTTCCTCCCTCTTTTTTTGTTGTTCAGAAGCCTCAAGGCGCCGAGGCTTGCAAGGACGATTTACTGGAGTAGACTGCTGACTAGATTCTCTCTCCTCTCCTTCACTGTCCTCCTCATTGATGCAATTTGAGCGAGATTGCTCTTCAGATTGCCAGGGGTTTGAATTAACGCTGTCTCCGCGCAGCCGTAACATGTGTAATCCTCCTTTAGGGCGGCCAAAGTTCTTCAGGCTGATTGCTGGGGAAGCAGCAGTTAAGAAACGACCCAACATTGGAGTGCGCAGACTTGGGGTATTGGGAATAGCATCCATAGTCTGTTGCTGGTTTGAATCATCAGTCATTCTATAAATTAAAAAAAAAAAAAAAAATGCTAGTTTTAAGTTTTCAGAAGTTAATTTTACACTCCTGGCTGTATCATTGCCAGTATGATACAACTGGAAGTTTTCATTAAAGTGTAGGTAGTTTAAATAATGTTTATTTTCTTTCAGTCAGCCTACCATGTGGCATTTCATAAAGGGAAGAAAGCTAAGAAGTAAAAATGGAAATGTACAATTGAGGAGCAAAAATCTGCTTGTTCAATCTTAAACTTATGGGTGTCATTACCATCCCAGGGTGGTGCACCAGTCTGGCAGAAATCGCTGACATGTACACTTTACCGGTATAATGGCATGTTTCCTCTTTTGAGACTGTGTGCTTTTAACCTCATGGGTCTATTAAATATCTGATCAAATTATCAACAGTTATGCAAAAGTTAGATTCTTGTGTAGATTAATAAATGGTCTTAACCTCATATCAAAAGTAGAGCCCAGAAATGAGGGTTTTAGGGTCTCTGATGCAGTTGCTAGTGTGTAAGGTGGCTGAGCAGTAGATTCATTCCAGTATTTGTCTTTCTCTGCAGGTGGCAGGTTTTGATGCATGTCATCTACAGCCAGTAGAGAAACCTAGAATATAAATCAGAGTTACACATTAATTTAGTTGTAGTGTAATTTTTGCCTGAGGGAGGTCCAGGCAAACCACTCTTAACGCTCTGGGGAAATTGTCAGTGCTGGTATTTCAGGGCAGGTATTTGTGGTGTTAAACAATAAATTCTTTTAAGGCTGGATATTTTTTTCAGTTTCCTGAAAAGCACACAAAGCAATGGTTTCACACACAAATCAACATAAAATGTGTGTTGCATACCTGGCAACCAAAGCACGCAGCATCACAGGCTGGCTGCCAGGCTGTCGTCTTGTGGTGGGTGGGGGACAGGCGGCAGTGGTGGTCGCAGTGTGTCACAATCTGGTTTGTACCTTGTGTCGTCATAAGTGGCAGTCCTCCCAGGCGAACACTGATGTAGGTGCATTGGCTACACAAACTGATCAGCACCACAATCAGCTGGAGACTGATGAACTGATTATGGTACCTCACATTTATTTTCAATCTCTTGTATCAAAATCAGAGTCTGAAAAGTTACAGTCCAAGTCAGCAGTAATATGCAAAATGTCGTCTATGAAGTATTTTTTGCTTTATGCACTCTCTTCGATCTCTTGCCAGATGTCTCTGCCATATTTGCCATTGTTTACTACTAGCGCAAGTGTAGGGAATCTCGGTCAAGCCAATGAATCTTAACTTTCCCTCTAGCAAAGAGTCCAACTAAAACATAACAGGATTTTTGCTACTGATTGCAGTTGATTACTACTGTCAATTCCTCCTTTTGACAAAAGTCTGCATACACCCTGAAAGAGTTGAAGCATTTTATATTCCTACCAAAGAGTGGGATTGTATTAATTTTTTGTATTGCTAGTTGTCCTATGCAATACTATACGTGTATAGTATTGTAAAACAATAACCAGAGCATTTTGAAATAGTGAAAATGTGTGCCTTGTAAACTCAGTAATACAGAATTTGCACAAATATACTGTACATTCTTAGTTGCAGTGTACTATCTGCTTGGCATGATCTCTTGCTGATCTGGTCTTGGTATGTATTTCTGGTTTAATGCTGTTGCATTGTGCCCCAGAATTGGGGATCAAGATGGTGACTAAGTGCAGTTTTGGTGTGCTTCATGGAGTCCGAGAAAGGGAATAAAGCTGTGTACTAGCTCAGCCCACCTTGTCAGCAGGGTTAACAGACTGTATGTAGTAGGACATGTTCCAAAATGAATTCTGTATGCATCAGACAGACTTTTGTTTCCCTTCACATGCAAATTTTGTTTTTTTCAAGTTTTTCTTTAGTTTTTAACATAAAAGTGAAATGATTTTATCAAAATTCATAGTTGAAGAATTTCAGGTACTATACGTAAACCAGTATATTGCCCAATGCTCATTCTTAACTGCAACTGCAGTAAGTTCTTGACTCTAAATCTGTGATCTGTTACACTTCACTGTTAAAATTCTCTGGATAAAGGAAGAAATTTAAGTGGTGGAAATGGACAGCAGCTAAAGAGTTCCGCAGGAAAGTCTCGTCTTGGTAAGTAGGCTATACTTTTGGGCCGTTCCTCTTTACAGCATGTTTTGGTGTTCCTTTATATTTCTAGAATAAATGACTTGTTTCAGATCATATTAGATCATTTCAACAGGATTAAGTTTAGGACTTTGAAATACATATTTTTGATTTGCTGCATAAGTGTTTTCCAGATATGTGAGTTCAGTCGCAGCCTTGGCTCGTCTTTTTTTGGTTCTATATTTAGAGCGCTTTGAGTAGTGAGAGAGCGCTATATAAATGTAAACGAATGAATTATTATTGTAGGATGACGTGCACATGACATTGGACAGATACACTGCCATTATTTCATTTTTCCTTGCATTGTACTTCTGGCTGAATGGCCAGTGGTTGTCAGCTATCGCGCACACACACACACACACACACACAGAAGCCCACCTCAATGAGTTGAGACAAAAATTTCTTGCAGATCGATAGAGGAGAGCAGACAGCCATCTGGGTGTGCATGAATTTCGAAATGCTAGAAAATGGTTATGGATTTTTATTATTTATATAATTTTGTAACAACTGCAGCAGCCTTCCACTAAATTTTTCATTTGGGTTGGAAACACTTTTATCAAATTCCAATTACTGTTTTCTAGAGCAGGATCATTTTTCCATCCTTAACTTTGCATTATTTGAACAATATGTTCAGTCGATGCATTTAAGATAGTGGACATTTTATCCTTTTTGAAGTATTGTTCAGAATGCTTTCTACATTAGATGACTACCACATTACATTTGACAGCACTTTTAAGAATCAATCAATTGCAATACATTTACTTGCCTGGATGTTTCGATCAATCAGTTTGTTTGTTTCAAAATCATCATCATCCTCACCAAATGGATTAATGATCTGTTCTGCCACCTTTCATTGAAAAATGAAAAGAAGAAACATTTAATATTCCTGAAGTACAAAGATGGCTGAAGGTTAAATGGCATGGTACCACTCAGGCCTTAATAATGTGTGCAGCTCAAATGAATAATCTATCTAAAAAAAAATTATACTGCTCAAAAAAATTAAGGAAAACTTTTTAATCAGAGTAGAGCATCAAGTCAATGAAACTTGTGGGATATTGATCTGGTCAGTTAAGTAGCAGAGGGGGTTGTTAATCAGTTTCTGCTGCTTTGGTGTTAATGAAATTAACAACAGGTGCACTAGAGGGGCAATGATGAGACAACCCCCAGATGGACCCTACAGATGTTGCACAGGTAGTCCAACTTCCCCAGCATGGCACATCAGTACACTATGTGCCATTGCCAGAAGGTTTGCTGTGTCTCCCAGCACAGTCTCAAGGGCATGGAGGAGATTCCAGGAGACAGGCAGTTACTCTTGGAGAGCTGGACAGGGCCGTAGAAGGTCCTTAACCCATCAGCAGGACCGGTATCTGCTCCTTTGGGCAAGGAGGAATAGGATGAGCACTACCAGAACGCTACAAAATGACCTCCAGCAGGCCACAATCAGAAACAGACTTCATGAGGGTGGCCTGAGGGTCCTATGTCCTCTAGTGGGCCCTGTGCTCACTGCCCGGCATCGTGGAGCTCGATTGGCATTTGCCATAGAATAACAGAATTGGTAGGTCCACCACTGGCACCCTGTGCTTTTCACAAATGAGAGGAAGTTGACCCTGAGCACATGTGACAGACGTGAAAGGGTCTGGAGAAGCCGTGGAGAATGTTATGCTGACTGTAAAATCGTTCAGCATGACCAGTTTGGTGGTGGGTCAGTGATGGTCTGGGGAGGCATATCCACGAAAAGACAGACCTCTACAGGCTAGACAACGGCACCTTGACTCCCACTAGATATCGGGATGAAATCCTTGGACCCATTGTCAGACCCTATGTTGGTGCAGTGGGTCCTGGGTTTCTTCCTGGTACAAGACAATGCCCGGCCTCATGTGGCAAGACTATGCCAGCAGTTCCTGGAGGATGAAGGAATTGATACCATTGACAGGCCTCCATGCTCGCCTGACCTACATCCAATAGAACACCTTTGAGACATTGTTTCGGTCCATCCTACGCCACTAGGTTGCACCCAAGACTGTCCGGGAACTCAGTGATGCCCTGGTCCAGATCTGGGAGGAGATCCCCCAGGACATCATCCGTCGTCTCATTAGAAGCATGGCCCCCCCCGACATTGTCAGGCATGCATGAAAGCATGTGGGGGCCATACAAACTACCGAGTACAATTTGGAGTTGCTGCAGTGAAATTTCGGCATAATGGACTAGCTTGCCGCATCATTTTTTTACTTAATTTTCGGGGTGTCTTTGAATTCAGCCCTCTGTAGGTTGATAATTTTAATTTCCATCAAATGATATGCCATCCTTTCGTTCCTAACACGTTACCCAATCCATATCAGTAGAAATATCCAGCAGGATTTTTTCCCCATTGAGATCTGATGTGTTTTCAAAATGTTCCTTTAATTTTTTGAGCAGTTTACTTTTATGTTATCCCATGTAATTTGTAGTGATGGCTGAGGGAAAAAAAAGATCTTAATGTTTTCATACAGAATGAAGATAAAAAAATGTTTCTGCTAGAATAGGCATCTATGGCAATGCTTGACATGTTGGTAATGTAATGAGTATTGGTAGATTTCTTTAAGGACTTCTGTGATACTGTTTGTTTTTATAAATTCTTGTTAGATGCTGATGTTGGCTGTATAAATAAATAATTGAGTGTGTTGAACTATATGCAGTTAACCAATGGTATCACAGTTTAAATCTAATTGTGACCAGACGAATCACAAAGAGGAAGAAATATCCAAATTCTGAGGTATAATTAAGCTGCTTATATCTTTATTTTTTGAAAGATGTGGGCAGTTAGCCTCACCCAAACAAACAGGTGCTAAATTCAGGGATGGATGGGACATGAGTGATATACAGTCATGCAAACAGTGAGTACACTCCATGAAATGTTTTTTCTTTTTCAACATATGGAAACATGTCAGACTTTGATCATTTGAACTGTATCTGTAGAGAAATGTGATAGAATAACAAACATCATGTGACATTTACGTTTTGTCCATTTTATAATTTAAACATAAATTATATAAATTATCCCACATTTATTATGACCTCAAATACCTAAAATTAGAATCTGGTGTAAATGATTAGAACATTAGAGAGCATATTCTCTAAACCTGTCGAGTTTAAACCTGAGATATTTGGCGTGGTCTGCTCTTTGTTGTTGAAGTGTGTGTTATCACCATGGCCAGACTGAAAGGGCTCCCTGAGGCCATCAGAAAACAATGTTATAGATGCAGATGAGCCTAGGACGAGGTTTTAAAAGATCTCCAAACAATTGGAAATCAATCATTCCAATGTCAGGAAGATCATCTACAAGGGAAGACTGTTCTAACAACCTCCGAGTTTACCAGGCCGGGCCATCCAAGCAGAGCAGAATGTTGAAAAAGCAAGATGGTGTAAAAAGTCTCCAAAGAACCGAGGAATTTCATAAGAGGACCTCCAGGTAGTCCTTGCAACCATTGCTGTCAAAGTTCATGAGTCTACCATGGAGAGAGGCTGCGCAAATTAGATCTGCACGGGAGGTGTGCCAGGAGAAAACCTTTGGTGTCCAGAAAGAACATCTGGGCAAGAGTAAAGTTTGCCCAGTAAAACCTGGGCAAAGAACAGGACTTTGGGAGCAAAGTGCTCTGGACAGACAAGGCAAAGACAGTTATTTGGCCACAATGCCAAGAAGATATTTTTTGGTGAAAACCAAATGCGACATTTGACCAGAAGAATCTGATAACCAACTGTAAAGCATGGTGTTGAATATGTTAAGGTTTGGCGCTGCTTTGCTGGATCAGGGCCTGGGCAACTCGCCATCGCAAAATCCATTATGAGTCCTTCATTGTATCAGAGGGTGCTTGAGGATAAAGTGAGACCATCTGTCAGAAGACTGAACCTCAGCCGGACCTTGCAACATGACCGTGATGATAAACATACCAGCACATCCACCAACGAACGGCTGAAAAGAAATGAATGGAAGGTTTGGAATGGCTAAGTCAAGGCCTTGATCTGAATCCCATCGAGATGCTGTGTTGGGATTTCAAACGAACTGCGTGTGACAACCTCGAACTAGTCAAATTTGCATTTTTTATTACATCATCTTCATCTAGAAATACTGTTTAAATGAAGATCAAATCTTGATATGTTTTACATATGTTAAAAAAGTGAAATTTTCATGGAATATACTTTCTTTTCCACATGACTGCAAGGATTCTGGAGCAAACACATCACTGGAGTCAAGATAACCCATGTTTGGGAAATGGAGAGAGTTCTATGGGATCTGAGAACGTGAGCCAGCTGTAATCCTGGGCTGTAAGACGTATTCCTTTAGGTTATGGACTTCAGTGGATAAGGAGGCACTGGCATCGTCCTACGCAGGCTGGCATTGAAACATTTGAAGACTTCACTGTTACACCTATTGTGAAAGGTAGTATGGTACGGCCTATTTTAATTCATCAGTATTTACGTTAAATATGTGCATAAATTAATTTTTCCCTAGTTTCAGGAGAAAATAGTACAGTATTATGTTTCTTTTGTCTGAATATACACATAATGGCAAGTGTTTATGTATGACACTAATGGTCCCTTTTTTAAATTTCTCAAAGAGACTCACCTTAAGCCACCCTGCATAAAAGAAGAACTGCAGGAGTGTGAAGACTGGAACGTAAAAGTCCAACTTATGGTCTTTATAATCTTTTGTAGTATCCAGGAATTGCCGTCCAATCAGACAGACCGCAAAAAAGGAATACACAGCAATTGTGACAACCTGCAGGTAAGAAAGTGACAAAGTGTTTCTTGGAATCGTGATGCTCTGCTTGTTATGTTTTGCATGATTTGGTGGACAGTTCTATTTGAGCGTCAGCCATAGCGCAGCACACAGTACCCATTGCTTAGTTGCTGATCTGCTCAGCCTGACATCATGTCTTCTGGAAGAAAAGTTAACAGAGTAAAAGTATGGGAAGATATGTAAGCTGCACATGAAAGGGACACTCATTTGTAATCAAGCAGGATATCCACGGCAAGACGGAGCAGCTACTGTGTCTCCACTGCATGTCTCCCACCTTACATTGCTTGCTGTGGCTAAATGGTTTATGATCTGCATGTATACTTGATGACTATTCTCAGAGTAATCTGACAGCAGTGTGTGCCGTAATCAGTTCACTTACCTGGGTGTAGACAAGGGGAATGCTGATCCAATCGTAATGAAATAGCATGGAGCATTTGGCCCGGTAGTTATTAAGTTCCTTGTACAAAATAATAAAAAAAAAATACATTATTTGAAAATAAAAATTACTTGTTTAATATGCACATTAAACATAGGTTTGTAAAATATGCAGTGTATATGTGAGTAGTACAGGATGCCTGCACAGGACAGGTTGGGGATGGTGACTCACGTCCATGAGCAGTCGCAGGGCCACGTCGTCCCTCACGCGCCCTTCTCTCCTTGCCTGGGCGGCCAGATTAGTGAACCAGGCCAGAGGAATCCAGTACTTGTTGAAGTCCGAGTAAAGGCTGTCAAATTTTTTCAATTCATCGCGGGTCATAAAGCCTGTGTATAAAAGAATGGCATTTTCAGACCCTCTGTGAGAAACCTGCAGTTTTGTATGTTCTTTTCAAGTGGAAGAAAAGGATTTGCAGTGTCACCCTGTGTAAAATACTTGGGTGACATTTTTTTTAATAGTTGTTATATTGGGAACACTAACTTTGTTTTATAGAATCTATAACAAACATAGTGGGATTTAGGACATTGTATCGAACTTATCTGACGGTTACCTGCTTCAACGATATGTTCCATGGTGGGGAAACGCTTGCGGACTCGCGTGCTGACTGACCGAAGGATGAGCACCGAGGATAAGTTGGCGTAGCGCATCAGGGTGCGTCGTAGGATCCTTCCCCGCTCATCTACTCCATGGACGTTAGCTGAGACCACCATCATGAGCTGGTCTGGAAGAGGAATGCTCGTGTACTGACTCCACCAGCGGTTCACCACAAGGCTCACATAGAAACCTATGGAACAGGACTCATTTATAAAGGGCAGAAAGATGCTTCCTGGTGTATGGAAGTAGAAAATCCACAAGGCATTGTATTGGCATTTTAGCACTCATACTCTAAGGACATTTTTGCAAATAAATTCAATGACAGCTTCTTTGTGTTCTCTACTGCCAGAGATATGCGTTGTGGCGAGCTCCCTACCTTCACATCCTGAATAATAAGCTTACCCAAAACAAAGGAGAGCGGGATGAGATCTGTATATCTGTTGACATACAAGGCCACTTCTTCAAATAACTGCCGCTGGTCTGCTGTCAACTGGAGCCTGTGCAGGTAAAGAAGAAATAAAGAAAAAGGATTCAGGGTGAGGCTTTTAGGACAGCAATAATGCATTCATTTTAAAAGCTGCTTAATCCAATTCAGGGTCACGGAGGAGAAGGCCTCTACTGGCACAGTCCAGCACAAGGTCGGAATCAGGCCTTAAGTCCACTGCAGGGTTCACTCACAAACCCCCAATTTGTGCGTCTGTTGTTTCTATTGTAAATGTCATGTTAATTACTTAGCAATGTTAGATGTGAGAATCTGGGAGAGAAAGTTACCAAAGCAATGGGATATTCATTTTTGTGGATTAAGTAAATAATTCATCTGGATTTTCTCACAGTAGTTTTAATAGCCTTAGACCATAGGTGCTAGAATTACCTGAGATCCCAAGGTAATCTTCAAAAATAATCTGATGGTTATTATTTACTACAAAACAATACAGTATTTTTGATTACAATGAGTAATTAACCATAGTAAAAAATAGTAAAATGTAATACTGTAATTTGAAAGAAAATTATGTTTCATGTTGTGTTAGAGGTATTTGTTGCGTTATACATTTTCGTTCTGTTTGGCTTTGACATTAACACACAAATACTTTTTAAACTTACACTTTTACTGTAAAACTTCAGTAAAAACTATTTTTTGAATGAACTTTTCCTCGATATCACATTGAATTTTGATTCCGAGTTTGGACTTACATTGTGACAACGCAACATATAACTGCCCGTGAGTGAATATCGTTTCTTTCTCTCTAATAAATCAGCTGACTTTTTGGAATGTTTGTCCCTGCGATTTGTTAATTATCATAGCATAAGCTATTCTAATGGGAAACTGTAAACATTTTAACACGAATGGCATATCAAGATCTCCTTTGGTGTCTAATATTATCCGCGAAAGATGTACTGCATTACCTTTCTTGTCTCCTGTTAAAATTTTACATGTCAGAATTGTTGACAGCATAGTCTATTGATACCCATTTAACCAACTTGCTGTGTAACCGATAGACAATTTTCGCATTAATTTGTTTGACTTTATCGTTTCTCTGTGCTAGGATTGCCTGTGTACTCATTTCTTCTGTTGATAACACTTCGGGATGAAATTCTTCATTAAGATTTGGACATAATAAGTCCTCTTTTATTATTGAAAATGTGAAAATTTATAAGAGCTGAGAGCACAGGTACTGTGTCTGACAAAAGCATTCACACGAATGAGAGATGAGAGGACCGTGGCCGTGGTTGAAAAATGGTTGAGAGGAGAGCGGGCCTTTCAGAAAATCTCTTGGCAATAGTCTTGTGTCAAGATTTTCTTTTATAATAGAGAGATATAGTTATATTTAAAAACATATATATGTAAATATTTGTAACCATTGCTTTACCTATTTTCTTTACACAGTGCTTCTCTTGGCAGTAATGTGTCATAAATTCTGAGCTGTCACTTAGTGTCATGGCACATATTATACACAATGTTACACGGGTCAGTTTAGTTTAGAGCTGCCAGGCAGGGTTGGACTATGATAGGGAAGTACAGACTCACTCCAAGGGATATTTAAGCAGACATATGCAAACACTGCACATTTGCCAGCTCTGAAATGCTGTTTAGGTGTGTACATGTGCCTCCTGTTTCATGTATTGCTGTTATATACTTCCAGTTAGCAGGTCCATAAATTTTATATAAATATAAAAAAAAACAAGTTGGCACTCTTACCTGTACACAAGGCTGAGAGTAGTGTAGAGGGTGGCAAAGACAAGGAACTCTTTGTACAGCAGTTTGTAGATGCTTCCTTTCCATCTGAAGAGCAGCTTAGAAAAGCCCGCAAAACGGGCATTGGCCACTTCCAGAGTATAAGAAATTGTCATAGTGCCAGCTGGAAGGTTAAAAGGTGTGACAGTATCTGAGTTAGGAAAAACAACAGAGATCACATGTGTCTTTCTCCTTGATTTGTGACAAATGCCATTTTGGACATTAAGAATTGACAGTTATTTATTAGCATATCCATTCAAACATTTCTAATCTACAGTACTTACTGGACTAAGAACTGTGAAAGGCCAGATCCGATCTTGGAAACACTGAGTGCAAGGCAGGGACCAAGCTGGGCAGGGACACCCACATGTCAAGACGCCCCACTCGCTCACACTGAGATAAATTAGAGTCCGTGCCTACACCAGACCTTGTACTTCTGTAGTATGTGAGAGGAAAACCCGGGGAGACTTAGGGATATGGTGTAAAGGCCACATAGGCAGCATCCAGGCCAGGAGTTTAATCCAGCACTAATCAAGGAACCTTAGTTATTATAATTTAACGCTAATTATTTTCGACATAGTTTTTGTACAGTGTTTGCCTTATAAATGATATTCTCACAGAATACTAGAGTATACTAGAGTATTCACCCCCTTGCTGGAAGTTTTCTCATTTTATTGTTATACAATTTGGCTTTTTTTGACACTAATCAACAGAAAAAGACTCTTTAATGTTTGAGTAAAAACATACTGTATCTCTGAAAAGTGGGTTACATTATTTACAAATTTAAAACACAAATGATCAGTTAAGTATTCACCCCCCATCAATTAAATCTAGTGTGATTTAATGGTGTATGATAATAAAATGTGAAAACTTCCAAGGGGGAGAATACTTTTAGTACACACTGTTTGTTTTACCTCTCTGTGCATCAGTACCTGAAGAATAGCATACCATTCTCAAACCCACTTAATCCAAGTCGGATTCATGGGTGGTCATTCCCATTCCAGCTGGACATGGTGCAAGGAATCGGCTCTGGACAGGGGGCTAAGTCATTGGTGGGCTCACACACACAAACACCCGCACACACACACACACACACACACACACACACACTAGGCCAGCCTAGAATCCATCCATCCATTATCCAACCCACTATATCCTAACTACAGGGTCACGGGGGTCTGCTGGAGCCAATCCCAGCCAACACAGGGCGCAAGGCAGGAAACAAACCCTGGGCAGGGCGCCAGCCCTCCGATGCCAGCTTAAAATCGCTATATATACTGTGTGTGTGTATATATATATATATATATATATATATATATATATATATATATATATATATATATATATATATATATATATATATATATGGTTGAAATAGTTTACTGTCGCGGCACGGTGGCGCAGTGGGTAGCGCTGCTGCCTCGCAGTTGGGAGACCTGGGGACCCGGGTTCGCTTCCCGGGTCCTCCCTGCGTGGAGTTTGTGTGTCTGCGTGGGTTTCCTCCGGGCGCTCCGGTTTCCTCCCACAGTCCAAAGACATGCAGGTTAGGTGGATTGGCGATTCTAAATTGGTCCTAGTGTGTGCTTGGTGTGTGGGTGTGTTTGTGTGTGTCCTGCGGTGGGTTGGCACCCTGCCCAGGATTGGTTCCCTGCCTTGTGCCCTGTGTTGGCTGGGATTGGCTCCAGCAGACCCCCGTGACCCTGTGTTCGGATTCAGCGGGTTGGAAAATGGATGGATGGATGGATAGTTTACTGTCAAATAAATGCAAAGAGTACACGACACGTGTTTCGCCCTCATTCTGGGCTCATCAGGTGTACACACTCCACTGCACTCCCTCTCGGGAATCGAACCTCGGATGTCAGCGTCAGAGGCGATGCCCCTAACGTTGCGCCACGGCGTGTGGTTCGTTTATTTGACAGCATGTAGATCGGGGTAATTACATTCACGGCATTCGAAGTCTGTGTCACAATCTGATTGTATGGGTGGTTACCTACCAGGTAACGCATTTATTTGACAGTAAACTATTTCAACCATTCTATGATCTGCTCCTCACAAACTGAGGGCACTGTGGCGGATGTTAGCAGATTGCTGGCCAACCACAAGCGTTACCTGGTAGGTAACCACCCATACAATCAGATTGTGACACAGACTTCGAATGCCGTGAATATATATATATATATATATATATATATATATATATATATCTTAATGTTTACATCTTTGGGATGTGTGAGGAAGACCTTTGCAGACACAGAGAGAATGTGCAAACTTAACACTGGCAGCACCATGGCCAGGATTCTCAGCTAGGACTCTGGAGCTGTAAGGCAGCATCTCTAACTATTTATTGCACATTCATTGTTACAATTTAATGTTAATGCTTTGTAGCTGCTATTTTTTTAGTGTATTTGCGTTATGATGAGATTCACAAAATAAACACATTAATCTGCTCCATCTATGTATCAGCTAGAGACATTTCAAGAATGCTATCATTGTTTGTTCAAAACATGGATAGAATACAAACAGCTATTGGTGTGTCTGTTTGTGTTAACAATGGGACTCCTTTGCAGAGTTTTTGTTCAAGTGAAAGGTTACCCAATAATGATGCACTAATTATATATATATATATATATATATATATATATATATATATATATATATGCCTATCCAGTTTAGGAAAAAAAATGGACGCTTGGGGTCACTTTAGAATACAGTATAGATAACAAAATGATAATTTTAAAGAAAAGATGCAACAATTATAAGTATGAAGTGCATGTCATACTTAAGGGTCATTTTAAATCCAAGAAGGTGAATGTAGAAGATAACCAAATTTCCAACGACTAGTGTGAACACAAATTCTATTACTGTACTTGCATGGGTTACTGAAATAGTTAAAACTTATTTGAAAAGAATTCTGTTTATGGACTGGAGCTATTATTAACCTCAGTATGAAGTGAAACACAACCAAAACAGTCTGGATATTTTAAGTAAAACGCATTCAGCTAAATATGAGTGGAACATTTAGAGAAAGTCACATCGATTTTTTTTTTTGCATTTAATGCATGCCTTAGAGCAGCAAATTAAGTGAAATTAATGGTATCTTTTCAAATGTTTAACAATTTACATTAGGTATATTGAACTGAAACCAACTTTTATAAATAACATCTTAAAAAGTTGAAATATATGGCTTCCAATATAATTCTAAATATATTTTTTAACATGAACAGTATGTACCTTACTTTTACATTGCCTCATGCACAATACACATGAAAATTTCAACAAGAAAAGCACAGAATTTTTCTATTAAACCTTTTTATATTCATATAATAATAATGGCAATTAAACAAAAAAGAGCCCCACATCTTACCTTGATGTACTGACTGCTATGCACGCTCTGGTGAAGGTCTTTCCCAAACTGATGTTACCTTTTGTCTAACTTCCTCTTTTAATATGTCTAACCCTACCTTCTGATTATCCATCAAACTGATTTATAGACAGAGAGGCTGGGAACATTCATAGAACATTATTATATTTTACGTTGAGTTACTTCTCAATTCATAAAACTGCATTGATTGGTATACACAGAGAATACTCGGCTATAGATTCTTGATGATTAGGTTTTCTTCTCTTTAAGTATTGATTTCTTTAAGAATGGCAATACTACATGCAGTCCTTGGAAGCACTGTTCAGGTTTTGAAATATGTGGTCTACTGTTATCCAGCCATTCATAACCAGTACAGAGTGTTGGGGGACTGAGTCTATCCCAACATCATCCGGTGCAAGGCAGGAGCCAGCCCTGATAGGATGGCATGATTTCTTTAACATCAAGTGATATTTAGAGTCACCAGTTAAACCAACACACCTCATTTGGAGCTGTGCAAAGAAAACTAGAAACACAGAAAAAAAAGGTTCTCCTCTAACCCTGGTAACTTTCATGTGCTGCCAGGTAGAGAAGATCCATCCCCACTGAATACTTCCTTACCTTCCATTATATCCCCCTATGAGAACACCATTCCTGATGATTGTTCTTCCCAGTTCTGTCACTCTAGGCTGATTAGATACTGTGAGTGCTGTATTGGACGGTCGGCTGTCCCGGCCAGGATGGAGTTTGGTTTCTGTCCAGAAAGGGGCACCACAATGCAAGAACAGGGGGTGGCTGCTGCTTAAAGTCATATTTTCTCCCTGTACACATGGTGGCAGCATCCCTCTTGTGGGACACCCATAGGAATATCCATGGGGCAGGCTGGGAACTGTAATCCCATGGGACAGCCCTATTGGGGTGCCACCAGGGAAGCTGTAGGGGATTGTTACAAGACTAGACTTCAGTGCTTTCAGTTTGCAATGCTGTGGCACTGGGAGTATTCCCAGGTCTGGCATTAAAGAAGTCGAGTTTCATGCAAAGTAGGTCAGAGTCGGAAGGAGTGTGAATGAGGCTACAAGGGAAGATTGGAAGAAGGAAGAAGATTTGTTCTGGTAATTGTGTTATTGTAGAAGAGGATTGGAAGAATGCTGGAGGTAAAGAATAAAGAAAATCTTGTATTTGAACCCAGGACTGAGTTGTGTAGTTGTGTCTTGGGGTTTGATGTGTATCTAAGCCCCCCTACTGGTCACAATACAAAGGGAACTTTGGAAACTCTAAATAGAGGAGACCGTGGACCTGATGGCATCAGTCAGCGGGTTCTCAAGGCCTGCAGCAGACGGCACTGCAGGGTCATTTTGTATCTGTTCGCTCTTTCCTTGAACCTCCCAGAATTATGGAAAACATTCTGAATAGTCCCAATGCCTACAAATGGGCCCTCCAGGTCTCTTAAGACGTCCAGACCAGTATTCTCAAAGCAATGCAAACAGAAGCCTCAACAGTGTCCTGGAGTACAATGCATCAAACTTATAGGAGACTCCAGGATTATATGTTGAAGATGGTGCACAGCATTAGAGGGGCACCCCAAGGAATTGTGCTATCTCCATTTCACTTCACCCTCAACACAACTGCTTTTCATTACAACTCCAGTTTATGCCATGTACAGAATTTCTTGAATGACTTTGCAGGCTACAACACTAATGGAGAAGAGGAATGCAGGGATAACCACCTGCAACTGAACACTGCCAACTCAGGAGAGCTGGTGGTGGACTTCTGGAATGTCAGCAAGCCCATAAGATCAGTCCCCAAAATGGGGCAGGAGGTGGGGATGATGCAGACTTCTAAATACATGGGATTCCAGCTGTGCAGTAGACTGGATTTGGAGGACAACACAGACCCTAATCCCATTGCACTTGTTTTCCTGCTATCCAATTATATCAGGTACATTGGCATAAGGAGAGGCACAGTGGTAGTGCTACTACCTCACAGTAGGGAGACCAGCATTCATGTCCAGGTCCTTCCTGTGTGGGACTTGCATGTTCTTCCCATGTTCATGTGGATTTCCTGCGGGTGCTCTACCTTCCTCCCACATTGCAAAGACATGCAGGTGAGGTGAGTGGACAATGCTAAATTGGCCATAATATGTGTGTGTTCTTGTTTTGTATTTGCTCTGCAATGGGCTGTCACCCTGTGCAGTTGTCATTCCTGCCTTATGCCCTGTGATTGCTGATGAGCCTGCCCTGGATAAGTGGGTTAGGGAGAAGGATGGACATTGGCAAAGGGGCAATGTTTTATATCATTATTGCTGTCTTGTGTGTATAGGTTCTCATCTTGCACTTATGTAATAATTTATTATATGAGGGGTTTGCTTTTGTTTTATTTTTTACAACTTTACACAGCGACTTTATGTTTTATGTTGCTGCTTTAGGATGTGAATTTCTTTTATTGGGGACTAATAATATTCTATCTATCTATCTATCTATCTATCTATCTATCTATCTATCTATCTATCTATCTATCTATCTATCTATCTATCTATCTATCTATCTATCTATCTGCTCTTATTTTATAGAAAATTGATATTATTTGGAAAACCATATATGATTTGGCTAAAATACCTTTAACTCTTCCCATTTACAGAATGTCCCATTTACATTAAAGCCTAGTGTAAGGAAATTTGATGAATTGTTCTTGGAAGTGGATGTAAAAACTATGTTTCCATTTATAAGAAAGAGTATGATGTTACTTCACTGAAAGACCAGCATAAAAACACTCCTACAACTAAAAGTCCAATAGAGGACCATTTACACCATGTAATGTTTTAGTTAACTGCATTTAAACATTCCAGGTAAACCACTCCACAGTATTAAAAAAACTGAAAAAAATTCTAAATATAAAAGATGAAACACACAATAGTGTGTGCACGCATGTCAGTCTGCATTCTTCACGCTGAGAATGGCATACAACATTCCTTTTTTGGGAGTGAGATGGGAAGACATCCATCTGCAAACAGTTCTTGAATGTTCATATGGTGCCCACATCATCCAGCTGGTAAATGTTAACGTGGTGGGCCATACTGTTTTATTAATGCCCAAAGCCTGTCTATGTCTATCTGAGGGTAGTGGGTACTTCTGGTTGTGGACCCATCTACAGTATATGAGGCAGGCTGACAGTCCCATCATACAAGACTTGTTGTTACTCATTTCACTGCAGTGTTTCCTCTTAAATAATGAATTAGATCTGCCAAAGTCGTAGTCCTGTATGACAGGGTGCCTGATCCTGTAGTGCGTTTAGGGCTTCATGGTGCACGGACTGTGGTTGTCATAGCTGTCGGTTTTTTTGGCCATCTTCCCTTTTACGAGGCCGACTTCCAGCTTACACTCACAGTAGCGCCCCACGTATACACTAATAAAGAACATGTAAAAGTAACAACTAACTCTATTAATACATGGCTTAAGCATGTGTTTGTTTCCTGTTTTACTACATGAATCCACAATATAATTGAAGACTGAGAAGAACATTATTAAACAGAAGTGGTTTTCTCAGTCATTGCTCTTCATTTTCATGGCTTTGCTGTTTTCTTCCCCAATCAGACATTCAACTGATTGTACATTAAACAATTTTGTTACTTGTCATTGTAATCCAGTCAGAAGTGGGTTGATTTATTGGATTCACTAGCAAAGTTTCGCAATTTATTAGAGAGTACTTAAAAGAAAAAAACTCTAATCTTATCAAAGTTATAAATCACAAAATGTTATTAGACGAGGGCCAGTTTAAATGTGTCAGTTGGTCTTTGTTTTATTTCTTTCAGCATTTTAAAGGGCCAGACTCTGGCTAGCAAGGCAAGCGTTCACTACCCAAAGTCACTCTCTTCACTCACGTATCACACCATTTACTGTCATCAGGATACAAGGAAGGTACACACATTCGCTTGCTCGTGTCGGATCAGTCTGATGTCCAGATTATTTTCTTGTCATTGCTCTGAAATTGGACTTTAAGTTTTTTAAGTTGAATGCATATCATATGCATCAGTCTAGTAATAATATAGTCATTGATAATTAATTTACTTTAACTTATGCTTTACCAAAAGCACACTATCTGTTTGAATGACTGGATCCATGGCAATTCACATGTTGAAGTTTTAGTAAAACTTTAAGCAGCGGTTTATGGTCTGATTCCTTTTTTGACAGGTCACACTCTCTACACAGTCTTCATAAGACACGTATTATGGCAGCACAAGCACACCTTGTGATATTTTAACACATACCCCTTAATGATTTACTGTGTAATATGGAGTACTATGGTGTTGTACCATGTTAGCCATTATGAATGTAGAGAAAAGCCAAGCAAAATGACACCTTTTATTGGCTAACTAAAAAGATTACAATATGCAAGCTTTCGAGGCAACTCAGGCCCCTTCTTCAGGAAAGATGTAATCAATATGGACATATTTAACTTAACTTTTCCCCTCAGTAGTGTGATTTTTGTTCAGGGCAACATAATTCCTTTTCATGATGTCTTACGTTTTAGACTTTTTCATTTGAACGGTGTCATAGTATGTTACATGGGCAGTCAGAAATAGCTAAAGTCAACAGCTTAGATCCATGCATTTTTGAGTTTGTGTTAAAGGGTTTGATTTGGATTGTGCCATTTTCCATAAATGTGTTTTTTTAATCAGCTAATGATACAAATACAAATTTTAGAAATCTTACAGTAGCAGATATTACAAACCTAACAGCAGGATTCCCTGACTAACCCGATCTTTAAAAGTGTGTTCTTACAAATACATTTTTAAAGAGTTTTTTTAAAATGAAATATTCTTGAATTGTCTATTATTTTTCAGTTACAGGAGAGAAAATGTGAGAGAACAAAATTAGAATGTGCACCTAGTCAGATAGTCCATGTTGATATCACACTTTATAAACCTTGTCCTGACATTCCCCCAAGATTACAAAATTCGCCCAATTTGTTGTTACACTGGGGAATCCTCATGTCTATAACACATTAAAATTCAAGAGCTATATTGTATTTTGATATATACAAATGACAATATTAGTTCACTTAAATGATAGTTGGGTAACTTACTTGATAGATATACTTTACTAATATTCTAAAGCTGCTATTACTATTTGTATTTATACACCGATCAGCCATGACATTAAAAGCACTGCCAGGTGAAGTGAATAACATTGATTATCTCATTGCAATGGCTCCTGTCAAGGGGTGGGATATGTTAGGCAGCGAATGAACAGTCAGTTCCTGAAGGGGATGTGTTCGAAGCAGGAAAAATCGGCAAATATAAGAATCTGACAAGGCCAAATTGTGATGGCTACATGACTGGGTCACAATCTCTGTAACAGCAGGTCTTGTGCGGTGTTCCAACAGGGCCGTTCTTAGGACGTTGGGGGCCCTGGGCATAATTAGACTGTGGGGGTCCTAATGCGTGTAGTATTAGCTACAGTTCAGCCAGATTTGACCTGTTTCCACTGGGCACTGCGTGGAGGTATGTAGCTAAGCCCAGCATGTGCAAAATGTGCAGTGCAGTGGTGCATATTTTTATAAATTTTAGAGCATTTTATTTATTTTTTTGTCACAATTAAAAAGTGTGTTTTTTATACCGTTTTCCATTTTTTTCTACCAAATTAAAACTTGGGCTAAAGAACATTCCAGAATAAAGCTCAAGAAACGAAATCAACTTTTCACGCTTTAACACTTGCAAAATCTTTAATTAATGCCGAGTAATCAAGCGATTGGACAACGTCTCGCTCAATGGACATTATTGCTAAAGCATTCAATTGTTCTTGTAACATGGTTGTCCTGAGGTAATTCTTGATTATCTTTAGCTTAGAAAAGCTGCGTTCCCCAGCAGCAACAGTAACTGGTATGGTCAAGGCGATATGTAGCACTATTGCGACGTTTGGAACAGAATCTTGCAAGCTAATATGGTATATAAACTGCAATGTTTCAAGAGCAGAAGCATTAGGAGGCACCAGATTTGCCAAAATACGCAATTCAGAGAGCAAGTCCTGAGCATCAATATCGGAACCAGTCGTTTCATCTGTTAATATCGCATTGAGATCCTGACAGGATTTAATCAAATCCGCATCACTTAGACATTATTCTGTCATAATTATTAAGAAAACCAAAGTAATCATAATGACCTTGCGTCAATCCTAAAAAAAAAAAAAAAAAAAATTTTGAATGATGGGCCCCAGGCGACTGCCCTGCTTGCCCATGCCTAAGAATGGCCCTGGTTCCCAGCATACAGTGATTAGTGGGTGTCCAAGGCTCATTGATGTGCGTGGGGCGCAAAGGTTAGCCTGTCTGATCCGATCCCACAGAAGAGCTAATGTACTGTAGTAGAAACTGCTGAAAAACATCATGCTGGTCATGAGAGAAGGAGTCGGAGCATAAGGGGTATCACAACTTGCTGCACAGCCACAGACTGTCCACAACCGTACAAGCCCACAATGGGCACATGAGCATCAAAACTGGACCATGGAGCAATGGAAGAAGGTGGCCTGGTCTAATGAATCACATTTTGTTTTAGATTATGTGGAAAGCTAGGTGCATGTGTATCATTTGCCTGGGGTAGAGAGGGCAGCAAAATGCAAAGAAGGCAAGCCAGTGGAGGAAGTGTGAGGCCCTGGACAATGTTCTGCTGGGAAAACTTGGGTCTTGGCATTCAGGTGGATGTTACTTTGACACATACCACCCTCCTAAAGATCTTTGCAGACCATCTACACCCCTTCATGACAGCGGAATATGATGGCAACCCTTGATGACGGTGGCCTCTTCCAGCAGGATAATGAACCTGTATTTTTTTGAGGAATTGACAAAGAGTTCAAGGTGTTGACTTGGGCTCCAATTTCTCCTGATCTCAACTGAGCATCTGTGAGATGTACTGGAAAAACAAGTCTGATCTATGGAGGATCCACCTCGCAACTTGCAGGACTTAGAGGATCTGCTGCTAACGTCTTGGTGGCAGACACCACAGGACACCTTCAGAGCCTCTTGTGGAGTCCTTGTCACAGCGGAGCAGAGCTGTTTTGGTGGCACAAGAAGAACCTACAATATTAGGCAGGTGGTTTTAATGTTGTGGCTGATCAGTGTATATTTTATATTCTATTACAGAAAAAGGCACAACCATTAAATGGGATCTTTGTTTTTGCTGTAGCATTGAATAAGAATTGAGTATCGTGAAGTTTCACTGGTATTGGTATGAAATACACAATTCTGCTATCATGACATCCCAAGAATAAAGACTTAGGTGGTATTTACACAAAAAGGCTGGTACTTGCATAAAAAGGGCAACTTTTTTCTTGATTTAAAACTGTATGTTTCTTGCCACAGTATGCACATCCACCCATTCCTAACTTGTTAATTGAGTTTATAGTTGCAGGAAACTGTCTAGTACATGCCAAGGGTAGATTTAATGACGCTGTATTTACTACAGATCACCAACACACGAGGACACGATAAATTCCAGTTATTTACCTATACTTAGTCGGGTGTTGTACCGTGTTAGACATTATGGATGCAATGAGAAGTGAAGCAAATTGACCTTTTATGAGCTAACTGAACAGGCCTCTTCTTCAGGCAGTTTGCCTCAAAAGCTTGCATATTGTAATCTGTTCAGTTAGCCCATGAAAGGATCTCATTTTCCGTCACTTCTCATTGTAGTTATTTGCCTGGAAACAGTCATGGCTTCTGAGTCTGGCTTTGTAAACATATTGTATTTTTGCACATTTTCATGTGTTTCTTATAAAAATATAGTTTTTCAAAGAAATAGTAATTAAATAGGTGTTAAGGGTCTGACTTACTTCTATTTGTAGCATAGACATTATACTCGTCACTTATCTGTGTCTTTGCTTTTTGTCCACTAAGTAAGTTCCAACTGAACTTTCCAGCCCCATACATTATTTTGGAGTCTGTGACTTCTTTAAGCTGCTATTCTGAAACTCGTTCTAAGTATAACATTATAAAATTATGACCTTTATAAAGGCTTCATTACCTTATGTGAGTCCGAATGCATTATAAAGGCGCACCAAATGCAGTTGTTATGCTGTTAGTTTGGTGCTTCTGTGTTTTAGTCTTATAAAGAGGAAGAGGTCCAAATCGACATCATGGTGACATCAACACTTCTCTTCAAGGTTGGCTCCTGCTTTTCAGGAGGTGCTGTTGGGATTGGAAGTCAATGGATATCACAAATGCTCTACATATCTGTTTAACTCTGAGGTTTAATTGGTGCAGCCATTGAAAACAGGTAATGTAATTGTATATTTCTGCAACTATTTATTCATATATTAAAGAAGAAATGTTGCCTTAATGTTAAAATAAACTGAATGGAAAACTGTTACTAAATATTGCTTTTAATTTAATACTGTATATGAAAATTTTCTTTGTGATGTGGCCCAGTGGTTATAGAGTTAAGACAGTAAGCTGCAAAGATATCATTTTGATCCCTCAGTAGTGTAATGGACAGGCGGCCTATCCAGGATTAGTTCCTGCATTCTGCCTGAAGTTGTACGGATAAGCTCTGAACCATGTCAATAAGTTTGAACTTGAACTGGATTAAACAGGTTTGAGAATATTATATGTTATTGTAAATTTACCTTCTGACTCCCTGTGTCACACTGGCTAAGTTACTTCTCAAGCCAGCCTTGCAGTAGTGGGCATTTAGAAATACTTGCAATTTGCAAGTTGCTTTGAGTAAGAGCTTTTCATTTTATGTATAATCCTAGCCCTATGGCAAGCAAATATTTAAAGTACTTTTATCTAGCCCAGCCAATATTTGGATATCTGAATGTGGTAAGGTGGGTTCAGCAGACCAAACTGGGTCTTGAGTTGTTTTTGGCCAGGCTTTTTGGGATCAGTTTTATGTTTAGAGTCATAAAACAAGACCTGTATATGTAAATAGTAACATTAAGACTTGCTGACAATCAGCACTTAATATATACATGGATCTACCTTCTAAAACCCATCATCATATTAGTAATGCACAGACTCTATTGAAAGGCAAATAAAATATTAGGGTATACCATATAACTGTTCAGTATAAACCAAGGGACATTGTGCTCTGTGTGTATAATGCTCTAGCAAGTTTCTTTGAAGCTTTGCAGAGAAGGGCAATCAAGTTCATCCTAGTACTCCTACTCAGATTCCAACAGGTTCAAAGAATTAAACCTGTTTAGCCCCAAGCAGAGTAGACTCTATGGGGTCTTAACCTACTGTAGGTCTTCAAAATTCTCAAAGGCGCTGATAAAGTAGATCCAACCAAAGGATATCCATGGAAATTAAGTAGAAGTGCATTTAGGACTGAAGCCAGGAAGCACTTCTTTCACAAGGAGTTGTGGGTGTCTGAATCAAACTACCGTGTCATGTAGTTGAAACAGAAATCTTGACAACCTTTAAGAAGAATCTGGATGAGACATTGGGACAGCTTAGCTATTAACCTGATGGATTGAATGGTCTTCTCTTGTTTGTCAAATTTCTTATGTTCTAACCCCTTCAACCTGAGGTGTTGCAATTTGGAGCAGTTTGCCCCACTAACATGAAATCTTGAAAAATATATATATATATATATATATATATATATATATATATATATATATATATATATATATAAAAATCTATACAGTCATATGAAATAGTATGGGAACCCCTCTCAGCCTGCAAATACTAATAATAACAGTGGTATGTCTTACATTTCTTAGGAACATCTGAGTACTGGGGTGTTTTCCAAACAAAGATTTTTAGTGAAGCAGTATTTAGTTGTATGAAATTAAATCCAGGGTGATGACAAAGAAGCCCTTTCTGCACTCACACTACAAACAGAGTCACTGGTTGTATGCAAATACTCATTTAGACAAGCCAGATTCATTTTGGAACAAAGTGCTTTGGACTGATGAGACATAATTTGAGTTATTTGGTCAAAACAAAAAGCGCTTTGCATGGCGGGAGAAGAACACCGCATTCCAAGAAAAACACCTGCTACCTTCTGTCAAATTTGGTGGAGGTTCCATCATGCTGTGTGGCTGGTTCAGGGACTGGGGCCCTTGTTAAAGTCGAGGGTCAGATGAATTCAACCCAATATCAACAAATTCTTTGGGATAATGTTCAAGCATCAGTCACAAAGTTGAAGTTACGCAGGGGTTGGATCAGAGCCGGCCTTAGGGCGAAGCGAACGAAGCGACCGCTTCGGGCCCACAGCTGGAGGGGGCCCACTGCGCCCTCGGTATCAGTTTGCTTCGGGCCCGAAATTGTCTAGGGCCGGCTCTGGTTGGATATTCCAACAAGACAATGACCCAAAACACAGTTCGAAATCTACAAGGGCATTCATGCAGAGGAGAAGTACAATGTTCTGGAATGGCCGTCACAGTCCCCTGCCTTGAATTTCATCGAAAATCTATGGGATGATTTGAAGCAGGCTGTCCATGCTCGGCAGCCATCAAATTTAACTGAACTGGAGAGATTTTGTATGGAAGAATGGTCAAAAATACCTCCATCCAGAATCCAGACACTCATCAAAGGCTATAGGAGGCGTCTAGAGGCTGTTATATTTGCAAAAGGAGGCTCAACTAAGTATTGATGTTCTATCTCTGTTGGGGTGTCCAAATTTATGCACCTGTCTAATTTTGTTATGGTGCATATTGCATATTTTCTGTTCATCCAATAAACTTAATGTCATTGCTGAAATACTACTGTTTCCATAAGGCATGTCATATATTAAATGGAAGTTGCTACTTTGAAAGCTCAGCCAATGATCAACAAAAATCCAAAGAATTAAGAGGGGTTCCCAAACTTTTTCATATGACTGTGTGTATATATATATATATATATATATATATATATATATATATATATATATATATAATAATATATATATATCCATCCATCCATTTTCCAACCCGCTGAATCTGAACACAGGGTTACGGGGGTCTGCTGGAGCCAATCCCAGCCAACACAGGGCACAAGGCAGGAACCAATCCCGGGCAGGGCGCCAACCCACCGCAGGACACACACACCAAAAACATACTAGGGACAATTTAGAATCGCCAATCCACCTAACCTGCATGTCTTTGGACTGTGGGAGGAAACCCACGCAGACACAGGGAGAACATGCAAACTCCACGCAGGGAGGATCCGGGAAGCGAACCCAGGTCTCATAACTGCGAGGCAGCAGCGCTACCACTGCGCCACCGTGCCTATATATATATAAAACACACACACACACAGTGGAACCTCGGTTCACGAATGCCTCGGTACACGTACAACTCGGTTTATGACCAAAAAGTTCGCCAAACTTTTGCCTCAGTTCACGACCACACACTCGGTATACGAACAAGCCAGTTTCCCTTTCGGTTTGTGCGCGCTGATGATTTCCGCACGTGTTGCATTGTTCTCGGTCAGACGTGAACTGCTGCAATGTAAGAGTGAGAGAGAGAGAGAGAGCAGGCAGGCTCGTGTGCTGATGAGAGAGAGAGAGAGAGAGAGAGCAGGCAGGCTCGTGTGCTAGAGAGAGAGAGAGAGAGCGCGTGCAGCTGAGCAGGGAGCCTGGGTGCTTGTCAGTGTTATTCAATGTTTTTACATTAGTTTACTATTACACTGTGCATTCTATGGTGTAATTAACTATATTTGTGCTTACAAATATTTAAAAAAATATATTTACATACAGTTCGTACGGTCTGGAACGGATTAATTGTACTTACGTACAATCCTATGGGGGAAATTGCTTCGGTTCACGACCAATTCGGTTTACGACCAGAGGTTTGGAACGAATTATGGTCATGAACCAAGGTTCCACTGTGTGTATATATATATATATATATATATATATATATATATATATATATATATATATATAGTTCCAGTTTTGCTTAATGTGTTTTACATAATAAAAATTAACTTATGAATTAGGTTCATTAGGTAAAATGTGACAGTTTCCAGGACAGCAGTGTGGTGTTGTGTTCATATGACTGCTTCAATGAGTCAGGTTTCAGACTTGTTAAATTTGACTGTTTCAATTGCGAGTCCAATGGTTTAAACATGTCAATATTACCCTCTGTCTAGAGTGAAGTGTTTTGGTAGCTGTATACTAGGGAGCCTATACATTAACAGTGTTATTCTGGGAACGGTGTTAAAGAGGTGGAAATGGTTGGCTAAACTACAGAAGAGACATTCTTGAATTTTTATGCCAAAAGTTTATTTTTTTTAATTGTATTTTATGATCTTCTTTTGCACTGAGCAGTATATGTAATGCTGCATGTTGGTTTCTTTTGTGTGAGGGTGTACTTTACTTGTGCTTAATCAACACAACCTTTGACTGCCTGTGATGTGAACCTGCAGAGCTGCGTTATGTAAGATGAAGTTCTGTTTGAAGTCTGTTGTGTATGCACTCTTGTGCATATCTGTTGTAAATCAAAACTATGGTGGCCGTTATTTACAGTGTACAGTATTGTAATCATGCATCAACCCCACAAGAAGGCCCAGTTCCACTCACTAAATTTATTCTTTATTCTGCGCTCCAGGACCCTCATTTATAAAAAAAAAAAAAATATTATGCACATGGCAAAAAACAGGAAAATGTGTACACTAAAAAAATCAGATCTATAAAATCTTCCATACATACATTTCTATGCGATTTAGGGTTGATAAATCACAATCATCTTGTAAATATGCATTTGTGAATGTGCCTCCAATGCCACCCTGAAACATCCATATTTGGGACGTAGTAACCAACCTCATACAGATGCAGTCACGATGCTGTAGATTTTCCCTCCTGACACAATCATGCCTGGTATTATGGAGCCTCTACTCCATGCTCTGGGTCCAAAAAAAGGTGTTAGGCACCATCGTCTGAATGGGTAGACGCTATCACATGTAATGATGTAATTGCTCTTACAATAAACAGTACAGGCCATATGAAACACTGAGGGCTCAGCCAGTTACCTTACCAACACGCCAACCAGCAAGTTCAGCACCATCACGTCTGTTAAAGCTACTTTGCCTCAAAAGAAATGAATCACTGGTTGACTCGGACCATCGTGACATGATGTTCGCCGGTCACATCTTGGATGACTTCTGCATTTAACAGAATGTATCTGCTTACAGTTACCAAGAGCAGCTTCATTTTCGCTATGTACCGTAATTTAATATGAATGCAGTAAATTATAATAATAATTTATTTTATTTATAGGTGCCTTTCAAGGCACACAGGGACACCTTTACAGAGCACATTAATAACAACAGTCACAACATAAAATTAATAAAATATCACAGTAAAATAAAACCAGAATAAACACAATAATAATATTAAATTTATCAGCTAAAATTATCAAACAGAATAAGCCATCTTAAAAAGATGTGCTTTAAGTTGAGATTTAAAGGTAGGAACAGAGTCGATATTACGAATGTCTTGTGGGAGAGAGTTCCAGAGGCGAGGGGCTACTCGACTGAAAGCTCTAAACCCCATGGTAGTCAAGCGAGCAGGAGGTATAATAAGACTGATAGAGGAAGAAGATCTAAGGATACAAGAAAGAATGGAGATGTGAAGAAGATCAGGAAGATAAGGTGGTGCCAGATTATGAAGGATCTTGTAAGTAATAAGCACAATCTTAAAATCAATGTGATATTTAATAGGGAGCCAGTGAAGCTGCAGATGGACTGGAGTAAGGGGTTCTGGCAACAATACGAGCTGCAGCATTCTGAACCAATTGAAGTTTGTACAGGAGATTGTGAGGAAGACCAGAAAGGATAGAATTACAATAATCAATATGAGATGTAAGCAGAGCATGAACAAGCTGAAAGAAAAGGGCATAAACGGCTGATATTATGTAGATGGAAATATGCAGGCAGAGTAACATTATTAATATGTGCCTGTAGAGAAAAGCCAAGCAAAATGACACCTTTTATTGGCTATCTAAAAAGATTACAATATGCAAGCTTTCGAGTCAACTCAGGCCCCTTCTTCAGGCAAGATTTTGCCTAATCTGATTACATCTTGCCTGAAGAAGGGGCCTGAGTTGACTCGAAAGCTTGCATATTGTAATCTTTTTAGTTAGCCAATAAAAGGTGTCATTTTGCTTGGCTTTTCTCTACATTCATAATGGCTAACACGGTACAACACCCTAGTACTATTAATATGTGCCTCAAATTTTAAGGTACTATCGAGAATAACACCCGAGCTCTAAACCTGAGCGGAAGAAGGGATTAGAGAATTATCAATCCATCCATCCATCCATTTTCCAACCCACTGAATCTGAACACAGGGTCACGGGGGTCTGCTGGAGCCAATCCCAGCCAACACAGGGCACAAGGCAGGAACCAATCCCAGGCAGGGTGCCAACCCACCACAGAGAATTATCAATAGTCAATGAAATATTATCACATTTATCCAAAACAGATTTAGTTTCTACCAGAAGAACCTCTGTTTTATCACTATTTAATTTAAGAAAGTTAGCAGACAGCCATGATTTAACTTCCTGCAGACAGTCAGAGAGGGAAGAAGGTATGAAGAGTGGAATCAGGCTTAGCAGTCGTCAGCATAACACTGAAAAATGCTCTGATTATGTTAGCAACATTTTTTAAATGTATGTACACCCACACCATACAAGAACTGTATGTAGTGCAGCATTGCCAGGTCTTTAGATCTCCCGCCCAACTGGACTATTTTTGATTGTCATCCACTGGAAAAAATGGCTTTTGTGGGTTGCCGGTTTTTTGGCTACTTTTCTAAAAGTATTGTGACATTCTGGGCTATTTTTCAACAACCCTGCATTATCACCACAATTATTATCCATCTGACAGCCCTGCCCCTGCTCTTCAAACTTGTATGTGTACTTTATCGTTGTAAAATCTCTCGACCCCAAACCTCACTTTTTGGTGTGACATTTATTTACATTGGGTATTGGGCTATTTTTTGGGGATAAATTCTCACTTTTAAGCTGTCTTTAGGCTATAAATATTTAAAAGATCTGCCAACCCATTGTAGTGCCTCACTGGTCGGTTTATGGCTTCCAGCACAGCAGGCATGATGGAGTGAAGCTTGGTTTAGATATTTCTGAGTTCCCTGAGAAGTGACAACTGGTAGACTGCATCAGCTGATGAAAACCCAAAACATTTCTTCAGAGTAAATACGTAGCATTGGTCCTTTGAAAAGGAAACTAAAAAACAGTCTGTACATCATATTCATTGTTATGTTTGTAATGACAATGCACGTTTTAATAATGGCTTAATGATATCAGTAACTTATTAAGCACCTGAATCATCGTCATTTAGCTGGTTTCTCCTTATTTCCCAGTTTCTCCAAAATGTCGCGTACACATGGGTCAGAGTCACCATAGATATTTACACGTTCCCCCTTCAAGTTTTCTTTTATAAATCACGACGTGTGTGTGGAAATTTGTATACACAAATTTCCAGCCTTTGTTTGTGGGTACGCAAGCTTTATAAATGAGGCTCCAGCACTGCAAATTTCGAAGTATAACCAGTGTTCACATTCTACCGCTGCACTCTGGCACTCGACTCTGACTAAAGCCTGCGCTCCTGCTTTAACATTTAAACTGTACTCTGTTGTGGAAGAAGCAATGGCAATAAAATGAAGGTGCTGACACCAGACTCCAGCCCCTGCTTATTAATTGATATTTTTGTCAGTCAAGCTGGGAACACAAAATAAATGAACTACAACATGTCTGTTTGTGACGTTGCCTCTCAGTTATGGCCAACGAATCCTGGGAGGGGCTCACAGTGAAGACATCACATAACCAGTGGACACTGTTGGGGGAAAACTGTAATGGGAACAAAGCGGGAGAACATGTAACATGAATGGTATGTGTGACTATTGGGTGAAACCCTAAAAACATACATAATTTATACACCTGCAAGAAAAGCACACACAGAGAAGTAAACACTTTTATTTCTGTGTCGTGTTTTTTTTTTAAATAAATGTGAAATAAGTAGATCTTAAAAATGGGTGGATGGTTTATTTTTGCCATATAAAGGATGTCCCTTGTTACTTTTACTGACTTAGTCAAAGATCACAATTAAAGTTATGAGAGTTCATTCACGAATCACGCATTTATTTTGCTTGCATGACTTAACCATGGACAGCTTTTTCACTGTTCATGTGCTCCTGATAAACACACAGTGGCACTGATACTATCAACAGTGTGTGGAAAACACTGAAGGTGAGGACTTGTGCTTTAAAGGCAGACAAAAGTAACACTGTACCTCCACCAGGGGGCATCAGTGTCATTGTCATAATTAACCTTGTGAATTGTTTGTGGGGAAAAAAAAATACTGGAACTCCCATCATAGAAAGGTCACAGCTTTGGAGGAAAGAAGCGGACTATTTACTACTGTAGTTTTGCAAACCAAGAACGAAGTTTTACCAACAGTTTATCATTTCCAAAATATGAAAATCACGTCCCATTCAGTGCACACTTTATATAGCACAATTCAGAATAGGATGTAGACTTTGATTTACAGCATTCTTTGTATTTTTGTTTAATGACCCAGCAACCTAAAATAAAAGTAAAGAAGGTGAAGCTTAGTTGCATTCTAAAGTTGCCTCCTCACAGCATTTAACAGCCAGTTGTATTCCCAGGCTGAGGTGCCATATAGGTGGACTTTACATGCTCTCCTTTTACCAGCTTCAGGCCTTCTCAGGAACTTCCAGTAAAGTCTACTGGGAGCTCGAAACCTCTCTGGGCATCAGTGTGTTCCGACTCTTGTGGGCTACGCTGTGTTTTTTGCTCCTTGCTGCCAGGACAGGTTTGATCTCCGTACAACCCTGAATCTGTTCAGTAGGTTATATAAAATGGATGGAGGGATGGGTTGCATTTGAAAACACATCATTGTTTGTAGTGGTAGACACACTGCACCTTTATAATCAGCACTAGACACAGTAATTAGGTGACACAGTAAGGATTCAAGCTTCGTGATGGGCAAAGCCAGATCAATGTGGAGAGCTTTATTAGGAGTATATTTGTAATAATAAGTACTCTTTCATATAAGTCTGAGACATTTTTTAACCTTATAACAATTTAAAAATAATAATTTAAGTGGAAAATGAAAAGTCCAGGGGCCTTAGTGGACTCTACTTTGTTGAGAAAAAAGACTAGAAAAGCAATTAAATAAGCTAATGGGATGCTGGTTTCTAAAATGCAACGGTGGGTGCAAGTCAAGACAGGGTATCTGTAAGATGTAGAAGATTAGTATGATGGCTGGCAAAATGATGACATGCAAAATTGTGGAAACGCTCCCCTCTCCTCAGTATCTCCAGCCTTTGGTCTGCCTCTGCTTGTCTGCTGACTGTACTTCCTCTTGTCAGGCCTGCCAAGACTGCACAATGCTTCTCCATTCTCGCTCCAAAGCTGTGGAAATATCTCCCTTTGGCCATTTGGAGATTAATAAAGTTATCTATCTATCTATCTATCTATCTATCTATCTATCTATCTATCTATCTATCTATCTATCTATCTATCTATCTATCTATCTATCTACAGTGCATCCAGAAGGTATTCACAGCGCATCACTTTTTCCACATTTTGTTATGTTACAGCCTTATTCCAAAATGGATTAAATTCATTTTTTTCCTCAGAATTCTACACACAACACCCCATAATGACAATGTGAAAAAAGTTTACTTGAGGTTTTTGCAAATTTATTAAAAATAAAAAAATTGAGAAAGCACATGTACATAAGTATTCACAGCGTTTGCCGTGAAGCTCAAAATTGAGCTCAGGTGCATCCTGTTTCCTCTGATCATCCTTGAGATGTTTCTGCAGCTTAATTGGAGTCCACCTGTGGTAAATTCAGTTGACTGGACATGATTTGGAAAGGCACACATCTGTCTATATAAGGTCCCACAGTTGACAGTTCATGTCAGAGCTCAAACCAAGCATGAAGTCAAAGGAATTGTCTGTAGACCTCCGAGACAGGATTGTCTCGAGGCACAAATCTGGGGAAGGTTACAGAAAAATTTCTGCTGCTTTGAAGGTCCCAATGAGCACAGTGGCCTCCATCATCCGTAAGTGGAAGAAGTTCGAAACCACCAGGACTCTTCCTAGAGCTGGCCGGCCATCTAAACTGAGCGATCGGGGGAGAAGGACCTTAGTCAGGGAGGTGACCAAGAACCCGATGGTCACTCTGTCAGAGCTCCAGAGGTCCTCTGTGGAGAGAGGAGAACCTTCCAGAAGGACAACCATCTCTGCAGCAATCCACCAATCAGGCCTGTATGGTAGAGTGGCCAGATGGAAGCCACTCCATAGTAAAAGGCACATGGCAGCCCGCCTGGAGTTTGCCAAAAGGCACCTGAAGGACTCTCAGACCATGAGAAAGAAAATTCTCTGGTCTGATGAGACAAAGTTTGAATAATTTGGTGTGACTGCCAGGCGTCACGTTTGGAGGAAACCTGGCACCATCCCTACAGTGAAGCATGGTGGTGGCAGCATCATGCTGTGGGGATGTTTTTCAGCGGCAGGAACTGGGAGACTAGTCAGGATAAAGGGAAAGATGACTGCCGCAATATACAGAGACATCCTGGATGAAAACCTGCTCCAGAGCGCTGTTGACCTCAGACTGGGGCGACGGTTCATCTTTCAGCAGGACAACGACCCTAAGCACACAGCCAAGATATCAAAGGAGTGGCTTCAGGACAACTCTGTGAATGTCCTTGAGTGGCCCAGCCAGAGCCCAGACTTGAATCCGATTGAACATCTTTGGAGAGATCTTAAAATGACTGTGCACCGACGCTTCCCATCCAACCTGATGGAGCTTGAGAGGTGCTGCAAAGAGGAATGGACGAAACTGGCCAAGGATAGGTGTGCCAAGCTTGTGGCATCATATTCAAAAAGACTTGAGACTGTAATTGCTGCCAAAGGTGCATCGACAAAGTATTGAGCAAAGGCTGTGAATACTTATGTTCATGTGATTTCTCAGTTTTTTTTATTTTTAATAAATTTGCAAAATCCTCAAATACTCTTTTTTCACGTTGTCATTATGGGGTGTTGTGTGTAGAATTCTGAGGAAAAAAATGAATTTAATCCATTTTGGAATAAGGCTGTAACATAACAAAAGGTGGAAAAAGTGATGCGCTGTGAATACTTTCTGAATGCACTGTATCTATCTATCTATCTATCTATCTATCTGGATGACCCCAATGCACTCCAGTTTCTGTGTCTTCTGAAAATGCACATTTTCATTTGGAACTGCTTAGTGAGTCTTCTACAGGACAGCAGCTGTTGTGCTGACAAAGAGTTTAGGATACTGAAGTCCGTCTTAGTCTAGTTGTAGGTATAAATTATATAGTAGTATACTATGACTATTTTTACTACTACTACTCACTCTTGCTTGCTTTTCATTTTGTTGTTGGTTTGTTTTGATGTTTGCACATTCTAATCATCCTCATCATACCCTGCTTTGTAAGTCACCTTGGACAAAGGCATCTGCTGAAAAATTTTTTAAAAAGTGCTAGAAGTGTTTATAAATCATAATAAAACATTTATTTATAAAGCACATTTTATGGTACAAAATATTTTTTTTTAATTATTGATTAAAGCAATTAAAGCAGCTGTTTAAGACTGAAATAAGCAATTAAGGGTGGGGAACCTTAACAAGCGAGACCACTAAAATGAAGCATCAAAATGTCACTTAAGCAATAAGTGCTTCATCAGCAATAATTGACTTCTCATTAATAAACTGACCTGGAACAAAATCCTGCAGCCACTGCAGCTCTCCAGGACCGACATTGCCCACCCCTGACACAGACTGTCCTCAAGAAACCATGAAACACAGACACACACCCATCATTGAGATATCAATGCTTTCTGCATCAAGGGAACCCTAAAACGTCAAGATCTGTCAAAAACGGACATCGAAATTTTTGACGAATCTAAAGCTTTCGCTCCTCCCCTATGGACGATAGGTTAGGGTGATGGAGTGCGCAAAGCAAAAATAATAAAAATAATTTTGGAAGTTAGCTGAATCTGTGTGAGGACAGACAGCACAGATGACAGCTGCTCAAGAGTGAATTTTGTATAATTTTTTTAATGCTTCATATGAACTGTGTATTGTGTAAAGAAGTTACTCAGTGTGACTGGAAGTAGCACCGTGGACTTTTTGATCTCAGATTGGCCTTATTTGAGCACATTAGGTGACGCCGTATGAGGCTGAATAGCCTGTTCTTTAGCAATCATCTCTTTGTTGTTATATTATATAAACACCTCGCTTTTTATTCTCAGGTACTTGGATCAAGTCGACTTCTCTTATTCTAAGCATTTTACACTGTTTGAGCAAACAAATACTGCCACACAGAAATTAGTTTTTAAAAAAGTTATTTTTAATCTTTAAAAAACATAAATATAAACATATATTCTCAAAACATTTTGAAAATTAGAAATCATGGATAGAAGAGACTGTGTTTAAGTTTTTCCTTAAAATATTGACAGCAGAAATGTCCAGAGGGCGAGTGAATACTGAATGAGTCAGCCTGGTATCAGATTAGCTCGAGTTTTATCGCGGGGTCACACAGAGCAGCTGTTCTGCGTAGCCTACCTGCTCAAGATGGTAAATGATACATTCCTTTAACACAAAGCAATAAGAAAACAGTAACAGAACATTAGTGCTGCCCCTCCAGGACAAAGCTAAATCTAAATCGAGGTGCACTAGTTTGCTTTGGCCTCTAAATTGTGGATAAAACATAAAGTTTACATATACATATTGAAATGAATCCTACTAATTTTTTCACCTAATGAAGCATTCATTTTATTTGAATGGTAATTCTTCCCTAAGCAGGTTTACTTCGCACACTATTTAAAAATATATTTCACTCTTTAAAACACCAATAAGGGAATGATATCCCTGTAACAGTAAATGTTATTTTAAAATTGGCATTTTACTATATATCATCGAAGAAGTGAAATTCTATATTAGTAACACAAAATGGTGTTAACATGTCATAGTCATGAATAAAATCGCCAACAGGGTCCATTTTTTCCATGGGAATCTCTATTTAACATTTGAAGTCCAACAGAGTTTGCTGCAACTTGTGTACATCAGTACAAAATGGAAATAAATTACATGGCAAGTGTAAGGTACATGTTGAGAAAAAATGTGGTGAGAGTGAAAGGGAAAGAAAGGCACACAGGAAGCAGGACAAGTGGTGCATAAAAGAAAAACAACACAATAGGCAGTTGCAGAGCTACCTGCCAGCTTTAGGATTATAGCGCCATGTCCACTGTAGCACTCGCTATATATTCTGTTAGGTTCTCTCGGTTTAGCTCCTGCTTCATAATGCAAATCAAAGATGGGCCGTCTTGTGGGAAAGGAGAAAAGGTAGGTGACTATTTTATAGTATGTTGGCCACTGTCTTCTGTCACAGTTTGTGCCACGTCTTTTGCTCAAGACTCCACAATACGAGGTTACACTTTTCCCAGAACTTCAAGCCTGGGCAAGGGAGCTGGCTCAGACTCTGAAGGTTACCCCTAGATCAATGTCCAGAGAGCACACTTTTGACACACACCTCAGACGGGTAGCTTAGAAGGCAGTCAGAGTCAGGAGAACAGAGGACAGAAAACCAAGTGTGCAGTAACAACCCCATCTATTCTCGTGGCCCTGCAGTAGTAAACTGCCAATCCCTCGGAATCCTGTATTGTAGTCTCTCGTGGGTCCTCAGACTGTCTCACTTGTCACTATCTACCACATTATGACTCAGATACATTTTTTGTTATTGTAGTATTGGAGCGTGAACCAGCTTCATGAAATACTGGCGTTCGCTCCAATGTACTGTCGTTTATAAAATCAATAGGCACTTTATGCACAATGGCTACAATTACCACCTTACCATAAAGGTTTGCCGTTGGTTGAGAACCTTGTAAGGTTCTTCTGTAAGATACAAAAGTACACAGTAAGTGAAAATGTAGCAATAAATGTAACCTGCAGTGCAAGTTTAGGAAGAGTAACTGGTTTTGCAAGAAAACGAGTATTTCTTAATGCAAACACATCAAAACTAAAACTGCAGTGCTTCTGGCTTTCAGTCAAACAAATGTTAATGTCACATTCCGTTCCAATTTGTTTATGGTACTGAATTTTTAGGACGCACTTATCTTGTGTTGCGCCACAGTCAGTGCTTAAAATGTCTTCATGCACATAAATACACAAAATAAATTTGTAGTTAGCTGTCAAAATATCTCTTAGGTTTCTGTTGTAATGTCTGATTGTGGTTTTTTTTTATATGGACAAGCACTTTCTGCCACGTGTTGCATGGGGAAAATATAGAAAAGCAGCACCATTTCCCTGTTGCTCTGTAGTCTGATTCCTTTCTATCATCAGTGATGAGCGACCACTCAGCAAGTCTACCAAAAAGCTTTTTCAGGACAGGTCCACATTTTCATATTCACAATGATCAGAGTCTTCGAGATCAATACCGGGAACAAGGTTATAATAATCCGTCGACTGGGCGAGATATAGTTTTTCTCTGTCTGCTGAATCTCTCAGAACTTCAGTGACACTCACCACTTCAACATCAGGTTTGTTTTCTTCCATAAACTTGTCTCCTTCCTCAATACAGAGGTCTGGTGAGGCTGGACAGGAATCCTCTGGATGGGTCAGAGAATCCACAGAGGCACCGAGTTTGATTTCTACTTCCTCGTAAAGGTCACGACTACTGCCTAGTAAAGCAGCCGAAGGCCTCAGCATTAGCTGGTTCTTCAGAAGAATGTTTTTCTCTCCATCATTGGGCAGTGCCACCTCACAGGGAACATAATGGTGCTGCCGGTCCAAAAACCCTTTTGTTCCATTCCTATCCACTGTTGCCAGCTGTGTTTCTGGTTTTGCCAGATCAAAGCTGGCTTCCTTGCTTTTTTTCCTCCTTCCACAACACCAACAAAGCATAATCAGAAGAACAAAACAAAGTGGCAACAGAATAAAGAGAGCTGTTAATCCATGTGACCTACATAACTCAGACCTCTGCATGGCCTCCAGACTTTTTCCTATGTAATGTTTTGGGGTGGAACATTTTAAGCCCAGTTCATATCCTCCATTTCCAGCTTTGGGCAGGTGACGGTAGTTCTGAAGTTCATCGTATAATGAGCAGGAACATTCCCAGGTGTTGTTAGAAAGTACTAATCTCTTTAGGCTTGGCTTCACAAATCCAGGAGGAAGATTAGACAAATGGTTGAAATCCAGATACAGTTCTTCAAGATGGTTGGATTCTCGAAGAAAAGTGTCTGGCAGTTTTTGCAGCTTGTTTTCCTCTAGGTGCAGGACTCTTAGATTTGGTGCATTGGCCAAGAAAGTCTCTGGAAGAAACTTTAAAAGATTCCGCTCCAAGTAGATAACCTCCAGCAAGATGCTGCCATCATCACTGTGTATTATTTCCTCAATTGAACTCGATGAAAGGTCAAGAATTTTTAGCTCAGACATGCCTGAAAAGTTGCTCCATCGAAGGGTGCCGACAGTAGATCCGGAGAAATTTAGACAGCAGATCTGAGAATTCATATTGAAGTCATATGTCTCGAAGTCTGATGCTAATGAACAGGAGCAGTTCCTGCTGTTACCTTCGACAAGTGCCATCTCAGAAAGGAGTAGAAACTGCCAGGATATCACCATCCTTAACAAGTGACCTAGAAAAGAGAGGAAAGAATAAGCAATGAATGAGTGGTGTAAAGCTGGAATATTTATGAATTACAAGACAAATTTTTTTGCTGCAATCATCACCAGGAAAAGAAGTTGAGGAGATGAGATAAGAACATATCTCTCTATATCTAAAATCCAATGTCTGTCTGCTTTTCACATGAGAACTGCTTAGCGGATTTATGTCGGGTTTTTTTTCTATAATTTGTTTGAACATTCCGGTTGATTTTGCAACTTCTTTCATTGTGCTAAGAATCATAGCTCGCTTGCAGGAGCAATATATTCACGATAATCCGAGACAGAGGCTGCGGGCCGAGGGGAGAGAGAAGCGTGACGTCAGGAGTGGGGAGCCGGACAGGGCCCTCCTCACTGTCCTGTTTCACTAATACGCGGGTGGAGTCACGAGGGATGGCTAGTACTGAATATGTACAATCATATATACAGTCATGTGTAAAAGTAAGTACACCCATGCAATGTTTCTTTCTTTTTTAACGTGGACATATCAAGATTTGATCTTAGATTTACACAGTATCTATAGATAAAAGTAATGTAATAAAAAAATGACACTGCAATAATTAGTTCATTGAACAGATATGCCTTTTCTATATGTGGAAAAAATAAGTACATCCTCAGCACTCAAAGCAGGTATTGCCCCACTTTCGCAGAAACAACCGCCACATGTGCATTTCCTATAACTGTCTTCCCGTCTCTGACATTGACTGGGAGACTGTTCTTTCCACTGCACCATACATAATTCTTTCTGCTGTGTGATGTTTGTGGGTTTTCTTGTATGCACAGCCCATTTCAAGTCCTCCCATAGTATATTGATGGGATTCAGATCTGGGCATTGACTTGGTTATCCCAGAACCCTCCATTATTTTCTTTTTAGCCATTCCTTGGTAGATTTATTGGTATGTTTAGGGTCATTGTCATGCTGCAAGGTCCACTTTGGGTTGAGCTTCAGTCTTCTGACACACATCTCATCCTTATCCTCAAGCACAGGCTGTCACTATCAAAAATTAATAGCGGTGGGCTGAACAGGCTGTGATGTAGCAAAGCAGCCCCATAATGTAACATTTTCACAAGCAAGCTTTATAGATGGTATCAGTTCTTCCAGCTTTGGCCAAAAATATGATCTAGTACTGTAGACAAATAATTCTATGCATCTTTGCCATGCCTATCCAGAACACACTGTTCTATAAGTCCTGGTCCTTGCCTAGGTTTTCAGGTGTTAGTCTTGCCCTGATATTCTTTTTGCACAACAAAAGTGTCCTTGGAGCACATCTCCCATGAAGATCTCATTTGTGTTGTACTTTGAAATCAACAGTGGCAAGAGCTACCTGGAAGATCTGTAATGAAATTCAGGGGTTCTTAGCTTACTTTCAGCATTTTGCATTCTTCTTTTGGGCTGAACTTCATGGGGCAGTCTGGCTAAGTTGGCAGTTTGAAATCTTCCCCACTTGTAAATGCTCTTCCAGACAGTGGGAAGGTCGATTTCCAATTGTTGGATGATCTTTTTAAATCCCTTCCCAGTCTAATAGGCATCATAACCTTCTTTCTTAATGCCTTCTTTCACCCCGGATACCACAGATCCCTGCAGCCTTTCTTCCCCTCAGCTGGTTCACCACCTGTGCAATCTCAGTGAGATTGGGTGGTTCACAGCTAATTGGAGGATCAGCCTCAAGAACCGTGGACCCAGAGATATCCAGAGTCCTAGTCGGAGGATCAGCTGCTCAAAGTAGACGGCCCAGTGAGTCACAACTGTTCTATCACCCGGCCTGACTGTGACACTCAGAGGGTTATTATTTTGACATGCAAAATTTGTATTTATGTTTATTTAAATGTTATAACTGACTACAACATGTAAATGTGGTATGATGTTTGTTGTATTGTATTACCTTTATTCATAGATACTATTTCAATGAAGATCAAAGTTTGAAATGTTCACATAGGTTAAACAAGAAAAAAACACTTCATGGGGTACATTTACTGTCTCAAATGACTGCACCATCCCTTGTATTTTTGCTTTTGTGTTGGTTTGGCTACTTTTTATATTCATTTTCTTTTATTTTCTTACCAATTGCCAATAAGAATTACAAAGGTATTACCTACACATGGCAAATAGAATATGAATTCAAACATCAACAAAAAATCATAAGGTCGCTCAAAACCAAAAGTAGAGCTAGATCAGACATTCCAATCTGGGGAGTAGGGAACACGTGTTTAAAGATAAAATCCTTTAAATATGATTTAGTGTAGTTTCACAGTGCTGTCAGAATTTTATTTGTGTCCTGGAAAATTAAATTAGCAACCATAGCACTTTAAGAAATATTTTGCTTCCACTCCCTAATGGAGTAATGGAATAAAACCTTTCATATTGTCCAAGTCAAGTTTTTCTCAAAAAAAGAAAAAAGCACATTTTCACAGCCAAAATAAACTTTAAAGAAATACTGTCAGAAGTGACTAACATTGTTTATACATGAAGACGAAAGGAAAGACAATACACTTAAAACCAACTAATACATATAAAATACTGTGAGTGTAGTTAATGATGTCATAGACAAAGAGAAAATCATTGTAACTGTATATAAAGTGTTTTGAAGATGCTAAATATATGGATGATCTCATGTATATCCAGCATGACCTAGGCTAAAAATCTTGTCTTAATTATATGTTGATGTCTACAATGTAACCTTGACTTACTGTATTTTTATTTTTAAACCAGGGTATCATTCAGTCCTGAACTCTGCAAGTGAAGAATTTCCAGATTTGTGCTCAACCCTGACACTCTGTGAATGGAAACAACAGAGAGGAGTTCATCCAAAGTGACTCACACACCAGTTGTGCACAGTATTGACTGGTAGGTCAAATGTGTTATGCAGGACCACACAGTGAGCTGGGGTGGCATGGACACTGAATCAACAACTTTGTAGTTTACATCCACATTTGCCTGCTTATGTAAAGAATATAAACGGGGAGACATTTCACCGTGCAAAGCCATTACTAAGTGTCTTCATTAAAGCTGACAGCCATGGTGGCTCACCATGCAACAACTGAGACATGCAGGTTATGTCACATTACACTAAATTGCACCTAATGAAGGCCGGACACAGGCTGTTCCAATCAAGAATGTCCATGTCCCAGGTCCCAAACATTCTTATTTATACAGCTCCACACTCGCATTATCTTCAAGTGCCTCTGGAAAACTATTCTAACAGCAGAAATGGAGTTCCCAAATCTGTGCTTTTTGGTGCACCTTTTTCCTTCCTTTTGGAGAGAGCACTACATAGTTACACAATATATTCAGTTTATATCACTTACACAGAATTATTGCTCAGTCCTTTTACACATTTATCAATCCCTCAAAGTCTGCTTTCTAAAATAGATGGGGTTTTCCCTATTGAATGCATATTTTTAGTTAAAAAAAATGGACCCTGGTGGAGGAAGTGCATTATTTTGTTATAAAGTCCAAAGAAGACTGATTAACTGAATAAGAGGTACTGTTATGGTCAAGTTAATGCCTTATTTAATCTTTTGTTGTTTTAGAATTATTTTTAAAATTTGAATAGTTATGTTTTTGTGCTATATATATCTAATTAATTTAATGTTGTGCTGTTTATCGATTCAATTTTGGATTATGTGAACTGTCTTAGTCTTAGCATTCCTTGTCTGCCCCGCTTAATGTATGTGGTGCCTAAAAGGCGGGGCCACCTAATCAGGCAGCTGACCAACTGGCCGGCCCCCACAGTATTTAAGCCAAGGCACAACAGCTTTGGCATTCAGCTTGTGATCTTCATCTTTATCTTTTTGATACTGGATTTGCTGGCTTTGACCCCTGCTTCATATTTAAGGTACTGCCTCTAATTACGTGTTTGGATTTGGGTGCTTCAACTTTGACTTATTTAGTTTCCCAAATAACTCAGTTTTTTTGCTTCTACCTCTGGTTTTTAAAAGCTTTCATAACTAATTAAACATTTAAAATTTAAATTTTGTTTCAATTTTTGTGTTAGGGGGTTACTTAACAGTTTTTCTTTTACCCTTTTGTGGATATTTTTGATATTTACTTGCTAGAAGCCTTTGATCCATTTTTGGGCCTACGCAGGTCTGAAGCCTGCCTGTTGAGTTTGGGGCTTGGCTGCCAGTGGTAAAGCCAACTCTTGTGAGCTAGACTGGCTGGTGGTATTCAGGCCTACATGCAATTTTTCTGCGCTTCATGATTAAAAGATTCACTGCAGATCTGATGTTTGATTAAAAGTTGAAGGAAGACAATCTGCAAATGGCAGTTATGATGTAATATCAGATGGGAATTGATAAGATGGATGTTAACTGTTCTTTAAAAATGGGGGTTTCAACTAGAACATGGTACCATAGATGGAAGTTGATTAAAGTAATTTTTTTTTTTTTTTTTTTTTTACACAAATTAAAGATATATGGTCACCATCTAGGGTACCTGGTGCTATTACTTTGGAGACTTTTTAAAATTTTGACTGTTTGATATATTTCCAAAAGATATGTGAATGAGGTTTGACAAGCTATGTTGATCAATTGCTAGTTCTCCTCAAACCTTGGTCCTATGTTCCTAAAAATCTGAATGTGGCTGAAGGAGTCATCTTTGGAACCATGTTTTCGCTCAATAGTGTAATGTTTATATATGCTTACATGTTTTCTATGTTGTACAGAAATCCAATTCAAGTTAAATGTCACTTTGTTTCACTTGAGTTGGCTGGGGTCATTCCAGGGAAACATGCAAAGAATCGTTCTCATGGAAAACCGCCTTTCAGTGTTATTTTTTTACATATTCACAAAACAGTTTCATCTGGTCTTGTGATTTGATAACTAAAAATTTTATAAATGGACTACTCATGCTTGTAATAGCGATCGTAAAGACATTAATCTTATTATCAAAATAATCTACAACAGACACAGAAACATAAAAGACATTAAGTCCAATGTTTAAATGAGACATATTTAGCTTCTGAGCTTCCAAACACCCAAGTACAGAAAGAACAGAGGAAATCCTACCCTGTTTGGAAACAATAACAGCATACTGCAGCTAGAAAGGAAGCCGGCTTTGACCTTCGTGGCCATACTGAGGAGGGCTTGGTGACTCAGTAGAACATTCTAAAGGTTGCTAAATAGTGGGCTGAGAAGGGAGATTATCTTTGAATGTAAATACTGATGGATTAAGATTTTTTTTTTTGCTTACTACACCTATAAAGATTCTATGACATTTTCTTTTGGTGACTTGGAATGACCTGTAACTTTTTGAAATGTAACATGCCTTATGTTTATCTAATCTATTTTCAAACAACTGTCTCATTTACTTTTGGGGTTATCTGTTTTTGTTTCTTAATGCTGGAAAAATGCAGAGACTACTGCAAAATCTTTATTTAAAATTAGTTTCACATTTTCATAATGGTCTGGTTCACAGCATTGCTGCCTTACAGTACTTGACCCTGGATGCATAGGTGGGTTCTCGGTAATACAAATGCCTCCTATAGACCTCCCAGATATTAGCAAAATTAACACAAGTTTACTAAAAATGACTGCCGTCACACATGTGGGCTTCAGGAGTATCTGATGGGTTCTCGGTACACAAGAACTGGCTGACTAGTCTTCTGTCTGCCACCACAATGGAGGAACACTCACCAGAAGACATCTGACATCACTTCTACGAGAACGGCCATGACTCTACCTGTTCCGCCTGAATGACCATATCAACCCGAATTTGATTGAAGTCAGCATTCCGTTTGAATTCAGCTACCCAATGGGTCGACCCTCAAGGCCGCTACTCTTGAGCCTGGTGAATATTCACCCAAATTGCTTGTTTGGTTACTTTTTCTTTTTGAACTCTAATTGGGACATCAACCTGGGCTCAACTCTTATTTGTTCATTTTGTTCACATTGCCATATGACTTAGTTTGCAAAACTTTTTTTGCAACTTTTTTTTCTTTTAGCCAAGTCTTTTGCCTATAATGATTTTAAAGTTGTAATAGAGTGGTTAGTCTATTTATACCACAGGTGATTTGGCAGATATTGTGCCTCTATCTGAATCAGGGCTGTAAGCATCATAAAAAAATAGACAAACAAACAAATAACAGAAATGTGACGGATTCCATTACAGCATTTTATGGAAAAATGTGGAGCAGAGATGTTGGTGTTCAGCAGTCACAATAACAAAATGGAACCAGGTAGAGGGTGGTGTTACGAGTGTTTTTTCCATTTGTGTGCAGATTTTCTCTTGGTACTCTAATATTTGTATTTTCCTGTGTCATTCAGGTTAAACTGAGAGGAGGCTCTGTTTAAGTGAACATGGGCATATGAGTGAGGATGCCCGGGTGATGTGTTGGGTGGTCCCTGCCTCTAATTCAAAGCTTCAGAGATAGGATCAGGCCTAGCATGACCCCTTATTTGAATAGGCCAGCTTGTATAATGGGTGGACAGAAGTGTGTAATCAAAGTTTTCTTTTGTTAAACCTTAAACAGTACATTTCAACAAACAAGTTTATTAAAAGAAGGTTTATTTGCTTCTTAAAATGAAAATCGCATTGTGGAGTACAGAGATAGCAGAGATTCTGTCACAACACATGCATTTTGTGGATACAACTGATGTGCTGCCCTCAAATTATTTTTTTACTTTAAAGTATGTGTGTATTCTTAAAACTGACTTTGTCTCCATATTTGATTTTGTTGGGTTCAGTGTTTTGTTCTTCTACTGTCTTTTAAATCTTAACTATTTTCAAAACAGGAGACATTTGGTAGAAATGTAACACAGGCTGTGAAATTTATTAATGTGCTTTTTTTTATGTTGCAATATTTGCTGAGAACGCTATATTGGAAATCAAACTGCTTTTCACCAAGGGTGATGTAATTATCATGATTTATGACCAGTCACTGCAAGGAGCCTTTTTCCATGAAGTGTTTGCAGTCCCAGCTGAGTTGACATTAAATGCGTTCACAACAGTTGATGAAGGCCCACACCTTTTAAATATAAAACCAAAGATACGCCTCTTAACATGCGCCATCAAGTAGTGGAGTGTTTATTATCAGTAAGTCATTGTAGTTCAGATAAATTGTTGTCCAGGTATTTGGTTAGTTCAGAAATTAGACAAGTGGTAAATTGCACATTAAATAACTCAAACTATTTAAAGTCTTATTAAAAAGAATGTACAGTATAAACAAGATTTGTTTCTTTAAATAAATTGTCAACATCTTCAGCCAAAAAAAATGGACTTGTGAATACCATTGAAATACACAGTGGGCCTGTAGCCATATTTTTGCAACCTAATGTATTATCTTCTTCTTCTTTCGGCTGCTCCCGTTAGGGGTTGCCACAGTGGATCATCTTCTTCCATTCCTATTGTATTATAGTAAAAATTTTTCTCAACCAGCTATTGTACAAATAGAGCAATCAAAATGTTCACAACACAGAAGTCTGGGGAAGCAAAGGGAGTATTTGTAAAAGACATTTCATATTTCGTCCTCACAGGTGGCGCTGTAGTAGTGCTGCTGCTTTGCAGTAAGGAGACTGTGGAAGATTGTGGGTTCGCTTCCCAGTTCCTCCCTGTGTGGATAGCGCTTTGAGTACTGAGAAAAGCACTATATAAATGTAATGTATTATTATTATTTATTATTATTTATACATGCATCATCCCAACGATAGTCTAAAAGTGTGCAGGGTCCGCTTTGCTGGGTTTCAGTGTCATTAAACTCTGCAGACAGTTCTAGTCATGCAGGTAAGTGGAGTTTTCAGCGACTGTGCGTCATTGTAGCATATGTGAAAGGTGGATGTCTGTGCAGCTGAAGGTCACACTGCTTTCACTCCTCTCCCTGTGTTCATAATGGAGTGTCTAGTCGATAGAGAGCACAGAGTATGGTAAAAAAAGAGTCATGATAGCCTGAAAGAATAATGGTGAAATATTTCAAACAAATTTAAATTTAAAAACATTGTCTATTTATTTATCATAACATGACTGACTGCAGAAATGCTCTGAAAAGACTTGATGTTTTATTGGTAAGACTCCAGTCAAACTTTGAGAGAGGATTATAGCTTTCTGGGACAAGTTTAGTGCAGACAAAGTACTTATTCTAAGTTAAATTGTTTAGCCCTAAACACTTTTTTTTACGTGCAGCATATTACTGGCTCTCACTGCAATGGCAGGAAAGGCTACAGAGGAAGGATGCAGAAAAAAATGTTTTTTTTTTCCTTTTTTAAAATAAAATAAAATAAAAAAAAATCCCAGGGGACAAAAACTTCAAAAACGTTGAAGTGCAGCCTATTGTTCTGGGCTGCTTTTCTTTTTGCAGCCACAGCATCACCATACATTCAGCATCTAAGCTTTGAGATACTTAACTATTATTCTTGCAAGCTATTTTTCAGATTATTTAATTTAGTGACTAAAAAGGTGTCATCATAAATATAATTTTCATTGAATTTTACATATTTGTATGGATGCGGTTTTAAGCCCCTTCAACTGGTAGTTGTTTCTGCTTTTTAACTTTTTATGCAGTGTACTTGTATTCTCTTTGAAAGGTGCTGTATTAAATGCAGTTATCAATGTGAATTATGTGGATTTAATGAAGAAATGAAAATCTTAAGTGACTAATGTTTAAGAAGGGATACGTCATTAGTATTGTTTTAATACCCTCACCTATAACAAGTTACAACTTCAGGGTATATTACAGATGTTCAGAAGCACAGACACTTCCTCAGAATAAAAGAGCAAGCCAGACCTGGGGACTGTAGCAACTGCCATGAGGCCTAAAGTTCAACTTCCTAATTAAAGTTTGAAAATGCTCATCTGTGCTATGCAAATGTTTAATTTACAGGTGAGGTGGACTGTGTTAGCTTTATAAAATAAAATAGAACAATTGTGACAAGAACATGCTATTTGGCCCAACAAACACGTCTATCCTATTCACCTGGATTGCTCAAAATGGCATCATGGTGTGATTTGAAGGTCCCTAAAGTCCTGCTCTCCGACATACTTCTTAGTAATTTTATTCCATGTGCCTGCAGTCCTTTGTGTGAAGAAAGAAATGTGTGAAATCTTCCCTCAACAACTTCCCAACTATGTGCCCCCTTTTACAATATAATCTGATACGGAGGACAAATACTGCATCAAGATTTTGTTAATTTTTATTTTAATATTTCTCATTATATTTCTATTGTACCTGTGCTTAATATACGAAAATGTTTTTATCCACACCCAAACATGTATTCTTCCTTTATATTTGCAAAAAATCAAAGCAAAACAAAAAGATACAATACAAGATGACTCGTCTATTACTGATCTCTGAAATATACTTTAGGGCTGTGGGATTGGAGGCCATGTGGGCATCATCAAGTTAAAAGTACTCTAGACTAATTACAGAAAAAAGCCATCACAATAGCGGTCATAAAGCTATAGAAATACTAATCTAGACAATACAAAGGCAGTGCTACATTAATGTTTTATTAAATGCATACATATTGTAGTAACACAAATACTGTAACTGGATTATCTCTCTATTATAGAAGGAAATCCTAGGACGAGACTTTCTCGGAGATAATTTCAGGTCCCGCGAGACGAGACTATTTGCTAAGAGATTTTGACAAGTCCTGCCCTCCTCTCAAATATTTACTACCATGTCCACAGTCCAATCACTTCTCATTCACGTGAATGCTATTGTCAGACATAGTTCCTGCGTTCTCAGCTCAAAGCAGGGTTGGAAATAAAAGACAAAGTAAAACGTCGTAAAGAGGTTCAAAAATGTTTGCGCGATACACATGCAGAGCACGTTCGAGATTATGAAAGTACTAAAATTCCAAAGTCTCAAACTGATCGTAAAGATCGCATTAGTGCTAACAAATGGAAATTATTACTCCGTGAAATAACGGAACAGCAAAAAGAGAGAGAATATATGGACATAGGTGATATGACAGAAGTATGTAGATATTGTTTGGCTTTAAACTTTAAGTCGGAGACTTGTAAATCATCTAATTCATGCTGCCATCAGGTAAAAGTAGTGTTTCTTCCCAATGGCGAGGCCTATCCATGAGAATTAAAAGATCTGTTATTTGATGAAATTGAAATCCACATCAACAAATTCAATACTTTTTTCGACTAGATTAAATAAGTTATATGTATCACCTAAAAGTTGTCATTTTCTACTTTTTATTTAAGAAATTCTTAAATTAGTTTTATTACAGAATAGTTTGCCTTATAGTTCTCTAGGCCTGGCCTGGTCACTGTCTTGGTGGCTGAGGGTATGTTCTACTCACTGCCCAAATACATACAGCATGTGTTAGTAAAGTGGGAAATTCTAAAGCGAGTGAGGCTCGGTGCATGATTTAGTCATGTGATGGACGGACACCCAATCAAGAACTTAGTGAGGCACTGAGCCGAGAGCTGGGATAGGTTCTGACAACAACCTGTGGTTCGCACGTCACTACTTCAAAACACACTTGTCTGCAACTTAATAGTCAGTCTATTCTACAGTATTGTTTCACAGCATTAGGAGCTTCTTTTCCTGTCTATTTTGTGAATCAATTTATTGAACGCAGTGTTGGATCAGGATGCCAGTCCATCATACCAGGTCTCTTGACAGACAGTATGAGAACTGCAGTTCTTGTGAGGAACAAAAATGCAAAACCGAAGTCTGAAACCTTTTGAAGTGAAAATACAGGCAGAGTGTGGTGCTATTCTAAGTCAGTACTTTGGATTTTGTGTGCACTGGAAACTTGAACAGAAATGTGCTGAACGCAATTTTCTTAAAACAGCAATACAACTAATTGCAAATGGTATTCTATTCTAGGCAGTTAAGAGCAGTTGCACAGAAAAAAAAAAAAAAAAAGGCTAAGTAGAGAAAACAGAACACTAAATGGCATGTAAAGAAAAATAAGGGGCTTCCAGTCCTTGAAGAAAGGTGTTTGAGGTGCTTCTCACAAAACACAGCACTCTGGGTCACTCTACTAATTGTTTGTGCTAACCCGTGGGCCTGTGCAATGTGCTCCACTTTACTGTGCGCAGCACCCAAAGCCCAAAAACATGGCAGAGGAAGCCCGCACCTCCAGTTCTGTGTGACTCTCTGTTGTGCTCAGAGTATATGACTTGTGTTTGTGATGAAAACAATCAGTTGGCCTGTGAAATGTGCTTCACTGTTAGCTGTGATTGCCACAGTTCTTTTCCTGTCAGCAATGCCATGTGCCCTTGCCATTGTGCAGGCATGCTGTTTTTTCTGTTAGCCTGGGTGCTTTGCTGTACCGTGGATTACTGCTGAAACGACACATGCCCAATTATGTGGCAGAGGTAGCCTGCACCTCAAAAACTTGGGACAATGTACACAAGTCAAGTCATAAGCTCTCAATTAAGACATTCAAGGCCCAGATGTATGCTTTTTCAGTTCTGCTCCATTCTGACATTTGGGGCAACCCATCAACCACATAAGCCTGGTTTTTCCAGTACTAAGTCACAGGACACAACAGGAACAAAGCCTGGGTGGGATGTGAATGTGTCAGAGTGTACACGTACACTCAAACTGGATGAATTTAGTTGCCAATCATCCTGACAAACACATCTTTACTGTATAATGTGAGTGAGAACTTGTTGCTCTAGGACAAGGGTCAGCAACGTACAGCACGTGGAACGATTCTCAATGGAAGTCTGATTGAATTGAAATATAGTAAAAATTATATTTTAATTACAGCGTATGGGTTCACACTGTCCCCTATGTTTGCTCGTGCGACTCGCATGTAAATGGAAACCATGTGTTCAGTGCAGGTCGTGGTATGTGAAAACAAAACTCTTGTTGTTGTTTTATTTACCGTGCATGTGTTCGTGCTCCGTGTCCCCACCTAGGTTTTGCGCTTGTGACTCAAATGTAAAGGGAAACCATGTGTTCAGTGCAGTACCTTGAAACAAACCTCTTGTTGTTGTTATTAAGTAATATATGCTGCCCTAAAGTTACTCATAAAAGACAAAAACTTGATGTTTGCTCTTTTCAAGACTCTTGGACGAATGAATATGAATTTGTACAAACAAAAGGATCGTGCTGTGTGTGTGTTATGCTATGAAAGTGTTGTATTGTACATCAAGTGTACTGTACAAAGTGTGATGGACGGCCGGGGATCGCGCCCTGTTGGGAAGCCTGGGAGAGCAGGGGACCAAGAAAAGGGCAAGCCATTTCATGGGACAGAAAAGGACAGACACCCTGGGTTACATCGGGGACACGAGCATGGGGCTGTAATGCTCATCAAGCCTGTTGGGTTACGTGGCCACCATCGGGGGCTGCTGGGATAATTCCAGAGCCGTGGTCTGCAGCACTTCTGCCACACCCAGGAGTGCTGCTGGGACTTGATTGAGGAACACCTGGAGTACTTCCGGGTGTGGTATAAAAGGGGCCACCTCACTCCACTCAGGTCGGGTGGAAGAGGACAGAGCTTGCAGGAGAGGAGTGGAGGCAATGAAGAAAAGAAAGATAAAAAGATAAGGACTGAGTTATTGTGGTTGCATGCTGTGTTGCAGGAATAGTAAAATAAACTGTGTATTTGGGGACATTCTGAGTCCTCTGTCTGTGTCTGGGGATCAAACTCCACAAAAGACATTATGAAACAAAACATCAGTCCATGTTTAAAAACTCTGAGAAAAGTGAAACTATAAAAAGGTCTGTTTCTGGCTTTAAGAAACAAACTACTTATTTTAGTCAAATAATTGGAATAAAAAAGCCACAGAATGTAGCTATACAATTGCTTTGCATTAATTTATTAATAGCTCTAATTAATACTAAAGAATGATGACTCATATTAGAATTCTTGATAATTTTCTTATTCCAACTATGTATTTTGTATTGAAAAAACTTGTGATTTATAATCTGCAATACAATTTTTAATAAATATGTTACAATTTGACAAAACACTCTTTTCACATATGATCCTATGTATTTTAAAACAGTGAATGACCAATACTATAAGATCTGGTTATAATGGGCTTCAACAGTATATACTTTTGAAGCCCATTATAACTGTTCCAATTTTGATACTACATATAACAAAATTGGTAGAATTAAGTTGGCTCGCGGAATAACATTGTAACATTGGTTCAGCACAACACGGCTGAAAGGTTGCTAACCTCTGCTCTAGGAGAAAACTACTGGCTTGTATTTGAAAAAAATTGCCAGTCCGCAAAATGGGTGGAGAGATTTCACTGCTGTGACGCAGCAGATTAAGGTGGTAGCCATTTTCCTGAATATCGAGACTAAATGAATTCCACGTAAAACTCTACATTTCAGATTAGTTACAATACCCTTATGAAAGTGTGTTTTATTTTAAAAGACTACATTTTCTAGCTCCTACAAAAAGGAAAAACAATTTCTATTCAATGAATGTATTGGTTAACAAATGGTCTTAATACAAAAGCAGAGAAAGTTTACTTTTTTTTTTTTCTTGGTCAGCGCTTGGCACACATTATGGCAATGCTGCCCTTGCAGCAACTAATATTGACCCACTGGGGTTTTTTTTCCAGTTAAATTAGTGTATGCGTTTAAAGTGGAAGCAAGAGAGCACTTGCTCATGGAAAGAGTCATGGGAAGCTTGAACAAACTTCAGAGTCAAAAAGCTGAAGCAAAAACCTTGACATCCTTTGAAAAGTATAAAAAGGAGATTTGGGGACTTTTAGTTATAAGCTTAGCCAGACAAGCTTGTTGGACTGAATGGTCTCCTCTCATTTGTCAAATTTTCTCTTAATTTCTATGTTCGTATGTATAGCTTGGTCAAAGACTGCAGGAATGGCATTATGATTTAGGTTTCATTATGGTGCCAACTCCTGAAAACGTGAATGAAGCAATTTCGCTGCATAACGCTGGAGGCAATCTGCAACCATTTAAGGAAAAAAAGAAAACTTAAAAGTTAAATACTTCAACAAAAAAACTTTTCTCCTCTATTGACGTGTGCATAAACATTTATTCAGAAATGCATTATTGTGTTGTGTTGGATGCCATTGAAGTGCTTTTATAGTCAAAGAAATGAGAAGGCCTCATCAATAATGGCAAGCAGCCAATTCAAGGTCAAATTTCGGAGAAAGGAAGTCTTGCCAAGTGGAGATCTGAGGTGCTCTTTAAGTCTGTAATCAGGTACTCAAAGAAACAAGCAAGTATAGCTGTGCTGCTCCAGTGATATGCATGGGAATTGTAAAGCTGGCAGGTGACCAGCAACAAAGCACGACAATTGTCATTAAACAGCAGAACCTGAATAACAGGAGAAGGAACTAAACAAGAGAATTCCTCTTCTCCTGGTTAAAACAAGACTATTGTGCACTGCAGAAACTAGGCAAATACTTCAACAGCCTGTGGGAACATTTATACATATTTGCAAACAAAATGAGATATGCGACGGTTTGTTAATGCCATTACAAGACTGTTCTGTCAGGAGTGTGGTTCCAACTCCCTGCATACATTAGTTGTTTGGAATTAAGCAAGTTAAGAAAATGGAAGGATGAATTTAAATGTATAATTATCCTAGATGTGTAATTAGCAGAAAGATTTCTTTTAATTTACTACCTCTTTAAATTCATTCATTAAGATTTACAGTATAACATTTCAATTGCAAAAGGCAATCTCAGTCTAGCTTTTCAGCATATTTTCAGTCAGTCTGATCCTACAAAGGGTTCCATTAGACTGCATGGAAGACGCCTTGTGAGGTCCAAGTCCCCTAGATAGTGCAACTGCAAGTCTTAAATGACTACCGAGTGGTGGCTCTGACTTCACACCTTAGCAAGACCTTGGCCCCTGATCAGAACAGCACTGGACCCTCTGCAGTTTGCCAACCAGGACCACATATGGGTGGAAAATGCTATCATCTATATGCTGAATAGAGCCTACTCCTATATTGTTTGACTTCTGTAGTGCATTCAACACCATACAGTCCAAATTGCAGGAGGAGAAGCTGCAGTCAATGCAGTTTGATGTTACCATTTTGTGGTGGATAATGGGCTACCTAACTAGTGACCACACAGTTTGTGCTGTTTAAGAACTGTACATTAGGCATGGTCATGTAGCACAGGGGCCTTCACTGGCTCACTTCCTGTTTACCCTGTAAACCTCAGACTTTAAATCCTGTCATCTGCAAAAACTTTCCAATGAAAAGGCCATAGTTGGGTGTATCAGCAGTGGGCAGGCGAACTAGTTGCGGACAAGAGGAAAAGACTTTGTTGAATGGTGTAAACTGAACCACCTGCAGCTTAACATCAGTGAGACAAAGGGCCCCGTTTCTTGTTAATATGGTGAAGATGTGGAGGTGAAAAGGTTGTGTAAGTACCTCAAGATGCTTCTGAACAACAGGCTTGAGTAGAGTGCCAACACAGAGGCTGTATGCAAGAAGGGTCAGAGTGGTCTCTATTTCCTGAGGAGGTTGAAGTTGTTTGGTGTATACAGGCCACTCTTGCGTGTCTGTAGTGGGCCAGCATATTTTCTATGTGGTAGTGTGCTACGGAAATAGAATTAGTGCAGGCGATGCCAACATACTAAATAAACTGATTAAAAAAGGCTAGTTCAATCTTTGGAGTGAGGCTGGACTCACTGGAGGAAGTGGTAGAACAGAGGTCACTTGGGAAGCTGCTTTCTAACCTGTACAGTGACTCTCACCCCCTGTATGAGGTTTTGGCCAGACAGAGGAGAACATTTAGTAACAGACTGAGGCAACTGCATTGCTCAAAGAACCACTGAGAGAGAGTTTCTAACCTCGGCTCTATAGTGAGTTACCCCTCCATCGACGTGGTCTTGTTCCTCTGTGCTGAATGGTACTCGGCTGATCTAAAAGACCTCTTAACAGACAATGACGCTGTATGTAATATACTGAGCCAATGTCTGACATCCTGTACTGTTAACTGTGAATCTCTTTACACTTGATAAGTACTTACACTTTCTGAATTTCCTTCTAGATAATTTTTATGTGTTTTTGTGCCTTGTTAGCATACTTAAGAATATTATAATTCTTGTTGTATGTACATTTGTGCCTTTTTCCTGCAGCTGCGCACTTCAATCAATCATTTTCTTTCTTTCTGTCTTTCTTTCTTGTAAGATAACCCAAATGTGAAGTCCCATCACAGAGATTCTGACGCATCGAAAAGGTTGACCACAGCCCAGCACATAAGATGAGCATTAATACAATTCTTCCCAAATTCTAAAACTGTGAACAATTTCTCACATGGAACCACCACGAAAAGCCCCAGAATTCACTCCACATTCTGTACACCAGTGTCCTGCATCCTTTACCACTCCAGGCCAATTAGCTAATTTGTTGCTTTAATACAAGAACTTAAATTAATCTGAGTGATTTATTCTGGTTGTATTTACATCCCTAGAGGATGAGTATGTGGCAAAAGTGTCAAGAAATGGCAAGATACAATTCCTATAAATGCAAAATATGCAGTTCACACACTCGGGCAACATTTCAGGATATTCAATCCACCCATCTACCCTTTTTCTGTATGAAATTTCAAATACAAACGGAGTACACAAATACAATTAAGAAAATAAATGTGCAGAAAAAAAGATTGTTTGATAAGGCGTGAAATGCATTTGTACAACAAAACTACAAGATTTGAACATTTCTTGCTCAACGTAAAAGCAAAAATTTAATTACAAAAATACTTCTCAGTTTAATCTTCTCTCTTTGAAATGTAGCAGAGTAAATTACCGGTGTTGGAGAGTTCACAGACAAGTTCAGCCTCTGTATTCACATACTTTGTCGACACTGGCCTTGACAGATTTGTTACTGGCAATCTGGCTTTGGCTAACACAGATGTTGTTGATAGCAGAAATGTCTGATCTTCCTATTCCTTGATCTTCTTACAGAAGATAAACCTTTTCATGGCTGATGCAAAAAGACGAGCCACTGTGCAGACAAAATATGCATACTTGATCCAGCTTTGAGCAAGTTGCTGTCCAGGTAAAAATAACGCTTTTGATCTGAAATTTTAGATGGGCACAGGCAAGCAAAGATGGCTGACCACATGAGCAGCCTTGTGAAACGCAGATCATAGCAAATGTTACTAATCCTTAACTAGGACTGAGAATACTAGTGTTTATTATAACTAGTTATACATTACATAGCGCACTATTTAGAATAAAGGGTTGCTTAATACAACAATGTAAGCTTTGGAGTTGATGTGTTATAATACTGCCCCATTTGTGGCATTATTGACTTCAAGGATGAAGATTTCACCTGATAAATGTCCGTTAACGCTCACACTTTAGCACTGGATATTCTAAGGTGTCTAAGGCTATGTCCACACCACTACATTTTCATTTCAAAACGCAGGGATTAGTCTCCATTTTTTGTTTTCAACCCTTGAAAATGGACAGTTTTGAAAACGCTCTCCAAAGTCGTAGATTTCTGAAAATGCAAGCTTAGCATTGTAGTGTGGAAAGAGTAAAAATGGAGAGAAGTTTGAATTCACTGATTCACTGACTCTAATCCTGCAATGATTGGTTCATGCTTATTACGTGGCACCTCCCTGATTGGATCCTGCTGATTACATCTCATCTCCTGATTGGTAACTATTGCCATTGTTTGTGCCTCTTCAGGTGACAGACAGTGCTCCTTGTAGTGCTGTAAAATGTCACTGTACTTGCACCAACATGACTCCAGGTCTGTATTCTCAGCCACTTTACTCATGCGTTACTCTCAATAACAATTCCACCTCATTGTCAATCTAAATAAAAACTTTTTTTTTTGTTTTTCATATTTGCCATTGCTGGGTTCTGTGTGTAAATGCAAGTGACTAGTGTGGAGGACACTTCGTCTGCCTGTTTACGATGTGCACACACCCAGTATGGGTGAATGGCTACAACATATGCATTTTCTGCTGATTTAGTGCGTATGGAGATATTTTTGTGAATGTTGTGTTGATGGAGATTGTTTTTGTTTAAAAATTCTATTTTTGAATGAAAATGCAGTAGTGTAGACAGCTTAAGTTGGCCAAGTATGATTTAAGATTTAAGTATGGGTGATGTTTGCAAATATGCCTTGCAGTGGAATTTTATCTCCTGTTATTGACAGGTTTCTGCCCAATGCCGGCAGGATAGGCCTAGCTCCCTGCAACTCTGAAATAGGGGGAAAATAGATAGTTCCCAAGGTAAATATTTCTTGCAACATCTTCTTTTTCAACTGTATAATTATTGTAAGTTTACCAAGGTCAGAGTATATAACAATATAAAAAATGTGTAATCGATACAGGTTGAAACAAGATTTACACCAAGTGGACATGTTCCACCATCTGCTCTCAGAACAACCCAAATTCTCAGGCACCAATTCAAAAAGGTGTCAAGAGTACAACACAGGGTTGCTGCCCCATGCAGATTCATGAGGTTCTCACAGTTCTTGCTGTTAGCTGCTGGTGGAACTCTACTCTGATCGACATGTTCCCTGTCTTATCCCATTGATGCTCTATTATATTAAAATCTGATGACTAGGGAGGCCACTGTATCAAGCTGAATTACCTGTCCTCTTCTTAGACTTATTCCAAAGCTTTCTTAGCTTTGTGCCATGGAACTGCCATGGTGGAATGGGCCTGATTAGTAAAAAAAAAAAGTAAGATATTGTACATCGTTTAAGTGTTGTAAACATGGAACCACCACTTATGCAATAAAAAGAAAAACAATCACTCTGCTACCAACTGTTGTTAAAAAATGAGTTTGGTACTTTTCAGTTATTTCTTCACAAACTTGTTATATAGGCATTTGCCACAACAATTGTGTTCTGAAATTACATGTTTTTATAGATTTAATTTTTCCCACATTGTTACTTTACAAAGGAAAGTATGGGGCATAGGACTCCACCGCAAAATTAAAACCCTCCTAGATATGTTCAAGATTGTCATTTTTTAAGACAACAAGCAGTGCAAACCCCCTCAGTGTTTGTGTTCTTCCATAATAACCTTTCACTCTCCCTACTGAGCGTGGTTTCTTCTCGAAAGACCAAATCATAGCAAACTGTTCATGACACGTGGTTAGTTTTGTATGATTTACTTCTGTAAAATGACACACATGGTTTTTCTATCACAAATCTCAATCTTCATATAAGTGCTTTATTCACCCCACTGCCAGCCAGTGAGTTCTCCCATGCTTGAAGACGTACTGGACAGCAGGTTAACTGATTTCTGTTTTTTAATTTTGTAATCAGTTTGCTCCTACTGTTTAACCCTCCATTAGTTTTATTATAAACCTCCTACTTTTGGGCTTTTGACACCTTTGGCCCTTATTTGGGTTTAGAGTGGCTGAAAAGCGTCCACAACGTGCTGTAATCCACAGAGTCCCCTTTTGAGAGATCTGTTTAGGTAAAAGTAGATGGATTCATCTAAATGGATCTAACGCACAAGTGCATTGGTTCAGATGTTTTCATGGTTTGGGTAAATTAAGTGTCATTAATGTTGTTTTAATTACATCCAGGATAAGTTTTGATAATTCTTTTTTGTTGTTATTTAGCTTTTATCATTATTAATAAATTTCATGTGGCCATGTTGTTGTGGGGTTCTTCCCATAGGTATTGATATTTTGTGCATTAGTTTCATGGTGACAGCCATATTGTGTGTGTGTGTGTGTGTGTGTGTGTGTGTGTGTGTGTGTGTATGGATATATAGATATCTACCTACCCCCCCCCCCCCCTCTCTCAGATAGAGAGATATGTGTGTTTGTAGATATAAAAATGCTAAGGTTTGCATCATCTCCTACAATTACTAGCAAACCACTGGGGATAGAACCTTGATATTGTGTTTAACCGAGAGCTTATGACGTGACACATGCTGGTGAAACAAAAAAAATGTGGCTATCGGTGACCACCATAAAGTTATTGTTTCAGGTCTTTCTTATAGTAAACACAATTAGCAAACTGATCGAAAAGGTGACATGGCAGAAAGAAAGAAGAGCTGCAACGTCTGCTGAGCTTGAAGCAAATTTTGGAATGCGAGTAATAAGTAATAGGAAGGAGAAGGACAGCTCCAGCATCTGCCACACATCAACGTGTACGTGTTGGAACCTTAATCTTGGGATGTCCGGAGGTCCGCATGCTTGCTACTTATTATAAAAAGATGGTGGAACACAGTACTCTGCATCCAAATTTTTGGATAAAATCTAGACAAGAAAAACTAGAATTGGCACATACTGTATTTGTTCAGGTAGGAACAAAGATTTGATGTTCTGGTTTAAGAATTTTACCTGTCTATCAGAACTTTGTTCTTGGTGTAGCGTTTAGAAATGTTGGCAAATGTTTCTTGCTGTTTTTGGCCCCGGCTATTCTTTTTGAATATTCCCATGGTATTTTTTTCCCCCACTTACTGGGTGGCAGTTTTTCATGCTGCCTTTCAGAGCATATTCCCACCTTCTGTGCTCACAATACTGTGGGTTACAAGGTGACTCCGTGGTGAGACATGAACAGGGAATCTAGTGATCTGTAATCACAATGCTGCATCAAATACACAACAATAGAAACACAGTAAAGAAAGGTGCATCTTTAAAGTTCACTCTGTTGTTTTAACTCAATGTTTAATTCTGTTAATATGTCCCAAGTACATGGCTGTCTGTAATTTTCAGCACCATGGAGTGCTAATCTCTCTGGTTTTAAGTCTTTATTGTATAATCTATACACATTATTTTAAAGCAACAGTAACAATGGCGTTATCTTGGCATCAACTGCATAAACAGCTGCCTGCGGCTTTAAGGGACCTGCCAGCTGCTGGGCAGGGTTAACGACTGTTGGTACAAAACCTTATAAATGACGCTCGTCTCCGGGGGCAACCAGATCATCTGGACTGATTATTTCCTTCGTTTCAAAAATAGGCCTTAAAGGCCATGCCCAACACACAATAGAGACAGTGGGAAAATGCAGGGGCTAAAAAGTACCAAATAACTTACACAAAATTTGTACTGATGTGAACAGTGCCTAGCAACCCTCAAGAGCTCCAAGTGGCCTGTTAGTCAAACTGAAACTTTGCCTGCTCTAATTGTCCTGCTGCCAAATTTGTTGCCGATTACTATTAGCACAAGTTTCCTATGTGCTGTAAAAATATTTTCCGCCTATGCACGCAAATTATTCTTGTTATAGTTTAGTTGATAATATCATTTGGCAGGCAAAAGTCTGAGGACTCAAAAGAATGTGCAAATATTAGTCACAGAGGAGTAAACAACAGGTCTGGATCTCTTTTTGTAGTGTTATTTGAGATGTCATCTTTAAGATTAAAGTGCTGCCAAATGTCCAGCCCACACAGTACTAATAAGGACTTGCACTTATCCTGTGTCATGTGCATACTTAAGTTAAAGGTGCACTAAAGCAGGTACAAACCTGCATTTTCTGTGAAACTATTTAGATGAACTCTGCTTCAGAAATCCTGCAGTGACATGAGACGATAAATCTCTCCGGCTAACAAACCTGGCTACAAGATCTTGTAGGACTGAGCCATACTGTCCTTTACATATAATGATTGAAGTCTGACATTTTATATTGCCTTTTAGGCACAGTGAAGCTTTAAAAATAGCTGAGTGAAACAATGTGTCCTCTAAACCAGGGGTGGGCAAATTCATTCCTGGAGGGCCGCAGTGGCTGCAGGTTTTTGTTCCAACCCAGTTGCTTAATATGAAGCCCTTATTGCTCAAGTAACACTTCTGCTTCATTTTAGTTATCTCCCTCATTAAGATTATGAACCCTTATTGCTTATTTAAGTCTTGAACAGCTGCATTCTTGGTTTTTAATTGCTCCTTATTAGCAATAAGATGCAAATGACAAAAGAAACCAGCAGTTATCCATTTTGCTTGTTACCCTTTACACCTGTGTGTATTTATCGTGCACTATTTGGTTTAATTAAATACTTGGAAGGAAAGAGAAGAGAAAGTGAAGGATTGAGAATTACCCATCCGTTTTACACTTCAGAGTATTTGGATGATATCCTTAGAATGGAAAAAAAAATCTAGGATATGAGAATGACTTGACATAGCAGAGTTAAAGCACTAGCAAGCCATGAAATGTAATTATTGGCAAGGATTGTTTTCTAATTAAGCAACTGGGTTGGAACAAAAACCCGCAGCCACTGCGGCCCTCCAGGAATGAATTTGCCCACCACTGCTGAATCTCCACCTAATCACTTTGTACATTGTGTGGAAGTCAAGTCAAGCAACTTTATTGTCATACCATCCATACACCATACTGCAGCAAACAGTGGCATGAAATAACATTCCCTAGGACCCCACTGCAACATATACGTAAATGCAGGACAGATGTAAAATGGGTAAAGAACTATACTATACTATAAATGGATAATAAATAATTGGTAATTGAATACATAGTAATAAATTAATAAAAACAACTAATAATAAACCACAGCAGTAACAGGTGTGCTGCATATAAACCGCCTACTAGGAGCGGGTCAGAGTTCAGAGAGCTGAGGGATGGAAGCTGTTGCAGAACCTGGCAGTACTGGTTCAGATGCTACAGTAAGAAGGCGAATATGACATTAGGTCAGAATGATGTGCATGATGTGTCAAGTATGAGTTCGAGAGGTTATACTTAGGATGTACAGGATAAAGCAGGTTTAGAGGATGGATGGAAGTATAATGCACTAGTGTGGCCTAGTATGGAATCCAGTGTGCATATCACAAATAAGATACGGCACCACTAGAGAAGATAAAGTATTACATGTAGGGAAAAAAATTAACATTTGAATAATGGGAGGCTGCGGTGGGTTGGCACCCTGCCCGGGATTGGTTCCTGCCTTGTGCCCTGTGTTGGCTGGGATTGGCTCTAGCAGACCCCCGTGACCCTGTGTTCGGATTCAGCGGGTTGGTAAATGGATGGATGGATAATGGGAGGTCTGAAACTTGTAAGCGCCCCTTACAACAAGGACCACCTAGATGTCATGGTAGACTCAACAGTATCAGCCTCCAGCCTGTGTACGGCAGTAGTCCCCAACTCCATTTCTGGAGGGCCACAGTGGCTGCAGGTTTTTATTCTAACCCTTTTCTCAATTACTGACCTGTTTTTGCTTCTAATTAACTTTTTGAATTTTAATTGACTTGCTCTTAAAGACTCAGACCCCTTAATTGTTTTTTTTCCTTAATTAGAAGCCAGACAATAATGAGATATAAAATGAAGCAAAACAAGACCAGCAAACTGTGTCTATCATACAATATCTGAAAATAAAGAAAGATGAAGGTGTCAGGAATGTTGATCTGCTCAGGTCCCCAAAACAGAGCTCTTAGAAAAGAGAAAAAACGTTGGAAATGTATGCCATTGCACAATGTGAGCAGCAACAAGCCATGGAATTAAAGAACAGGTTTAATGAACAACCAGAATTGGCAGCTAATTAAGCAATTGGTTGGCATGAAATTAATTGGAGATGGAGGCCCTGACTTAGGTGGTCTTCTGTTGGCTCACTCACTTCACATTTATTACTGTTTAGGTGCCAATTAAGGAAAGAAAGGAAGAAATTCAGGTGAACAAATCTTAAACAAGTCAATTAAAATAAAAGAAAAAGGAGTTAATTAACAGCAAAAACTGGTCACCAATTAAGAAAAGGGTTAGAATAAAAACCTGAAGCCACTGCGGTCCTCCAGGACCAGAGCTGGGGATCCCAAAGTACAGAAATGATCAAGAAGGCTCACAGAATGTTAGATTATATAGCACAATTGTAGGGTACAAGTCAAAGGAGGTTATGCTCGAGTTATGTGACAGACTAGTGAGGCCTCATCTGGGGTACCACATGCAGTTTTGATCTCCAGGCTGCCAAAAAAAGACATGGCCGCATTTGAAAAAGTCCAGAGAAGAGTGAACAGGCTGATTCCAGGACCGCAAGATATGAGTTATGATGAAAGTTTGAAAATGTTGAACCTTTCTGGTTTAAGCAAACTGAAATTAAAGGGGCCATGACTGAACTTTTTTAAATTATGAAAGGCATTTGTACATTGGATCCGGGATGTTGTTTTAAAATGAGTTCTTCAGAAAGAACAATGCAACATAAGCAAACACATTAAGGGTAAATGTCATACAAATATTCAAAATGTTTTCTTGACATAGCGAACACATGGAATAAATTACCAAGTAGTGTGGTAAACCGCAGGACTTAAGGCACCCTCAAAACTCATAGTATTTTAGAGAATTTAGCTGAATAGGATAGACAAGCCTTATTGAGCTGAATGGCCTGTTCTCATCAAATTTTTTCTCAAGTTCTACACAGGTTCCCGGGAAGAGCAAAAATAGAATAATTAGTACCTCAGGAGCTCATGGGAAAATATTGAGGCCCCCCATATAGTTTTAAGGAAAGGAACTATAAAAACTTAAGTTTGGGCACTGCAAAAAACAGCTATTACTCGTTTACTCTTAATTAACAAAACCTTAACAAAGGCTTCCCTTTATGACTGCAGTTTATCCATCTTGTGATGTCTACTTCCATCAGGATATTGTACCATGTCACAAAGTTCATATCATCTCAAACTGGTTTCTTGAACATGACAATGAGTTTACTCTACTCAAACGGCCTCCACAGTCACCAGATCTCAATCCAACAGAGCACCTTTGGGATGTGGTGGAACGGGAGAGTCGCATCATGGATGTGCAGATGACAAATCTGCAAGAACTACATGATGCTATCATGTCAATATGGACCAAAATCCTTAAGGAATGTTTCCAGCACCTTGCTGAATTTATGCCACGAAGAATCACGGAAGTTCTGAAAGCAAAAGGGGGTCCAACCCGTTACTAGCAAGGTGTATCTAATAAAGTGGCCAGTGAGTGTGGACTTAAACTTACTAAGTGTAAACTTCATATAAATGTGATCAAAGTTCTTAAAACAAGGTCAACCCAGATGTAATTTAAAGTGAGTGGATAGAAGGTGCAATCATGTTTGTAATAAATAGAAAACTTCTCACAAGAAAGTAATTTCTGCTTACCACATGCAGTAAAACATTGTTCTATTAACTGGGGGGTTGTCTATATTTGGACATGGTTCATGATTTGGTGACACAGTCTGACAATTCTGTAAATGCATAGATTTGTAAAGCTACCTATGATCACTGTTGCACAATTCTAAATTTGACCATGTTCGTATTGTTTTCCAGCTCATTCTTTTTTATTATCATCAGTCTGTCCTAGTCCTGTTTGTCGTGTTTCATGCAGGTCATGATTGCATGCTTGACCCCAGTTCATTTGTTGCCATCACTACAGCAGAAAATGAAACATTCATCTCTAAAGTGGAAAAAAGTGTCAGTTGCTTTTAGGCCAATGCATCAGGCTAAAAACAGTAAATTTGCATTTTGTTTAATATTTACAAATAGATTACTATTTTGGGCTTTATGTGCAATCCCAAAGGATGTTTGACCGAAACAGAGCAAAAGAAACTAGAATTCTGTGCCCTTTTCCCAGGACAGTGAGGGCTGGTGGCCAAGATGTTAACTGTAAACCAAAAGGTTGCCAGTTCAGTCCTCACCATTGACTCGCTGTGTGACACTGAGCAAGTACATTAACTCTTCTGTACTCCATATGTACTGTACATACTATACACTGAGGCAACCATGACCTGCACTGTAAGTGACTTTGTGTTCATTTTTCAGTTAAATTCAAGTATTACAGTAGTATTTACCTAATCTATATTGTTAAAAAAAAAATCTTCATTGCCTTACATACAGTAGATAGAACTTCATTTGTCTTTAAGGTGAAATTTGGCTTTTTTTTTTTTTTTTTTTTTACAGAAGCTCTCTAAATAAATAAATACAGAAATATGTAAGTAAGTAAATAAATACATATTCACACTCACTTTGGTCTGAACACACATCAGAATGACTATAAAGTAAGAAAATTAAAAAGAAAAGTTCTGCCTTGGCTGTCACAGTCACAGTGAGGCATTATGCAAACCTATTGCTGTTGGAATAAAGGAGCCCCAGTCGCGTTTCTTGACACGCTTTGCTAAATGATTCATTGGCTGAAAGTCCACAGTGTTAGTGTGTCAGACAGATGATGTACAGCATTGTTCATAACGACACTCACGTTTTATTTTAATTCTATCCTTTGCTATGACATGCAGGGGATCCAGAGTCTGTCCTGTAACTGAGCTTACACTTTTAATTAGCTTGTTGATTTGGTGGGCCTCTCTTGAAGTGATGTTACCAGCCCAGCACACCACAGCGTAGAAAATCGTACTGGCCATCACAGAGTTGTAGAAGATGTGAAGGACGTCATTACCTAAATTAAAGGAACCCATTCTCCTAAGGAAAAAGAGTCTGCTCTGCACTTTTTATACAGTTCCTCTGTGTTCAAAACCAGTCCAACCTGTCAATAAAGTGGACCCCCAAGCAATAGTAGGATTGGACCACCTCTATATCCACTCCTTATAGTGACTGAACATAGAAGCTCTCTGGTGCGGTGAAAGTCAGTATCCAGTATAAGCATTACATACATTTTACTAAAACCAGAGGAAATGAAATTTACAGTGAAGTAAAATTAAACTGTATGTCTTTATGAATAGAAAATGTCCTCCAAGTAAATGCAACAGCTTGCTCAGCTCCTAAGACTGAACCCCCAGTCTCAAAACAGACAAGAAACGTATCCAACCTAATCTGGTTCTGCTGAAGGATAATTCTGGCAGCCCAAGCCACTAGCATCACAATCTGTGGAGAACTGCTGTCATGACACGATAGCAGGTGCCACATTAGACATTATTAAGCTTGTCCCCAACCTTAAACTGCCATCGTCGCACTGAACTGATTGCTCATTCTGTCACCACTGCAACAAAGATCAGGTCTGACCAGAGTGCCCACTGCAGCTTCTCCACCATTTTGCTACTGTACTCTGTTTAATGAGCTTAAAGCCTGACCCTGGGCAACCAGCATGGTGTGTCTTCTAAACATAGTAAGAAAGATGCCTCCGCTGCAAATCTTCACTATCCTGAATTATAATAAAGCCAACTCTGCCATAAAATGGATTTGAGTGAAAATATTGTCAAGTAAGTAGATCCAATATGGTGTGGTACCCAGCCGGGACGCCTGGAAGGACCGGAGGAGGGATTACGCCTCCTCCAGACCACGAGGGGGCGACCGCCCTGATGGCTATGGGGACCACGGGAAAGGAACTTGGAAGCTCAACCCTACAGGGGTGCCCCGATGCCTGAGGAGCCCTGGCCCTCAGCACTTCTGCCACACCCGGAAGTGCTGGGAGGAAGAAGACCAGAGACACCCGGAGTGCTTCCGGGTGCACAGTCGGCACTTCCGCCACACCGGGGACTGCCGGCAGGCACACATTGGGAGGCACCTGGAGCACATCCGGGTGGATATAAAAGGGGCCACCTCCCTCCATTCGAGGGAGGAGTGGAGTGGAGTGGAGGTGGACCTGAAGACAGGCATTGGTTGTGAGGCCTGGACTTTGGGGGTGAAAGTGGGTTGTGTGCTGTCACTTGTAAATAGAGTTGTGTAAATAAACGTGTGTCTACCTGTCTATGTCCGGGCCGTATCCCACAATGGAGAGTTTTATTGAAACGTGTAACAGTCCGTTATGAATGTGAAGGGTCTCACACTGGAACTCTTTGTTGCTGTACAGTTTTTGTAAGTTACTTTCTGATTGTTTTAAAAAGGTATAGAGTTTTAAACACAGAAACTTTAATCTTTTTTGTTAATAGGATTGCAGATTTCCAGGAACATTTACGATAACATTTCATCACAATAGTTTAAGTTACAGTAAGCAAATATGGACTTTTTAATGTTTTGTTACATTAAATAAGTGTAAATTAAGCCTGCAATGTACTTTAATTTACTGCCTTTTTTGAATGGAATTAATGATGAAAATCATATCCCTATTGAAAAAAATATGCTAATCTATTATGCCTACCAAGGAAAAAACTTTGAGTAAATTCATTCTACTTTTTTAATCACATAAATAACATTCAGATATTTCAGTTGTTTCAAAATAAAGCTAGAAATAATTATTTATGTTTATTTTTGCAGTGTGACTATCCACAAATAATTGAGACTGTGGTATTTTATATTTTAAGATATGTATTTGCTTTAATATCTTTAACTGTGGGATGAAAGTTGTTTGGGGTATATACTCCACTACACTATTAACAAATCCTTTAAACATTAAATGACATTTTCATTTGTTAACCATCAGGAGAAACAACATCCACTCCTTTTTTAAGGGTTCTTCAATCTTTCTTCCTTTGTTTGTAGAGTTTTGTTTCCGCTCAGGTCAGATTTGAACTTCTTACAGATGTAAACTTTGGTCAGTCCGGATGAAGGTGTGTGGTGGGTGAGTGTGTAGAAGGAACCCCAGGTGAAGCCAAAGGTTTTGAAGCCCTGCTGTGTATGATGGGTTGAAAGAGATTCATAATGTGACTGTGGTGTACTTTTTTTCTAATAAAAACGTGATGTTTTGCAGTAAATCCTGATTCATAAAATGGCTGATTTGGTTGCTAACCACAAATTTGACCTTCTAATCACTTCAGCTCTCTGACATTCTCTATACATTACCAATAAGTGAAAAGCATCTCTCTGACAGGTCAGTATTCTTCACAATAAATAACTTTCATAATAACATAAAACCTGACAATTATGTGTAAGTTACTACTCCTCAAGTACAATTTATAGTTTATGTCCTAGAAGCCAGTGAGAAGTCAAGCAAAATGACACAATTTTATTACATAATTAAAATGATTAAAATATGAAAGCTTTCAAGGCAGCTCAGGCCCTCAGTTCTTGCCTGAATTAAATAAAATAAAATAAAAGATAAGATAAGATTATGAAATAGATGGATGTATACCCCAGAAGCAGCCCAACATGTCATTAAACAAGGGTCTATCTATCTATCTATCTATCTATCTATCTATCTATCTATCTATCTATCTATCTATCTATCTATCTATCTATCTATCTATCTATCTATCTAGTATTTCATTCAAAAACTACAAAAGTGTTGTAAAACAGTAATATAACTAGTGAAATGAAAAAACAGCTTTTTTTTTTTTTTTTTTTAGACAAAGAAAACACAGTAGTAGGAAAAATTTAGTTTTTATAAGTTTTGGTTTCCGGGTTCGACTTTGTTTCCCAGCCCTGCTTCAATAAGACATCTACTTTTCTTCCCAGTTGCCACATTATCTATGAAAATCCTAAAGCCCATTTCTTACTTTCTTTGTATTTAAAAATGAATTAACACTTTAACTTATGTGACAGACATGACACTACTGCAACAAAGGTTTTGCTCCCCAAAAGAAAATAAATAATTGGAAGATTTTTCTGCAAAAAAAAAAGTACTTTGTGCAACCATCCAAGAAAAACACAAAATTTAATAAATAAAAGCCAACTAAATGGTTGGCTCCAAATATGCAATCATTAATTGTCACACGTACCTGCTTGGCCAGTAACAAATATATTTCATAGGTACATAGGGTCATGATTGTCACATGTCATTTTGTCAAGCAGTGCTTTAGATGAACACAGATGTAATGTTGTACCTCTGAGAATTTGCTTTAAGGCAGACCCAGGCCTATTGCCAGACAACTGTGCTGCACCCAAATTCTTCACAAAATTAGAAAGGAAAAGTGTGCAGTGGAATTTTGAACATTTTGAGCGAAAACTGTTATCAGCCACTGCCTACAAAGGTCTTGTAAACAAAAGAATGCCAAAGCTATTTTTTTTGAGTATGTTTAGTTATCCTCCCAGACCAACCCCACTTGATACTGAAGCCCATTGTTCTTGTATCCTTTTTGACTTTTTTCATTGTACTGTATATTGGGAACAGACTCAATAAAAACATACACAATTGGCCTAGTATAGATCCCTAAAAGATAAAAGAACCAACAATAATAAAAAGCACAGGTTACTGATTTCAACGACAGTCTGATAAAAGTCAATTAATAAAGTGACGGTAAAGTGTCCAATTGTGCTTGTTCACGAGTCAGTGATACGCTTTGATGTATTGTTCAGGCCAATTCCTGCTTCTAACTGCAGTCCTTTCTTAACATGCTGTTATTTTCCAAATCCTGTCTTTGTGTCTTTTCAGAAATTAACAGCCTTGACAGACTTTTGAAATACGTTTAACAAGTTTTCTTGTTCTTGATTTTTAAGATTTTTTGTTTTACTAGTGTCTTGGTTACATAGGGCATAGCTTGCTAATGATCACACTTGCAGTAGAAGTAGATCCTTCTGTCTTTTTTTACCTGATTTATTGTCATCTGTACTCTTTACAACTTTGCTATGTGCTCTGCCTACATTACTTTTATAAAAAGCAATGGACTTAGACTTGTGGGATATATATATATATCACCCTTTAATGAAATGCTTGCAATACGGAATAACAGATATCACCGGGCGGCTTTCGGTCAATGATAAACCAGCATCTCATGAGGTGAAAAAATGGGACGTACTGCGGTTGCGATCAATGCTTTCCGGTAACTCTGCTTTTGAGAAGAATCTGTCATGGGAGGGACAAAGAGCGAGTGAGGTGGGTGCATTGAGCCGGAGCGGGGCGAGGAGGCGGGTATCTGTGCGAGTGTTTTAAATAATGAAAGGAAAAAAAAGTGCTTTGAAATCGAGGATCCCCAAACAAGACGGCGTACTAAACAAAACGCGACAGACAGGCATTTGCTACTTGTATAAAATATGCACAATAATGTTGAAGCAATGATGAAGCGAAAGAGAGATGCTAAACTTGGGTGGCCGCATTGTGCCTGCCCGTAAATCCCAACCAATGTATATATCTGAACGGATCTATCTGAACCAATATATATATATATATCTGAATGGATGTATCTGAACCGATGTATATATCTAAAGCAATGTTTATCAACCAATATATATATCTCAACAAATATATATATTTGAACGGATGTATTCAAACCGATGTATATATCTGAACAGATGTATCTCAACCAATGTATATATATCAGAATGGATCTATGCAAACCAATTTATTTATATATATATATATATCTCAACCAATGTATCCCAACCAATGTATATATCTGAATGGATATATACTGTATATTTGAACGGATGTATTAAAACCAATGTATATATTCAAACCAATGTATCTGAACCGATATATATATCTGAACCAATCTTTTTTTCCTGAACGGCCCCTCATAATATATATATATCCATCCATCCATTTTCCAACCCGCTGAATCCGAACACAGGGTCACGGGGGTCTGCTGGAGCCAATCCCAGCCAACACAGGGCACAAGGCAGGGAACCAATCCTGGGCAGGGTGCCAACCCACTGCAGGACACACACAAACACACCCACACACCAAGCACACACTAGGGCCAATTTAGAATCGCCAATCCACCTAGCCTGCATGTCTTTGGACTGTGGGAGGAAACCGGAGCGCCCGGAGGAAACCCACGCAGACACAGGGAGAACATGCAAACTCCACGCAGGGAGGACCCGGGAAGCGAACCCAGGTCCCCAGATCTCCCAACTGCGAGGCAGCAGCGCTACCCACTGCGATAATATATATATATATATATATTTATAAATAAATACACATACTGTGCATATTTACAGTGTATACATATACATACATACACACACACTCCCACACTTCTCTGGTCACCACTTTCATTACTATCATTCAGATTCATCTGTTATGTTTTATATACACTACCAGTCAAATGTTTGGACATGCCTAGAAATGTTTATGTTATTGTAGTTATGTGAATTTATAAATTAAAAATCAGTTATTTCAAGTAGTAACCACCATTAGAAACACAATGTCCTGGCTGCATTTTTAAATCAGTTTAAAGGTATATTGAGAAAGGAATCAATTTCTATATAAGCATGACAATTTCTGAGCATGTCCGAATTTCAGACTAAGGGGCATCTCTCACCCAATCTAATACCGCAACTACATGAATACAAGCCCTGGGTTTAAGAACTCTTATTTGCTGAAAACATTTTTTCACAGCCCCCCATTATAAAACAACAGAGTCACATTCTGGGAGGCAGTCTCCCACTGTCCTTCCATTACCCTGGCCTCTCAACTGCTATCATAATGTAACAGATAGACATAAGCACTCCCACACTCTCATGTTGCAGTGGCGTTCATTCTGTAAGCATGAAACATTCTGGTTAATGCACTAAACATTTCTTGCTGGAAAAAACATAGATTTTTTTGTTTTTTAACTTTCAAATCTGCCTGTATTGCCCCACTGTAGCTTATAATTGCCTTTCTTTCACATTCAAACATTAGAAGCATTAGTGGCATAGTCACCCTTCACAAAATCTCATACTTTGTCATTGAAATACATTTTTACAACATTTTAGATGTTTTGGTTTGGCATCCCTGCAATGACATACAGGAAGACCTTGCTGGCAGCAAACAAACACCACTCTGCCCAGAGTGTAACAAACAAGGCGACAAATTTGCTCTGTGATGACAGCACGCTAGGCTATCCAACTCATTTGAGCTCACAAACTTGTTGACACAATTTGACAAAGCATAACAAGCAAACAATCTTGAGAGAACAAGGAGTCTGGTGCAACATGTGAGTGCTCTGAGGAGAGCTTCTTAATGAAGAAAGCACAAAAGTACAATCTGCAGTGCAAGTAGCATCTCTTAAGGGAAAGTGATATGGGCTACTTTTAGGAAGGAAAAAAATGTGCTTTTAATAGGAAAATAGTGTTTTGTTTTATTGAAATTAACTATTTTCTACACTGCATGTTTTTTTTTTTTTTTGCAAGACATGTACCATAATAAATGGGTCTAAGTAGTTTTTTTGCTATTGGATCAATGGATGGATTGCATACTCAAAATATGAAGATTAGGAATTGGTGTATATATCTATATCGTCGTCTTATATAATACGTTACCGTGGCTGTCCATTTGTCTGTCCAGGACTTTAAAACACCTGTAGCTCGCAAACTGCTTGAAATATTGACCTGAAATTTAGTACACATCTACTACGTGACGTCTGCTATCCGCTTTCGGGGTGATGATTGACCTCCAAGGTTATTCCTTTTTTTATTTTTATTTTATTTTATTGTAGAATCAACTCTCGGCGGTAGGGCGGCCATGTAGCACATGTGTACGGGTGCCGTTCTCATTCCTTCCACCTCTGCCATCACTTCCCCTACCTCTCCATATCTTAAGTCTTTAATCTGCCTCAAGAATGATTTAAGTGCCAAATTAAGGGAAACGTACTAAGTAATTGCAACACAAACACTGACTTAAATCGTTTTTAATGTGAAAAGATGCCGACGAAAGAAGAGAAGAAATGGGCTGCTAGGATGGAGAAAAGAAGAGCTGCTCAGGAAGCAGCAAGCGCATCAACCTCTGAGCAAATGAATGCTAAACGTACAGAGAAAGAGTATGAAAACTATGAATGCCCAAGTCAAGTGTATTCTGCGCCATTACTGGTATATATATATATATATACACAGTGCATCCAGAAAGTATTCACAGCGCATCACTTTTTCCACATTTTGTTATGTTACAGCCTTATTCTAAAATGGATTAAATTCATTTTTTTCCTCCGAATTCTACACACAACACCCCAATGACAATATGAAAAAAGTTTACTTGAGATTTTTGCAAATTTATTAAAAATAAAAAAATTTGAGAAAGCACATGTACATAAGTATTCACAGCCTTTGCCATGAAGCTCAAAATTGAGCTCAGATGCATCCTGTTTCCCCTGATCATCCTTGAGATGTTTCTGCAGCTTCATTGGAGTCCACCTGTGGTAAATTCAGTTGATTGGACATGATTTAGAAAGGTACACACCTGTCTATATAAGGTCACACAGTTGACAGTTCATGTCAGAGCACAAACCAAGCATGAAGTCAAAGGAATTGTCTCGAGGCACATATCTGGGGAAGGTTACAGAAAAAATTCTGCTGCTTTGAAGCTCCCAATGAACACAGTGGCCTCCATCATCCGTAAGTGGAAGAAGTTCGAAACCACCAGGACTCTTCCTAGAGCTGGCTGGCCATCTAAATTGAGCGATCGGGGGGAAGGGCCTTAGTCACGGAGGTGACCAAGAACCCGATGGTCACTCTGTCAGAGCTCCAGAGGTCCTCTGTGGAGAGAGGAGAACCTTCCAGAAAGACAACCATCTCTGCAGCAATCCACCAATCAGGCCTGTATGGTAGAGTGGCCAGATGGAAGCCAGTCCTTAGTAAAAGGCACATGGCAGCCCACCTGGAGTTTGCCAAAAGGCACCTGAAGGACTCTCATACCATGAGAAAGAAAATTCTCTGGTCTGATGAGACAAAGATTGAACTCTTTGGTATGAATACCAGGCGTCACATTTGGAGGAAACCAGGCACCGCTCATCACCAGGCCAATACCATCCCTACAGTGAAGCATGGTGGTAGCAGCATCATGCTGTGGGGATGTTTTTCAGCGGCAGGGACTGGGAGACTAGTCAGGATAAAGGGAAAGATGACTGCAGCAATGTACAGAGACATCCTGGATGAAAACCTGATCCAGAGCGCTCTTGACCTCAGAATGGTGCAATGGTTCATCTTTCAGCAGGACAACGACCCTAAGCACACAGCCAAGATATCAAAGGACAACTTTGTGAATGTCCTTGAGTGACCCAGCCAGAGCCCAGACTTGAATCCGATTGAACATCTCTGGAGAGATCTTAAAATGGCTGTGCACCGACACTTCCCATCCAACCTGATGTAGCTTGAGAGGTGCTGCAAAGAGGAATGGGCGAAACTGGCCAAGGATAGGTGTTCCAAGCTTGTGGCATCATATTCAAAAAGACTTGAGGCTGTAATTGCTGCCAAAGGTGCATCGACAAAGTATTGAGCAAAGGCTGTGAATACTTATGTACATGTGATTTCTTAGTTTTTTTATGTTTAATAAATTTGCAAAAACCTCAAGTAAACGTTTTTCACGTTGTCATTATGGGGTGTTGTGTGGAGTAATTCTGAGGAAAAAAATGAATTTAATCCATTTTGGAATAAGTCTGTAACATAACAAAATGTGGAAAAAGTGATGCGCTGTGAATACTTTCCGGATGCACTGTATATATATAATATTACACACACACACATTAAGAAAGTATAGAAATATTGTATTTTGGACAGTTGTCACTAGGAGATATTACACTCCATAATTGTAAAGATTACCAACAAGAAAGTGGTATGACTACTCAGTCCAGTAGGTGCTAGAAGGATGACACCTTGTTTTGTCCATGTTCACCTGGGGGCCAATGAAAAGATCTGCTGAGTAGGCCTGTTAGAGGAGTACTAGGTGTGTGGACAGAGAGCTGTGACAGTCTATACCAACATCCAAAAGTACCTCTTAGAGGTTTACCTGGAAATGATATGTGGCCAAGGCGTAATAGCCATATCTGGCCAGTCTTACTTGGAGCTTCGAGTTCACAGGATAACAGATGATGAGTAGTTTACTGGAGGGAGGAAAAGAAACAAACCAGAAGTTGTAAAAAGTACAGAAAGTGAGAAAAGAGAGGTTTTTTTGTTCTTTCTTTGTTAGAATTTTGGTAATTTCAGTTTTGCAGTTAAAGTGAAAGTGCCCCTATGGGTCAAATTATACTGTATACACACACTGTATAAATATAATATGACAGGGACAAACCAGATTATGTAGAAATTGTGATGGTCAAGACAGGGTTACTCCCCTGTCTTATGTTTACCTTGCATTTTCTTGTCTGTTCAATTTTCAATATTGTTCATTGTTTTCCATCATTTTTTAAAATACTAAGCAACATTCAAACCTACTTTTATCAAATAAGGGTGGTTTATATAGTGCAAGCTGACCAGTTATCATTTTGGTCAAACATTTTTATGAAAAGACACCAGCCCACAGTGAGCACATTGCTGAACCAACTTCTGAAAGTAGTACATTGATGTAAGGATGTAAAAGCAATGTTTGCATATGGGTGAAAGTGGCAAATATTTGACGATGTCCTCAATTTCTGGCATACATTTTTCAGCCGTTGTCGTTCTTCTAGTCTGTATGGTTGGAGTACGTGTGGCATGTCGCTGAGCAGTATTATCAGCTAGCTGGTCTCAGGTCAGTTTGTGCAGGCACTTGTGTCTGTTGTTGCATGTATGTTTCATTCCCTGTACTTGACACTGCTGTTCGTCGTCTTTTTCTTCTTTTTTTATCTTCTTCCTCTGAGTGGCCTCAGCAATGCATTTGATTATCAGCAGATGTCACCCACTGCTTCCTTCCCTTCTGCCATGTTACTCTATTGAGTCGTTTGCCATAACATAGAGATGAACATCAATAACTTGGTAGAGCTTGCAGCAACCCCAATTTTTAGCTTCACCAGTACATATCTCGTCAAAAGTTTTCAATTAAGACCAAGATCAATGTTCTATTCACAGTGGTTTTTCAGGTAATCGCATGACAGATGGACACAACCCTTAGATTTCAGCCCATCTTATATTGGTAGAATGGCTAGTCTATATATAATGCTAAGTTTTCTGGGCACCATCTTTTTGAATGTATTTTGTAATGCATGTAGTAATAAAATGCATTGTATTTTTCATTCTAACAGATGGTACATCACACACATTAGCGCTGTTTTTATGAATCCCATTATCAAATAGCATTTAACAGAGATCTAGCAAATTGGCGGACAAACGGATACACAGACATTTGTCCTTTTATTATGGTGGATTGTTCTGTTCAGTTATTATTTATCTAACTGTGCATTTTCTGTTAATTCTATTTAGCTATTCTTTAGTTTCTATCGGTATATTTTGGTTCTGCCATGTTTCGTGTGTGGATCCCAAAGAAACAGGACAGCCTTGATCTCATTGTTAGGGCTTTATAATTCAGCTGGACCAGCAAATTCCTATCGCTCATGTGAATATGTGCTAGCAAATGTGTTTTTTCTTTCTCTGCCTTGCAGGTATTGAATTCTTTATGTTCTCTAGCTTTCCTGGTTTTCAACTTTTAGCTCTGCACTTTGGAATATCTTATGGATTGTGTGTCTGGTAATGTTTGCTTTTGGCAACCCCTTTTTGCCCTTTAAAGTTTTTTTTTTTGCATTTGCTGTTTTGTTAATAAAGTCCTACTTTATAAAGATTTCTTGTGGAACTTGTCTCTGCTCTAGCTAGAGTTTTTTCACAAGTTTGAGATTATTGTCTAATTTTTTAAACATTAAAATCTTTATTTACATTTTGAGGCCTAGCCAGGCCTTAAGCCTCACACTTTCCTGGGGGACAGGCTAGCCTTGGAACGAGACCTGTTTTGTAAGCCATTTTGGAAGGCCTCTCCCTTGGCTGTATTGTAGAGCCACCATAATCATAACAGGACGTCTTAAATTGTTAGGGTGCGTGATTTTTAATAAGAATATATAAAGTAATTAAGTCATAGGCCAGAAACATTAGCATTAATAAGTAGCATTGCTAAAAACACAACTTATACCTTATATGACAAATTAAATATCCTCAGGTACTCAAAAACGTCTCACTTCTTTAGCTAAATGTCACTTTTACTTCTTTCTCTTTAAGGTTTCACATTCAAATTCTAGTAATCACAGGGAGCAGAGAAATTTCAAAACAACCAAACAATTTAAAGAACTGTAAAGTCTGTGAAGAGCCACTGGAGCATAGCAATTTAATATTAGGAAGTGAAATTTGTGTCATACGCCACAACTATGACCTAATCAGACTATTCCTCTAAACCAACAGGCCACACACTTAGTAACACGTGTCATAATAAGGCCAACGGTAACAGAAAAAGACGAGACATGTTTAACAGGAGGTAACAACATCTAGGAAACTCCACAAAGCTGCGATGGCTGATGGAGTAGCAAGTCATCTTTGTCAAACACAACTTCTCTTGCAAAGAATTACAAACAGAACTTCTGGTTAACCTCAAAGTTGACTGAGCTGCATTCCACTTTTAATCTCCAATGCACTTGCTGTAACTGCCGTAAACGTTTGTAGGATGTAGTAATTCATACTTCCTTTGTGGCCCTGTTAACACGGCTTTCATTTATAAAACAAATAGTCTGGATGTTGTACTGGCTGCACTAAAGTAGGTGACAGCTGTTTGAATTGTACATGGAATCAGGAGACACATTGTAAGAAGCAGAAGGTCAGGACAGATCTGAGATGAGACACAAGATAGAAATTGTAGTATAAAAACAGAGCAAGGTTAAAGCTGGAGAAGAGCCCTTTATTAGAGCTAAAACGAAAGACGTCAATCTAAGTTAGGTACAGGGAAATGCAAAATTTAACATTATTTATTATTTCTTTTTAGGATGATTCCACAAATTTGGACAACCAGGGAATGCAGGGCACTGACCTTTACATTGCTGCAGTAAAAATGTTACATGTTGCACAATACTTCACATCCTGCTAAAAAATTAAACACAGTTCACAAAATGGTGGCACCCATAACAAAAACAAGATGATGCCATGGGAGAATGCAATTTGTTTCTAACATTAGATGTGTTTAAGTACACTTTAATAATCTGGTTATTCACAGAAACCTAGTACCATGTATACCCTTATTCTGGTTAGTGAAACTGGGTTAACACAAAGATTTCTTGGCGAGTAACCCCGTTATGTGGTTATTTAAACCCTTGACTAGGCTACAGTTAACGATTTCGTAGTCTGTGCATGTCCACTGTGACCTGGTTAGCCTGCACATGTGCTAGCATCACACATGCTTTCAGGAGCCACAGATAGAAAAGGGCGAAAGCAGCCACAAAGGTCAATTTCCTGAGGCAAATGCTTAAACTATCACATTATTTCTTCTCCTGGTTGAAGCAATCTGGCTCAGTATTTTAGAAATCCCTAAATTTATGTTGATGAGCTGAAAGTAGCAAATTGTCAGGAGCAGTGTTTGAGTAATGCATTAAAAGTAATGTGCGTTACATAGTCCAATTACTTTTTAAAGTTACCAGTAATGTATCTCAAAACTTATTTTATTGAAGTAAATACCTGTTTGTATTATACCAGCAGCGTTTGGTGTAAGGCAAGAAGCACTCGAATTGGTAGGCTGGTCATTTATGGGGCTCAATCGTACAGCCAAGCAGAAAAGACTGTGCTGCATGCAATGCACTACCAGAAACCTATAAATAAAGTGTCAGTTAAGTTTTAAGGCAACTGTTTACTATTGATATGTTGGGTGATGCAGTAGCCAGTGCGGAGACTGGCCCGGAAACAGACAAGCAGACATCGTTTTAAGCACCACAACACGTTTATTTACAACTAGCAAAATACCCGTGCTTTGCAGCGGCGAAGTACTGCCTTAAAATTTTTAAGAAGAAAAGTAAACATTTTTAAACTGAGGGAAAATATACAAATTGTTAAGGATCTCTTTGTACACCACGTTGTCAGTTCGGCCCTCTGGTTGTAATATGACCAAGCTGTGCGCTGAGCTTACTCTTGAGCATGCAACGTATAGTTGGCCATGTGAAAAGCAATCTTGCCTCAAATCAATGCCAACCTTTTGTAGGGTCTGTCCCTGAGACTTATTAATTGTCATTGCGAAGCAGAGCCTTAGTGGAAATTGGAGGCGTTTGAATTGAAATTGGAGATCAGAGGGTATAACGGGGATGCGAGGAATAAAAACTCTCTCCCCCGAGCCACCGCCAGTAAAAATAGTTGCCTCAATGTGGTTCTTTTGCAGAGACGTGACCTGAAGTTTCGTGCCATTACAAAGTTTCAGTGGCTGTACGGAAATCCACAATCGGCTAATTTGAGCCAAACCTGTTGTTTTCGTATGAGCCGCTTTTTATTATTGGGATCGTACCTAGAAACAGAAGCTCTATTAACTTGTGGATTTGCCTGCGAGTATTTAGCGACCGTTTGTCTAACTTGTGGATTTTTCTGCAAGTATTTGGCAGCAGTGTCACAAAGTTGTTTCCGTCTAGCTGCATCAGAAAATGTAACACAACGTCTGACACGCCTCCTTTTTACTATTTTCTCACAGCTTGGATTGCTGCTGTCATAATCGGTTTGAATTTCATGGTTTGTTTCAATTACGTTAGTATTTGCAGGACTTGTTGTGTTGAAGTGACATTTGGCATCTGTCAAGCGTTGTAAGCATACAACCGGTTTCATCGATAACTTCGCATCCAGCTTTTGAGAGTTGAAACATTCATAAACATCAAAGTGTCCACTACTCAAATCGTCACCTGTGAATCTAAGATGTTTAAGAGGCATTGGCAGTTCTCCAAATATGTAAAATAGGCAGGCAGCCAACTGCGTGGAAGGCCGGGGGACGCAGGACGCAACCCCGCCTCACATGGCGACCGAGCTGCAGGCTATGGACGTACAGTATATATGTACATAAGTAGGATTCAGTTATGACCGTTAGCGTAGAATTTCGAAATGAAACCTGCTTAACTTTTGTAAGTAAGCTGTAAGGAATGAGTCTGCCAAATTTCAGCCTTCTATGCCCCAAAACAAATTGTGTGTATGTACAGTATATGTCACATAATCTACATGGCAAGTTATCTAGTCATATGGTCACAACATCCTAAAGATATTTTTTTTTACTAAAATACTATTTTGGAACATGGATGTGGTGAGAGAGGACATGCAGGTGATGGGTGTAACAGAGCAAGATGCAGAGGACAGGAAGATATGGAAGAAGATGATCTGCTGTGGCAACCCCTAACGGTAGCAGCCGAAACAAGAACAAGAAGACTGTTTTGGAAAATACACATGCCAATGAAAAGTGAACATGCTCCAACACGACCAAGCATTTGAACTGCAGCGTCGTCTCTCATTGTGACATTTGCGTTTATGTCCGCACTTGGACTACCTTGGGATGATGTACTGACAGTCTGCGGAGCTGCATGGACGAACTGACCACCTGCTTGTTGAAGCATCTCAGATATGCACAAGTCTACAGTACTGTATATTCTCTTTTGGATAACGTTTCTAATTGCTTTAGTTTAATTTTTTAATCTTTAGTTTTTACATGTATCTCAAAGAATGCATTTTGTTGATATCACGTAAAGTACCACGTTAGCCAATGAATAAACTGTTGTGAGCATACAACTTGATGACTTCACATGCAGATTATGTGATGTGAGTACAGTAATGCGAGACTTTTTCATGGATGTTTTGATAATGTTTTCTGTTGTCTAGTGTTGGGCACTACAGATCCCTATTCTATCAAACTTTTTCGTTCTCTCCATTCTGCATGAAAACATTAGATTATAATTTTTTTTTCCTCAGTTGTCACTACAAACTACATGGGGTAAGTACCAAAAAATATTTTTGGCTGGAGTATTCCTTTAAAGTTGCAAATTAACTTAACATGCATGGGTTTGGCAAGGGTGGTGGGGGAGCAAGAGTACCTGGGGAAAACTCCAGCACTCAAAGCACTAAATGTAAATTCATACTAACTTTAGACTTCAGACGTTTATAAATGTACACCTCTAGTACGCTGTGAAGAGCACAAGGAGTGTCGAGCATAATCAAGGCCTGCTTCCAAGAATAAAGATCTTTAACAAATTAAGAAAATGTTTACCCCCTTTAGTCTTACTGACTCTAAATGAAATGAACATAACTGCCCCTGCCATGGCTGTGTAGCAGACAGTGTGCTTGTCTTACAACACTTGGAGCTCAATTCAGTTTCCACATTATGGGTAGAATTTTCTTTTCATCTTTATGTAACGGTGCTCAAGTTTCTTTCAAAAGACAGTCCGTTAGGCTGACTGGTGAGTCTAAGTTGGCCAAGAGTGAGTGTGCCACTGTCTAAAGGGTGAAGCTGTCCTTCCTGACGCTGCTGCAACCCAATATGGATTACTGTGTTTTAAAATGATACACTTTCTGACTATTAAACAAGTGACATACTGTCACAAGACACACAACTGACTGGACTGTAAACTAGAAAGCTGATCATTCAGTCCCACCACTGACCACTCCCCTAACTGCCAATCCTACAAGTGTGTACAGATATATAAGTATTCATACTATAAGGCACTATATAAATGTCATCAATCAGTTAAATGGAGCAGTATGTTCATTCATACATCCATCTTCATAACCTGCTTATCCTTAGGAGGGTCATGGAGAAGCTGGGGGCCCATCCCAGCAAGCATTAGGCACAAGGCAGGAACCATCCCTGGACAGGGTGTCAGTCCATCACAGGGTAAATACAAACACACACATTAAGGGTCAATTAAGCATCACCAATCCACCTAACCTGCATGTCTTTGAACTGTGGGGGGGAAACGAGCATGCGGAGCAAATCCACAGGGACACTAGGAGACAATACAAACTCCACACAGGGAGGACTTGGGACATAAACAACAAATTCCTTGTTGTGTGGCAGCAGCGCTAGCAGTGCCCCTGTAAACAGATTGTAAAATTGTTAAACATGCTTAAATTTTTATTAGTTTAATTTCTGTTTGAACATACAAGTACAAATACTTATTAGCTCCTGGACCTAATGATTGATGCTTTCTTTAATCTGTCAGTATGGCATAGTAGTTAAGGTGCTGGACTGCCAATTCAATTACCACTATCCACTCACTATTTGACACCAAGTAGATCCCTTAACTCACCAGTGCTCCAAATATGTACTCAGTGCTAGATTTACGTATAAGCTACACAAGCTATAGCTTAGGGCCCCCGCCTTCTTGGGGGCCCTCAAAACAAATTGTCCGAGTGAGCAATTGTCATATATACTTAAATATACTACAGCATTATTTGTCCCAATCAGGCCCGGCCTTAGGCATAGGAGAAGTAGGCGACCGCCTAGGGCCCCGGCGTCCGGGGGGCCCCGGATCGACTCCTTGGTCTAATTTTCACGCATTTCACAGAGCTTCCAGGGGGGCTCTGCCCCCCCTCAGGGGGCCCCTGGACCCCCCTTTCACCTAGGGCCCCATAATACCTAAGACCGGGCCTGTATGTACTGTGTATCAGAGTTAGGAATGGTGTTAGCTATGAGAAAAGTGCCATTTGCAAAAACGCCTGTCTGTGTTATGTGTAAACTTTGCCATTTTTATCTGCCTGCAGCTATCCACCCTGCTTCACAACCTGTCTTGTGAGGAGCCAAGGCCCCTCCTGGCATCGCGAAAGCAAGACGGAGCCCAACCCTGGGTGGGACTTCTATCTATTCCAACTCCAAAATATGTTTTACCATTTCTCATCAAAAATTTTTCTTTTAAGCAAATTAAGTAAACTAAAAAAAACACTATTTGGGAAAGGTCTGCACATTGGCGTGTGAGAATTCTTACAAATATAAAGGTAATCTCTGCCATTGATATTTATCCTAAGAAGTCCTTAATGATTTCCATTAAAGCATCCGCTAAATGTGAAACAAACTAACGAAGCGAGTGTCAGTAATATACAGTGATTGTGTCTTAACGTGTACCAGTCACCTGTATCAGTGCCCCGTAATTGTGTTTGTACAGTGCATTACTCAGTCTTGTTTTGCAATACTGTAATGTGTTACCGGTCAGAGCAGGAAGGCCACTATATAAAATCAATGTACAGTATATTAACCTGAGGAAAACATCAATCACTTTATTTCTGACGCATGAATTAATAAAACATGAACACAGTCTGAGTAAGTAAGATTCAACTTGACCGCATATTTTAAGAGTAAACCACACAAAAACAGGTAACTTCAAATAGACGACCGTAAACCATATTCCTGTATTCTCTCCCCCGTATCTGCCAGCCTGCCCTTGTACAGAATCGGCTCGATTTTCTGTTTCATAAACAGTGAGCTCAGCGAATAACAATGCGCACACTTTTCCTTTCGCCGCCCCGTTACGAGACGCAGCAGCACTTTACTACGCTAGAGTCTGAACCCGAGGGCATGTTCTAACTTCTGAAACTTCGCAACTTTTGGTATCAATATTTCAATGAAGGCTTCTGACCTTTAAGTTTTTTTTTTTTTTAGAAGCATGGCAACCCAAGTTTCCAAAAAATAAATAATTGTGCCTTTAGATTGATGATCAGGGTCAGCATCTTCTTCACTGAAATATAAAATATAGCAGACATTCCGTTTTTTCGAGTGTTTTTAAGTCCATCTTGCCGCGGTCGTTATGGGCACTGCCCGTCTTTCTAGCCGGGCAGCGTCTACTCTCCCCTGGCAGCTGGTCCGTATGCGTATTCTCGCTTCAGGTGGGATGTCACGGTGAACACATCCTTAAAGTGCACGACTTCCACTCCGGAAGGTCAGCCACGAGCTGTAAAAACGCGGCAGGACTTACCTGCGAAGCCCATTGCGGTGCATGCGAGCCCGGTCTGGTTCACGTCACTAATCCGGTGTGAAGCTGAGGTGAGGCTCTCTGACGCCTCGGTTACTAAGCGCAGCGCAGCAACCCAACTCCCATTTCCCCAGCGCGATGGGTGTGTCTTCAAATAATAGAAAGGGCGAGGAATGTGGAAGAGCGGCTTTATTCGAAACGGGAAATGAGTGGCAAAGTGGCCAAGGAGACGTGTGCGAAAAATCGGGGCAGTGCGAGGCCTTTTGTTCCTTTATGGGGTGTTGTCTGTCACAGGATTTTAAAGGTAATCATTAAAAAAAAAAACTAGTCGGATGGGTCACCCTGCGAGGAGATCGCACGAACTGTAATATTTTCTTTCGTGGGAAATTAGAAGAATCAACGTCAGAATTCATATAAGTTTACCTATCGGATAATAATTCGTTTATTAAGTTATAACTCCTCGTAAAGACTGAAACAAAAAGCAACGAACTTGTGTGGTCGACCAAGAACTCAAACTTCAGGAAAAGAACCGTGTCCGTGCACCCCCTTCTGGAAGCTCGTGGAATTTGAGTATGAACTTGACGTCATCTGCACAAAATACAGGTGAATACTCGACAGGTGTAACTGCTTGTTAAAACCAAACGCAAGCCAGTTTCAGTTTCTGCTTTGTTCAGTACAGGAGTCACAACACGAGACCATTTATACACAGGCCGACACCCGCTTGCAGACGAGGAGTATATGTAGTGAGGACAACACACATTATGAGCAAAACCACCTACACTTTTGCACATCAGTCTCAGATGCTGAAGAACGTTTGCACAACACAAGATACAGCAGTCATCTGTCAATACAAATATTCAAAGGAAGTATTGGGTCCAACAAATAATCATAAAATGCCTTGAGGTGCTAACAGCCAGACCCTGAACACAGCTTCAAACTGGCCCAGCCTTGCAGTGCATTTACCCACTTCCTTCAGATCTGTCTAAACCAATCAGCACAAACTAACACACATCACAAGGGGTTTGTGGCTTTATTTGAACACAACATTCAAGAACAACCTCGATGCCGAAGAGGAAATGGAAAACAAAGATGAAATGAAGATGAAGACAACTTTGGGCTGAAGGTTTTCTGAGAAGATGACACATAAATCATGGGCCCTCTTGGTTCAGTCAAATGTTCCACATTAATAGGTGGCATCAATTATTTTGATGTTCTTGAGGGAGAATCAGTATGGCACAAATACATACGGTAATCAAGTTTGACATGCACACATGTATGAGTGTGTGTGTGTGTGTGTTTATATATATATATATATATATGTGAGATCCCTTATTTGCTCCTGCTTTTTTCATTTGAGAATCTTGTCCAAGTTAAGGCCTGTTGTTTCTAAGGTCGAGATGGAAATGCTTATTCATGCTTTTATCTCATCAAAAATTGATTTTGTAATTCTCTTTTTACCTGTCTAAGCAAATCTGGTTTAACTCTCCTTCAGACCATTCAAACCACAGCTTCCAGGCTTTTAACATGCTCCCATCAGTGGAGTCATGTGTTTTCTATCTTGTTCTGTTTGCGTTGGCCTCCAGTAGAATTCAGGGTACAATATAAAATTCTCTTAATCGCTTAGAGAGCCCTGACTGGTCAGGCTCCACAGTACATTATGGATCTCCAGCTCCATTACACCATTAGTCAAGCCCTGAGATCCAGCCAACAAGGTCTTCTTTCTGTCTGTCGCTCCAGGCTGAAGACACATAGGGACCGTGCATTTCAATCTGTCATTCCCAGACTGTGGAACAGTCTTCCTCCTGCTCTGAGATTGGTGCAATCAGTTAAACAGTTTAAAGCCCAGCTTAAGTCTTACCTTTTCAGACAAGTTTTTGGGTGTTTTTTCTTAGTACATTTTTACTTTATTGTATTATAACTTTTTATTTTTTTGTACAGAACTTTGTGATGCCTGTCTGAAAAAAGCACTTGCCAACCCACGGCGTAGTATACGCCACATAATTATTTATTGATGGGTGAACACTTCCTGAAAGACACAGTTGTACAAATGGGGTGGGTTTGAGGATACGACTGTGAGTGAATGAAAAGATGGAACTCTGGAGAGAGCAACATACAATTGTCTGTAACTGAAAACTGGTTTTGGCAGAAGCAGGCATATCTTTTTGAAAGTTTAGCCCTGTGCCTTATTAATTGTCATTGCAAAGACTAATCTAACAGGAAATTGTCTGCGTGTAAAAGTAAAAGGCAAATTTGAATCTGATGGGGTCAGGGAAATCCGGGGAATATGGACAGTTTGTGAGGTAGCAGCTGTGATTGTTTTACACTCTAGTACATTGTGGTGAATGCTGGTAACAGTCCGTCTAGTGCCTTTACAGAGACTTCTTGCTGGCATGAGGTTTCTGAGAAGCATGACGACTGAACCAATTTTAAGTTTGAGTTTATGCGGAGGCATGCCAGTGGGAGTAAGACTGCTAAGAAATTCTTTGGGGAATGAAAGTTGATGTGTGGGATCATCTGTGATGATGGAGTCAATGCTGGTGAAAGTTACTTCGTCAGTAGGGATAAGTTTCAGTACCTGTTCATTAAGGTGTAGCGAGTCTTCGTTGATGACGCTTGATATAGCTTGCGTACTGAGTTGTTCCGGAGTCACAGCTGAGAAGTCGATGTCGCCACATAGTTGTTGAACAGGATCAGAAATAAAAGGAAAACAATGTGAAGGTAATGTTGCAGGTGTTCCATTGTTCCCGTCTTGTGAAATCTTGTGCGTGAGGAAGAGCTATCATATTTGTCGTCAGTGTAAGTAAATGCATGTGACGCCACAAAGGTTGCTTGTTAATGCAACCGGCGACGGTAAGTGCTAGAGTTGGCGGGCGGGGCTCTGTCGTGTGTACCCCAGGACGCGGGAGGAGGGTTAGAGTTGGCGGGTGGGGCTCTGTCTTGCATGCGTGCATATCCCATGGTTGGGCGACTTTGTGGATTATATATAGAAAAGCAGCCAGAACTGAAAAGAACAATGAAAAGTCAACGTGGCTCAGAGGTGCATGTGGACTGTAGCAGAGACGAAAGCGACTGAGGCGGTGTTTATTGAGGTGCTGCGTGCCTCAAGAGCGAGGGTGGACTTGGGAGGAGGGTTAGAGTTGGCGGGTGGGGCTCTGTCGTATGTATCCCATGGTCTTAGAGTTGGTGGGTGGGGCTCTGTGAGTTGGTGAGTGTGGCTTTGTCTTGCGTGCGTCTTGCTTGCCATGGACTTAGTGAATTATATATAGATATATATATAGATATATAGAGATATATAGAGATATAGAGATATATAGATAGATATATAGATTTTACTTACTTACTAATAAGATTATTATTATTTGTCTAAATTCTTTATCCAAGACATTTGGTTCCATTTCTTTTGTTTCTAATTGGAGCACAGGCAGGTGAAGTGACTTGCTTGTGGACACACAGTGTCAGTACCAGGATCTGAACCCACATCTTCAGGGTGTGAAGTACTAAGTCCAACACCTTAACCACTACAACACATTTCCTGACAATTACATCAGCTCCTAGTTTAAAAAAAAAAACAAATATTGTATACTAGCTGACGCCCGCCATAGCATACGGCGGTGTAATAGGAACGGAAAACGGTGAGAAAGGAATTCAGAAATAAATACTTCTTGAAAGACACAGTTGTGCATAGGTGTTTCGCTGCAACATCAGTGTGACATATCGGGGCATTGTATTGTCGTAAATCCTGCCTAGGGTTTTCCTTGAAAACCATTCGTACAGATGCTGTTGGATTGGACTGAGCGATTTCATGCATGTGTTTGTATGATTTAGCGAAGGGGTTGATGGTTCTGAGCATGGAATCTAGCTGGAGAAGTACATTTTCACTGCATGCAGAGTTTGCTTTATTTTGTAAGCGTACTTCAGTAGCTTGCGCTGTGTCAAAAACATACAACTGTCCATATCCTGGAGAGGTAGAAGTGTTAGCGTATAGTGGAGAGATTTGGTGATAAATTTGTCCATGTATTTTAAAACAGTATGGTCCGTGGCCAGGAGGTTGAGTTATCTGTGCACCCATGGAAGCAAATGCTAGAGAAGAGTTGTATTCTCGAATGTACATGAATTTACGATAATTTTTAGCTTCTGATGTTTGCTGTGTAAGAAGCTGTTGTAAAGACACAGGAGCCACAGGCAGCATGGGGAAGGGTTTGGAAGAGGGCGCACAGGAATTGAGAAATGCCGTGTCGGCTGCATGTGGGCGGGACCGGTTTTGAAGTGGAAACAGGATGAACCAGAAGAGAAATATATATGAGACCGTAAAGCATTTACTTACATGTGCTTCTGATACACAGAAGGCACTATAACTGAGGTAAACTGTCTTAAAAAATTTCCTGAGTGATACTGAGTAAGTTAGTCCAGCATATCACACAATGTCTTAGAAAGGCTAAGATTTTTTTATTAAAGACCTCTACTGTCCTGCAGTGTCACCTTTCTCCCTCATAAAAGCTGACAAACAGAACTGGATCATCGTCACTAAATTCAGGGACATATTTCATGCAAATGTCACAAGGTTACTCAACATCTGTTCATCCTGACCACTGTGTGAGTCATCACTCGTATTGAGCATATACCTGAAATCACTATTCCAGCAAGCTGATTTTATAAGCACCCAGAGAATATCTCCAAGAACTAAAATGGGTGACTTACAGATTACATCCTTCGTGGTTCATATTGCTTGTTTCAGGTCAAACAAGCCAACATAGATGCTGAAAATAGCACCTTTGGAGATTTATTCCCAACTATTCAGCATGTACTATGGCCATATTCCACAGTCAAGAGTTTGTCTACAGAACTCCATTGTGGCAGAATACCTCTTTGACAGTGACAACAGAAGAAACTGTTGCATTCCTAGAGCAAACTAAAGAATGCTGGTGTGTGATAAAGCCAACATTACAAAGATTAGTTGTGAGTCACTTGATTCCATTCTTCTTGAAGAAGACATATGCTAGATGGATAGCCAGAATGTTCACTCCTGAAATGTGTCATCACATCTAAACTTCCTAGGAGAATCTCAAGCCAAATCCATATTACTAACCGAGAATGCTAAACCGGATGATGGACGCAGGCACATCCGGCCATGGGCCGTAGCTGCAAAAAGACGTACTGCGCAGGCGCAAAAAGAGTCCGCGAGAATCGGCTGAGGAGCCGAGAAAGGCGGACAAAAGAGGGCGAGAAGAGGCGGATGAGGGGCCGCGAGAGGCGCAGGCGCAAAAAGAGTCCGCGAGAGTCGGAGAAAGGCGGAGAAAAGAGGGTGACAAAGGCGGATGAGGGGCCGCGAGTGGCGGACAAGACCACAGAAAAAAGGAGTGAGCACATACAAAATGGAGAAATGAGACGCAAAGTCAAACGCAGGAAAAGCACGAAACACATTGCACACGAAACTAGACCCGAAAAAAAAAAAAAAAAAAAAAAAGAGGCTCGCGCACAACAGCAAGGCACCCCCCCCTACAGGCACCGGACGGGACACACACCAAGAGGGGGATTCAACAAGCCCATGGAACACAAAAAAAAGAACACAAAACCACCCCACAGACCCTACAAGCGAGGGACGGGACACACACAGAGAGGGGGATTCAACAAGACACAGGAACACAAAAAGAAAGAAGACGCTCACGCAACAACAATCCTCAACAATCCCCCCCCCCCCCCCACATCCATAAGAAGTCACACCCAAAGCCACATATTCTAAAGTGAACGTCAGCACCTTCACACTAGACAGCATAGGTGTCAGCATTGGTGGATCTCCTTACAATAAAGCACTATTAACCGTTCAACTGCAGAAAAGGAAACATATTAACAGTGACTGCGACCCTCCTTAGAAAGAAACAAGTCATGAATACACGGTCACGGGTACAAAACGAAAAGGAAATGATAACAGGAACAAACACACGAACACGAAAGAAACAACAAAATAGACGGCTATGCGGCATAGGTGGATCTCATTACAATAAGGCACTATTAACCGTTCAACCACAGAAAAGTCTCCATATTAACAGTGAGTGCAATACTCCTTATTACTTATCCATATTTCTAAAAGAAAAAATGTCTCGACTCCAAAAACGCAAAGCTCAACTAAAGCTTCTAGCTAACGATGTACCTAAAAGTAAAAACTTTATGAACTGCGTTAGATCCTACAATAGTTCATTTGCTTTTAGTAAATATCAGGCCACCAAAAGGCAATGGCCCATACTGCTTTCCCATATGTGCACAAATACTGCATCGCATTGGAACAGTGCACCCTGAAACAAATCAACAACACAAATATGCACAAATCTACATCCTGGATCCACATGACGCAAACTATCAATCAAAGTGCTGCATCGCAACAGGCACGGATTCAAAACGAAACACCTCCCATCTCAGACATACGTTAACGGCAAGGAAGGCTACAACGGGCGTCTCACACAGCACAGGCAAATCGATTACAGCTCCAAAACAACACGTCCCAAATACTACATATGCAACAACGCGCCTCTCAAACGGCACAAGCAAAACATACACCGGGAAAATTCATTCGGATTAATGAATGTCATTTGCAATCATTGTCATTCAGTTCACTTCCCTGAAGAAACAACTGGCAATACAAGTAATACATTTAGACGTTGTTGTCAAAAGGGTCAAATTAGACTGCCTTCTTTACATTCATATACTGAATATCTACAGAAGATTCTAACTGATGATGTACCTAAAAGTGAAATCTTTATCAACTGCATTAGATCCTACAAATGGGTATCCACTATGAACATTAACGGTGACACTGCACGTGACATCCGTCTTCAAAAAATGTTGTTTATTGATGAATGTACAATGGCATGAAGTCACTTACTCAACACCATTCATAAACTTCTACAAACGTTTATGAATAATAATATTCGATTTGGAGGAAAGGTACCTTTATTAGGAGGAGATTTTAAACAGTGATTAGCTATTCTTCCAGATGCCATGCACTCAGCTATTGTTCAGTGCACCTTAAAATACGCAGACAATTGGCATTGCTTTCAAAAGATAGTTAGTAAAAAAGATACGATGTCCAGAACCAGATCATAACAATTGCTTATTACAACTGAGAGATGGTACACTCACCAATACAGATGGACAGCCACATATTATTACAATTCCTCAAGCCTTTATCTGCGACGACTTAGTTACAGAGAGATTTGGAACAGCAATCTCATTAGACCAAATGCCCCTTTTAACACAACGCACTATATTATGTCCAAAAAATATTAATGTGGAAAACATAAATACCCAAGTCATTCCATTACTTCCTGGAGAGACACAACTCTTTCTAAGCTCTGACAAAGTTGACTCTGATCACGATAATGACCATCTTCATTGACCTTACAAGTTCTGACCTGGAATTACCTTTTACACTTAAACGGCGTGTACAAAGAAATTTTCCAATAAACCTTTACACTGTGCCACACACTTTATTGTTTGCTTTCTATTTGCATCATCTACACCGTCACACTATTCTATATCTCATTCATACATCACGCTCTTTGTCATTCCCAACACCAGGGGTTGGCGAGCGAAGCGAGCAGGGGGCGGAGCCCCCTAGTAATTCAGATTAGGGGAAATTTAAGAACCGTTTCATAACTGGGGATGAAACTCGGACACGTCATTATGACCCAAAGTCTAAATAACAATGCAGCAATACATACACAGTGATTTTCCAGCACCAAAGAAGTTCAAGGTCCAAGCTTATGCTGGTACGCCATGTGCAGAATTGTGGGTTGAGTTTTTCAAAAGGCCCACATACCAATTGATTTCATTTTGTTTTGGGGAGAGCTTTATGGCCAGTCAATCAGGGAAAAGCAGAGAATAAAGCTGCCAACCAGTCCTCTTCTGTTCCATTGCAATGGACCCCTGGTCATATTACATGGGTTGCAAAGATGTCTCTGTAAACTGAATTCAAAAGGGTGTCTCACTCACCCAAATCTTAACATCTGACCCTGTGTGACTCCCTCCTGCACCCGATTTGATGGGCTGCTTTCATGGAGCACACTCTACCTGGGATGAAGATGTCAAGTCATTTTACAAAAGACTGGTTACACCAGCAAGATAAAACATTTGTGTGGAAAAGAATTTGAATGTTGCAAGTGTACTCAAGTACAAAAGGATTGTGTAAAAAAGTTAAACTTTGATCTAACAAATGTTTTTCTTAAAGCATTAGGTGCAAAGGTTTCGATCATTTCTTGAAAACTCCCCTGTTTCAGTTCTATGATTTTACATATGAGAACATGACCTTATGGTCCTCACTATAGCGTAAAAGCTCAGCCATTCTGCACAGTCACTTCTTATTCCTCCGTTCTGGAAAATGGAACACGAACACTGGCATTCACACCAGGAGATTCAGGGACAGCTTCTACACAGAGGTCATAAGGTTGCTGAATAGTCAATCATGAGAACAAAAATTCTATATTGCATGCCTTGTGTAGTTTTTATTTATTAATTTGTATTGTATTTTTGCTAACTGTTCTAAGGAGACATACTGTACAAATAAGAATTTCATTGCACTATGTACACATGACATAACTTGACAAAGAACAAACAGAACATTGTTTATTTATCACAAAACTAGCCAACTAATTCTGGAGTCCACATGTACCTCATGAGGCGGTAATACTAAATGCCATACCATTAAAAACATTTATTAACATTAAGTGAAACAGAGACATCTGAAAAATCCACTGTGTCTACTAGCCATTTTTAATTTTTTTAAACCAATTGCCCCCTGCATGTTTGAGAAGATGCACAAATCTGGAAGGTTACTGCAAGATACAGTGCGCATTTAATCTTAAAACAATAGTGCCGTAAAAGTCATTAGAAATCTGTACATACATTTGTAGCCTCGGCTAACAGTGTTCTCCATACACTGCAGGGGGCTTCGTTTTCATTATTTGTATTCCTTCTCTATGAAAAAGACTCGGTCCAGGGGCCGTGTTTACACAGGTGTTAATTGTAATGTTGAATCAATAATGTGTAGTCCAAAGTCTCACACATGTCATGTTCATCAAGCAGACATGGTATGAATTGTTATACTTGTTTCCATAAAGTTTAGTGAGTGGGTAAAGAGCACTGGATAAAAATCATTTTTATATACAAGTATGGTTTGTAGGTGGCATTGTAGTTAAGTGGCTAATGCTTCACAGCTCCATTGTCCTGGGTTTGAGTTCCATGTCCAGTTGTTTTCTGTGTGGAGTTTGCACATTCTCTTGGTGTCTGTATCACTTTCCTCCCCAGTACTCCAGTTTTCCTCTCACATCCCCATAGATGTGCAGGTTAGGATCAATGGCAAATAATAATAATAATAATAATAATAATTACATTTTATTTATGGTCTAAATTGGTTCCAGTGTGCATGCAAGTGTGTGTGTGTTTCAGTGGGTGGGCCTAAAAATGGACTGGGGTCTTACCTAGGGTTATTTCCAGAATTGCCAGGATAGACTCTGGCTCTGTGACACTGTAGTAGGTTTGAGAATGACTGACTGGAAAGTGGCATTGTCTAGTGCTGAGGAGGCTATACTGTCATTTTTTCTTTTTTATATGTTTAAGATTGATCATTCATATGCTTTTCAGAGGAATTTTCAAAAGATTTATTATCACATTTGCCAAGTATATATAGACAGTGTGGTCCAGTAGCTAAAGCTGTTAAACTATAAGCTGCAAGGATGTGCTTTCACCCGCTGGCTTGGTGTATGCCAGTTTTAAAAATGTAATGAACATTTGTAAATTTTTAAAACACTTTTCACAAAATGGTCAGCTATATTGAATGCTTATGAGCACAGCAGCTACCTCTGCAACATTTCTATTAACAATAGGAAATCCTTGGACCTCCAGTCCTTGCAGAAAGGTGGTTCAGGCGGTTCTCATGAAACACAGCACCCCAGGTCACTCTGAGGGTGTCGCCACCTTTGTCATGCTGGTAGGTCAGCCTGTACAATGTGCTTCACAGCCATCAGACATCACCACAGTTCTTTTCCAGACACCATGCTTGGGCTGCTATTTACTGCAAGGCCATCTTGACTCTCACAGTGCAATGGACTAAAAGTCCAATAACCTGGTGGAGGAAGGCCACACATCAAGTTCTTTGGTTGTGATTGACTTTCTTTTGCCCTCATGTTTGCAATGAAAACTAAATGCAGTGTGCTTCACTGTCTGCAGAGCTCGCTGTGGTTCTTTTCCTGTCAGCAATACTGCATGCCCACAAAGCCATTCTTTTCCTGTCAGCCAGGAAATGTGGCAGCATTGCTGCTTGCTACAGAAAAGACCCAAGGCCCAATTATGTCACTGAGGTAGCCTGTGCCTCCTGTTTTTGGGTCTCGTTAGGTGTATTACATCATAAGCCCTCGATTAAGACCAACATCAAGGCCCAGTGGTTTGCAAATTTTTGCATAACACACAGATAACCCTAAGCATTTTATATAAAGAAAGCAACAGAATAGGTATATTCTCTGTCATGTTTGTTATTTTTGTTTTTTTAATTATGGGCTACTTTTTAGTTTTGCATTGTTGAATAGGCAATACAATGTGCTAACGTATCTTAATGTGTATGCCTGTAAAATAGTGAAACCATTAAGTATGTCAGGTCAGGTTGGAGAGCATGCACTGGTTCGGCAAGTTGTTGCAACCACCACATGATGAAACAAACACCTTGGGATCCTGGTTGGCAACCGACCAGGCAGACACACGGTCCAGTCCCATTCTCTGGAAATGACCATCTATCTGTTGCAGACAGGTGTTACGTGGGTTTCCCCTTTCCTGGTCCGGCTGCTCCTGCAAGCTTCATCTCCCTTTGGGGAATTTCACTACATGGCCATTAACTGGCGCTCCCTTACAATGCAGGTTATGTGCCTCATCTGGGATTCCATGAGCAACCACTCATTCAACACAAAGTCAAACCAGTGGTACCCAAGGATACTCTGAAGAGACACAGGAGAGCGTCAACGTCTCGCAACCATATAGCAAAACAGTTTTGCTAAGCATATCAACCATCTGTTTATTAATGAAGCCATTTGACGTTTCATGTGCAGTTTGTATTTGGTCTTTACAGGATTCAATATTAGATGCTGCTTTTTTAATCTAAAACAATGATGTGACCTTGAGAACTCGGTGCTTTTCTGGCCTTCCTCTGGGGTTTGTTATTAATTCATTGCTCTAAAAGAACATTCAGATAGCTCCATGGTCTGTGTTTCATACTAGAGATCTTTGACTCACTTGCTGACAGCTCCACTGGCTTATCATAAAAGAGCTAAACTTCAAATTCATTTTAATCAACTTTGCAATTGATGAAAACTGTTTCCCTTTCCAATCAAATTATCCATTTGTCAATTTTCTGTGCCCACCTAATTTCAACCTCACAGTCGTGGGGTCAAATCATCTCAGGCCACTGGGTGCAAAGCAAGCACCAACCCCCCAATGACGAAGTGGTTGTCCAGTGCAACAATTGGCGCAGGCGGAAAAGCAACCCCAGACAGGCTACTTGTCCACTTGCACACATAATGGACAGGATCTCAGTTTTTGAAGCTTGATGACACCTTAACAATAAGTTCATTTCTTTTCAAAAGTTACACTCATGTTGTTAGTACACTTTAAGCTAAAGACAGAGTTACTACGTTCAAGATAATTCTTATAATAATACATTTTCCCTCCTCATTTACATTTCTTTGTTGAATTCCACTAAATATGTATTTATTTGTTACTTTGTGGGTTCCACATTGTGAAGTTTCACAATTCATTATGTAGGAAAAATAATAAACTGTCTGACCACTTATCCTACTTCAACCTCTTTTTCTTTTCACACAACTGGCACATCATTTACTGTAGTTTTCCAAATAAACTGCATCTGCATCTGTTTTATCTAAGAGGAATCACAGGAGCACAGCATCTTATTGTCAGTGAATGTTCTGATAAATTAGAAGAAAAGAAATACAGGTCAGCAGAATTTCTGGAACCAAACACATACACTGTGTTACAATACATTGATCCAACACACAAAGGTCACCAGAGATCAGAAAAGTCTACTTTAAATTAGGACTAAATGGTTTGCACAATGGCAGTACAAGTTTATTATTGACTTGTGCAAGAGAAAGGAAAAAAATACCTGCGTCTGACCTCGTATCCAACTTCAGCTTCTTTTAACTCAGTTGCACACAACCATCACACCACCTATTGCTGTTTTCTTAATAGGCAGCACTTGCATTCCCTGTGCCAACCCTAAGGTTGGGGGTTCAAATCCTGCTACTGAAATTGTGTGTCCATGAGCAAGTCACTTCACCTGCCTGTGCTCCAGTTGCAAAAACACAAGAAAAGAATTGTAACCCAACTGTATCTCAAATGTTTTAAGTTACCTTGGATAAATAAATAATAACAAGAAATATGGGGGTGATTTCACCTCCACAACCTTCAACAACATTTTAAAGAAGACATATTTTGTAATGCAAGTATTACAATATCACATTTCCAAATTTACTTAATCCAGCTGAGAGCCACTGGGGGCTTTGGGGTATCCCGTCAACATCAGGCAGAAAGGCCGGAATCAACCCTGGATGGGCACTGCATTGTATAATAATGTAAAATTACAAAATTAAAAGCACTCAGTCATCTTACTTTCTTCTTTCATGTCAAATTTAAAGTGATGAAAGGAAAACTATATCTGAAAGGAGTGAAATGGATTCCTGGTAAATTATTGATGCGCAAACCAAATATGCTCATCAGTAGTATTTATGTATTCATTTTAAATGCAGAAATAAGGACATCTGCAACAAAAAAAATGCACGTGTTTAGAAATAAAAAGTGTTCAATGTAATAGTTTTCTCTAGGCCTTTCCGCAAAATATTTATTTGAGTTTTATTCAAAAATATTTGTTTTGAAAACATGTGTTGGTACACACCGTACAGCTAGTCTTGTCCTTCATTGTTACATTTTTTTAATCTTCAAAATGTTATATTACAAAACAGCCATAAAATTAGAATTATTATTTCTTTTATTAATAAAACTAAAGTCAACACTTACCCTTTCAAAGAACGACTGGAGGGAGTTTACAGGCTTTCTAGATTCCAAGGGATTTGTGAAAATTTATGCTCGTATCCCCAGTGCATTAATACACCAACACTCCTAGAGTGCATGTAATTAGACAGAGTTACCTTTACAGCACACAAGGGGGTGACGGCTTTACTTTTATTTTGCCAGTGAGTGTTTTACTAGCACCACGATCATTAAGGTTACCTGAAATCATTTCATGGTCCAGTCTGCCAGCTAATGAGTTTTCCATTATTTATTTATTCATTTTGGCCAACAAAGTTTTACAGCAGATTGCATAGATTGTGCAGTATCTCGAAAGGCCAACTGATTCACAAAGTAGAGTGATGTGGTTTCTGTGAATTGCTGTCATATTGGCTAGCCTCTGCCTAAATAGTAAAAAACAAAAAATGCCTCTAGCAAACTGCTGTAGGGAGATCTACATTACCTCAAGCACTGTACTGCGTTAATGTAGTGACTATGTATAAAAAAAAAAAAAAAAAAAAAAAGACGTTTTTAAAAATATCTTTTAAAGCAATACAAGATACTCAAATTAATAATCATGGGGGCAACATTAGTTAGCATTGCTGCCTGTCGGCAGTAGCGTCCTGGGTTCAAATCATGTACGTGGTTGTCGTCTCTTTGGAAGCTGCTCATTCACTCTGTATCTGGGTGGGTTTTCAGTGCATGTTAGGTTACTAGATAGTTCTAAATTAAATTAATGTTCAATAAAATGAATGCTCACCTGGGGTCAGTTCTGTTTTGCTGCCAGGGTAGGTGACAGTCCTCATGACCCTAAATTGTTGGTTTAAGCAGGTCTGAAAATGGATGAATTTTAAGGAGTGTATGGAGATAAATGTGTTAAGAAAAAGCCAGTTGTACGGATTTTCCCCCAAATACAATTTTATTTAATAGAAGCTTCCAGGCACAGAGATATGACATATATTAAAATCAGAATTCAAAAACAGTCAACAAAAGCGTAGTTATTGGAATATAATTAGTGTTGATTGGAGAAATTCTCCAAAGTGTTTTTGCAGCAGATTTGCTGGGTTTGCCTGTGGCCTTGTCCATTGATTTTTTTATTTATTTATTTTTTTCCTGAAAATTTACCATCTAACCTTCTTAGGTGAACTTTTTCATCCAATGCGAGGCCAGTGTAACATCACAGGGCTGTGGCAGCCAATGTTGGATGCCCCTCTTCAGTTCATTCATCATCAGCAAGCTGTTTGAGCTCTAACCCTGTGAAACTGTCCAGTCGTATGCTAAAAACTTGCAACACACCTGCATTTTTTTAGTACAATATTAATAAATAAATACTTCTGGAAAAATCGGCACTTATGAGTAGGAAATGCATTCCCATGATACTGTTCTTTTGAACTGAAGATAGGACTCCTGACCAATGAACGAGTGGGAGAAGCAGATATTCAATTCAAAAGCACAGCATTATGTAAATGCATTTCATAATGTGTGCTGATCTTCTGAAAGTATCCATTTCATAATATTGTAGCAAAACATGCATGCTTTTTTACAGTTTGTGCATACAACTGGTGTGAACCACAGGGGGGGCGCCAAAGAGCCCCAGACCCCAAACACAACCACACAGACACAAACGTAAGGTTTATTATTCACAATTACCTTACAAAAGGTTCCTTTCTCCAAATAAATGACCACAATTATAAATTCTTCTTCTCCTCCTCCTGCTTCTCCTCCACTCCTCTCAGGCGAGTGTTGCCTCTCTCATTTCTGAGCTCCAACTCACCTGGAGGTGGCAGGACAGCTCCTTTTTCCTTGGACCCGGGAGTACTTCTGGTGCCAGGGCATACCCGACAGAAGCACTTCCGGGTCACTCGGACGTCTTGTAAAATATGGATTACCGATCCCAACAGCTCCCTCTGGAACCCAACAAGGCTACCCCTTGGGACTACAATTCCCATTATGCCTTGTGGGAATCCATGTGGCAATCCTGGTCTGGGTGTGCTGCCACCTAGCATAACGGGAAAGCCACTGCTCCGAATATAGTTTCTCCCCTAGTTCCTTAATTACATTGGCCTCCTGGCTGAGTAATGAACCATACCCTGACCTGGTCCGGACAAAAGCCCATGCCTGTCATCCATTATGCTGGATAACTGACATGTGAATTATGTGACACAAGTACCATGCGATTTTTTTTTTTTTTTTTTCTTTTTTTTTATTTCTTTTCTTTCTCTTATGGACATTTTTCGTATAGTTTTCCATTGTACAGCATTTGTCATAATGGATTTCTATTACTGTATATCAAACTTTTTCTGTCTGTTCTGCATGAAAACATGAGGATAAAAATTTTTTTCACGGCCATTACTACAAACTACAATGGGTAAAGTGCATAAAAATTAGGGCTACTGTTTGATTAAAAAATTTAATTGCATATTAATATAAAATGTATTAGATTTCCTTTAAACGTTCATATTTTTCTATAAAACTGGAATAATTGATTCATTTCTAATACAAAACAGTTCTAATAAACACTTGTCTGTGCATATTAAAATTATTCCAGCTAGTTTATTAAACAGTTTTGTGTTACTGGAACAGCTGAATCCGTCAACGGCACAAAGTAAACCTTTTTTTATTTTATGCCACATGTAGTACTTTGATCTGTTCTGTCAGTAATGCTGTCTTTAAAATGGTATGAAGATGAACAGAAGACATTATTTTATTTTCTGACTATTTATTCAAACAATTGCTTAAGCACATTAGTTGTTTTACAGTGGGCATTCAAGGGATGCTTTTTTATTATTAAAAACATATCAAGAAACGGACAACAATTGTTCACAAGAGACCAGTGCTGGAAAACCATACTTTTAAAATTAGTTTAGTTTCATTATTCATTACTTACAAAAAAGTCTCTAAATATGTAATATTGTTACTGATTATAAAATGTAATCCTGTAATTAATTTTGTGTAAAGTTTCCTTCAAATAGGGATCTGAAACCCACACTTGTAATCAAAACAAATCTATTTCCTCAAACAAAGGTGAGGATGATAACAAACAGCCAGGGCTACTGCGATGATCACTGACTCCCCGTGGCCCAGGATTAAAGGTACCCTTCAGCATGTGCCCCATGAAATACATATCTTTAACATTTATTCAGTTTTTTTTTTCACTTAACATTGCGCAAGTGCTTAACCCAGTGATGGCGAACCTTTTAGAGGCCGAGTGCCCAAACTGCAACCCAAAATCCACTTATCGTAAAGTGCCAACACTGCAATTTAACCAGAATACTGAGGGTTTCGTTTAGAAAAAACAACTCATACTTTAAAATCTTTTGTCTTAAAAGAAAAACACAATATTGAAACTTTCAATGATACAAACAACTTTTTATTGAAAGGTAAAGTTTGCATTTGGAATGCTTTTGGACAATTAATGTGATTTTTGCTGTTGTATACATGCATGCTGATAATTTGTCTAACCTTGGCTCATACTTTTGTAAGTTTGACAGCAACACATGCAGCATTCAGGTCATCTGTTAGTCTGTTTCTGGTGTCAGATTTGATATAATTCAAAGCTGAAAACAGCTGGGGCCTCATGTATAAACGGTGCGTACACACAGAAATGTTGCGTACGAATGTTTCCACACTCAAATCGTGATGTATAAAACCTAAACTTGGCATAAAGCCACACACATTTCCACGGTACCTCATACCCTGGCGTACACAAGTTCTCCGCTCGGTTTTGCAGACTGGCGGCACCCAGCGTCAAAGCAGTGCTACTATTCCTGTGTGGTTACCCTTTCTTTTTCAGATCCACATCACTGACGCGGCTTTATAAATACACTGAAATTAACCGCATATTGTTTAGTAGTTTAATGCATCTGATTGTAATTAACCAGTAACAATATAATGGTCCACGGAATGGTCAAACTATTCCAAATACCATAACTGCTTTAGCGTTGTTACTCTCACTGCACCTTCTTTTACTTCTTTCAGCTGCTCCCGTTAGGGGTTGCCACATCGGATTATCTTTTTCCATATTTCTCTCACTGCACCACTCGGAGCAGCTGATCGGAAAGAGAATTATCGGTATACAGCATCAAGCACACGCTGCCTCAGCCATGCTTCCTATTTGAGCTGCTTCTCACATGGCAAACGCTTCAAAACCTTTCCTGTACAGACCTTGCGGTTCAGAAAGAGTTTCATCCCAAGAGCTCTAAATGCAATCAATCAGTTCATCAAATACTCCTTGTAGAACTGTTTGGACTTATAAGTACAATCACCTCACTGTAAACTTGCACTACTGTTATAATATTGCACAACCTGAGTCACTTTATAAAGCGCTTATTTACATATGATGACAATATCATTTTTATGATGAAATGCAGCAAAATATGTTTATTATATTATATAGATAAAACTTTAACTTCATTTAAATAATCTATATTGTTAATAATTAAAGGACACGGTGTCGCTATGCTAGCAAGGATCTGGCGCTCGTTCCTGCCTCGCACTGTATGCTTCACTGGGACTGGCATGAAGGATAGATTAATTAAACATGTAATATGAAGATATTTCAGTGTTCCTTAAAAGTTTTGAAGAATCGGCGCTATAAATTTACAGATGGCTTAACATCTATTACAGAGCTGATTGTGTGGCGATTGGGTATTTGGAGAAAGAAAGGTAAGGACGGGAATAGGGGGTTAGTACGTTTGAAAGAGACAGCACTGCAATAAATTCATTGAAGGTCGCGCACAATCACTGCGCCACCGTGTTCCCATGTTTAATAACATGCTTTAACTCCTACCATCATGAAAATTATATCAAGTATATGTCTCCGTATACTTAAGTATACTATACTATACATCTCAGTATTATAATTATTCAGAGAGCTGTAATATTATGAATGTAATGGATTCTGTGACCTGTCGGAGGAAGACAAAACCCGGAAGCACGTAGTGATTCACACATATAGAGCACATAGAAGATCAAATACAAAAACAAAGCATTTAACGTACTACTTTAGTTACGATGGGATTTGAGAAACTAGTAAATTAAAATATTTTAAGATGAAGTTTATGGTGTTCTACTTTAATGACAAAATAAACTACGTGATTAAGTGGAAATTTCGAGATTGAAGTTGACATTTCATGCTTTTTTCCCCACTGTGTGCCTATTTTTTATTCTCTATACCCTAATAAGCTTTCATATGACACTCAGATGGTGGGCTACGACTCGGCTTTTCACGGCGACTTTGATATCTGACAACTTTTTTTTATTTTGGGCACTGTGTGACTTTGTGAACTTGAGCTTTCAAGTTTCTCCAACACTCTACGTCACTCGATCAACTTCCTTTTCTTATTTACACCACTGTTTAAACCAACAAATAGTACGCTTTTCCTTGACTCCACTTGGTATTCGCTGAAATTCTTATATTTTTCCCCATGCTTTTTCCATTGTCTTTTCACAGAAGGCTGCGCTTAAGGGCTATTTATATTGATTTGCATATTCAAAGAGGCGTAATTCTGGGAGGAGTTGGGGCGGTACAAAAGGTGTGTGCACGTGCTTTACTTTTCATGCTGATCTGGGTTTATGTAGCGGAAAAACGTGGAAGTTTGCGTACGTACAGATTCCTGCATCTGGATTTTTCTATGTACGCACATTCCCGCTTTTGTGCTTATGCTATGTTATAGTGTGAGTTCTATGCACGGCGTTATACATGAGGCCCCTGCTCACAAGCATAAGATGATCCAAACAAAGTAAGGAAAGCAATCCCAAGTGCTTTAATTGACTTAAAATTATTTGGCAGAGAATTCCACACTTTAAGGGTTTCATTTTCAGAACTAACTGTGCTGTCCTTTGTCATTCCTTCTGTCTTGTCAAGTGTTTCACGCAGGTCTCCCCCATTAACCCTCGTTCCCGTTCTCTCTTTTTTTTCCCCTTTCCATCCGCCTCGCGCTTCTATTATATATTACGGAGACGTGAATCAGGTGTGGCGATTGGCAGCTCCCGGCAACAATTAATTTTGAGCTGTGAACCCGCTATACCACATCCCCTCCAAGGGAATCACCTTGGCCACAGACTCAACAGGCTGACGTCGGCGCCGCTCGCCTTACTCCAGACAGGAGGGAGGAAGCGTTTCCATTGGGCTGCTGGGCAGAGGGACGGGTGATGCGAGAAATGTCCTCAGGCGCGCGTGGAGAGGGAGCAGCCCGGCTTTCTAGTAACTAACTCTGTACTGGGGTTCGCCACCACTGGTTTGTTCACTAGCCGTCACCTCACCACTCGACCGGAGCACCTGCTGCAGGCAACGTCTTAGCGAAAAAAAAGCAATACCTCGGTGTGAGGATGCAACTCACTTAACAGAAGTTTAGTTTTATGGGTGCCTTCGCCAGCTTTCTGTGTGGAAGTAAACGTTTCACTTTTTTTGTGTCCATCCTTAAGGTGTTCGTGAAGGAGTGCGAAACAATGTCAGCCGCAGTGGGCTGGAGCACCCTTAGAAGGGGTGGACGGCGTTTAGCCTGTCCCGGGGAGATCTATCGTCCGCCACCTGTTCACTTCCATTAGAGTTGTTCGATTAAAAGCGACAAGAAGGAAAAGGACGGCAAAGTTTTGAAAAATGCGCTTTTGCTACCTTTCTGTGGGAGAAGCTCACAGTCACGCACCCCAGCTGTGTCCTGAGCAAGTGAGCACGCGCTGGAGAGAGGTGCGCTTGCTTGCTTCTATGAAGGAATGCGAGCACGTGTCACATGGGCATGGGTTTGTAGATCCTCCAACAGAGGTTGATAGCTGGGCATGCGCATTAAAGCTTTGCGAGAATTTATGACTGTATAGGTTTTGTCGAAAATGAGAGAAGCCGGTGCAGATCGGGTGGACAGGAGTGTGTTATGGATGTGTACATGTTTTGCTTGGCATGACTGGCTAGAATTAACGTTAGCTGTGACTCGCTACTGCTGTTAATAGACTTGGCTCTGCCTCATTAATAGTGTGAAGCGCGATCATACTAACCGGATTACATGAACGCATTTAGGGGTTACGTTAAAAGATTTAATCGCAGACATTTTAACGCGTTAATTTCACGCATTAACGGTGATAGTCTTGAAAAAAAAAACATTTTTTTGTATGGAGCATTCCTTTTACATTATTCCATTAATATGTTAATCTCAGGGATGCACGGTGGTGCAGTGGTTAGCCCGTCTACCTCACAGCTCAGGTCACATATTTGGCCACAATAATCTTTTCAGTATTGTACCATTACAGCCCACTCAGAACTATTTTAGTTTCTCCTTCCACGATTTACTTAAGTGCACTTCGCAGTTTGGTGAAATTCCTGAACCTTTCTGCAATATTGCGGAGATCGAGGGCAAGCGAATTCAGCGGGATTCACTCATCACTAATTAGCACTTGCAAGTGAAAATGTAATTCTGCTCTGTACACGTAATAATATAATGACCCTATAAATTTGTAATCCAATGCAAGTAATAACATTGGGTGTATATCACAATTATTATTTGCTGGTTGAAAATAGATTTATAACCTTTTAAAAAAACTTTGTACATTGCACAAAAATGCTATAAATACTGTATTTGTTGTAAATCAGCAATTTTCTCCATTTTGAAGACATCACAAAATATTAAAAATCCCAAATCACCAGACCGATTGTTTATGTACTTTGATACATTTTTTTTATGCTTGACTGATATTATTTATTATATATGATTCATCCATGCCTTTTTAGAAGTATTTAGAAGATTAGTGAAAGTGGTAAAGGCTTTCATTTTTTACAGAACCATTTTGCCATTTCGTTCCTCATCAGTGAATTGATTATGTGATCTTAATAAGCAGAAAGTCAGTCAGTCTACCAGAGTTCCACATACCCATAAAATGTTATTTTGTACTGTTCAGGAAGCTTTCCTGTTTATGCTCCTTTCTACCACTAGATGGCAGTCATATCATTTAAGCGCCATGTCAGAGATGCCTCCTGGTTGTAATATGCTACACTGCTAATTTCCAACTTTCTTCATTGACCTAAAAGAAATATAGGATGACTATTTTTTATCCAGCTTTTTTATTAATTCATTAATTTTTTTCTGTCCTTCCTGGCCACCTCACCTTATTACACCCACATTTAGAGACTTAAAACCCCATTCTAAATTTATCTATCTTAAGTAAGTTTGCATTATTTTTTTCTATACTATTTATTCATTTTTTTTCTTATCTACTTTTAATTTTTTCTTTGCTTGTAACTATTTTTTGACATCTTGCAAAGCACTTTAAGTTACATTGTTTGTTTGTATGAAAATGTTATAGAAATAAATGTTGTTGCTGTACGCAAATACGGCCAGTATCCCAATTTATTTAAAAAATCTTATTAAAAATAATTACATTTGTTTTGACCATATACAGTATTTTTATTGCAAATTTTCCAGCATTTTACCAAAAAAACAGAACACAATAGGTTCATAGGTTCAATGTGATCGTGTACAGTGAAGTTCTTACTTGCGTGCGTTAATCACCATGCAACACGTCACTGTTCTGCGGCGCCATGATTAGTGTGTAGAACTGCTTTACCTCCAAACATCTGTCTTCCATACTTATATGTAAACTCTAAATGAGATTATACAAATCAAAGGAACTAATAGACGTTGTTTGTATGTGATTAGCTGTGTGCTGTCAATTATTTTCTTGAGTGGTGGCAGTATTGTTTAAAAGTAATTACCACAGCTGGGGGCACCAAAAGTTACCTCTGAGAACTGCTGATATTAGGAAGAGGATAATATAATAAATTATTGTGTTGGTAAATTTAGAGCACTGGGTGCAAAGTTTCATAGCATCATCTCTAAAAACATCCACACTACTGACATTTGACACAGCCTTCATGATCTTTCATGTTTTACAGAAGAAAAAATGTCCATAAAATCGCAAAGAGACAAAAAGTGAATGACAGTGGCAAAAATTTAAAGTAAATAGGACATGGGGTTAGGAAGTGAAATATAGGGGGCAGGGTTATGAGTTCAAAAAGTTAAATGCACAAGTTAGAAATCTTACACTTTAGACCTGCTGGAGTGTGGAGTGGCATCCTTTAGCTTTTCATGAAAGTAATGGGCATGTCCAGAACACTTCATACGTAAATATGGAATTGCAGAGGTATCATTAGAGTTTGTTCATTTGGACATGTAGTGAGGATGTCCCCCATGACTTGTGGGGACATACAAGGCACAGGCCGCAAGAATAAGCTATAGCTCTCAATTTATTTGGGATAGTCTGGAAATTCCTTAGGAGGAGCTGGAAAATGTTACTAAGGATATGGTGGCCTGGTCTGTCCAACTCTGAATGTTGACACTATGACTGTCACCAGGAAAATCGGATTAAAAGCAAAATGTTATTATAGAAGTTAAATTTTTAAAGGGGTGGAGGCGCATGTCACCTGTCCTAAGTTTTAATGGTGGGATCAGCATTTTTTTTTTTTTTTTTTTTTTTTTACAGCAACAAGTCCACCCTTGCAGTGCCTTGTCCTGATGGGACTTTGTGTGCATGGCAATAAATCCTTCAGCCACTGGTTTCTACCACTTATGCCACTTAAACAAAAAGAGTAACACAACACTTTGTAAGGAGAGACCTTTCCAGGAAACTCAGATTTTTATAGCAATCAATTGTCCCTGCTCCATCAGTTCCTTTAGTGCTGGTATTAAAATGATAAATCATTTTGTAATCAATTATTTTCATATTTCCTTTATGAAACAACTTTCAGAATAAACCATTGGTATTGTTAATTGCATACAGGTTTTCGTTTTTTTCAAATGTGCCAATTTTCATTGGCTGTTTTAAAATGAACTCAAACTCCCAACAGACTCTGGTAAAAGAATAATCCATACCTGTCATGGTCTGGCCCTCTATCCTGAGTTGTTTCCTGATTTATCTCCCATATTCTGCTGGGATAGGCTCTGTCGCCCTATAGAACTGCATTGGATTAAGAAGGTTATGTTAATATTACATTTCATTTTTTAAATTCTGCCAGAACCCTTAGAGTAAAGATCTCGGTATACTCTTGCAACACCTCCCACAATATACCACTGCAGGCTGAAATAATGAAAAACGATGAGTATTGCAATGTAATTTAAAACATCTTCACAATTCCAATAAATACACTTTAATAGTTTAATCCAAAAATTGTACTGACAAATAATCTGGCAGGGGAATAGTAGCTGAGGCACCACGGTGCATGCTATTTGCAGATGACATTGTCCAATATGGCACAACTAAGGATATTGTGGAAAGGAAACTGAAGCAGTGGAGAAAAGCTATGCAGGATAGAGGCCTTACGATTAATAGGGAAAAGATAGCAAATAATACTACCACTATTATTATTATTATTATAAATAATGATATAATAATAATAATTCATAATAATGTTTATTTATATGCACCTTTCTCTTATCTGAGATTTAAGGGACAAGAAGAAGAGATGGAGAGGTAAGCCACCAGGAATAAAGCCTTAAAAGGGTAGAAATGTTTAAATACAGTATGTCGGATCAACAATAACAGAAGATAAAGAGCTACACCTAGAAATAAACCATGGAATGCAATCAATTTGAAAAAATTGGATGAAAGTATCTGAAGTGTTATGTCAGTGAAGAATCAGTGCAAGAATGAAGGGATAAAGTGTACGAACAGTGGTCAGATTAGATGTTGTTGCATGAATCAGAAACCTGGGCAGATAAAAAGGTACATGAAAGGAAACTGGATATTACAGAAATTAGGATGTTGAGGTGGTCATGTAGAGCACTAAAGTTTTATAATATCAAGAATGAGAGAATCAGAGGTACATTTGAAGTTGGGGAAATCTCAAAGAAAACTCAGGAAAGAAAGTTAAAGGGGTATACGCCTGTCATGAGAAGAGAGGTAAACAATGTGAGAAGAAGAATCATGGTATGGAGGTGTCCGGAGAAGGTGGATGGATTGTGCGAAGTGGGATCTAAAGGAGAAAGGAGTATTAGATGAGGAAGTATACAACGGATGAGTGAAGGAGGCTGGACAAATATAGCAACCGCACATAAAAGTGGGAAAAGCTTTAGAAGAAGGTGTCAATTTTGACTCATTTGACTGAGATCTCAGTTGTACACATTTTCCTCCTTTATTTCGATTTACTAATAAAAATTATAATAGTTCCTATTTTCATTGACATTTTCAACACAGGTATCTGTAATTGGAAAGATATTTTTCAATGGTATTTTCAAGGGTAGGTAGGTTGGTATAGAAAAAGAGATGTAGATTATGATTATTAACTCAATAACTTTATTAACTTTACTAACACAAAAGAATGTCACAATGAGACAGGGCACATACTGTTGGAACAGTCTTGTAAGTGCTTAAATTGGCAGCCTTGAGTACTCACAGCTGTAAACCCATATACTGTGTGTACCATTTTGTATTTTGTAGCTCCTGTATTTGCGCATCATGGCCTTTAAGCACCTCAAACTTAAAGGTGTGCGATGAACAGCGAGGCAGGTTGACAAAGGAAAAAAAGGCAGTGTGAAGACTCGTCAGTACACCATTCCCACTTTAAAGAAAAGGAGGATGAGTGGCATTTCTCGAGGTTAACAGCTGATCGGGGCCCTTTCAAGGACCATTAAACAGCTGCATATGTCGGTATGTCAGTCAGTCTGTCCTCACAGGTGTTCATACCACATAGCTTCCCACTGCAGAGTCTCACAGGTGCCACAGGTCGAGTCGTTACACAAATTTAAAACTCCTCAAACAATATGAAAGTGGTGAAGCAGTGAATGTTATTGCATGCGATTTAGATTGGTCTCACTCAACGATAATACTAACTTTGAAAAACAAGAGGGTTTACTTAAATATGAGTGTGATATTATTGTATTTTATGCTGTACAGCATATTAACCTCTCCCTTATGATTATTTAGATACTACCATATTGACTTGCGTTCCCAGTGCTGAATGCAACCCGTACACAAGTCGATGTACTCATAATATTCTCTTTATGGTCAGCTAATGTACTCATCAAATGAAAGTACTGCAAGGTTTTTTTTTTTTTTTTTTTATGAATGCTGTGTGAAAAGATAGCTGGGGTACTGAGCAGGTCGCAACATCAAGCATGCCTGAAGCAGAATGACAATGATCAGAGTTGCCAGCGGGTCTGCATTTTTCTTGCTAAGCTTAGGCCAAAAAGTAGCCCAAAAGTACCAAAACTAGCCTAATAAAGCTTAACAATATAACAGAAATATAATCAAAACTCATCATTTTTCCACTACTGCAGTGTTTGGTTTTGCAATGATCTTCAAATACAATTCTATATTCTACATGCAAACTGCATACATTCATTTCCTTAATTATAATATGACTATAATAACTATAACATGACATTCAGTGCAGCATAGCAACATGCAGGAACAGTGTCAGAGCAAATGCAAATGGCAGAAAATAAGAATCACGCTAAAAGGAAAGCATAAACAAATAAACGTAGTGTATGCAGAACAAACAAAGTCAATTAAATGAATTGTTCGTGGTATTCAAGGTGCAAAACACCATTTTGTGTCTGGCTGCATGACAAGAAATACTTTAACGGCGTATATATTTTAGAATACTGTCATCTTGGAGAAATTTAAAGCGTCGAGGTCATCACTGTCATTGTCTTCCTTAGATGAAGTGTAGATGTGTACAGCTAACCGCAGTTCAGCAACCTTGACTGAGTTATCAACAATGACCAGCTTCACAGGATGAAATCTGACATCAAAAAGTCTTCAAGCATTAGAGTGAGGAGCTGTGTTGCAATGATGCTTTTCAGTTGCGCAATACAACTTCAAATCACCCCAATGAGCATGAATTTCACATTGGCAATACTTGCAGAAAGCTTTTGTAGCATCTGCTGGAATTCTCTGGATCTAGTACTTAAATTCTGCTTCTTTTTTCCACTCTGCACAGTACCACCACTTGTATTTCGACCACTTACCTATGATGAGGATATGATTAAACGAGACGCTCCAAAATTTTTATCAGTATTCGATGTAACCAATAACTAGCGTATAGTCAAACACATTTATTTTCAAACAACGTCCTACAATAACCGTTCAAATGACATCATCGATGAGGTTGAAATATCGCCCAAAATCTCGCACACAGCTTTTAAAACTAGCCCAAAACCCGCAACTCACCACCACCTAAATTTTCCTGCAACAGCATTTGAATATAAGCGCAATATGGTGTGAAAACTGCACGGCACTGAGTCAACGATCTTACAGCACACACAAGTGAAGGTTCTGCGCATAGCTGATACCGCTCTGTGATGTCATGCTTGCCTCGCAAAGCACTATGGGTGGTGCTGGGAAAATATGTTGTAAATATGTTGAAAAATGTTTTTTAAGTCTGTCGAATTTCTAGGGAAATATTACGCGAATTTCACTGATCAACACTAATGTGGCCCAAGCTCCGTGAAAAGGAAATGCTAACATTTCTTCCATCTTACAAAGCCAATGAAACCAAAATCTGCACAATAATCAACCTGCAAGGCTTATGCAAAATAAACATGGAAAAGCAGGCCCTCTCATCATTCCAAACTCTGAATTGTTCTTAGCAAGCAGCTGCTGATTTTGATTTCTAGGTTACACTATAGTATAAGCATGAAACTTCTATTTAACATTCAAAGCTACTTCTGTCTTAGTGTTAAACCCTTCAGTTCTTTTTAATGAATTGATTAACATAATTTGTTCATTTGATATATTTATTCAGGACAATTTAAGATGGTTCCCTCTGACAAAAATCACACCCCGCCTTGCTAGACTGAAACCCGGTGGAACGGCACAGTGTGCAGCTTTGTATCCACAGAGAGTTTTTGTTGGCGTTTATTTCATTTTTATTTTGTGTTATGTGGTACTGAGTATGTAGAGCGGTTTTATTCAGGCGACATTTGTTTCATCCAGTCAGTTGCAATATTTCTCATTCAGTCTTGTTTATTAAAACATATATAAAAAATTGGAATAAAAAGTAATTCAGATAAAGATTTTACTAAATTTGACTGACCAAATCCACAGATTTACCAGATTTAAGTGAACTGATCAATCTGATTCACTAATACAGGTAATCAAGAACAATTTTGTTTTGTTGAAATCTTTTAAGCTGCAAAAGTTTTATGACTAAGTGTGCTTTTTTCGAATAGCAGTCATTTAACTTGATCAGTAACAAGAGGAAAACCACGACTGTAAACTAAATTACATTGCCCAACAACAAATGAAGGCGTTCTAAATTCATTTTCTTCAGGCTAAGATTATGGATTTGTAATTAGTAAGCACAGAAAGTTATCTGTTTAGCCTGCTGTTGCACACCGAGTTCCCAATATTGGCTTCCCTGGGCACCCCCAGGTTTCTACAGGCCGCCCACGGGGGTTTTGGAGATTGTAAAAGTTTAATTGTAGCTAGCTGTCTTTGATCAAAACTCTCCATAGAAAAGCATTTGAAATTACTGGATTAACTGGTTTCTGGTTTTAATGACTATAAAGACCATGGAATTATGTCCTTAAATATAGTTGTGCACATGTAACTAATAAAAAACGGTGATTAACACAGTATGTTGATGAAGGTTTCAAATTGCTAAACACATAATAAAAGAAAAATGGAATGCCATCTTTATTTATATAAAAGGAAACCCGACATTATTTTACTGCTCTTACATGTGCCCTTCTTTATAATTGTGTCTGCACTGTGACGGGAAACTTCTTCTCTAGAGGCATACAGTCAATAGCAGAGGGGCACCGGGAGAGTTCATTATTTTCATTTTATTGACAGGCGGCAGGCTTGCAGGCTTTAAACAAAAGTAAAGAAGCACAAATTTACTGTAATTCCTACATGGCATGAGCCAGCATGACCTCTTCTCTAGGTGAGCTGAGCCAAATCACCCTTTCTTGTAGTCTTCTCATCTGTTAGCTTGGATGTCTAACTGTTCCCTTTTTGGTTTTTCTTGGGCATGCATCTCCTCGCTAACATGTTGTTTCTGCATTTTGGACCTTCTATGTGATGTGTGGAGTCTCATGTTCTGTGACTATACAAGGCTGACTGGCTCTGTACCTATGTTTCACCTTTAATTTCAAGGTCAGGATGGAGCCTGAGAGAACCTCAGCCAAGTAAGACAGATGGCACAGGGCTGAGGAGGAAGCTGCAATAACTGCTCAAGGCTACTCGTATACCAGTACAATATTACTTAACAAGTCTGTTAGCCATTCACAATGAGGTAACTAACCTATACTAAAAGTGATAGGTGAGCAACACATACACAGCAGGTTCAGCGAATAAAGGCAGGTGAAGATCACCCGCAAGTCACATGAGAGACCACGCTCAGCACTTCAAAAACCATTTGAACCAGAGCTGTCAATTTGCATGCCGTGGTTTTTGTCCAACTACTAATTGAAAATGCTTGCTTTTTTTCAGTTATGTCCCATCTACTCAGTATTTTGTCACTGGGGAAAAAAGGCTAGGACATCAGAGGGAAAGAAATCTGTCATGGGGACTGCAAAATTAGGGTGTGATCACTCCCTGCATGTCACTAGAACTCAGTGGCTGTAACTTGATAGTTTCTAATGCTTCTTTTTCAGTACTACATATGGAAGTTGTTGGGACCAAGGAGGAGTAAAGGTAACGCTGTTGCTTCACAACGCCAGCCAGAGACCTCCACTACATGCAGTGTCATGTGGCATGTATTCATCTTGCATCCATGTGAGTTTTCTTTAGGTGCTTTGGTTTACTCTCACATACTAAAGATGTTTATGTTAGGATAATTTACACTGGGGCACCAGCCAGGTGAACGGCATTTAATAGGTACGCCTATTAAATGAAACAAAGTAGTAAATATGAGGGTGAGGGATCTCTTAGGTCTGTTCTTTATTAAGACTGATCACTACTGGAGTAAGAGTCCTCTTCTCCCATTTACGAGTTCGTAACAGAATGCTGACTTCCGAGTGCTGCTGTTTTTATGTTCAGATTGGGGCAGAAGAGGCTGGAACTTTGTTGTTTTGTTCGATTTAGCTTGGAAGTTGGATGTCACAGGTGGGAATGACATCACACCTGAGATCGCAGTGAAACATTCAGATAAACAATACAGATGCTTCCAGGAAAACCATTTGTTCTGCTTGCTCTGTTGGGATACAAACAACTACTGAGCAACACATTGTGCAGTATTTTGCACATCCAAATGTTGCAGCAGTATCTCCACAGATAGAAGTTGGACAGTGCTTTGTGTATGACTAATTTAATGGGACACAAGTAGAAAGAAGTGCTAATAAACAGTATAATTTTGGATTGCCATCATAATCTTAAGTTGGAAAAACTTGGACTTGACAGACCTGCCCTGAGTTTCTGTGTAGGAAATCCATCTTGTGGAGGGCGTTCTAGTTGAAAATTCTTATATGTAAATGTCTATGTGTGGAAATGTGGAAGTGTGTGTGTGTCTGTTTGGTCCGGAAGTAAGAGGTGGAGTCGGGGTAAGGGCTCCACCTCTGAGGAAACCGAAAACTCATTTAGCCGCTAATAACACAAGCGGGGCCAGCACGTCAGCAAAACGAAACCCCTGAAGAAACAAAGTCGCTTAGCCGCTAACATCGGCAAAACAGTATCCCTTTTACTTCCACCACCAATACACAAGCGATGCGAGCATGAATGAATCCTCCTAAGAGGGAGATGTCCAGTAGTAGTGTGTGTGTGTGTATGTGTATATATATATTTTTTCAGTTATGTCAATATACTGTATATATATATATTGTATACCCTACCAGTCAAAAGTTTTACAACACCTCAGCTTTTCCTCAAATTTAATCAGTTGAAATACAATGAATCACTTAAATGGTGAAAAGGTAAGCAGTATCCATCCATCCATCCATTTTCTAACCCGCTGAATCCGAACACAGGGTCACGGGGGTCTGCTGGAGCCAATCCCAGCCATCACAGGGCACAAGGCAGGAAGCAATCCTGGGCAGGGTGCCAACCCACCGCAGAGGTAAGCAGTAAACTACCAGAATTTAAAATTTAAAATTTAGTGTTAGCAAAAACTGAAAAAAAGAAATTTCGGAATATTACAAATGGACCTTCTTCATGGAACACCTAATAGGTAACAACTTCCAGATGTTCTGCAGCAATTAAAGTAAATTAAGCCTTGCAAATTGAAGCAAACAATTTGCACAGGTGTCCCAACTTCTGTTGATTACTCAAAAACACTCTGTCTGTCTTAAAGCAGAGTTGGAACAGACTGTGTTACTGCACCCTCTGAAGTACTACTTAGACAATATTCCAGTGATAATGGCAAGAAAATGGAAATTAACAAATGAATATGACAGAGCATCATTACCCTTAGAAGTGTAGACCTTTCATTTAGAGAAACTGCAAAAAAAATAATAAAAATCAAAGTGTCAGTGAGTACGGTGGTGTTCTACACAATCCAAAGACAATTGGAAACTGGAAGACACTCTGATAGGAAGAGATCTGGCAGACCCAAAGTCACAACACAATCAGAAGACAAGTTTCAGAGAGTCACCAGCTTGTGTGATAGGCGCCTCACAGTACAGTAGCTTCAAGCACAGCTTAACAATGGCTGAAAAAAGCAAGTCTCAGCCTCTCCTATGAAGAGGAGACTTTGCCTGCAGCACAACTTATTCTCTTCACAGTAAAACTGAGTCTGGCTTTTTCGACCATTGTTAAGCTGTGTTTGGAGCTGTTCTTGAAGCTGCTGTTCTATGCTACTTTGTTAGTGATACAGATAAAAACACCAGAGGCTCTAAACATTGTAACATAAGAAAAGTACAGGGAGTGTTAACAGGAATGGGAGATGCAGTGGGACAAGTGCATCTCAAGGAGATTATTTTGAAGATGTCTAAAGTTGGGAATTGCTAGTTTTATATAATATTTTTTAAACAATTCCTTAAATTGTTAGGTCCCACATTATGTATGTGTGTATATAGATATAAGTACAATATGTTAGGTAATATATATATATTTACTTTTTGTGAACATTTTGTTTATTGAAAAGAATAAGTGAAATGCATAAAGAAACAGGATGTATGAAATTATGAGGTAATGAGAACTTCCACCAATCCCCCCCAGTGTGAGGAACAAAATAAACAAAAAATGGAGAAGTGACTAAAGTGTAGTCTGTGTGACTAATCAGAAAGGGCAGAAGACTACAGCCAGACTAAAAAAGAAGGCCTACAGCCAGACTAAAAAAGAAGGCAGCAAAGAGGATAACTTTCTATCATCACTAGCCATGATACAGCCTTTCTTTCACAAACATGAAAGCCACTACCTGATGTCGGAACCAGATGTTCCATTAATTCTCATTGCAAAGAGTTCAAGAAGATTTAGATTATATAAAGAACATTTCCAAGAAACAAAAATGCCAGAACAGGAGGATTTCCATCAAGAGGTCATTGCATGTTTGGCAGTAATAGTACCCGAGAGAAGAACCTGCTGGATTAGGCTAAGAGAGAGTGTGGAAAGGTCCAGGAGAAGAAAAATATGAGGTGAGAGAGAGGAATCTGAACAGAGAAAACTGAAGATGGGTAATTTGAATCAGCAAGCCAATAGAAAGCAAGAGTGTGACATTTCTAAAACATATGGAGGAAGGTTCTATGGACATTTAAGGGGCAGAAGTGGCAAAGAGATCAGTTGATAAACCCATAGCAAAACATTTGTGTGGGGTATGATACAAACAGTTGACAAAATTAAACTGTGTATGCTGATGACTGGAAGACAGTGATATTCTTGAAGATGGTGTTCCATATCAAGGAAATGGAGAATGGAAGATCACATTGCCACACAGAATTCAAGGGTAAGAGCTAATAGGGAGCTTTGTGCAGTGCAGCAAATAAGGCGGCAAATGCTTTTTTATGAGATGAAAAAAGATGAGCAAAGACAATAAAATGGATGAAAAGGAACAGGGGAAGAAAGCAATACACGACATATCTTAAGGACTGACCTCAGTTAAAGTTAAAGAAAAAAGGAGAGGAAGAGATGGAGAACTTGGATCTAAGTACCTGGAATGCCTGGAGTTCAGAGTCTTCTAAGATGTCTCACAGAGTGTTAATACCTAAGAGAGACCAATGCGAAAACTCCAATACATAAAGCTTTATTATGAAATAAGGAGATATTTGAATACCAAATGAGAAGAGAACCTAGGAGCTTTTCTACTTGGCACCAGGACTTTAAAGCATATGGAAGAAAAAGACCACATTTAGACAGAAGGGGTTTTAGTTTAAAGAAAATGACAAGGAGAGTGTAGGAAGTGAGGGGAAGTAAGTCTCTGTTCAATGAAAAGCCAAGAAAGAGGATTGGCAGGAGCCTCAAGCCAGTTCCAGACAGGCCTAAGGGTATAAGAAAAATGGTAAGATTCCAAATCAGGAAGATAAACTCCTCCATCAGACTTACCTTGGATTAAGGAATAATGCTCAATATGAGGTCTCTTGCCATTCCATAGAAAGAAAGGGCTTTGACATCAGGCCACCAATTAATAGGAAGAAATACAGGGAGCATTGAGCTAACAAAAGTTATACTTGGATTAATGTTCATTTTAATAATGGCCAAGCTAGAGAAAAAAGATAGAGGGATATGAGTCCTGGTAGAGAGGGAGTCTTTGAGGTTTTTAAAGGTGTGATGGTAATTAAAGGTGACTACTGTATTTTCTGTACCAGATTAGATATGTCCTTGGCAAAATATTCAAATGATTTAGTCATGAAGATAGAAGAAGGGAAAGGAGAGTGGTGGCAAAGATGGTTTAAAGGGAGGAGGGCAGATCTGGCCCAACTGATCCTGTGCCCTGACATGGCTTCATAGACATTAAAGAAATTGAGTACTTGGAAGTATGTCTGAGGGTTCATCACCCATGTTTAGCAAGATATCAGCATAAAACAAATGTGGGGAACGTCATATGCAATTAATGGAGTGGTTAGATCAAGGGAGAGATTAAAAAGGAGAAGGGATAGGGGACAATACTTTCTAGCACCTATATGAATTTGAAATGGTCGAGATATATCTGAATTAGTAAGAATTACTGCTGAAGACAAGGAGTATGATGTTTTAATCTTATTAAATCTTATTTACCTTATTAATAAACTTGGCACCAAATCACATTTTGTTCTTTGGTATGTCAAAGAAAAGCCCACTTCATGCGATTGACCACCTGCTCTGCATCTAAAGATAGAAGGGCAGCTGGAGACGGTAAGGTAGGGGCTACAGTAATTGAATACAGAAGATGACCAACATTGTCAGCTGTATAACATGCACAAGTAAAGCCAGCTTGATCTGGGTGTATTAATTTAAGTATAACTGATTGTAAATGCAGTGCAAGAATCTTGGCTAACAACTTGGTATACAGTTAAAGGGGTCTTTGCCTGGTTTTGACAGTAGAGTAATCAGTGCCAGGTTGATTGATGAGTTCATCTAAGTTGATCTCAGAAAACTGAAAAATCCTCAGTACTAATTCCATCAGGATATTTACAATATATATCCATCCATCCATCCATCCATTTTCCAACCCGCTGAATCCGAACACAGGGTCACGGGGGTCTGCTGGAGCCAACCCCAGCCAACACAGGGCACAAGGCAGGAACCAATCCCGGGCAGGGTGCCAACCCACCGCAGGACACACACCCACACACCAAGCACACACTAGGGCCAATTTAGAATCGCCAATCCACCTAACCTGCATGTCTTTGGACTGTGGGAGGAAACCGGAGCGCCCAGAGGAAACCCACGCAGACACGGGGAGAACATGCAAACTCCACGCAGGGAGGACCCGGGAAGCAAACCCAGGTCCCCAGGTCTCCCAACTGCGAGGCAGCAGCGCTACCCACTGCACCACCGTGCCGCCCTACAATATATATGTTATATATTATTATATTTTATATATAATTTGGCCAGTGCCTTTATCCATGGTGAGTTACAATACTTGAGATACAATTGGTTACATTTCTTTTGTTTTTCCAATTGTAGAATCTGTGACGCGAGTTGCACATGGTCACACTGTATCAGTAGCAGAATCTGAACTCACATCTGCAGGGTTTGAATTCCAAAGCATGAGATTCATCCAATTTTCACTGACATGGCCATTAGAATAGTTAAGTATGCATGACAACTGTCAGACATGGAAAAATTTATTGGTACCCCTTCACGAAAAAGAAGAACCAACAATTGTCTCTGAAAATAACTTAAACTGACAAAAATAATTGGTACTCATCATTGTTTATTCCATATTTAATAAAAATCAGACTTTGTTTTAGAGTTTCAGAACGTTTCAAATAATAACACAATTGAAAATGGCATGAACAAAAATGATGGTGACCTTTAACCTAATATTTTGTTGCACAACCTTTAGAGGCAATCTCTACAAACAAGCGACTCCTAGAGCTCTTAGTGAGACATCTGTCCCTGTCCACAGGTAGTTTGGTCCACTCTTCCTAAGCAAACCACTTCATATGTGTCAGGTTTGAGGGGGGGCTTCTTCAGACTGCATTTTTCAGTTTGTCCCATAGATGTTCAATAGGATTCAAATCAGGGCTCGTAGAAGGTCACTTCAGAGTAGTCTCTCTTTGTATTTCTGTGGAAGTTGTCCTCTGATTTTTGTCTGCTGTTCTCATTATCCTTCTGCTCATTCTGGGGTCAATTTTACTCTTGCGGCCACATCCAGAGAGTTTGGCTACAGACCCATGGATCTTAAACTTTTTAATATTTGCAACTGCTGTCACAGGAACTTCAAGCTGTTTTGGGATGGTCTTCTAGCCTTTGTCTTTAACATGCTTATCTATCATTTTCTTTCTGATCTCCTTAGACAATTCCCTATTTGCTTCCTCTGGTCCATGTTTAGTGTGGGACACAAAATGACACAGCATGGGCCAATTGACTGATCACAGACATGTGTGAATAATAATGAAAGAAAACAGCTAGTCTGAAAAATCCCTCTAATCCAATTATTAATTATCTTTTCTAAGGGTACCAACAAATGTATCCAAGCCATTTTAGAATATCTTTGTAGAATAAGTGATACTTGATCTCTTTTCACACTTGCTTTGCTTTACTCGATGACATGTCAAAGGCATGAAGGGACACACAAGACAATTGCTCTTCATTTGATCACTTTACAGGAGGCAGATGGCACTTTTTCAATGAGCTGTAAGGGGACCAACACATTTGTCCACGTCTGTATATATCTGTTCATGGGTGTCCTTCTGTTTTAATATCAAGCACTTAGAGAAAGTTGAAATTGTCTGTCCTGTTAACTTTATTTGATGTCTTGCTGTAGGGTTTCTTGGTTGTATCGTGTGGCTATGATGGGCCCTTCAGATTGAAAGGCTGAATTGTCTTATTATTAAATGTGTACCATGTGTTGCATTCTCATTAAATGTGGCTTATTTTGCATAGTATGGATGTATTTAGAGTTGTGGATGGCACACAATGTTTATTTTATTGGAGACACCCCTTGGGTTTATTCCATTTCTGAAATATTGTTCCTTACTTTTGCTAATATATAAGTTTCATTGTTTCTTCACTATAAAGCAATTGTGTTCCTTCTGGACATCTCATCATCTTTTTTGCAACTCTGTAACTGTCCTTTTGTGCTGGGAATCATCTGTTCCTGATAATACTGTATAGTTTAAATAAGACCGTCTTCTTTATATGCACGCCACAAGTAACCCACTACAGTACAGAATAACAATAGATATATATATTTTTTTCCCATTGTTATTTTCAGTAATAAAGATGTGTGAAATTGTTTACTTTGTTAGCAGGTTGGCTGCAGATTTTTGTTGTAGTTAGCCTATTTGAGTCTGTGATGGACCCTCTTTGTTCATTTGAATCTGGTTGCTTCTTACCCACCTTTGACTTTCTCCACATTTATCACAGCATATATGTTATGGAGCATGCATCATAAATACTTATTTTTTAAGTTCTTACTCTTATTCTTGTTGTTCTTCTTTCTTTAAACAATAGGCTAGCCCTGTAAAAATGGAAGAAGACTGGCAGCTAAGAGCTGGCTGAAAAAAATGTGCAGTTGATTTATTGTACAGTATTTATGCCTTTTTATGATTCAGATGATTTATTTAAAGTGCTGCTTGGAGGCTAAATGTTTGAGGATAATAAAGTTTGTCTTCCATTCTCTGCTGATACATGACACAATATACCGTGCCTTCAGAAAGTATTCAGACCCCCTTCATTTTTTACACATTTTGTTATTCTGCAGCCTTGTGCTAAAATCACTTAAATTCATTTTTCCCTCATCAAACAACACTCAATACTCAGAATGACAAAGCAAAAAATGAATTTTATAAATATGTTTTAAGCAAATGTATCAAAAATGAAATATCATATTGACACAAGTATTCAGATCCTTTGCTGTGACTTCAGTGAATTTCAACAGGTTTAACTCCCTCTGCTCAAAGAAATTTCACTATGGCATGTTGTTCAGCAAAGGTGGAATCCCACAGCAGAATGTCCATATTCATTTGACCCTGGCTTCAACTAGACTAATGGTAGTGCTGTGCTGTGTGCGTTCATACTACCCATAAGCCATCACAATCTTGTTGTATTGCATCTACGTCTGTCCATTATGGTTACTGCGTATTATTCATTTACCTTTGTGTAATTCAGAAAGTATGAGATGGGTTTCAGTTTTTTATTTTTAATAAATTTGCAAACCTTTCTGAAAATGTCTTAATTTGGTCATTATGGATTATTGAGTGTAACAGGGATTGTGGAAAAGAGGTGAAAAAGAGAGTGCAGGCAGGGTGGACTGGGTGGAGAAGAGTGTCAGGAGTGATTTGTGACAGACGGGTATCAGCAAGAGTGAAAGGGAAGGTCTACAGGACGGTAGTGAGACCAGCTATGTTATATGGGTTAGAGATGGTGGCACTGACCAGAAAGCAGGAGACAGAACTGGAGGTAGCAGAGTTAAAGATGCTAAGATTTACATTGGGTGTGACGAGGATGGACAGGATTAGAAATGAGTACATTAGAGGGTCAGCTCAGGTTGGACGGTTAAGAGACAAAGTCAGAGAGGCGAGATTGCGTTGGTTTGGACATGTGCAGAGGAGAGATGCTGAGTATATCGGGAGAAGGATGTTAAAGATAGAGCTGCCAGGGAAGAGGAAAAGAGGAAGGCCTAAGAGAAGGTTTATGGATGTGGTGAGAGAGGACATGCAGGTGATGGGTGTAACAGAACAAGATGCAGAGGACAGAAAGATATGGAAGAAGATGATTCGCTGTGGCAACCCCTAACGGCAGCAGCTAAAAGAAGAAGAAGATGGATTATTGAGTGTAGCTCTTCTACTTGCTCTTTTTGATTGTTACATTTTGGTAACATTTTATGTAGTGCAACCAAATGAATACTACTTGATAAAGGCTCTTCAAGGTTAGCGCTGGAGAACATCTGATTTCTGTTGCTTCATTTTCACTTGACCAGAATTGAAGAAAATGGATTTTAGATTCCATTAGTGTTTTGTGAGGAGTCATAGGTTTCAAGGCATAAAATAGCCCTTGTATGGTGTGACAGTTAATTGCAGAAGCATATATGCATACTGGGCCAGTTTACAGCCTACAATATTCACATGTTTTGGATGCAAAAGGATGGGCCTGCTGCACATGGGCAGTAACTGAACCCAGAACTGAACCAGGTCAGTGGTCCTGTTCAGTTTACAGTTATGATTTGTGCCTTGAAGTTAGCTTTACCTTGAAGTTATATAATGATAAGGAACTAATACAATTTTCCACTAGAGGGTGCCATAGGCCAGTGCTGAGATTCATCACCTCACTGTACAACATGAGAATGGCTGAGGACTTGACCCAACTCAAAATAATTTTGTCACTTTTCTTATTCCTGTGCAATGCAAAATTGCTTTATGGCAAACTGATGATTGTGGATCATTCATCATCTGTTGACTACAATGCTTCAAAATGTTCTAATTTGCATTTGTATAATCACTGTTCTTACAATTCTAAATAACATCAGGCAATCAAGTAATTTGCCTATTTTTAATTCATAACATTTCTGCATTAAAATTTTAGCCAGTTAGTGGTTCAGAAATAATGTCATGGCAGACTGAGACAAACCTTTGCATTTTATAAATAAATAAATAATTATAATAAGTTTTATTTATTTATTTATTTTTTATGTATGTATGTATTTATTTATTTATTTATTTATCAGAGTGCAATAAAAAATGAACCACACTGGACTTCAGTTCCCAACTTGCCTTTATAGGACTGGGGACAGTCCCTTAATGGTAATGGAAGGGTGGCACAACTTCTTGTGAAAATCCACCCACAACATACAAGGAATATCAGGAGAACAGGCTAATATATGTAAAAAGTAAATAATAGCTAAAAAGTATTGTTCTGTTAATTTTATTCTATCAGAAACAATACAAAGCAATTAACATTAATGTAAAACTAATAAAGAAGACAGAAAAAGGAAATTTAAGTATGTCATGGGAGAAACCCTGACACTCAACAATTTGCATAACTCATACAATATATTGGCTTCTTTGAATGCTATTCCCAGGTTTTCCATGATGTATTTCATTTTGAAAAATCTGAGGCAGGCAGCCTTACCTTAAATCCTGGGCTGGGAGTGGTTGGCGGTGTTGGAGCAGCCTCCCCTTTGACCTGAAGAGAGTCCAATTGCACATCCTGGGTTTGCTGATTTTTGCCCTGTATGTGAAAGAGACAAGGGTAGCACAACCTTATACATTTGTGCACTTATTCAAAGACTTCTATATTTAAAAACAAAACCAAGACTTTTTTGAGAATTGCTTTTACACAGCATGCATTTGTTCCACTGTGACACTATGGAATCCTGAATCAGCAGAAAATCAGTGTGAAGGCGCTACAGTGTTCAGTGTATCTCCATCACTTTCGAATCATTTACCACCCAAGTGCCTTTTCAAAGAGCTAAAGAAAGGGCAGTCACCAGCTGTGAAGTCCTGGCTATGAGGTGGATTGTCTACAGCTCTCATGCAAAATGTCATAGCAGCTCATGGCTGGTGTTGGCGGTGTCTGGTCTGCCTTTAGTGTTCAGTAAGATGACTTCTTGGTCAAATAGCTCAAATGGCTTTCAATAAACAGCTTGCTGCAACCACTCTAATGTGGGGCATTAGCACTTCTGATGATGTTTCACATTGTCCTGCAGCAACAGACAATCAGTCACATTCTGCAATGGCCAGAAATATAATCATGCATAATTTAATAATGACAAAGCACAAACTAATGACAAGTTACTCAAACTGTGGTGAAGGAGACTTGTTACCTTCTGTGATCTCATAACTTGGCTGAGATGTGAAGGAGCAGACACTCATTGTCACTCTGACTTCAGGAGACAATCCACCGCCACTTGTATCACCAACCATGGATGCGGATTTTTCACAATACCAGTAGTCCCCATTTGAAGCCCCATTCTTCACCACCATGTTATTACTGTGCTTTGGTTTTGGAAAAATTTCTTACTTACTATTCAGACCACTACTACTTGGTACAACAATTTTTATGTCACAAAAGTTACATCCATCCACCTACTGTATTCATTTTATAAGCTACTTTCCCAGATCAGAACCACAGGAAATGACTGCCAGTCCCAAGCAGCACTGGGTGCAAAGCAGAATAACAGCCTGTTGCTGGGTTCTCCTACTTACACTGAACCAATTTACAGTTCCCAATCAACCTAACTTGCAGATCTTTGAGAGGTGGGATGGAAGCTCATGACAGACATGGTGAGGATATGCAAACTCCACTATACCACCAATACAGTCTGCTTTTATACTGTCATATATTGGGTTCAGAGTTGTACAAATAAACTCGGGAAAAGGCTTTTTAAACACCCTTTATTTTTTTAATTTAATGGAATACTATTGGAGGGCGGCACAGTGGCGCAGTGGTAGCGCTGCTGCCTCGCAGTTTAGGTTTGCTTCCCGGGTCCTCCCTGTGTGGAGTTTGCATGTTCTCCCCGTGTCTGCGTGTGTTTCCTCCGGGCGCTCCGGTTTCCTCCCACAGTCCAAAGACTTGGGTGGATTGGCGATTCTAAATTGGCCCTAGTGTGTGCTTGGTGTGTGTGTGTGTGTGTGTCCTGCGGTAGGTTGGCACCCTGCCCGTGATTGGTTCCTGCCTTGTGCCCTGTGTTGGCTGGGATTGGCTCCAGCAGACCCCCGTGACCCTGTGTTCGGATTCAGTGCTTTGGAAAATGGATGGAGGGAATACTATTGGAGCCCTTAAAAGGTACACAGAAAACGTGAAAAACGTTTTCACTCGTTTGACTCCAGTCATGAGTTTCTTGGAAATTAAGAGAATTTCAAGGATGTCTCCATCCACGCTATTGAGTTGCAGAAGGATGGAGACCCAAGCTACGTGAACGGTTTACAAGACAGAACATCCATCCAGGGAATGAGCTGCGTGTATTAGGCAATTCATTAGTTATAAAATGTTTTTATTACCCTGAGATATGAAACTACAACTGCCACCACATTCACCAAAGCAGCATCAGTCTGAAAGTTGTTTTTCTGTGTAACTGATTCAGATCTGAAAAGTGAGAGCACAGCTAGATTGCTCATAACAGATACAGTATATCTTTTTGCTGTTTGGAATTGCTTGCAGCCCCCTGGTGGTTATTATCATTGTTACTACAGTCCTTTCCCTTGGAAAGTTTTACTTGACCGTATATTCATGCTGGGCTCAGTCTTTTAAAATTTCCCTTTTTTTGCTAAACCATTTATCACGAGGATGACTTTGACCTTGCTCACAATGCCTTGGGGAGGAGGGTGTTTGCTGGATTTTTCCTGAAACTGGTGAAATGGCAGTAAATGATAGAAGAGAGCATAATACATGATGAGAAATGTCAGCAGAGATATGTTTTATATTAAAGAAAATGACTTGAATATTCCAATAATATGAGGCCTATTCAAATAAGCTATCTGTTTATACTGATATGGTGTCACATGAGGATATCATAAATTGTTGTTCAAAGACATCAAGAATATGGCATAGCATAGCCTTCTCAAACCTTTTTTTAGTCCAAGTCAAGACTCGGGTTCAGAGCTTATTCTGGCAGCACTGGGCAATAGGCAGGAACTTGTCTCACTGAAGCCAGAGGTATAACAGACACGTCCAAAGACAACCATGAATGAATTTTACTTAAAACTTGGGTGGGAACAATAACACTGCTCATTGAATGCCACATTTCTAAACCAAACCAGCGGCTCATGAAGGCAGTGCTCAAAGTAAATGAATGATGTTGAACTGCAAAGGTCAGAGGTTCTCTTGTTAACCAGATCTGACAGAGCAAGCTTCTGATTATGATGAACTGTTCACAGTCAAAGTCTTCTATTAAACATAGAAATGTGTGTCGTGTGTGCAGAGAGCACACTGCATGTTTTAAGAATAACTTAATGCAAGGGAAAAACCTTTCTGTAGCATCAGATTATACTTTGGCATTCAACAGCATCAATGGATGGATTGTAAACATGAACAATACGCTGTTGTAAGAGCAGTGTGTCCTCTCTGTTGTTCAGCATCATGGCGATAGTGTAAGAGTCAATATAAGCCTGAAAGAGCTGGCAGCTATATTGATGAAAATATGAACCGTAAAATATGTATTTGAAGTAAACATTGTGTCACACTCCATCAAAAGGGACTGCCATTAAGACAGCTGATAACAAAGAGCCACAGGAGATACAGATTTCAGTACTCAGAACACCCAAATTAACAAATCTGCCTAACACCACCGTAGATGCACAGATGAGGCTGCACAACATCCACCATCGGACTGCATATCTAAAAGAAAAACTAAAGAAATTTAACATTTCTGACTAAATGGAAATGCAAACATACCATGACAAAAATAGCTGCAGTGTTATAACTTGTGTTTTGTTGTGGGGTACAAAATCTGTAGATTTTTTGTACATATTTTCATTATATTTTGTTCAAGACAAAACAACAGATGAACTTAATACTTGCATAAACAGTTACGATCTAAGGAAATCTGTTTTCTGAAATCACAGTACCATGTTTGAAATGACCAGCAATTCAGGAGATGCCTCAGGCTATTGATTACTTTAAAACCTGAGATCTGGGACAAGAAGTTGGTAAATTGGTTTGCAGCCTGGGAAAGAAAGACATGGCAGTAGTTTTATTGTTTGGGGTAACGGACATACTCAAGATTAAAGAATCTGAGCGAATCCATTCGTCATATTGACGGCCAGCCAATCAGGTGTATCTAACCTTGTAGAATGTTATAATAAATATGCCTTGTCTGAAGAGCAACATCAGACAAAGACATCAGGAAAAGAGAACAGAGCGATGTTAGAGGAGGACAGAGCGACGTCAACATGCGGCCGTTTCCATCTGATCGTCAGAAAAGCATCTAATGAACAACTACGAGTGTTAGATCACAAGCCGCCTGCAACATTCATCTTTGTCATCTTTACCTTTTCGTAAGCTTTTTCTAAAGACTATATAGATACTGACTATGAATAGGACTAATAGTAAAGTCTGGATATATATATATCTATTGTGGGGAACAGCCCGGACACAGACCGGTAGACATGATGGTTTCACCACACACACGTTTATTTACAATATTTACAAGTTTGTAGTGCACAATACCCAGTGCCGCAGCACCAATCACCCATTCAGTCCTGGCCACACAACACAATGCCTTCTCAGTCTCTGGTCCACCTCCACTCCTCTCCACCGAGCTTCGTCTACTTCCACCCGACTCTTACCAATGACTGGAGGGAGGCGGCCCCTTTTATACACCCCGGATGGACTCCAGGTGCATCCTGAGGAGCCTCCATAGGCACACCCCTGTGTGGTGGAAGCTCTGGCTGTGTACCCGGAAGTCCTCCGGGTGTCCCCAATCCTCTTCCCCCCCCCCCCCCCCCCCCAAAGCACTTCCGGGTGTGGCGGAAGTGCTGAGGTCCAGGGCTCCCAAGGCATCGGGCGCCCCCTGGTGGTGACCACGGGCCCCTACAGGGTAACGCTTACAAGCTCTGTACCTGTGGCCCCCCCAAAGCAACCAGGGCGGACGCCCCCTCGTGTTCTGGAGGAGGCACAAGCCCTCCTCCGGTCCTCCTGGGCATCCTGGCCGGACATGAACCCCAGCCGGGTGCCACACATATATATATATATCCAGACTTTTCTTTGAGCACCTAGTGCAGGCGGAGGTTTGCCATTACCTCTGTGCTGCAAGGTTTATTAAGGCTGTGGGTGAGAGCTCCACCCCATAGTAGGGAACAGTACATAAAATAGGGCATTTTTGGCTGATAGATGGCCTATAGTCAAGGATGCTGACCCTTTGTTTTTGAAGTCTTTCTTGGAGACCAAAAGTAATATTTAGGTCTGAGATATATTTTAAACATTGTATGTTGTTCGTGCCACTAATAAGTAAGTCTCATGAAGTGCTGAGAGAGATACAGGTTGCGTTATTCCTAAGGCACTTGTGTGGTTTAAAGTTTTAGAGGTTAACCAGCTGTGTGTGTGTCATTCATAGGGCACTGTTGAGTTTCTGTGTGTATGCGTATAGCTATGTATGCATGTGTTAATCTTAAGGTGCCACAGTAGTCCAACCCAGTAACGAATCTGATGAGTACACTTATCCCTAGGTAAAGGGTAAGTAGAGGGAAATAACACGATAATACATATATCCAAAGGCCATTTGCTGTTGTTATGTCATATAGTGATGAAACTGTTAATGCGACAGAAAGATATCATAGCAGACAGAAAGACTTTTCAAATTTGTGGCGCCCCATAGCTGTGATGGTCTACGTGGGGGTGTGTGTCTGTCTGTCTGTCTCCACGGTTGCAGCGCTCATTACAACATGAAAATTCATTTTTAAGCTTCAGTTACCTTGTGCTACTGAGCTCTTGAAGAGATTGCAGCAATTTTAGCTTTTAATTTTCTCTCGGCGTCAAGTCTTTTGTTTAGTATTTTATGCTTTCTCACTGAAACCTCAGCAGTGGTTTTAAAGTGCACAGACTGGAGGATTTGGGAAGAGGCCTTGTGGGTGTAGCCTTTGCAGCACACAATTTCACTTTGTAACAATTCGTCTCGAGCACTAGCCTGAGAGTATTGCTACCACTATTCTGACCTAGCTAAAGGCAGATGTTAAAAGGATAGGCCAATATCACACCTTAGTAAATTTCCCGTATAGCCTTTATTCTCATAAAAACAATCCCTTAATATTAATGCAGTCCATCAAATAAACAACAAATAGAAAAACAATCCCTTACACATGGATCGCCCCGCCCGAACCTAAGTAACCCTTAATTTGCAGCGCCACACACACATACATGTATCTACACATCAATAGTATTCAATCCCTCCAATTCCCGTTCCAGCGATAATAGATAGATCCGCAGAATAGTCCACTGTAATACTCCCGTAACGGCCGTCAAGCTGATGTGGAGTCCTGAAAATAGCGGACTATATATCCAATCTCCTCTTCGTCTTAAAAGACGTACAGTCAGACTTGCGCCATGATTAAAGTAAAGTAAGTCCGTTTAGATAGCTCACCCAAGTCCGTAGGTAATAGCAGAACGATCGATTCCCAGGTACTAAAGAGATGACCATCCACCATCTGACAGGACTGATAGGAGCTCCTAGGCTTTTCCCATGGCCAGAGCAGAAGCTGATCTGCCTTTTCTGTTATCCGATGCTCTTCTTCTTTCTCTCTTCTCTCTCCTCCCTTCTCTTTTTAAAACGGCGTGCTTTATGCAAATTACTCCTCGAACAAACCGGAAGTTCCACCTCTGGGGCACCGCTGTCAATCTCTGTTGGAAGACTGTTCCCCCCCCCCAACAACCGATCGACAGCAGAAAACATTATTCTTTATGTGGCAGCGCTACAACTTCTATTCACTACACACCTTTTAACAGGTTGTTCCCAGTTGTGTATTCTCATTTGAGAATCGCATCTGGCCCTGCAACTCAGAAATTGACCCTTCTGACGCTGACACCAGGTTAATGTAGAATTTCCAGTCAACCTAACAGGTAAATGTGGACTCTAGACATACCATGACTCAGCCTGTATTTTAACCCAGGGTGCTTCATTCCTGAGACAGCAGTGCTAACCACTGCATCACCATGCCTTCCAATCAAGAACATTACACACCATATTCAAGAAAGCAGTGATCAGAGCCCACCTGAATATACAGTTGGCTGTGAAGCAGAAACATCTTATATCTTCAAATTTTGTGTGTTAGAATCCTCATAGGATCTTTCTTTTGGAATTCCACTTGAATTTTTTGGCCGTTGCAAATATATTTCTTTTGCCAAACCTTATAAAAATACAAGCATAAAGAACATACACACCATGATGCTGATACAGTAGACATTCGCCTCTTGAGTAGTTTTAATGGTGAAAGTCATTAAAGTTGATCTTGACAGATTTACTGTACTGTCTAAAGTCATATACAATATCTTAGTGAGATGAAATAGGAGAGGAACATTTAGCCTTTGGTGGTTAGGATGACAAATCTGAAGTTTTCTGCAACAAGTAAGATTTGACGTGTGGGAACATAATGAGCTGAATTTAATGCATTGGGATGAAAACTTATTTAAGAATTACTTTGTGTTATATTTACCAGATAAACTATTTTGACTTTCCTCTTGTAATCTGACCCAGTTATGTAGGCTGCATTCTGGAAAAAGTGAAGGTTATAATGTTTAAAATCGATAAGAATCTTTTTCTTTGCCAGCAATGACTTGGTGGTGTGCACATTTGTCTTTATGAAAGAAATAAATGCATAAAGGTTGTGAAGCCTAGTGGTGACTGTATTGGACTAAAGGGCACTTGGTTGCCTGTTTATCTCTCACCACTGGGTCACGGTGGGCCTGTGAGTGCATCGCTCTCAGTTCAGGAAATGTGGCTTTTTATTTCTATGAAGTGTCTACAGGACTTAACACTGTCTTTTGTCCTCCTGGTGCTGCCCTTACCACTGGTGACCTCTTGTCAGCCAAGTACCCTCTCACAGTACACAGTTATAAAAAAATGTATATTTACATTTACTCATTTAGGAGTCACTTTTCTCCAAAGCGACTTACAAGAGAAGTCAACATAATCAAGTGAACATTAGTCTGGGGGACTGCTTGGGAACAAACGCTACAGGACAAGCATACAAAATTGACTATCACAAGTGAAGAGCTCAAAAGCAAGCAGAACAGCACAAGACTAGTTACTCTTGTCTTCGATGCTAAGACCTCACCATTAAACCATTATCAATTAGAAAGATATTCACAAAGCAAGAAAGTCTACATAAACACACCGAGGGAGCCAGCAGCTTGGATGGAGGTGGGCAGCTCATTCTACCAGCTAGGAGCTATGTAAATTGCTTTAAATGTCTAGAAAGGTGCAATATAAAATTTAACTATCCATCAATCTAGAAAGAGATTAACATCTGATGCCATGCAGAAATGGCACTACCAGATGCCATTCCCTATCAGACCTGAATGGGCAAGACAAAGCATAGGACCTCACAAGTATCTCCATACATATATGTATGTACCCATTATATAATATAATATATACTGTATATATATTATATGTACCATATATGTATGTACCCATTGACTACTCGATTGGCAAGTATCAAGGACTTGAACTTAAAATAAGCTGCTACAGGGTGTCAGTAGAGTGACCTGAAAAGAAGAGTAACATGTGCATGTCTTGGCTGGTTGAAAACAAGATGTATTGCAGCAGTGTACACCTATACACAATCTACCTACATTTCTGTCCCACATCAGGGCACAACTATTCTAAAACTGAAATAAATCTATCTTCACATAACAGATTTTACTCGGTCAATATTCATTCAGCACAAAATAATCCAACATACATAAACCATTTGTGTCCATATGTCTGTCCTGGCAAGAAATTCTTTCAGGATGTTTCACTGTCATCTCTCTCCCAGTTACTACACGGCTGCCCTGAGACGTATTGACAGCAGGATTTTTTTTTTAATTTATTAAAAGCAAATAACATTCAATACAATTAAACTTAACAAAACTAAATTCAATTCAACCTCTACCCAAGAGAAATAGAGGAAGGCCGACAGCCAGAGTAAAACTTTAAGAGTAGAAAAAAGGGGGAGAGAATCCTTTTCCCCAATATAAATGCTTATTCTAAAATGTTATTGATTAGATCCTGCCAGGTTTTCAAAAAGTTTTGAAAAGATCCTCTAAGTGAGAATTTGATTTTTTTTATAACATCAGTTACCCAACAACTTAAAAGAGGTGGGCTAGGATTCTTCCAGTTGAGAAAAATAAGTCTATGTGCTAATACTGAAGTAAAGGCAATTAGTTGTTTGTCCTTCTCCACTTTACGCCGATCTGGGAGTCCACCAAACACAACTATTAATGGGTTAGGAGGGACTGTGACACCAAGGCTATATGATAGGCATTTAAAGACTTTGGTCCAGAATGTTGTTGTTAATTTGGTGCATGCCCAGAACATGTGGCCCAGCGAAACTGGAGCTCGATTGCAACGTTCACAGGTTGGATCCTGTCCTGGAAACATTTTGGACAATTTTACATGAGATTGATGTGCTTGATAAAATGATTTTAAGTTGAATAATTGTATGCTTTGTGTATATGATGCTGGGGTGAATTCTGTGCATGGCTACCTTCCACTCCTTTTCTGAAATGTTGAATAACAGATCCTTTTCCCACTATACTCTGGGATCTTTCAAAAGGAAGGGTCTTTAAAATGGTTTTATGTATTATAGAAATGCTGTCTGAGTCCTCAAGACTGATCAGTATTTCTTGTGGAATAGAAGGTGGGAAGTGAGGAAAATTGGGCAGATGTTGTTTAGCAGTTTCTAATTTGTCAATAGTGGAAACATTCTGTTGATGGGAAGCTAAATTTGGAGTGCTTGTAGAATGTAAAGACATTATCTGTGTCCTGACTGCAGGATTTGAACATCAATCAGGTGGCGCTCACTTTAACAAGCTGACTTAAAGCAAATATTCTCCCAGCCAACTGTCATCGAGAATTCTGACCTTGCAAGTGGTGACATCATGTGTAGCTACAACTTTATTTAGCCTGCCACCATTTCAAATAAATTCAGCTACTTGTAGTTTGTTGATGAGGTGATTCTACAAGTCAAAGGAGATGATGCTCAAGTTTTATAATGCATTTGTGAGTTCGTACCTGGAGTACTGTGTGCAGTTTTGGCCTTCAGGGTACAAAAATACATAGCAGTGCCAAAGAAAGTCCAGAGAACAGCAAATAGGTTGATTCCAGGGGTACAGGGGATGAATTATGAGGAAAGATTAAAAGAGCTGAGCCTATTTCAGTTTCAGTAAAGAAGATTAAGAGGTGACAAGATTGAAGTGTTTAAAATTATGAAGGCAATTAGTCCAGTGGACTGTTATTTTAAAATGTGTTTATCAAGAACACGGGGACACAGCTGGAAACTTGTTAAGGTTAAATTTCACACAAATGTTAGGATGTTTTTCTTCACACAGAAAGACATAGACACATGGAATAAGCTACCAAGTAGTGTGGTAGATAGTAGAAGTTTAGGGACCTTCAAAACCTGATTTTATTTTGGAGGAATTAGGTAGACAGGATTGCTGAGCTTTGTTGGTCTAAATGGCCTGTTTATGTCAATTTTTTTCTAATAATATAATTTGAAGTAATTCTTTTCTGTATGCGTTTAATGGTCTCCTTAAAATGGTTTTGGAGTACTTGTGGTCTGTTTCTGCTTACAGCTCTGTTTAAATTCATTGATGTTTCAAAGGTGTTCAATGATGCACAGCTATGTTAAGGTCCCGCCACATCATTCCAATGGCTTTAAGGCCTGGGTATGATCATGCCAAAAGCTTGATTATTTTTTTTATTACCAAGTTATTCGAATTTTACTATCTCTCTATATATAAAATCCAACATCTGTCTGTCTGTATGTCAGTCCGCTTTTCACAAAAGAACTACTTAATGGATTTAGATTGTTTTTATTCTAGAATTTGCTTTAATATTCCAGTTGATTTTGTGACTTCTCTCATTGCACTAACAATCATAGTTTGTTTGCAGGAGTGATATATTCGTGCTAATCCAAGACAGAGGCTGCGGGCTGAGGAGAGGGGGAAGCGTGACGGGATGAGTAGGGAGCCAGGCAGGGCTTTCACTTCTATGTTGGCGGGCCACTGAGGACGGCTAGTATAGAATAAATACGGAGTACGTGATTGTTCAATTTAGCTACTAGCTTTACTAACTGGCTTGTAAGGGAATGCAATTATAGTTAATGTTAAAGTTAGACATGTGCACTTATTAGACTCTATGAGTAATTCAAGATCCATTAATATCAGTTGTTAATAGCCTACAAGAAACAATTAGTAGCTGCTCCCATTTTCCAAAATTTCTTGTTTCAGTTCAGCGTTGCATATCCCAGCAGCAGCCAGTTAGGACACACTCACTCACACTCGTGTTCTTAGTGAGAGACACTAATTACTGTTGAAATGAGCCAAATCCCACAGGAGTACAGCTACAACAAATAAATCTTATTGAAGGGTTACACCAATTAAGAACAAAACCTATGTCAAAGGCTACGTCCACACTACTATGCTTTCATTTAAAAATAGCATCTTAAAATAAACATTCACTGTCCACACTAGCATTTCCCATCATCACAAAAGTACCTCCACCCTCAATAAGATGATTGGAAATGCTTATAACGTAGTCATTCACTGGGCACTTGCGCATCAGCGGAAAAAGGAAGAGAAAGCGTCCTCCATGCTAGACATCCATTCGCAGCTTGTGTTTTCACACGGAGAACAGCACTAGTGAATACAAAAAACAACAAACAAGTTGTTTTAGTTGGACTGACAATGAGATGGAATTATTATTGAAAGTAACACACGAGTGTAAGGTGAGCAATGCAGTTAAGGAAATAAAATGAGCAGGATCCAATCAGGGAAGGGCCAAGTAATAAGCACAAACAAATCACAGAGTGATTAGAGTCTGTGTTTTCAAGGCTCTCCATTTTCGCCCATCTACACTGCAACACTAAGCCAGCGTTTTCAGGAGTACATGGTTCATTTGTGGGGTTAGAACCATGGTGGCAGTGTGGGCGAATGGTGAAAACAGAGACCAATTTCTGCATTTTTAAACAAAAACATAATAGTGGGGACATAATCTAAGCAGTGGGAGCAATTCAGTCTGTTACAAAATTAACTTTAAATGTTATAACTACATTAATCCTTAGTAAACGCAATCAGGTGTAACTGTCCGTTCAGGTTCTAAGCTCCCTAACGTTCCATTTGGTTTGCTTGCCTACACTACTGACATTAGTATAGAGGCCCATCAAGTGAGATGCTTCATCTCTAGTCATCTAATGCTAAATGGCAATGTGAGTTAGCCATTTGGAACAATTTGTTATGACAGAATGAACTGAATGCTACATGTTACACAATTGGGAGCCAGCTGGGCCATTTTGTTTTATTTGGCTTTCCTGGGAAGATAAATGAGAAATCTTCCACTCATAAAAATAAATCAGAACTTCTCTTATAAAGCAGAACTATCCACTAAATAGTTATTAATCTACTTTGCATTTTTATTGTGTCATTAAGAACAAATGGCTTATGTGGCAGTATGCCTAGACTTTGTTTTTTAAGTAATTTGACTACCATCAGCAGTCCCCTGTATCTAAACTTCAAAGTGAGAGAAGGACATCTCTGCTGACACGCTTATCGACCTCAGAGATGGTGAAACAATGAAAATGGCAATACAAATTGGGGACAGAAGTGGGTGATCTTGTGGTATCCCTGAACCCAAATAAGAACCAAAATACCAGATGTATCCAAAAGAAGGGTGGTTTTATGTTGAGAAAAACACACAAGCATGGGTTAACACATAAGAGTTAAATATAAAAGAAATAAGAGAAAATGAGTATCCAGATAGTACTTCGGTGTCCTTTTGAACAGGTCACTCTAAATTTATTCTGCTGGGGTGCCTAACACACTTACCCACCATGACCAATGAAATATTCACATAAACACCCCCCGTTCCCTTCCTTTCATCTCTGGCCTTTCTTCCTACTCCCAGATGAGTTTTTGAGCCACTGGGCCACCTGACCCCATATGTAATAACCTTATGATCAGTAGACACTTTCATGCTCCAGCCAGTAAGCATTTCCAGAGATTATTTGTGGTCATTTCACAAACTCTCATTGATCTCTTGGTCCTTCACCAAGGACTCCAGGTCAGAGCTTCACCGAGTGGAGTCTACCATCTCTGCAACTCCACAGGGACCGGACTATAATGTAAATCTTGACCCCATGCATAAAATTCAACTCCCTGTTGTTCTCACCTAGGTTAGATCTCACGACATGCAATTGAAAATGGAGGAGCTCTAAATATGTCTTATAAACAGAAAGACTGAGAGAGTTCCACAGAGATTCAACCTTGCAATCCATCAAAACTTCTTATAATAATAAATTACATTTATATAGCGCTTTTCTCAGTACTCAAAGCACTATCCACACAGGGAGGAACCAGGAAGCGAACCCACAATCTTCCACAGTCTCCTTACTGCAAAGCAGCAGCACTACCACTGCGCCACCTGTGAGGACTATGAAAGTGGCTCAATAAATACATTTAATTACTTTTAAAAGTTCTTTCTATGTTTTGCTTTTGTAGGAAAATATTTTTATTTATTTGTAATTTGCTATCTAACCATCCTTCCGTTTTCTAACTTGTGTTTCCAATGTCAAATTATAAGAGCTGATGGCTGTCTTGGCTGAATTGGGTACAAGGGGTCGGTCAGCAGCTGAGTGGGAGTTGGGGCACACTGAGTTACCACTTAACCTTTGGGACGTGGGGGGAAAACCAGAGAACCTGTACAGAGGTGTAAAAAACATACAAACTCATCACTGACTGTGCCCCGACTCGGATTTGAACCCAGGACTCCAGATCTGAAGCATAGGAATTCTAATCACTTTACCACCCTCTTTTTTTCTAACAGTTTTATAATATGACACATTCCATATATTCTAATAATTATAACAGTAACTTGGCAGAAAAATCACACCTTGGTGATACTACAGTATATTTGGCTATGATCTTCTCTGTTTTTACTTTATGGAGGAGTGTTTTGAATTTTGCAGGTTTAGTTGTTTAGGTTAGAGTTTTTAAGTGTGGAGAAAACAGTAGTGACATTCATTTTCACTTTCTAAATATATTTAACAATGTTGGAAATCACTCCTGTCTTTTTGTGACACTGTTGTTTATTATGAGCACCACCATTTCGTGTTCTATGGTAAATATACCACAGAGGTGACCAGGATCACACAGTGTTTGACATCTGTGTGTCTGTACAAAGCTCAGAGCTGTGCGCTTCCTGCTTGTCTAAAATTGCAGTCAGAACCTCAAAACTTCAGTGTATGTGTGTCAGTGTTTCTTGTTGGGAAACATGAATTTAAATTTGAATGCTTTATGTTTCCTAAATGTATATTATATTACACAAATAACCCCCATCCCCAATGACACATGGAAACTTCTGGCTTGGAAAATGAAGAGCTGCTGGTATTAAAACAGGCTTGTAGGTGGCAGTAGGATGGTGAGACCTGCTCAGATGTACCATGGGTTTACATTTAAAGGCATTCTCATTTGAAAACAGGAGGATCAGCTTACTGTGGCCACAAAATGAATAAAATTGCCTGGCTGAAGGCACTAGCGTCCAGAATGACTCATATAGCCATAGAGTGTTCACAATGGCCTGAATCATTTCTGTTGTTGAGTTTAAAAATAAGCTTCAACTGTGTGATTCAACCCCCTCGTAGGTGGCAATGTTGATGAATTCAGGTTGAACTTTATAAAGTTTGGATCACACATTTAAGCTTTAATTGTAATGCACTTTTTATGCTTTTTAGTATGTGTTAATTACATAAATCTCTGGACCCCTCTCCACTCCATCTCATTGTATCAGATTTAACCTGTCCAGCATTAAATAACTGGTTCACCACAATACCCAAAATCATACTATTTTAAGCAAATAATATGCTAATGAATATTTGTTTTAGCCATTAAGTCTGTCTGTCTGTCTGTCACAGTGACCAAATATGGGTGGCACTGATCCAGCGTTTAGTGCTGATGTCTCATATTTCCAGTGGACTGGGTTCAGATCCCAACCTGGCCACTGCCTGTGTAGATGAATGGCCATTTTGAATTGGCCAGTGTATATGTCTGTGTGCCCCTGCCAATATCTTGGAGTAATGTCTTCTTTGAGCTTGTAGCACCCAACATCAGCTCTTAGTTTTTGACCCTGAAATGTATTTAATAAATAAATGAATGAACAGATGAATACATAATTCAAACAAATACCACATCCATGAATTTATTTTCTTCTGAAATTTTGAATACTAACATTATATTCACATATCATCTTCTCCTCAAAATCTATTTTATTTATTTATTTAATTTCAGATGAACTTTCAGTACATTATTAATTTTATATATTGAATATTTTGAAGATGGGGACTTTATGTCATTATAGAAAGTTTTGTGATTTTCTATTTGTGCCTGTTTATTTTAGGCCTTATATTCCTTATATTTAAATGACTAATGAAGACCGGTTAGTGTAGTTTACCATTGTGTATTCTTGTTAGAACTGCAGTGGTGATTACTGTAGGTAATGCAGTCTTGGATTTGACTTTTTCTCAAGGTCTGTGAACCTCATTTAGTCCACGACCTGTAACTGGTATTTTGTTTTCCTAACCAACATTAAGAGACTATAATCCGAATCAAATTACATTTGATATTCTAATATATGTGTGTAAAACATGCATGATGTCAATAAAATGAACTATCTCAAAAGATTCTAACTTATGTGGAAGGTAGCCTCGGACACAAACAGGCAGACACAGGAAGTTCCGGAACACACACGTTTTACTACTATAAAGTCCGCACACAACACGATGCCTTGCACCAAACACCCTTGTGTCAGTCCCTTTCTCTTCCACTCTCTGGACCACTTCTGCCGCCTTTCCACCTCTCTTCCTGAGTGTTGCCTTCTTCCTCCCGACTCCGGCTCTCTCACTTGAGGGAGGTGGCCTCTTTTATAATCACCCAGATGTGTTCCAGGTGTTCTCCGATGAACTTCTGGCTGCATTTCCTGGTGTGGCAGAAAAGCCGCATGAGCACCCGGAAGCACTCTGGGTGTCCCTGGAATTCCTTTCCCCCCCAGCATCTCCGGGTGTGGCGGAAGTGCTGGCCTCCAGAGCTCCACAACTGTCCAGGCCCCCCTGGCGGTGGCCCTCCTGTGGTCCAGGGGAGGTATTGTCCCTCTCTCGGTCCTTCCAGGTGTCCCAGCTGGGCATGGGTCCTGGCCGTCCGCCAAACTTAGTAAATACTTATCAAAATGTTGTAATCTTTTCATAAAAACATGTAGAATTGATGATTTTTGTATACCTTAGTTAACATTCTTTGGGCATGTGCTTTGAGGGAAACGATCTGTGTCATGAAGCTCATGTTCAAATGTATCGTCATGTTTACACAACTAGTGACAGTAATACAAGTCAAAAAGGACAAAGAATGCAAACACAGACAGTGAGTACAACAACATGTGATCAATGTCAAATCTGTCGATATTCTGTATACAACAAATATCCTGCAGCTTTAGGAGTGTGTGGCTGTTATGAACCATCTACGACAGAGATCAACTAATCAGAAATCATTTTAAGGAGAGAAATGGAGCAGTCTTTTAATGTTTAATATTGCTTATGTCAAAATGTATTAAAGTATACAAAAACTTTTCTTTTTTTCATTCCCCAGCACTGCTGTGTTTTTGATTCCTGACATATAATTCTCGCATTCTGTCCTTTTTTTTGAATATGCACATGCTCCATGTGTCTCCTAATCTCCTAAGGTTTTCTACCTGTTCTCTTCTCCAAATGGCATACAGAGTAGGTTAATTGGTGTCTCCAAAATGGCCCTGTGTCAGTTGAATATTCTGTGTGATAGACTGGCACCCCATCCACGACGGGGTCCTGCCTGCAACTGATTTTGCCACCATACCCTCGATTAAATTAACTAGAATGATAATGGATAGCTGCTTGAGAAGTACAACTGTCTTGTCCAGGATGGATTCATGCCTTTCAAACCATGCTAGCAGGATTGGTTTCAGCCCTGTGTAACCTTGAATTAGACTGTGAAAATGGACAAGTGGACGTCTGAGATGTGTAAAGGTGTGTTGACTGAGGAGAGTGCTATGGACTTTAGAACACATTGAATTACATGGATGTAAAAATTTCAGTAAGCATACAGTTCTGAACCCTGTTTGATCCAATTCTGGGTAGCACAGAGCTAGAGTCTATCCTGGAAGGATTGGTCACAAGACAGGAATCTGCCATGGCAAGACAACATTGCATGGCAAACCCACAAGAACGGTGTAGGTATTTAAAAATACAAGAATACGTTGTGGTTTTTCAGTGTATAAAGTATGCAAATCAACATGATTACGCATTCAGACTACTGTCTGAAACTGATTTATTGGAAGATCTAAACACTAGTCCAGTGCTATATGGTGGCCAGGTCATTTAGGTACTACACAGATGAAGCTCTTTTCCGTAGGCTGGAATATTTGAAGCATAAAAATGCTCCTTGATGAGGTTGCATCGCCATGATATTTTATAAGAAGCTTTGAAATATAAATCTAACCTGTATATTGCTGGATGGTACCTTGCTTAACCCCACCACCTCACAAATCTAGATGCTTCTTATAAAACTTACAACTAGTCGCTGTCTTCATGGAGTTTGCAGATTCTCCCATGTCTACATAAAATGTTTTGGGGCTGTCATCCCAAATACATATTGTAATGGAAGGCATGGTTGGACTGGCATCCCGGCAGGGAATGATTGTGCTTTCTTATTTGATGGGGAAGTTATAAAGAACTGGCCTTGGTGGTGGCTATTCCCTTTGCCAGTTGGGAGACCAGTATTGCAGGAGGGCAGGAGGAGACTGCCTCTCATCGCCATGTGTTTCCCCAGTCTGTTGGGTATTGAACTCCCTCTGGCAGAGCTCCCTGTTGGACACTAGAAGGAATGAAAGGGAATTGTACCTCTGGATGGCTGTCATGGTAGGGTCCTTGGGGCTGCTAGAGGTGCTGTTGGGAGGAGACTCCCCTGACAAGGTGGTAGTTCTGCCTGACCCAAAAGCATTTCCTGAGTGCAACATTGTGGCACCAGGAATGCACTCGGGTCTAGCATAAAGGAGGCCAATCCAGCTCACCCAACTGAGTCAGAGTCCAGAGTAGAGTAGTGTGACACTAACCTAGAGTGGAGACGGACAAACGGAGCTCAGGTATTTAAGATGAAGTCTATAAGAAGATATTTTTGTTTCATAAAATAGTTTATTTGAACCTGGGATTGTTGTGGTGAAGCTGTGTCTGGGGTTTGGAGATCTGATTTATGGAACAATTGCTATTCCTAAATTGGCCTTTTGCGGATGAACTTGCGTATGTGGCCTACACTGCCCTGGTGGCCTGTCTGAGACTTTTTTTCTGCCTTGCTCTTGATACTTCTAATATGCACTCCAGGTCCCTGTAATCCCGAATTAAATTAAACAGGTTTGAGAATGTTGTGTAATGTCATGTAATGTTGCACAGAGTGTTTTCAGTTTGGATAATGTAAATGTCTGTCCCAGAATGAGACGCCAAGAGAGGCAATACAAACACCTTAAGGCCCTGTCGTAATGTGACAATGATACTCCGGTTTATAAACTGTGTGTATCTGCTCACAGACTTCAAGGAATATAAATCTACTCTTTGGATAAAGGACTAGAACTTTTACATGTCTGTAACTTTATAACTAACACATTTTTGCAGAGAATTAAACACAAGTCTGCTGAAGGGCACTTTTATTGTAGCGTACTGATGTGTAAGTGAAAATGGCCTAAACATATCAGCATTGTCTAGAAAATAATCCATAGAAAAATAGGGATTTGCAAAAGCTGTAAATATCCCAAGGACATCTTCATTAGAGATTCCTGAAGCTACAGTAATTCAAATTTCCTATTGCATGAAAATTCATGAAAATTCATGAAAACCGCTATTTATTTTTGTGCATTGCTGCCTTTTGGTAATGAATGTTTTTCTATTTCTTTCATAACCATATGATGAAAACTCAGCTTGACGGCAGAGCAGCTTGTCTTCATCAAGAAATAAAAAGCTATGTTTAGCAAACAATGAGATCAGAATGCTTTGACCTGATGCAGATGGTGTGACGTGACTGGAAGAAAACCAGGAAGGGAATCCCTGTTTTCAGCCAACACTGTGGCTAGTGCTGTCACTAAGGAGTCACTGGTGGAATTTGTTAGCACACAACCTTTTAAAGATTCAAGATGAATTGTTTACTTATTTACAATGATATTTTCTTGTCTAGATCATACAGTTCCAAGAAACATTTAAATTTACTCCATTGTTCTTTAATTTAATTGCATTTTATCTCTAATCCACCCATTTTAAACTCATCAAACCCAGGAAAGAAAGCCTTTTAAACTGTGGATTATTATTGCTGATGGGTACTGCACAGCAAGCACTTACCCAGGTCTTGTGGGCAGATCTCCCCCTTGTGGCACCAGGTGTTCTTGCAGGTTTCCCCTACCACATGTAGAGGAGAGGACCAGACTGACAGTCATCCACAATTCCCTTTGTGAAGCTACAACATCTTGCCTTCATCGGCTTGCGGAACCTCAAAAACAGTCAAAGGTGAGGGCTTGAGAAGAATCTGGACAGCTCTATCAAGACAACCAGCAACAGTGTCAGGGCCAGAGCAGAAGACGAGTCACGGGATGAGTCGTGACATCACTTCTGGTATAATCCTATTTAAAGAGAGAAGGCATCAGAAGTCAGTACCCCTTCAAACCATACTCTCTTAGTGTACAGGACTCCAGGATAGAGAAGCGCATTCCCAGATTGAAAGCACACAGGACATGAGATGTCCATTTCTTTTGAACCTTTTCATTTTCATTCCTTCAAATTAAAAAGGGTAGCTGGCTGTTCTCATTTATTGGCAGAATTACAAAGTCATAGAGTTAATTTGGTCACATATACAGAGTACAGTGGAATTCTTCATTTAAGGTACTAATCATACAGCTACACAGTGATCAATGAATAAAACTGTAGACAATAACATGTTAAATGTTTGTTTGGGTTATTTTATGGTTTTCTACTATGTAGAATGTGTCTTCGAGGTTATTTAACTTTTTTCAATGTTATTTGACAAAGCTTTATTTCATTTCCATTCCATGTCTTTGTTTAGGCGACACAGTAAGATGAGTCATGTGACCAGAATCGTCACATCAATTACATCATTGTGATGATTTAAATATGGTGGCCATTACATTGCACATTATCACACAGTGGATACAACGATTTGGATCTCCTGTCTTAGTGTAGTTAGCTTTTTGAACAAGAAAGCCCTAGTGTAAGTTTCATTTTCAGTGTTTTCACCTCTGTTTTTTTGTTGTGTTTCAGCCAAGGTTCCTCCCCTGGCTGCAGTTCAGATGCTATTGTTATATGTTTTTCTTGTTTATTTGTGATTCCCTTGTTTATATTAACATTGTTGATTATGTAGTGTCCTTATGTTTAGGCCTCGTATTATATGTACTGTACCATGTGTTTCATGGATAGTTCCCCAAGAGGAGGGACCACTTGTCCATCACCACAATGGACTGCCCTCAGCCTAATAAATGTGAGATCAATTCACAGTCCTTTGCGGTTCATTTGAATGTGCTTGGGAGTTTTTGAGTGTTTCTTTGAGATTTTGCTGAGCTTTTGTGATTTAATGAATTTTGACTTCATACTCACATTCTGGATTCTTTATTGGGACTTTTGTTTGTTTGGATTGCCTTTTGTTTCAGGTAACTCTATTTTGCCTTTTATGCACCATGGAGCTTACATTATGTTAAGAACATTTCTGTGAGAAATAAATAGTTTTCTTTATAAAGATACTGTGTTTGCCCTTGTTTCTGTCCAGGTTTGATGGTTCCCAGTCTAGTGGGCTATTGTGCAATGAGCAGATAACTTTGTGCTTGAGAACTCTTGAGTATTATAACATTTGTCTTTGACTTTGATTCTCATCATGTTCCTCTTGCTTTGGTTGTCTGATCAGTTGTGTTTCTTGGCTTTGATCTAGTTTGGCCTTATTACTTTGATTCTTACTGATCATCATCACCTTCTGGTTGTGTTTTTCTTACAATACTATTTCAACACAGACATCTCATAGCAATAACTAACTTACCTCAAAATTTCTGTCGTCTTTAACATGAAGTGTCTGTCTTCCTTATCTGACATGACTACCAGTCCCAAAGGTATCACGTCCTAGTGAGCTGAATGACTTTCGGCCTGTTGCTCTGACATCACATGTGATGAAGACCATGGAGAGGCTGCTGCTTCACCACCTTAGGCCACAGGTTCAACACGCCCTTGACCCTCTGCAGTTTGCATATCAGGAGAAGGTGGGAGCAGAGGATGCCATCATCTATATGCTACACCGATCCCTCTCTCACTTGGACAGCGGCAGTGGTGCTGTAAGAATAATGTTTCTAGACTTCTCTAGCGCCTTCAACACAATCCAACCTCTGCTCCTTAGGGACAAGCTGACAGAGATGGGATTAGATTCATACCTAGTGGCATGGATCGTGGACTATCTTAAAGACAGACCTCAGTATGTGTGTCTTGGGAACTGCACGTCTGACATTGTGGTCAGCAACACAGGAGCGCCACAGGGGACTGTACTTTCTCCGGTCCTGTTCAGCCTATATACATCGGACTTCCAATACAACTCGGAGTCCTGCCATGTGCAAAAGTTCGCTGATGACACTGCTATCGTGGGCTGCATCAGGAATGGGCTGGAGGAGGAGTATAGGGACATAATCAATGACTTTGTTAAATGGTGCGACTCAAACCACCTACACCTGAACACCAGCAAAACCAAAGAGCTGGTGGTGGATTTTAGGAGGCCCAGACCCCTCATGGACCCCGTGATCATCAGAGGTGACTGTGTGCAGATGGTGCAGACCTATAAATACCTGGGAGTGCAGCTGGATGATAAATTAGACTGGACTGCCAATACTGATGTGCTGTGCAAGAAAGGACAGAGCCGGTTATACTACCTTAGAAGGCTGCCGTCCTTCAACATCTGCAATAAGATGCTGCAGATGTTCTATCAGACAGTTGTGGCGAGCGCCCTCTTCTACGCAGTGGTGTGCTGGGGAGGCAGCATTAAGAGGAAAGACGCCTCACGTCTGGACAAACTGGTGAGGAAGGCAAGCCCTATTGTTGGCATGGAGCTGGACAGTTTAACATCTGTGGCAGAGCGAAGGGCGCTCAGCAGGCTCCTATCAATTATGGAGAATCCACTGCATCCACTTAATAGTATCATCTCCAGACAGAAGAGCAGCTTCAGCGACAGACTGCTGTCACTGTCCTGCTTCACTGACAGATTGAGGAGATCGTTCCTCCCCCAAACTATACGACTCTTTAATTCCATCCGGGGGAGTAAACGTTAACATTTAACATTATACATAGTTATTGTCTGTTTTTCACCTGCATTATTATCATTCTTTAATTTAATATTATTTATTGTATCAGTATGCTGCTGCTGAAGAATGTGAATTTCCCATTGGGATTAATAAAGTATCTATCTATCGATCTATCGATCGATCGTATGGAAATTGTTTGTAGGATTTCTCCTTTTGAAAATAGGGTCTTGAGTTCCTTCCTTCTGTGGTGCTAGCATTTCCCACTGATGAAAATGGGCATCGTCACCCAGATTAACTATGCATGGGTTGCCAATCTATGACAGGAGAAATTCACAAGCATGTTTGCACTCACTCTTAGATACACAGAGAGCTCAAAGTTGTTAGTTCAAGTGACATTGGGGAGGCAGGAACACAGAGAATGTGCACACTTCACACAGTCAGGTGCCTGCAGCTATGAGGTAGCAAAGCACTATATCAGCATGTGGTACATAGCTTTATGTCTAATATATCATGTCTATAATGTTAACACATAATAAGGAATATTCATTGAAACAACTACAATACCAGCATTGGGCACAAGGCAGGAACCAAACCAGATGGGGTGCTAGGCCATCCCAAAATTCTGCTCACACATAGGCCAATTTAGAGTTACCAATTTACCTAACATGCATGTTTTGGGGTACGTGGGAGTAAATCCCACACAGACTTGTAAAAAACTTGTAAAATTCACCTGAGGAATGAAATGACTGGGTGCAGGATGGTCTAACCACTTCAGGCCACACATAGCTATAAAAATGATACCCAATGCTCTTACAAACTGAATGACCTATATGGAGGCCTCTGTAATATTGCTAGGTGATACTTTTGTCTGTTTATTATTGTGTCAACGGTACAGATGAATGTGGCCCATTGACTCTTCTTCATAAGTAAGGTGTATAAACAATGAAAATGAAATGCCTGCTGTGTATGCAGAATACTGTGAATCAATTTGTGAAAGATAAAAAATGATTTTCACTGCATTATTGTTGATAGATTAAGTGTCCAATATAGCTTTCCACATCCTTCAAGGATTATGCATCTTCTCAAATTGCAGGATTCAATTGGTTTAGAAGAGTTACTACAGTCCAGTAGAAACAGTAGATTTGCTCAGATGTGTCTGGCACCCCTGATGTTAATACAGTAAATGTTCTAAATGTTACTGCATGTAGCACTACCACATCACAAGAAGCACACAGATGGCATGGGACCCCATGCAAACACCCACATAGGGCCAGTTTAGAAATAACATCTTTGGGATGTGGGTGGAAAACCCTCAAACCTCTCTTTATAAGTATCAGTTCAAATCTTTTTCAGAATTTGGCAGCATTTTATTAAAGTAATTGAAAAGTAAGGATGACAAGCCTGTGCAGGACTTTTTCATTTTATTTGCTGCATTATTCTGTACCAAAAATGACTTTAGAAGGGTCTCTTTTGTTGCAACACTCCGTGAATCAATTCAGACAAGATTGCAGAGTTTCATAGATTGTCTTCACAACATAGGATTGGGTTTGTTTTCTATTGATTGGATTTTGTTTTGTTAATTTGTTTAACTTCAAATAAAATAAAAAAATACAAAACACAACACCCACACAAACATGGGGAGAACCTACAAATGCTACAGTGTCACATGTCACAAGTGACACTGTTGGCTATATCAAGTAACAAAGAGTAACAGCTCACTGATACTCTGGACATTTATTATTATTATTTTTATTACTACTACTAATTAGGCCTTCATTTATAAAGGAAACAAATCAATTGTTATATCATTGCCATTAAATTCTATTAAAGTCCAAATCTATGGATTGCCCTGCAGATTGTAGCAACCCTCCCAGTTACAGTTGCATCTGCTGAGAAAGGTTTTTGAAAACTTAAGCTCATCACGAAAGCACAATGATAAATAAGCAGCTTGACTATCAGACCTTGCACAGAAGCTGTTGTATGATGACCTCATAGATGATTTTGCCTTCAGAAAATGTTGATGTGTGCTGTTGTGATATACAACAAAGAGACTGAAGAAAACCTCTAAAGATTTACTTTCAAGTTTTGAATATTTAAAAAAATTTTGATGTTTAAAAGTAAGTTACATTTGTGATGTGTGCTTCTTTTATTTATTATTTATTTATATATTTATTGTTCAAATTAAAACGGTTATAAGAAATACTAATGCAGCGGATTCAATGACAGGCAGGGTGGGGGGTGTCCAAGAAGAAGTTTCCGCTTAGGATCTCAGTGAAGCTAGTGGTGGCAGTGCTTATGTGTCTTAAAACAAGTGTTATCAGATGCACAAATGGCATTTAGTTTTGTGGCAGTTGCCTCAGCAATCATCATTAACACCATATCGATTGCAGTGGAAAGCATTAGCTTGCATCATGTATTATTTTACATCACTCGGCAATGTAAGTGACTTGATATGAGGCCATTTGAGCATTGGTGCTCGCAGATATGGCTTTTACTAGGCAAAGTGGGGCGAATGTTATTCCTTGTATTTCCTCAGAACAAAATCAGGTAGCTTGTTCGCTTGACTAAGATGTGATGTCTCAATATCCCTTCTTATTGAGCTTTCATGCTGTCAAGGAACTTTCAGTCACAAGACACATGATGGTCTCTCCTCGACTCACTATTGGAACTAGTAAATCTGAGTACAATGTATGCGTTGTCATATTTTCAGATCTTTGATTTCCCCCTACCTCTTGCCCCAACTGTCAGTGTTGTTATATTGCCTGCTTCTTTAATTCTCTGTCAAAAATGTATCCAGGTTCTACTTTTATTTGCATACAGGTCTTTCATTGACCTTGCGTAGCTTTTCCATTTGATATTAGAGCTAATGGCAGTAGTCTAGTAGCTCAGTTCGTTTGTTGCTCCAGGAAGAAGCATATTTAGAGGTTCATTCTTCTTATTCAATTCACTTGGCATTTTAACTTTTTTTGAAATCTCGCCCTGTAATTTAATATGTGCCATTTTATAGAACCTTTGATGTTCCCCTAAAATTTGAAAACAATTGCAGTGAAGGAAAATTTAGCATGGCAGAACATTTCGCTCATACAGGCCTAATTTAAAGTCACAGATCAGCATAACTTGATGACATTGGTAAGGAAACTGCATGCTCAGAACATGCATACTCCATAGGTCATGATGAGGGACTCTCCAAACTGAAATAGTGACTAAGGAGTCCAGTTTTCGTCTCATGTCACTAGATAGCATCCATGTCTCACAACCATATAGCAAAACAGAAAGCACCAGGACTCTAAAGACTTGAAACTTTGTCCTTTTTTGAAAGAAATTGGGAGCGCCACACAGCAACACAGAGATGTCATGACCAGTCATGCTCTCCCAATCAGTCTACTGACTTCATAGGAGGAGTCACCAGAGACATGAATGTCACTGCTGAGGTAAGTAAACCTCTCGAAAAGGTCAACACTCTCTCCGCAGACAGAAACACTGCTAATGGCTGTGCCCAGAAGGTCATTAAAGGCCTAGATCATGGTTTTTATCCAGGACACTCACAAGTCCAGACACTCGGACTCCTTGCTCAGTTTCTCGAGAGTCCAGTTCAGAGCCTCCATTGACTCTGCGAACATCACAGCATCGTCGGCAAAGTCAAGATCAGTGATTCTCTCTTCACCAAAAGATGCCTCACAGCTACTGGACCCCAAAACATTGCCGAAAACCCAGTCCATGCAAACACTGAACAGAGTAGGAATGGAAACACACCCCTGACGGACCCCAGAATCAACTAGGAAAAACACCAGAGGTTCTGCCTCCACTCGGTGCAGCACTCACAGTATCGGCATAAAGGCCAGTCATGATATCCAGCAATTTTTAGGTGATCCTGTGAAGTCTCAGGATGTCCCACAGATGTAGGAGGAGATTGTGGAGTCTTCATCATAATGCTACTGCAATATCCAGCTTGGCTACTCTAGGAAAACAACTGCCATCAGGTGTCTTGGTAATGAATTGGACACCGATAGCCACTGCTGTCACAATATTTAATCTTTTGAATGTACCCACTTTTTCTAATCAGTTGGATCTGCAGGTTTAAGTGGGCATGGAGGACTCATTCTGGAATGGAGAGATGAGCATTTTTAGCAGGTATTGTTTAAAGTTCAACTCTGTAACATGAGGTGAGGGGCACAGTGACATTGTCAGTGGTGTGAAATAGCAGGTCCTAAAATTTACTTCTTGTTTGTCCTGGGTTTTGTACATATTTTTATTTTAATGATGACTTTTCTTTTGAACAAACAGTTTGAATTTTGGAGAAAATCTTCTGGAGAAAAATGTTTATTTTCATTTTTATTGTGCCATTTGTATACTGCTTCACCATTTTGTTTTTTTTGTTCGGTGCTGTCATTTGGAAGTCCATTGCTGGGACGCGTCTCCTGGTTGCCAAGGGTCTGATTTTGCGTGACGTGACATGACATGATGTCAGTATTGCAACACATTAAATATTGGTGAGATTCAGCTTCCAGTGTCCATAATTGGATTGTCTATTAAAAACAAAACCTTTGCTTTGCACTTCTTTTTCTTGATTTACTAGTTATTTTGAATCTTTGCATGCCTGTTTCGACTACGAGTTTGCTTTGAGGTTCAGGCTTTGTAGTTCAGATCTCTCTTGTCTTACTGCTTTTCTTGTTCGACTATGATTCATTTCCTGGTCCCTTTAATTACATCACTGTACTCCTTGTTTAGTCATTGAACAGAATAGTCTGCAGGATAAAGGTTCAGTGTACAAATTCTTTTAAAACGGAGAATGGGGACAAAGCAAAATCATACTTGGAAAACATAAAACAGTAGAAAGAAAAAAAGAAAGAAAGAAAGAAATTAAATCTGGCTGGGGTCCCCATCGCCTGTCCCAAGGCAGTCTAACCAGAATCATAGGCCCCTAGGCAAAGTTGTGAGCTGGGGCCCCTGTTTTGACACAAAAACAGGAACATTTGTAGGCATCAGAAACATTGTGGGCCCCTATGCTCCTGGGGCCCACAGCCAGTGCCCATTGTGCCCATATGTTAAGACATCCCTGGCCAGTCCTTTGGCATCCATTGGGTGTCACACCAAGCCACACACACGTCCTTCATTGTATGCAAGACATACCACACAATGGGCTTCTCCTACTCCTATGTGTCGCTGAATAGGAACACCCTCATCTGCCCCCTCTCAGTCAGCCACACTCCCCTTACTCTGGAGCTTCACATTCAACTACCTTCCTCCACTTCATGCAGCATGGGCACTCCCATTTCTGTCTCTCTCTTCTCCCTTAACCTCTGTTCTTCTTTTCATCTTCTCTTCATTCTCTCTGTCTTTGGCACTGGCTCCTTTTTAGTTGTGGCTGGGTGCTGGTGCCGCAATCACCAGCTCTGAGGCATGAACGAAGCACTTGACTGCCTCGCTCGCGTCTGCACATGAATGTGTGCTCAGCCAAGCACTCCAGTCATCCTCGGGGTGGCTCGTGGATGTTTTCCCATGCATCTGGATCACTGGAAGGACATAATATACTAACAGACCTGCTGCCCCACTGTCCTTGACTATACAGGTCTTGAAACTTGTCTGCCAGGCAGGGTACTTCACCTACTTTATGACTTCCCATCTCTCTCTTTTACTCTTAATACCATTCTCCCTTCAGTCAAAGCTTTGTACCTTGACTCCAAGTTCAACAAGCTTTTGGCTGTCAGATGTCTTTAAAGTCCATCGTGATATCATTGCTGGAGTCAAGGCTGGTCATATGCTTTCTCCAATGACGTGTCCTCTTACAGCTCCTAGTAACCCTCCACCTCAGAGACTTAGCTACCTTTAAGGACTGGGTCTTCTGGGCAAATTCACAGTTAAGTTTTGTGATGGGAATGAGTGCACTCTAGTGGCCAGAAGGTGTCACCTCCTTTTTCTCTTTCTGCTGCCCTCTTGTGTCCTTGGAGAGTATTGCATGTCTCCCAGACTGCCTCTCTCTCATAAATTTTGCAATGCCCCCGCCTAATCCAGATAGTACAAATAAACAGCGCACCACCTTCCACCTTCCCACACTGCCATACACCTCACCTCTCCTGCTGCTGCTGGTGTGGCACCATTTCTTACTGGAGTCTCTCTACGGCATCTACCCCCTGTCCTCTGTCATTCTGGATGTGTCCTTACTCCAGCTACTTCTTGTCAGCTGGGCACCCTTTCACAATGGATAGATGGCTCTTTCATGAGTAACGGGAATGATGATTTAAAACAAATGCTTGTTATACAAATTACCGCCAAGCTGATACTGGTGCCAATTCTGGATTAATAAAACGGCAAATAAACAAGGGTTTACTGTACTTTCTCCTTATAAGGAGTAATGAGCCCCAGAGTAATCAGCGCAGGCGTTTTGCTGTTTAGTTTTCTTCTAAGTAAGGCTCTGTTCATTCAAGCAGCAATTGCAATTCCCAGTACGCAAACATTTATCTTGAAACAAAAAACACACTCCCATGTGCTTCCAATAAGAGCAGGAAAAAAATCCCTTGACCTTCTTTTTGATAACCGATCATTCGCTTTGTAATTGTATCCAGAGTCCGTATGCAAAGCCAGAAACAATTGATCATTTGTACATTTTTATAGTCATATCTCATATAATTTAGAGATGCGAGAGCTCCTCTGTATGCAAAGAATAATTTAGGTAAGATGGATTAAGCTATTTTATGTTTTATGTAACCACTGCACCTTTGGCAAACAATACACATAGCAGCTGCATTTTCAGGTCCCTTAGGGCAAACAAATTTTGCTAAAAGTGAAACCTTACCTTGATTCATGTTTAGAAAAACACTAAAATCTCAACCCCACTATACGTTCATCCACTATTTGGTCAATAATTGCTTTATTTCTCAGAGTATTCATCTAGCTTAGAGTTGTAAAGGACTAATTTTTAATTTTTTGACAAGGCAATCCCACTCACGATAAACCAGAACGTTGTGCTTTATAAAAAAACACTAAGAATAGACAACTGTAATAAAAAGATGTTCTCTTAAGACCAGTCTATCTACCACTATCTGCTACAATCCTCACTATCCAGGAGCTGGTGCTCTCCACTATACTGGAGATGTGGTGAGAATGTGACTTTTAAACCAATGGATAAAAATTGTTGTGACTAGGACTGTAAAGAAAGCCAGCTCAGTCCCTTCCACTGGGTCACCTCTGAAGAAGTACCTGAACCTTCCAGATATCCATTGGCGAATATATAAATGGAAACAATTGTGCCTCTGCTTGGCATGGTATTCACTATAGAAAGACCCACTATAAAGTAATGCTTGTATGTTTAATAGGTGCCACATTGGTTAGCAAAGCTGTCTCACAGTTCCAGGAATCTGTTTGATTCACAGTCTACTCGCATATCTCTATGTCGTGACTTGGCTCTCTAATTTCCTAACACATCTCAAAGAAATGTGTGTGACCAAGCATGAGTAAGTGTCTCCTGCGATGGACTGGCACACTCTACAGGGTTTGTTCTTGCCTTGCTGTGAATCAACATGGGAAAATGTACAATAGGTTCAGTAAGTGGATGGGTGGCCATTTGTTGAATGCTACAAAACAAAAACAACACACTGTAAAATTGCTAGTATAAATTAATATATATTGTGTTGAAGTAAACCTTAAAAGCATATCTTTATTTGCATATATACATTTAATGAACCTATATACCTCTCTGTTCATTCAACATTGTGTATTATTTTTGCTGTTCACTCACATAGTGCTTACAATACCAAACGTGCTGGGCTGGTTCAGGTCACTAATCAGGTTAATTAATTGCGGTGTATTGATGATGTAGGTTTGTGAGGGCTCCTGTTGTAAGTTGGTGTATTGTTGTGGACTTGCATCACGTCACATCTCAATTCTCAGATTTTCACAGTGGTGAACTGCTGGTGGACATGCAACTCAGAAGCTGTATCCTTACAGAATGAGCTAATAGGAGAACTGCATTAGTCATGAACACCGAGACCTTCTCTCAACACTGCGAGCAGAGTGCTGCCTGGTGACGTCAGACCATCTCTGTCTTTCAACCCTCACCTTTCTGCACAATGTTGCCATTACTTTCAATTCATTTGGCGACGAGGATGGGATTTACACTGTGGAAAGATTTGTGGCAAATCTGCTAACTGAGGTGCTTCTTGATGTGAGTCCATAGCAGTTAAGCTGGCATCCAGTCAAGCACTGGTTCCTGTCTTATGCCCATTCCTGCTGGTATAGACTTCAGTTCCCTGAATTGCATTAAGTAGGTTTTAGAACATTTTGTGGTTCCGGGGTTTACACTGTGGCCTCATGGCCCCAAGTCTCATTTCTAGCCCAGACTCTGCCTATGTGGAGTTGGCATATATCCCCTTAATCACGAGGGCTTTCTTCAGGTATTCTGAGGTGTATGTTAGGTGGACTGGCCCAGTATTAGGTGTGTTTGAGTGCCCAGTGAACTGACATCTTTGGTCTCAGGGGCCATGCATAACACTAAAACAAAAGCATGTAGTGGACTAGATTGAGTAATTTTGATTATTTATTTTTTTGTCATTTTTGTCATTATGTGTGGTGGAGTTATTTAGGTATTGTTTATCTAAGGCCATGTCCTTATTGTTTATAATAACGGCATTCAGTTTTTGACCGTGACTGGCAGCAGCTATGCATATGACATCTCTGTGTTGCAATTATAATGATGGCAGCACTCTTTCTCAGGCTTCTTAGCGTTGAATCTCTTTACCTTTTTCCACTACTTTTGCTAATGAAGACAAAGCTAAAAGGTGCTTCCAAAAAGAATGTATTGTAGGGGCTTCCTGCTTTTTTTCTTGACTCTGAATCATAGAGATTTGGCTTTGACATTTGGCTTCTGTGGTGTCTTTCTTGGTTTTCAACTCCAGCTTGTCCTGCAATGCAAAATGTGCCTGTTCCTCCTTCTCGGTACTTTGTCTCCTGATTTAAATCTTATGTATGTCCTTAACGATAATTAGATCAGGAAATGCATGGCTGGGTACAGCACAATGGTGTGACCACTTTTGTCTCAGTACTTAGAATCTTCTTTGTTGCCTTTAGTTGTAATAAAACCTATCTTTTCCTTATATTTTTAGTTTCTTTGGCATTTTGGGGGGTTTGGGCACTAGAAGAGCACCTTCAGAAGCATATACAACACACACACATACATAAATATATATACTTGTATATACTTGATCGCCATAAATTGATACATACATATATGTGTATGTATATATACAGTATATGTATATAAATATTGTGACGGGCAGCCAGGTCCCATGCCAGCTGGGACGCTCCTGCTGCATATGTTCCGGGGGGGCAGCCATGGGCTCCTCAGTACCTCCCCCAGGACGCTTGGTGGCAGCCTCCCTGGGTAGCGATGGTGCCTCAGTTTCCCGCAGGGCTCCATGGGAGATGGAGTTCTCCACAACCCTGTGGGGATCTGGGGTGGCCACCAGGGGGTGCTGCATGGATCCCGGAGCCAACCTGGACACCTATACAGCCCCACCCGGAAGTGCAATTAGCAACAGATGATCAAGCACCTGGAGCACTTCTGGGTGGGCTATGAAAAGGGCCAGCATCCACTACTCAGGAGCCAGAATCGGGAGGAAGAGGACGAGGTTGCCTGGGGGGAGTGGTGGTTTGAGAAGAAAGGGTTGTATTTTGAGTGCTTTTTGGGACTGTGTATTGCCTGTGGGGTTCATGGGGAAGACGTGCCCCACAGGTGAAGAAAAATAAAGCCTGTATCTATGAATCCGTGCTGGGTTGGGCGCTATATAGTGTCTAATTCACAATATGTATATATGTGTATACATATATACTGTATACATACAATATATATGTGTATCAATTTATGGCGATTAAGTTGAAGCCATTTACTACAGATGATCATAGGAAAACAGTAAGAGTAGGGTAAGAATGTCCTAGAAACTGGCAAAACCAGCAGCTACAGGCTGCAAAGGGAGCACTGATACAGCGTGTGCTACCACCACCACATGATGAACCACATCAGGATCCCAACGTAGGACTCGAGTGCAGCCGTGCAACGGGTGACACCTCAGCATCACACTAGTTCAAAGCAAAGGCCATATATCTTTTGTTAACTATGTACTTATGTCAACGCTATGAGCCATAGAATGATGCACTTTGCGTAGAAGCAGTCTCTTGGCTGTCTGCCTTCCTGTATTGATTCTGCAACAAACAATTGGCCACAAGCTGCAATAAATAAAAAATATATTCCATTGTGCTCACAGAGCTCCAGTCTTCGGGGCACTGTTTGGCCATGCTACTCAGCATTGTTTATGAAGTTGCACTTCATGCCGTTGGTATGTTATTTTTGTTTCCAGTCTATGCAGATGGTTTGCAGATTTTTCTTCCATCAACAAGATAGAAACACCTCTTAAATAGTAATAAATCTTTCTTCATTACTATTATTATTTCACAGGGTCTCATGTTTTCTGACTTTTGGAGAGCCCTATAGAGTTTGTTTTGATCGTTGCTGTTCCAAGTGGCTAATTCTTATGCATTCTGCCGGTGTATATATAAATAATATAGAAAGCATTGTGATGAGGTCAGATTTTGAGTTTTCAAAGGATTTAAAAGATTACAATATCTCAGAACACTGTATAGTTACTTTCAGAGTGATGTGCATATGTCATAATGTGACAATAGAGAAGGTAATGCAAAAATGAATCACTTAATGTGAATGATTAAGGGAGTGTAAAACGGTCCTAGCCTGTTGATTTTGAAAAAAATCACTCCATTACATCGCGCATACACCATTCAATTTTGGAATGATTTTAAGATGAATTTTCAATCCAATATTCTGAGTCTGCCAGAATTTTAGCTTCATTTCACATATAGTATTAGAGGGGTTGTAATGCCTGATTTCATCTTGTGATTGGAGTGTTGTACAATTATAAGAATTTCTGTCATGTCAGTAATTTCAGTTGGGTGTCTTGTAGTGTGAACAGTCCTTCGAGATGATTTTCTGATGTTGACATTAAATTTTCCAAAATTAATTGTGCAGTGACTGCTGTGCTTCTGTGCATAGCAACAATAATCGCACTACACATGGTATAGTGAGAACGCATTGTATGGATGAAGAGCAATGACTGGTATTGTATTTCAGTATGTTGTACAGTGGCTGGAAATTGTACATTGGGTATTGCTGTCATCATGCTTATTTTTATCTTTTTGATTTCAAAAAGTGAACTGTTGTATAACAACACATGGCCAATGACAAAAGTATCTTAGGAAAAGTACACCAGAAGAAGCCAAAATAAACACACACAACAGTAAATTGCATACCTCCAGCTCTCTCTATAAAACAGACAGACTGTATTGTCCGCACTCTCCCAACCATCTGCGTGTCCAGGTACGCCTTTTTCTTTTCTTTCTAGTTGCAGAGCACAGTACAGCAAGAGATGGCAACACAGCTGTCTTCTTTGCTGACATTTTGAGAAGCCCGTAGCCTTATTGTTTTGTATTTTTTTTTAATGGGTGAAACTTTATTGTAAAATGTCAAAGGGTACAATTGTCCGTCAGGGCCATGTACAAGTTTAGTCTGAACACCAGCATCGTGTCATGTCAATTGGACTGAACGTGCTCATACATTTGAGATGACTCTATCATGTGTGACCCTGATTTTGAAAAAACACAGTGTACGCCTGACATTTTGTAGTACAAGTACAATGATTTTGCATTCTTTGTTAGGTTTTAAGTGCAAAACAAATGGTAAATATACATTTTTTTTCAAGAATGTGTGATCCCTCAGGTTCACTGCACTTAAGATATTGGTTTGAAATATTTTATTTTGAAAATCACAGCCTTATGGAGGGAAAGCCATGTCTTAGACCCATTAGATATTTTAACCATCTGCCTGACAGAAACACAAAAAAACACATCAATGGAACCCAAATCAGCACTTGTTAAATGCTCAGATTTATTTCTTAAAAACTTGAAAATATATATATGAACAAATTAGGATTATTGCATTAAACAAACTGTACATTTTATACACATTTTTAAAATTATCTAAATGTTTACATAGAGTGAGTGAAAAAATTCAAGATTTGTAACCACTTGCTGTTTTAATTTCATCAATTTTAAGATGAAATCTATTGCTTTAGCTTTGCTACGAGACCAACATTTTGACAAATTGTGTGCAAACAACAATAAAAGTAAACCTTTATGGTTTGAAATAACAAACAATGTTTGACAGCTGCAAAGAAAAAAGAAAATAATTAATTTAAAGCTACAGAATTTAAAAATGCAGTAAGCCTGGAGTGCCATAGCACAGAGAAGAAGCATATGGAACAAACGCAAAATTGAGCAGATAACGGCCTTTTTTTTTTTTTGCTTTCAAAGAGATGGCTCAACAGAGTTCTACACTTGAAGCGTTCCTTCGAAGTAAAGCTTCAGTTTTAGTTTATGTCTCTGTGTAGACTTGAGAGATTTGGTTCAAACACCGGTCAAAGCCACCCACTTGGAAAAAGGCGTTTTCCTCTGGAGCAGGTGAGAACTCATGTCCAGATCCACCCTGCGCATCTTGAACCATACCAAAACCTGGAACGAGAAGAGCCGGAGGTTATGAGAAGCATCATGACAGATGAGATTTGCTGAACCGTGGCTCTCATTATATGAATAAATGTCTTCCAGGCTTCAGGAAAATATGTCAAAATGCAATATTTATGGTTTAGATCATTCACACTTGTACGCTGACTGTCTTGAACAATGGGCTGTTGCGTATCGGTTAAAATATTTGACATATTTCATCAGCTAATATTAAGAACACTTGTGTTATGTGTAGATAGTGGTTCTACAACTGTCTTCACTGTTGAGGATCTATCTTATGGGATTTACAACACAGTGGAAATATTTGCATAATAAGGTTTTGTTTTTTTCATAGAAAAGCACAATTAGCTTTAATTTGATTTATCAGTTGCTACTTCAATATTTTTCATCCATCCATCTACCCATTTCTCCAAGCTGCTTTATACCATACTAGGAAGTGGAACCTCTCCCAGCAGCATGTGGGAATGGAGTCTGGGTGGGACGTCAGTCCATTGCAAAGCACACCCCTTCACTGTATCAGTATAACACCATGCCTCGGCACTGTGAGTGGAAACTCACATGAACATGATGTCACAGTTTGCTCCACCTGCTCCTGCTAGCAGGATTGAGAACTCTAGACCCCTCAGCGCCTGTTGCTCAGTCTCTTCAGGAAATAAATGGAAGGCTAAAGCTACACCTCAGAGGTGATACTGGGAGTCTTACATCAGCCAGGAACTGAATGAGGGTTATAAAAGGAGCACCTCTTCTTGTCTTTGCTCTGCCTGGGGTTATAAACTGAGATTTAGAGGGTCCTTAAAGAGGAGAGGAACTCTGGCTGGAGGCAGAGCCGGATCAGAACTTAAAATGCAGGTTTAGTTCTTACTTTTGGACACGTTTACTGCATACAGATGAAAAAAAGTCTTGTGAAATAATAACAAGCAGGAAGGCTGCAGTTTCTTTCCTGGTGTCCGGTCTTTAAAGTCACTGAATGGCTTCTAACAATCACAAAGGAAAACACATCCAGAAAGTACACAAGAGAGAATTAAACACTGGATGAGTCGACGTTTAGCAGCTCTAAGGCTGTTATCTGCCACACTTTTTGACAGTTCTAATCTTAGAAAGAACACCATAAAACAAAGCCCACAAGTGGCTTGTTTGAGTGCCGGCCGCTCCTACTGTCTCCCCCTCATCCCCTGCCAGTGTGGAGTTTGAATGCTCTTTCCTTGTCTTCACGTTTTTCTTCAAGCACTCCAAATCCCAAAAGACACAACATTAGATTGAGTATTAATTCTAAATTGGACCAAAGCGAGTGTGGATATGCATGTGAGTGTGTCTGTCCAGTCCAGGGTTGGCTCCTGCCATATGGCCTATGACCATCTAAGGCTTCTACTTTAAAATTTTGTTGTCAATACTTAAGTATGTATACTTTTGTAAAACTTTCAAATGCATGCACAGTATATTGACTTAAGTAATTACAGTATTTCATTTTAAAGTTTGGATGCTGGGAGATGCATACCACCATTTTTCATATTATGGCCCCCATGATGTCTCGAGTCACATGAAACATGTGTCAATTGTCTAGGAACCAAGGAGCATCATTGAAACCAAATGATCAAATGGCACCTCTCATGGAAACAAACACAAACAGAGGTGGTATCTATAGGAAACAAGCTCAAAAAATGGCAATGCATTGGGGTCACTGAAAAAGCAATTCAAAATAAAAGTGAATAGCACATTAAAACAAAATCAAATGACATCACTAAATTGACAAGACAATCCTTATATCACAAAATATATTGCTTAATACGGTTTCCAGCCCAGATGCTTGAGTTCCTCCACAGCACTTTTTCTACTGCTGCTATGTCCTTTTTGTAGCCTGGAGACCAAAACTGCACACAGTACTCCAGATGAGGCCTCACCAGTGCATTATAAAGGTTGAGCAGAACCTCCTTGGACTTGTACTCCACACATCGTTCAATATAACCTAACATTCTGTTAGCCTTCTTAGTGGCTTCTGAACACTGGAAGCTGATAGTGATGAGTCCTATTTTAGTCACTGTGTCTGTCTGTGTGAAATAACTCTGTTCCCAATGAACAGATTCTACTGAATTTTAGTAGATTTTTTTTTTTTTTTAAGGAAATTTGTTGGAAATGTTTTCATCGTGTTAGCTCAAATATAGCATGCTGTATGAATTTATGAAATTAAAAAAGTCCCATTTAAAGAGTTTTGGTAAATTTAGAATGGACAAACATTCTGTGCTAACCTTATATACTCTTTAAAATGTACTTGAATATTTTCATTTTTTATATGTGTGACAGAGACTCATAAGAGCAAAACAAACCCCCAATTCATATTATGGAAATGGCAGCAGAGTCATGCATGCAGCTGCTTGCACGTGGATAGACATCAACAAAAGTTTTAACTCTCCATTAGGCACTTCTTTCAAAAACGGGTATGTTTAAGAAGTTTATACTACAATGAGCCATAGACCTGCCAAAAACAACAGTTGGAACATTTGGAGTCTAGTGTCTATAAAACTATTTCAACCACCACAAGCCTATTTAGGCTCATTATTAATACCATGATATTGTAAAACACTCTTAAAGCATGTATTTTGTGTACTCTCATAATGCATGTAGTAAGTACATTCTGTTATCACTGTTATTTTTGAATATTATAAATACAGTATGTAGCACACAAATATCCAGTATGCTTGTCTCTGATGAAATAAATAAGCTAAAACATTTAACTAAGTCCCCAACACTTCAAAACATTTGTTATCTTATTGTAGGGACCTGCACACATCTGCAGGGCAGGTCTCTGGTATTGCCCAGTTGTCCACTGCCAAAGCCCCCACTCTTCACACTGCTACATCAGTTCAATCAGTGTGATCATGAAATGGGAAAATCTAATATAGTATAATTTTGGATCCATCCCCTCATTTTCATAACTCTGCTTATTCTTGTTAGGCTGAGGCAGCTTATCACAATTTCATGAAAATGGGATACTCCTTGGATTGGATGCAAGTGTACAGTTAAGAAGAAATGGCACTGCAATATATTATAACTGTAAGCTGTGCCACCCGTCTAAGAGAAGCTGAAATCCAAGTAATCAACGTCGACCTCAGCAATAATGTTTGCAGTGGACCATGCAATGCATATTTGTCTGTTGTTTGACATTTGGTATAGGATTCATGAAAAAAGAAATAATATTTGTGATGCACCATCTGTTGGAATGAAAAACACAATGCATTTTACTACTAAAATGCTTGTGATGCACCATCTTTTGGAATTACAGAGACATAGCAACTGGACGGACACACAGACAGACACAGTGACACCTAAAGATGCCACAGTCTCTACCTATTGTTGAGTGTACCCTTTCTATGCTGATCATTTTCCATTGAAACCTTTGTAATACTAAGAGAATCAGAACAACATAGCTTTTTGTTGTTATTCTCACATTTATTATTTTCACACATCAGTCTAAAATCAATTGTTACCTTATTTGAGTCTGTCTATTAACTAATAAATAATAATACTTTAGTTATTTTTATGTAATAACTCTACAAGGTTATTGCTGTAGAAAAACAAAAACAGATCTTCACCTGAGGAACCCGAGTGCACTGAGTTCATGTATCCATTGTGTCGTTGTGGATTAAAGCACTGGGATTCCCCTGACAGATGGATATCCCCAACAGGCTCTTCCATTCTGTAACTTTCTTCATAATGGAAGCAGCTTTGAAAGCTTCCTTGGTATCCTACAATTTGGAAAAGACAGTACAATCACCAAACCAAGCAGGAATGAGCAATTACACAATCTAAATAAATGTCAGTAAAGTCCCCTGCTAAAGTGAACTCTGATTGCCCACCATACTGATGCGAACTTATTAAACCTTAAACAATCTAGCCGTATGTACTTTTATTTTTTCTTAATGTTTTGCCTATGAAGCACTATGATCCAAAAACACATGTTAACAGCTATAACTTGGCCTTATAGGAGTGAGTGTGTGCTTTGGGATGGAGTAATATTTTGCTTTATGGTTGGATCCTGCCTTGCAGTCAGTGCTGTTGGGATAAGCTCCAGGCTCTGCAAAATTGGGCTTTATTAAGCAGGCTGCATGGATTTACGCCTGAACAAGTATATAACAAGTATGTTTCATTATTTCCCTGTAATTCTATTGTCCTTTGTATGATAATTTTTGCCTGGCTTGTCTAGTGCATGAAAATGCTCAGTTACACACAGTTATTTTCTCCCAGCAAAGGTTATGAGACATTAATAGCCCTTCATGGCCTACTGTGTTTCCAGATCTTTCTCTAATGAGGCAGTGGGACATTCTAGAACATTAACTACAGTTGGCGTCACCTTCTCTGTTGACCATCATATACCTTAAGGAGCAGTTGGGTAATATTTGGTCGGAAGTAACACAGAAGAGGACACTGGATACTATTTAGTATCTGCCTGACTGAGCTGCTGGAACTGCCAAGTAGAAGGGTCCTGTACTTACACCTGACCCCAATTGTCCTGGTCAGAAGCAATAAATCTTTTTGCCTTGATATTTGATCTGAAACATGGTATATGTTTCCCTGAAAAGACTGCACTCCTGATGATGGCCGTGGCTGTTTTATGTCCGTGGCAGTGTGATTTAAATTAATCTATTTACTCTTGTTAATGGGCAGTACACTGTTGAAGTAGTTATCACAATTACCTCAAGAACCCAGCAGCCAGCATTTCAAATCTCACACCCAAATTTAATCCGTGTGTAGTTTGGAATTTCTCCCCATATCTGTATTGGTCTTCCTTGCCCATCTCCAAAGATGTGTCAGGTAGTTTGACTGGCACTACTGTGTGTGTGTGTGTGAGTGTGAGTGAGCTGATGTCCTTTCCAAAGCTGTATTCTGCTTTCTTTCCAGTGTTGCTGGGGTAGATTCTGTCAATGGATAAACTGGCTTACTCTTTCTAATTCATAATTCTATAAGCCAGGCCTCTAGATTTTTGAATGCAGGTTCAGGCAACATTGTTTGCCATGCAGGACTAACACTGTCCACTAGAGGTCACAGTTCTTCACATATCCTGTCTGACTCTTACAACGTCACCAATCAGCCTAAAATGATAAAAAGGAGAGCTAGAGAACAAAAGGAAAAGCTGCACAGACTCGGGGAGAAGATGCAAACTGGATAAAGATGGTAACTAGGATTAAAACCCAGTCACCAGAAAACATGAGACAGTACTGTGAACTGGTGTGCCAACACACACACATACATATATAAAGTACCTTCAGAAAGTATTTAGACTCTTTCACTTTGCACAAATTTTGCTGTGCAGCAGCCTTACGTTAAATTTGTTTAAACTAATTTTTTTCCTCAACATGCTTCACTTTATACCGCACAATGACAAAGCGGAAACAAGATTGTAGGAATTATTATAAATTTATTAAAAATAAAAAACTGAAATATCACATTGACACAAGTATTCTGACCCTTTACTCAGTCCTTCCTTGAAGCTCCTTTGGCAGCAATTACAGTCTGTGCAGTCTTCTTGGGTTTGACACAACAAGCTTTTCATACCTGGACCTGGGTTTTTTCTACCATTCTTCTCTGCAGATCCTCCTAAGCTCTGTAAGATTGGATGAAGACCGAAAGTGGGATAGCTATGTTCTGGTCTCTCCAGAGATGTTAGATTGGGATTAAGTCTGGGCTCTGGCTGGGTCAGTCAAGAACATTCAGAGTTGACTCTAGCACATACTGTACTTGTGATTGCTTTGTGCTTAGGGTCTACTGTCCTGTTTGAATGTGAACCCACTTCTCCACTCTGAGGTCTAGAGCACTCTGGAGCAGGTTTACATTAAAGATACTGTATCTCTGTACTTTGCTCTGTTCTACTTTCTTTAACCCTGTCTAGACCCTGCTGTTGAAAAACATCCCCACAGAATGATACTGCCAGCACCATGCTTCACCATTGGAATGCATTACCCAGATGATGAGCGGTTTCATCAAAATGTTGACGTATTGTCAACAGGGGAACCTTCTACAGACAGGAGTGTGTCTTTCCTAGACATGTCCAATCAACCAAATTGACCAAGGGGGACTTCAAAAAAGGGGCAGAGATATTTGAATCAGTAAGTTTACAAGTGCTTTAATAAACTGTTTATTCAAAGAAACCTGGTTTCTAAAAGGCCATGCAAACCCTTGTGAGACAAACTGAATTATTGGTCTCTGAGAAATCAGGTTAACACATATAGAGTACCTCAGTTATTTAGTCATGTGAACTGTTAAGGATTTCATAGTCTGCACATGTCCATTGGCCTCTGTTCACCAACACATGTGTTAGCTTCCCACATGCTGTTAGTAGCCACAGGTACAAGTGTCCACAAAATAAATTTCCTTAGGCAAATGCTCAGGCAATTGCAATATTACTTCTCCTGGGTTAAGTAATCTGACTCGGTATTTCAGAAATCCCTAAATTTATGGTGAGGAACTGAATGTTTAGTGCTAAGCACAGCAGCAAAAGCTCGAGAACAGTGTTGGGGGTAATGCTTTAAAAATAACAACCCTTATGTAGTCTGATTACTTTTTAAAATAACAAGTAAACTAATGCAATACTCATTTTATTGAAGTAAAAATAATGTTATCCTAGCAGCATTGGGTGTAAGTCAAGAAGCATATGTACCAGTAAGCCGGTCCATTGCAGTGCTCAGTAACTCAGCCAAGAAGAAAACAGTGTGCTGTGTGAAGTTTAGAGCAGGAACTTAGAAATAAAGTGTTAGTTTAATTTTCATTTAACTATCTGCTATAGACATGCTTATACAGTGTGATCAGGTTACACAGTGACCAGTGTTCACACCACAAATGGCTCAGACCAAAGATGTAAAAAGGAGATGGATGTTATGTTATTTTACAGTACATGTAAGATTATACATATTTATAAAACAGAAGAAAATGATCACAGGCGTCATGCTTGTTTTCAGACCCATGATGACCGATGATGATGTTCTACTCTTTTTTGCATGGTTTATTGACTTTGGATGTTTTACCAAATGAGAGCTCCAGAAGCGTACTTCTGCATGTAAACAATTTCACAGAAACCAGCATTCTGTCTTAACCAGGTTACTCACCTTATCGCTGCTTTGTATGTAATGTACATGTAATATGAATATCAATATGATCAATAGAGTGGGATGTATCTGGACCTTATTCCAAGTGTCATAGCAAAGGGTCTGAATACTTATGGCAAAAGAATATTTCAGCTTTTTATTTTTTATACATTTGCAAAAATACCTAAAAATTCTATTTCCATTTTCTCACTCTAGTGTATTGAGTGTTTTTTGATGAGGGTAAAAAATTTATTTAAACTATTTTAGCATAAGACTGCAACATAACAAAATATGCAGAAAAATCCTCCCAATTTTTCTTATTATTTTGGATTTAGAGAAGTCCAGTAGTGAGAGATTTCTGTTTATAAGAAATAGCTGCATTTTTTGCATTAATTGGTCCAGATGACATACCTGTGGAAGCATGGAGATGTTTAGGAGAGATGGCAGTGGAGTTTTTAACCAGATTGTTTAATGGAATCTTGGAAAGTGAGAGGATGCCTGAGGAATGGAGAAGTGGTGTACTGGTGCCGATATTTAAGAATAAGGGGGATGTGCAGGACTGTAATAACTACAGTGGGATAAAATTGATGAGCCACTGCACAAAATTGAGAAAGAGTAGTGGAAGCTAGGTTAACAAGTGAGGTGACGAATAGTGAGCAGCAGTATGGTTTCACGCCAAGAAAGAGCACCACAGATGAGATGTTTGCTCTGAGGATGTTGATGGAGAAGTTTAGAGAAGGCCAGGAGGAGTTGCATTGCATCTTTGTGGATCTGGAGAAAGCATATGACAAGGGTGCCTTGAGAGGAGCTATTTGGTATTGTATGAAGAAGTCCGGAGTGGCAGAGAAGTACGTAAGAGTTGTACAGGATATGTACGAGGGAAGTGTGACAGTGGTGAGGTCTGCGGTAGGAGTGACGGATGCATTCAAGGTGGAGGTGAGATCACATCAGGGATCAGCTCTGAGCCCTTTCTTATTTGCAGTGGTGATGGACAGGTTGACAGACGAGATTAGACAGGAGTCCCCGTGGAGTATGATGTTTGCTGATGACTTTGTGATCTGTAGAGATAGTAGGGTGGAGGTTGAGGAGATGCTGGAGAAGTGGAGATATGCTCTAGAGAGGAGAGGAGAGGAATGAAGGTCAGTAGGAACAAGACAGAATACATGTGTGTAAATGAGAGGGAAGTCAGTGGAATGGTGAGCATGCAAGGAGTAGAGTTGGTGAAGGTGGATGAGTTTAAATACTTGGGATCAATAGTACAGAGTAATAGGGATTGTGGAAGAGAGGTGAAAAAGAGTGCAGGCATGGTGGAATGGGTGGAGAAGAGTGTCAGCAGTGACCTGTGACACAGTTATCAGCAACAGTGAAAGGGAAGGTCTACAGGACAGTAGTGAGACCAGCTATGTTATATGGGTTGGAGACAGTGGCACTGACCAGAAAGCAGGAGACAGAGTTGGAGGTGGCAGAGTTAAAGATGTTAAGATTTGCATTGGGTGTGACGAGGATGGCTAGGATTAGAAATGAGTACATTAGAGGGTCAGCTCAGGTTGGACAGTTGGGAGACAAAGTCAGAGAGGCGAGATTGGGTTGGTTTGGACATGTGCAGAGGAGAGATGATTGGTATATTGGGAGAAGGATGCTAAGGATAGAGCTGCCAGGGAAGAGGAAAAGAGGAAGGCCTAAGCGAAGGTTTATGGATGTGGTGAGAGAGGACATGCAGGTGATGGGTGTAACAGAAGAAGATGCAGAGGACAGAAAGATATGGAAGAAGATGATCCGCTGTGGCGACTCCTAATGGGAGCAGCCGAAAGAAGAAGAAGTTACATTTTTTGGTAAACCTTTCACTGCTTTAACTCTGTTTTCCCATTTGTTTTCTATTTCTTTGGAGAGTTTGTTCTCTTAATTGTTTTTGACTACTGACAACTAATGATGAGCTGAGCAGACATCAGGGCAAGCAACACAGAATTCTAATGGGTAGCGATTTCACTATTAGCCACTTGTGTGCTTATTAGTACTGTAAATAATAGCTTAAATAACCAGAGTATCAAAAAAGTACTAATAAACAAATAGAATACATTCTTATCAATCTACCTCATGTACATTCCTATTCTGTAAATATTCAATTTCTAATTACTGGATTGATACAAAACATAAACTGGGGACTACCAGCTTGCTTAATTAAAGTCAGCATCCAATTACAAGCAGAAGCTGGGTGAATGAAAACCCACTGCCATAGGACCTACAAAGGACTGAGCTTGAGAATACAAGATGTAGGAGACGTGAAAGGGAAAGGGGGGGTACCTGGAGATAAACTTGACAGGCACTGGGAGAATGTGCACACACGCAACAAGGACCAGGCATGTGGCACAAACATTGAATGCTGGCTTTGTGAAGCAGCACCACTAAGCACCTCAAATATGATTAACAAAATACTGGTGATTTCAAACAAGGAAAAAATCTTCCATCAGCATGCTTCTATTCGTGGACACAACAAGCTGGACCTTACTGCCACTTGCAAGCCTGCTACTGACAGCAGCGGCTCTGTTTTATCTAAGCCAGAAGTTCTTATGGCTTAGGGGGTTGTTGTTGTTTATATTATTATAATATTTATATTTTTTGAGCTAGAGTAAAGTTTTAGTTTTCACTTTGGGACAAATAAAGTATATCTATCTATCTATCTATCTATCTATCTATCTATCTATCTATCTATCTATCTATCTATCTATCTATCTATCTATCTATCTATCTATCATCAAAATATTTGCTTTTATTTTATATGAAAATTTTAGATTTCTAAGCAGCTTGTATCTTTACATGAAATAAGATATCTTTACTGAAGTAATCCCTTATAATGTTATCTGTACAGGGTCACCCCACCCAAAGCCCATTTATAAGCTGAAAATGAGGTGGTGCCCATGCTATAATGACTTAATTAGAGCCTTAGAGTAGGTTATAAAATCATACTTTTGACTTTCACAGACCACATTAAGAGTGGGGCCTGGTTCTCAAGGGAGTGCCTATTTCCTGTGACAATAAGGTCTGCTTTGTAGGGCTTTCAGCATCAGACTTAATGTGTATTTGTTTCCTGGAAAACAATGCACTGATGATTCCTAGTGGTTTTTGCTGTTTTGCATCAGCGGCAGTGTAGCTTAAATGAGTCTGTTTGTTTATTTTTTCTGATTCATAATTCTGGCATTTTATATGAAGTCAAGAGTAAAAATGCATTATGTCCATAACTGTGAGCACTTGTGATTTCTCTGCCTCTGGAATGCTCTTCAAGCCCTGATATTTGAATTCTTCAGAATCAGTTTTCATTTACTTCTGTATGAAAAATTCTTACATGTCAAAACAGTATCTGGCATGCAGTCATCAGTGTGACAGAAAGCACACTCCCTGATAAACAATGAATGGTGGAACGTGAATGCCAAGAGCCATAAACAGACAGATGTTACATCATTACAGCACAGTGGACTTGAAGTAATTTTACGGATCAGAAGATCCATGTTACACTGAAGAACCAGTGAGGTGCTATTTACAAGAAACACAATGGTATATGTTGTACATGTGTTTTTTACATTACTTTTATACTGAATTGAGTAAAAATGTTCTGTCATGGTCACGAATATGCTTGTTTTGATTTTTTTTAATTCTATAAGTTAAAGATGTGATTATATAAGGCAAAACTTCTATATCAGTTCTCGTGTATATGTATGTATGTATTATGAATTAAGACAAATGACACTCCACAGAGCACAGCCTGGCAGAATATGCAGGAAAAAAAAAGCAGGAACAACAGTCCCAAACAACACAACGTGTGCCCCTAGCTCTTTCAGCACTTTCTTTAACAGTCCTTTCGACGTTAGCAGGCCAGAGCCCTCCTGATTTTGTGGTGACTTCTCTGTCAAGTATCACATCTTCTTACTTCTTACATACTTGAGCTAGAATTTTTTAAAGCCTTTGCCTTGAAAGGAACTGAAGTTCTACTGAAAGTCCAAGAGTCATGATATGGTTGGGCCCCTTTGATGTTGCAAGCAAACTCGGACCCCAGTATCTACTGAATGATTCAATAAGCCATGAATCACTGCAATGGACTTTGCCCAGCAGCTCCCTCAGCAAAGTCTACTGACTACTGTAGTGGAAAATAACTAAAAAATCAAGACCATCTCTGTTCCACCAACTTTTATATACAGTACATGGTCTACGTAAGATTTCTCTCTAAACAGCATCCTAAAATAATTTCATGGGTCCTATTTGAATTCTTTTACAGTTATACTTTTCAGAACCCAAAATAATTAATAATGTCACCTCACAAGCCAGGCAATCTTTTGGCTGTCATCTACTTGCTTTCAGATACCATTGGGTTACCACTGTGATTTAGGGTTAGAACTGGCATTTTGTTAAATGGCACTTAAAGCAGGTTGGTGCCAGGAAAGGCATCTGACCTTAAAACCTTCTGCTTCAATATCTCCAAAATGTGCAGGGCAATCCAGAAAACAGCCATTAATCTGGCACAGAAAGATAAAATACCACTGGGTGTTGTTTACAGCCTATCCTTTAATAATGGCTGGAATACTGCAGTTATTGTGCCTGGTAGTATTGATGCACATGTTATCTAAAACAAAACACCCTGAATCTATTTACCTATTAAAAGATGAACAATATCATCTGGTATGTGAAATCCAGCTTTGTGAAATTTTAGCAAGATGTGTACCAACTGTACAAAAAAACTAAAATGTTCATCCCTCCCAACCCGCAATTATTACATGTGCCAACTCTGAACTGACCTCCTACTGAGGAGCCATCATGCACGTTTTGGTCTGGATAGAGAGAGTAGGATTTGTGCTGAGATGAGAGGTGCTGTCCACTTAAGACCGCGTCCTGGGAGGAAGATGAAGACTGCTTTTCCAGTTGTGTTGCCGTTGATGATGAAGAAGGATTGGGAGCAGCTACATTTTTTAGTGGACTAAGGCCCGGAGAAAGGAGTGGAGTGGCCAACCTGTGAAAAAAAAAAAAATAATAAAAAAAAAAAAATGAAAAAATCATTAGCAGTAATCGGAACATTATGAAAATAATTTTAATAACTTTGCAGATAAGCTCCTTAAGGACCATCCTTTAATTCTAACATTAATATCCATAACATTGATCACATCTTGCCTGAAGAAGGGGGCGGAGTTGCCTCAATAGTTTGCATATTGTAATCTTAGTTAGCCAATAAAAGGTGTCATTTTGCTTGACTTCTCATTACATCCATAATGGCTAACATGTTACAACACCCTAGTACTATGCATAACATTATAATACTTCTATCACTTATTGTAATTCTTCATTTTTCTTGCTTGTGTATACTGTACTAATAAAGTGATTTTTTAAATATAGTATACTTCAAATTTTAGGATATTAGAGAAACGTTGACATAAACAGACCATTCAGCATAAACACATCTCATTAATTACATTTAACCTCAGGAGGTTAACAAGGTACTATGTTCATTCTACTACTCCGTGAACTCCCTTCATGAAGAAATATCTTGTAGTACCTGGGAAAAATTTTACACGAGTACTTAACATGTGGAATCACCATAAACAGATTCAGCTCTTCCAGTCTTTCCTCATAGCTCATATGCTACTGTACTACGTCCACAGCCTTTTTGCTTTTACCTTGTCCATCTTGAAAGTCTAAAATTTTTGGAGGTTATCTCACAAGTATAGTTTACGGCTTAAGCTCCTCTAGACTTCCAATTAACGCAGTGTGCGATAGAAACCTGTGATAAAGCCAGCCCAGCACTGATCTCAGGAGTAACCACACTTTACAATTAGATTAGATCAACTTTAATAATTTCTGAAGGAAAAATTCAAATGTATACCGCAGCAAAACAAAAAACATAAAACACACATATCAACTCTGAAGACTTTAGGATAAGCCTTGTTCAGTACTATCCTAGCAATGCAAGTTCTAGGCTTTTTGAGATCCATTTTTGATATCTCCCATTTTTGGGCCTAGTCAGGTCAAAGCTTCCTGGTAGTAGTGTGAAGTCAGCTGGTCTGGGTGTCTCTTCTGGGCTGGCCAGTGAAAGTTCTGGTCTGCTTTATGGTCTTTTGTGGAGGCATCACACCCAATTTTATTATGTTCAAGCCTCCTTCTCACAGCATATATACTGTATTTTTCACATGGTTACTGGTCCTGACACTGCTGAAATACTAAAATATATTGCTTCATGATTTATCACTGTCTCATTTTAAAGAGTGAAAGTTATTGTTTTAGAAAACTTGCTGTTAAAGATGATTATTTCACAAAATATTAATCTCAAAATATTTGTTTATAATATTATGACATGTGACTAAGTACACTCACATAAAATTAAACAAATCTCATTGTGATATAAATGCTGGACATAAATCGTCTGTAATGACTCTGGGTTTTCATATCCTGAGATGCAATCTGATTTATTTTTGGACTTTTAATTTCTTATTAAGGTTGTTTATATGTTTTATTCTTATTGTGGTGACACCATTTTGCTTTTTGTTTTGTTGCCGTCCATTAGTGATGGTTGTCACATGGCTGCTGTCATTACCGTTGCTGGTCATGTGACGCGGAGGTCACATCCTATTCCATCGTCACCTTCTGCAGTGTGAAATACCCGACATTCGTTTTTGCATTACCTCAATCTTTCTAGAATAGATGAAGCAAAAGTGTTAGGACCTGTGTCACATTATACATATGGCCAGCACTGATCTCCCTTTAAAGATATGATCTTCTGCCACTTGTTCCTATGAGCTACTTCCAACCAGGACAGCATGATTATTTTTTTTTTTTTTGCAAAAATTAGATGGCAGATAATGGATGACAATGGTGTTAGTTTAAATGCAGACTAGAAATTCTGATATGTGTGATATGAAGATAATAAACCTACAATTGCCTAAATCAGGGTTAAAAAATAGACCTTAAGGTAACAGTACATCAGCAAGCAGAGGTGAAGTCATGTTTGAACACTAAGCCAAGTACAAATTCTCAAGCAAGGACATTTTGCTGCACTTTGAGCTCCAAACTATTTGCAACTTCTCAAAACTAAACTTTTCCCTTTGTACTTCTTATGAGAAAATGCCAGATGGAACGACTCATTGTACTCCAGTAGGCTACTGGTTTCTTTCTTATTGACTGTAGAGCTATCACAGTGTTAGATCCCCTGGTCAGCTATATTAATTTCAACTCATTTTTGTAGGAATAAACAGACTTCCATTTTTGGGCTAGGTTTGAAAGCTGGCTGCTTTTGAAAGATAATTCAGTACAACCTTCATGAAGTCACATTTTGTGTCTGTTTCATTTTCTATGCTCTAATAAATAATAAACCTCTCTGCTCAATAGAATCCTTAAAAACTTGTACAAAGGATTTAACTGGTCTGAAACTCTGCCACTAGAGTTTTGAACTGTACCATAACCCCATAATCCCTTAGAAGGCTTCCCTTGTTATTTGAGAATGGGCATTAAAATGAAATAAAGAACAAAATATGTACAGTATAGCCACTTGCTTAAAAATCAGAAATCTCTGGCTGGCTGATATTTCAGTATTCCAAAGCCTTGTTGCACTCCTTCTTTCAAATGTTTATTAGTGGCACCTGCTCTCTGGAGCTCTCCACCTAAGATTAAGGACTGGTCTCAGCTTGCTGCAGCCCAGTTCTAACTGGTTTACATTCAGTCTGAAGCACTTCATATTCTTATGTATTTTTTATTTCTATTCATTTTTTCCAGGTATCTCTTTTATAAAAATGGATTCAAAAAGTATTCAGACTTTTTCACACTCATTCACTTTATTGTATTGTAGATTTAAGTTTACATTGGTACATTTTTCATTTTTAATGTACACTCAATAACCCCAAAACTGACATCTCACACTGACATAAGCATTCAGATTCTTAATTCAGTGCTTTGTCAAAGCCCCTTTGGCAGCAATTACAGCTTTGAGCCTTCTTGGGTAAGACTCGACAAGCTTTGCACAACTGGATCTTGGCATTTTTTTCCCATTCTTCCTGGTAGATCTTCTCAAGCTCAGTTATAGTGGAGGTCTTCAGGTCTATGGGATTTGGCTAGGTCACTCAAGGACAATTAGAGCTTCTCCCAAAGTCACTCAAGCATTGTCTTGGCTGTATGGTTCATGTTATTATCATTCTGAAAGGTGAATGTTTGCTCCAGGATGAGATCACTGCACTCTGGAGAAGGTTTTCTTCAAGGACTTCTGTGTATTTGGGAGATTTCATCCTTCCCTTAATTCTGAACAGTCTTCCTGTCCCTACACTCCCATAGATCAATGCTGCCACCATCATGCATTACCTTAGGAATAATATTGTGCAGGTGATGAACATTGAGTGGTCTTCACCAAGCATAATGTTTGGAATTCTGCCCAAAGAGTTCAACTTTTATCTAATCAAACCAGAGAATCGTTTTCCTTATGCTCTTAGAGTCCTTAAAGTGCCATCTGACAAACTCCAAGTGGTCTGTCATATGTTCCTGATTGATGGAGTCCTGCTGAGGAGGTTGTCCTTCCGATAGATTCTTACACATCTGCAGATGATTTCTGGAGCTCTGTAAGAGTGACTATTGGATTCTTGGTCACCTCCCTGACCCAGGCTCTTCTTGCCTGATTTATTCAGTTTGGCCAGACAGACAACTCTAGGAGGATACCAAATATCTTCTAATTCAAAATTATTGAAGCCACTATGTCCTTGGCAACACTCAGAGCTTTAGAAATGGTTTTATACTTTTGAAAAACAAACACCTCTATCAAGACCAAAATCCACTTTTACAGGGTGCTGATCCTTCTAAATGGATCTGAAATGTGGGCTATGCTCAAGTCTGAACAAAACAAACTTGAAGTCTTCTAAATGTGTTGCCTATGTCAGATCCTGTGTGTCAGTCTTCGAGATCAGCTTCAAAACGAGATCTTACTGAAGAGGTACGATCGTCAATTGAAGGTAAACATGGAGATCCAGTACTGGGGACTATGTTGGTTTAGACATGTCTGCTGAAAGGACCAGAACCAGAAGCCATACAAACTGCTATGGCAAAATTGACCATAGAATTGGAAAGCACAAAGTGCGGCACCAAAAAGGACTTGGACAAAACAAACACAAGAGAATTTGAAGAACCATCGACAAAGCCTCCAGGACGCCAAATCCATTGCCTTGGACCACCCAGTTTGGAGAAATGTCATTAGTGAAATTCAAACCCTTCCAACACTCAAAGCAGTGTACTGTCTATGGAGGAAACCCTGCCTCATCACCAGCTAGGAAAAAAAAATTAAAGAAGAACAAGATGCCTCACCACCACTTTGGAGGTCTACAGAGATTTGGTTTTTAAAAAACTTTGTAAACCTTTCTGAAAACATAGTTTAAATTTGTCATTATGGGTTATTGAGTATAGATTAATGAGCAAAAATGGAAAGTTTACCCATTTAAAATGAAATCTACAACACAGTGAAGTGTGCAGAAAATGAAGGAGTCTGAATACTCTTTGAATGCACTGTACAATAGATCTAATTTACTGGTCCATTTGCCATGTGCATAGATAACATCATCTGGTTTACGAGAGAGAAGACAATATAGACAAATGGGCAACACGACATGGTTGCTAAAACTCTGAACCTTAAACCACAGGGATGTTAGTTCAATTCACACTCCTAATTCAGTGTGCAACCCTCAATAGATCATTTAACTGGTTTGTGCTTTAATTGTATTTAACCAATCAGAATGTATCTTGCTATTGCATATTCTTTCATTTTTCAAGCCTGCTTGTTTCAATGCAGGATCAGAGAGAGAAGAGTCTACCTTGGTAGAATCAGCTACAAGGCTGGGTGTGTGCAGACTTGATCACACAGCTAAACAGACTCACATGTTTTAATTTACATTTGCCAATCAACCAGAGAAAACTCCATAAAGATGGAGAGAACATGCAAGCGAAGACTGCATCCTCGTCAATAAACACAGGATTCTATAGATGTGAGGCAGTCCCAGTCATTCTGTACATGACATCTGCCAAATAAACAAAACAATAACTAGACAAAGAGTTTCTGGCCATAAGGCCATACAATTTATACACTTCACAATCTAGGACGGACAATTTAAGCTCTGAATAGCTGCAATGAATCAAAAACACAGAAAGAGCCGTTAATCATGAAGACCTCTTGTCAGTGAGTTCTGGTTAAAGCACAATCATGTACCCCTTCAGTCACCTAACAAAATATCAAATGGCTGACTTCCAAGTTAACACAGTAAAGCCGGTTGGTTTACACTACAAGTAGGTTCAATCATTTTCCACATGGAGGTAATATTCCTTTCTTGAGAATTAGTTAATTGTCCTTTCAATACCAAAAAGCTTCACAAATAATGGGGATAAGAGTTCATAAGTTTAAAGAATCTGAAGTATGTGTTTTTTTATATTTGCTGTATACACACAGAAAATAAATGCTAAATTGCTTTAAAGTATTTGCAGCTGTAAGCTATATTTCATTTCTAATGTTTGGGTTGCGGACGCTGTACCTGAAGAGGAGATTTAATTGTTCACAGCCAATGTGTCCATTTTATTTTTCCATCCTGTAACAATGGATTACCATTGAGGTTGCTACATAATAAATAAAATCATTTGTAATTAAATGAGCTAAACCTTTGGATCATCAGATTATTCTACCTTTTTTTTTTGTTTGGTTTCTGTGTCTATGGATAAATAGGTCAGATATATTCATGCTCATTAATCAGACATATAAACAAACTAAACTAAAGCTCGACATACAGTAAAACTAACTACGCACGTATTAGATTACATTTCCCCTTTTCCCATTTGGTGACTAAGAAATTTAAGGAGCAGATATGCTTTTATTTATTGCTGTATTTGCTGAGCAAAATAAGCTAGGTGTCTGTTTTTTGTTCTGTTTTAAACAGCAGCGACAAGATTCAGTGCTCACCCTCTTTTCCCTGCCGTGTTACACGAGATACGAATGGATTGAGTTGATGAGCCAAAGCAGGTGAGGTAATGAAGATCATCGTAATCACTCAGGTCTGACTTATTCACTTATTTTACACTGGCAATCTAGCTGCATCAGGATTTGGGCGTGTTACTGGAGAGCAAACACTTTCAGGTGTACACGGCAGACTCACTAAGGATGCAAAGCAAACCTCTTTGGCCCAGCGTGTAAATACTTCACTGCTGGTTGGCTCAACTGCCAATGTATTTCATCTTGCCTTCATGTACACATGAACCCTATCGTATGACCTCTATCAGCTGCTCTGCAGCACTCATACGGACTTGAATATCACTAATCCAGCCGCTGGATGCTGCCCAGTGTGCAGCCATGTGTTTCTGAGCAGCATTCTCTCCCCGGGGAGCTGCTGTCAGCACAAACTCAGGAAACAGTTATACTGTTCATATTTTTACAACCAGCCTCTATATGTAGCTAAAGTGAATCATAAGCTAATCATTGCCAGGTGCTTGTGCCTAGTCTAAAGGAATGAGAGGAATCTTTCATATGCAATATAAATCTTTCCCTGGTTTTTACCTTACTTATCATCTTCAAATTTTACAGTTCTTTTTTTAACCCCAGAAAGAGTTCCATTGACAGTACTGTGTGAGTGAAAGGCCCAAATACATCTTCAGAATGTTTCTTCTCAAAGAACCCAGTGAGGAACTCATTCATCTGTAGTATAAAGAGTGAAAGAAAATTGTCTTTTAAAAACATGATTCAAATAAAAATGTTTGGATCTATTCAGGGGTTGTGTTAGAGCATTTGAGAACATCCATCTATCCACCATTTTTTTTTTTTTTTATACATTTTTCCTGTAACATTATCTACTAAAATACATGAATAGAGAGGAGGTTCTGTAGAACTTTCCTCAGTCACATGTCCAATGACATCATGTTTAGTTGTATATGGTGTCACACACGTGTGTTTAGGAGGCAGCTAAAGGATTTAAATACAGGTAGTTCCATGCCAGACCAGGGGGTGGCGGAGTGCACTAATTTTCCCTCTCGATCTTTTACAGACCATTCTAAGGAAATCCCACCCGGCTCTGGGGCAGCCACTGACATCACTTCTGGTTCTGGTCTGGATGACATCACTTCCGCTACTGGCCTTTAAAGCTGCCATCTTGCTACCTGGAGATCAGTTCTGTTTTGGACTCGGTTGAATGAGCATGTCTCTGTTTTTTGATAACTTTTGCAGCCGTAATCGATTAAATGGGTGGCTGCCCCAAACCTTCTTGATGTCTTTTGGTCGTTTTTCTGACAATGGTTAAAACCATTGAAAATTTAATTCAGTTATTAGAATTCCATTTATCTATCTGTTTACAAATGGATATAAGGGGATGACCAGTGTCACTTTGGATTTTTCTTAAGTTTTCACTTTCTAGGTTTGTGTCTCTTCTTCCATTATGACTTCAGAATAACAGAATGGTCCCTCAATGTGACCACACATTCTTCAAGACAGATTAATGCAAGATCTTGTTTGAGGTGGGAATCTAAAGATTTGCAGGATTTTTGTTTTCTTTGTTTAAAAAATAAACAAAGCGGTAATGTGTTCTCCATTGCCATAACAAGGTGCCTGACAAGTGTTGCATGTTGGCTTGAGTATCTGATATTATCTGATTTGGCAAGAAACCCTGTCCAGATGGTGAAATAATTCCATAAGGTACAATATAAACCCCTAACATGGGGAAGAGTCTTGGGTGGGGAGCTAAAAGTGACAAGAATCAAATTGTAAGAGAGTGGACAGGGAATTTGTATAAAGTACAGTGACTCTAAAGGGCTTGTAGATCCATACACTTTAGATTAGTTAGTGTAATTAGTTAGATGTGAAGATTGTGAAAATGCCAGAGGAGGGCAAAAGTAAATTAATATAAACCTTAAAAATAAACACAAGGGTGACATAAAGACAGTGAGAGCACAAGCACAAATAAAGTGGCAAAACCACAACTGTATGGCCTGTCTGGACCTATCTATATGGGCTTTTGGACCCTCTTATCTACTTACCCACCACGCTCTCCTTCTCAGGTCCCTTCTCCCTCTCTCTCCGGGCCACCTCAAACTCTACGCATGGGGCTGAATGTGGCATGGGGAGCCAAAATTTATCAGAAAGCAATATATGCATTTATACTCATGTGAAAAAGTAAAACACCCCATGAAAATTGTTGAAAGGCCTGAGGTCTGATTTATAAAACTTGCTCACATACAAGAAAAACCTTCAAATGGGCATATGCAACTCTCCACACAAACGTTGGGATTTATGAATGAAAACTTATTTACGGCAACTCTGACCCATCCGTACACAACATTTTGGAGAAAGTGGACAACAATGACATCCATGATCAAGTATGGAAATGGAGCCAAACCAGCTACTGTAAATGCTGTAGTGGACTTTTTGGACAACAAAGGCTTTTTTCCTAGCACACCTCACATGCAGGACAGATTTCTGTAATCTCTTTCTTATTGTAGATGCATGCAATTTGACACCAACTTTTGTAAGAGTGACCTGTGGATCCCGCCATGAAATAGTGGGGTTTCTTGGAGACTTCTTTTTAGCATTAAATGGTCAACTCTTGGCCAGAATTTTCTGTGCCAGCCTGGCCTGGACAAATTAGCAGTCATTTGAAACCTGTGCTAATTGTAGATGATTTTTCTCACGTTGGAATGATTGATTTCAAATAATTTGGTGATCTTTTTAAATCCCTTGTCACACTCATAGGCTTCCACAACCTTCTTTCTGAGGGCCTTAGAGAGCTCTTTTGATGTTGTATGATGACATCACATACATCAATAAAAAAGAGAACACAAGACCCTCGAAATCCATGGATTAAACAGCACAGGGTCCATCTGCATACTTCCTAAGGAGGTGCTAATCATAGGCACCTAAACTGGAACACCTCATTTTCGTTTTAAGGATTTGAAGTGGTCATACATGTAGGGCTGTACTTACTTTTTCAACAAGAGAAATCTGCATTTTGGTAATTTAAATTATGAGAAAGAATATACCATTTCAATTTTGTGTTATTTGTTCAAGCACATCACCTTTATCGGTAGGCACTGTTTCCATGAAGATCTAACGTTTGCCTGTTCAAATAAGTTGAAAAAGTCAACAATTTCCATGGGGTTTACTTACTTTTTCACATGACTGTACAGAGGGGCAGGTGAGTCTGAGAACTTGTAAAATATATGTATAAAATCTTATGTCTCTAAAGGGAACTGAAGATGCACATGTTTGTAGAAGAGTAAGCCAATGTGACACTTTCCCAAAGATCTCCTTCAGAGTTAATCATGTGATATAATTTAAACAACAAATATTTTCTTAAAATGTCATAAACAGGGCTTTTAATGTTTATAATTCCCTTTTTGAAATTGAAGAAGGTGGAACCTACCTGACAGCAAAAGGTGCAAGGTGGGCCTACAAAGAGAACTGTGTCGTCTCGCGTAGCCAGATACTGTTTACACAGCGTCTGGTACACTTTGCTGGCTTTGCATTCACTCTAAGTCTGGCTTCCAGAGAAATAAAATTTCGGCCGCAACCTGTCGGCAGAAACACTTACACCTCTCTGTGGTGTAATGTCAGAAGTTCCAAACAAAAACATGACTACACTTTTATTTCATCACCCAAGCAAATTCTACATATTCCTGAAAGAATTTGCAATGAAAATGCTTCAGAAACTTTGTGCTATGTTTACTTGGAAGATGTCCAAATTATAAGAACTGGAGACAGTAAAAAAAAAAAATACAGCTAAAACTGGCTATTGTTATCACGTCCAAAGTCACAACAGATAACACACACTGAATGGCAGAACGAATAAGAGAGTTCAACATCTGGTTTTATGAGATTGCTGTGAGAGGTGGAGCCCCCCATTCCCAAAATTTATCAAGAGAAACCAAAATTAAACAAAATGGCACATTTATTTAAAAATAAAAGCAAAACAAGGATGAGCAGTGGAAGAAATGAAAGTAGCAATGAAACAAGCAGAACAACAGCCCGGCCTACTCTCATCACTTGATCACTTTAGAAACATTTTGAAGAGAACAGGCCTTTCAGGTCAGAAATGCTCATCAGTCATTTCTAATTCCTCCAAAATAACATCAAGTTGAGATCTGAAGGTCTCTAAAGCACTACTATCTACCACAATACTTTGTAATTTACTCCATGTTGTCTAGGGTTCTTTGTGTGAAGAACAATTTCCTATCATTTGCATGAAATTTACCCTGCACAAGTTTCCAATGGGGTCCCCATGTTCTTGTTGAACAACTCATTTTAAAGAAACCACCTGGATCCACTGTGCTAATTCCTTTCATAATTTTAAACACTTTAATCATGTCTACTCTTAATCTCTGATTGCAGAAACTGAAAAGGTTCAACTCCTTCACTGTCTTCCCATTGTTCATACCTGTTAGTCCCGGGAATCAGCCTAGTCGCTCTTCTCTGTACTTGTTCTAGTGCTACTATGCCTTTCTTTTCACAGAATGAAGACCAAACCTATACACAGCACTCCAGGTATGGCCTCACCAGTAGGCCTTTTCATAAGGATGTTGCACCCTGTCTCTCAGGTGGAGTGGCTTTTTCATGTACCCATCTTTCTCTTTCTCTCTCTAGAATCTCACTTCTACCTCTCTTCAACTGAGCACTTGCCCTAACTCCCCACCCCCTCACCCCCAGACTCCAGATTTCATTATCTTTTGGTTCTATTGTAAAAATGAACACCATCACTGGGTCAGTTGTAGTTAAGCTTTACAATCACTTCCTGGGTCAGGGTCAGTCTTATGTCTACTTCAGTGACACCAAGCTAGAGGCCTTTTGTGTCCCCACGCCCTTGAGAACTCAGTTCCCTTAAAATCAGAATCTCTCAGACAGCCTCTAAGCCAGTGGCAAGATGGTTCCAATGACTCAAGTCCTGGACTGTTGGAGATTCACAAATGTCTTCCTGATGATCCTTTCCCTACTAAAAGGGCAACATGTTCTGCTTTTCAATGCCTGGGACCATATGTTGTTCTAACCTACTTTCTCTCCTATACTATAATAGCTGGGGGTTGCCTGCCCCCTGTCATGGCTGGTTTGTGCTGATGACACTGCCTAATGCGGTACTAGGGTACACACCCAACCAGTCCCCTTCTTCACTTGTATATGCAGGAACTCTTCTCATAGGTCCACAGCATCAGTATCGTTACATGAACAGAGCACAGTAAAACTCTCACATGGATGTGCTGGTCAACATACAACACATCACCACTCTCTGGTGGCGTGATCAGTGAGAATAACTACCTTACCTCGAAACTTCTCTCTTCCTTACTTTGAAATTTATATCTCCCTTTCTGTGACCAAGGTGTCTCTCTCGTTTACCTGGAGGTCTTGTTGCCCGTTTGCCAACCTGGTGGTACTTCTGCCCCTAGCAGTGCCTTGCCAGCCAGCCCAACTGTGATTCACAATTCATGGAACATGTAAAGATGCATTGATGGCTTTACTAATCAGACTAACAGCAAGTCGTCAAGTTGCGTGGGAATACTTCAACAAAATAAGAGTATGCACAGAATAGCAGAACACAAAAGGAATCCAAACCTTTACTTTCAACTTGAAGAGTTCAAACACAGGGTATTACTAGCTTCACGCTTTTACCCACCCACCAAGCCAGTCCTTGAGATTCCACAGCTTTGAATGGCTAAACACGCCATTGGGATTTCAAGCCTATTAATGAGGCTCAACGCCATATTATGGCCGGAAAACTAGTGTGGCCTAGTGGTTAAGGAACTGAACTGGAAACCACAAGGGCACAGATTGAATTCCTAGTACTTACTTAATATTTAACCCTGAACAATTGACTTGTCCTCCAAATGTAAAAAAAAATGCACCATGATAAAAGAAAAATCTTTTGGATGGGGTCTAGTAAAAAGAATTTAATGGATGAGCCTCTTAGCAAAACCTTTTCATCTGAATATGGAAAATGAGGATTCCAGTCCCAAATAAAACTGCATTTGATCTTCCCAGTCAAGGAAGAAATACCACAACTATCACAAATGTCACAAACTGAAATGCTAACCTTTGTCATTTATTCCTATAAAATGCTAAGGCTTGTGTCTGTCTGTCATGCGATTAGATTGTGAACCACTGGGGCTAGAACTTTGATCTTTGTCTTAATCAAAAGCTTATGTCGTGATACATGCTAGTGAAGCAAATAATTTCGGTAGCAGCAACCTCTGTGAAGTTATCAGGGTTCACGTCTTTCTTACGGCAAACTGCTTGAGAGGGTGACATGGTAGAAAGAAAAAGATTGTAAAGCGTATTGCTGAGGTGGCTCATAGTAAGAAAATGAAGAACAGCGCACCATCTGCTGAAAATCAAGTCCAGAAAAAAGAATGCATATGTAACAAACACAGACAAATGCCTGCACAAACTGATCTGTGCTCCTGTCCTCACACCAGCGTAAATCGCTGTGCTACACACTGTGATGGGATGGAAAAGGACTTCAGTGGCAACATCTCGTGAGCATCAAGACAAGCACAGGAGACACTTGAGTGACAAAGAACAATGAGAAGTAAGCCTAAATATAGAGGCGATGAGCACCTGGCTAATACTATGGCTCATTGATATGCCACACAAACTCCATGATACAGCATCACAAGAACAACAAGGAGATCGCGAAATACGCACAAGTTCCAACCATATGCAAACATTGCTTTTGCATCATTATATTAATGTTTAATCAAAGTTACATTGGAGATGTCCTCACTGTGGGTGGCATTCTTCATACTGGAAACAAAAGAATGTGTAGCCAAAATGGAAGTGTTCAGCTTGCTCTATATAAACCACCTTTATTTAAAGACATGGAGGTCTGTGTGTTTCCAATTTTTTAATTTTGTTTTTGCTTATACTTGCTGTTTAGATGTTATCTGTTATTTTTGCCATGTGTCGCCAGGAGGTCATGATTACATCTATGCACGTGACTCACAGCAGTGTTCCATGTGTCTTATTTTAGACTGAAGCTTATGCTCTATTATTGTCCAAACTTTGTTTACAAATCAAAGACATTTTGTTAGTTTAATAAAACAAATTTCAATGGCAACTTATTTTCCAGTCTTTTTGACTTTTAACTTTGACCCAGTTTTACTTTCAACTTCAAATGCATTTAGTCCTTATCAATACTGATTTCTTAGACATGTGTGAACTAAACCACAGCTTTACTTCAGCTGTCCCAAAAAGAGCCCCCCAGCTCATTTGTGCAACTATTCCTACCTATTTAGTCCTCTTTATGAATAAACCAGCAACCCCACGATTCTCGATGGAATCACAAATCCAAGACTGGCAATCACTTTCTGTTCCCTCCGATATTTGTAGGGATGAAATATCATGGAGGGTGGGTGCGTCCACAGTGCCACTCACAGTATGGCGGCGACGTTGACGTACGATTCTGCTAGCCATGAGGTGTGTTTGAGAAGCGCATTGTAGGTGCCTTCGTGTATTGTTTTTATCCATGCAGTCTCGCTTTTGGCAGCGGTGGTAGTGTGAACGACTTGCCCGTTGCCTCTGGCATCTGTGCATTTATACTGTACAACCCGGCGTGCACGCTGCACTCATAATAACCGCTTTTCCAGCAGGGTGATCTACCACGTCCGCATCACGATTTATGTACTCCATCAGCGACTTGTAGTTATCGGCCTTCAGTGCAGGTTGGTTGTTTTTAATCCATTGGAGATCATGTGATTGTGCTCGAACGTAAACATCAACTATGTATTGTTGAGTTAGCTTTCCTGCATTGTGCATTGATTAATGGATTAAACTCGTCTCTCACTGAGAGTTTGTAGGACAAATATTCTTTCATTGATACCCATGATCTTTTCTGTGCTTGATTTGTTTTATATCTGCAAATTCCAGCACTCCATCCTTCCTGGCCAGTTGGAAACAAAATGGGGTATGTCAAAGTATCAAGTTTAGGTTGGTTGGTTCCATCAGGACGTAAATGCATGAGAATATTGCAGTGAAATGGAGGCTCACCATCTTTACTTTGAGACACAATTGCCACTTCATTAACGATGGGAACATTGTATCGTCTCGGATCCTGTTCTTTGTCCTTTATTAGCACTACGGCAATTTTAGTTGGTGCCACACCGTCCACCCCTGCTTTTGTATTGGCTTCTTTTTCAACCTCATGTAGCATTTTTATAGAGTTTGCTAATGGGTGATTGTTTATGACTTCAGCTACGTTTCTCATTATTAGCTCTGTGCATTGCTTGTTTTTAGGAAGGTTCATTCGTTGATAAACTGCGTCATCTAGATCTAACACGTATATTTGGGCACATTTGCGGTGGTGATTTGGCTCAGGGTGCACTGTTCCAATCCGATGCAATATTTGTCCACACACGCGAAAGCAGTATGGGCCATTCCCAGGTGGTGGCTTGATATTTACCCCGGTAGATGCAAAGGCAAATGAACTATTGTAGGATTTAATGCATTCCATAAAGCTTTTACTTATCCAAAGGAGGCAGCTTAACTTGACCTTTTTGACAACAACGTGTAGCCCTTCTGCAGTTTCTTTTTGTATCCGTGCCTCTCTTGCATGTAGTGTTTCAGAAGCGCGTTGTAGGCGCCTTCGTTCATTGTTTTCATCCATACGGGCTCGGTTTTGTGTTTCGTTTTGGAGCCGTGACTTCTTTGCTTCTGGTGTTTGTGAGGCGCGTTGTAGGAGCCTCCGTTTATTGTTTTTATCCATGTGGTCTCGTTTTTGTTTCTCTGTTACTGAATTACCGTTATGTGATTCAAACATGCCACACAGACTGCTGGCACAGTGGATTAGAGCAAGTTTAGTTTACAGGTTGTGTTGTTTGGGCGCCACCTACTGACTCTGGGAAGCTGCTGCGTTTGACTCTGGGGCGCTGCGGCGCAGTGCGCATGCGCTTCGGTGCATACACTAAACTGTCGTTTAGTAATATAGATTATACCTGTAAATTGCTCAGGACAATATATCATGGCCTCATTCAATCACAAGGCATCATTCCTCTCAGTAAATACTCAAGAAATTTCAATTAGTGTTTAGTGCCAGAGCCTCACTGATCCAGAAGATTCAAATTCTAGTCTGGTCAGTGTCTATATGGAGGCTGCACATTCTCATGTGTCTGTGGTGTGTAAGTCCTCTGGTTTTCCTCACATATCCCTAAAACATGGATGTTAGGTTAACTCACATTTCAACATTGACCCCCCACGTGTGTGCCCTGCAATAAGCTGTCAATAATCCACGATGGGTTTTGGCATTGTCTCTGGTGATCTTGGTATAGACTCTGGCCCCTCAAACCTGAACAGCATTAAATTGGTTTAATAATGTACAACTGAATGAATCTGTATATAAAAAAATGCTATGGTCTGTCCATCTGTCATGCGATTACTTGTAAACTATTGGGGCTAAAACCTTGATCTTGGACTTGATTGAAAGCTTATGATCGAACGTGTACTGGGAATTAAAAAAACTGAGGTAACATAAATCTCGACAAACTGAGCTGCACTTGTGGCTTTCTTACGGAAAACTGATTGGCAAAAGAAGTAAAATGGCTTAAAGACTAAACACAAGTGACAACTGGTAAGTGCCAAGCAAATCGCAGAGGCTGATGATATGACAAGGAACACTATAATAGGAAGATGAAGAAGGAGAGTATCAAGTGTGGGATACAGAATGCAGGAATGACAAGTGCATGCGATGGTCACATACTGTACATGTTCAGAATCACGAAGGAATTATGAATTCTTACATGTGCAAACATCTGGCAGAGAGTTTACAGCTGTTAATATTTAGCCTTTGCTTGCATCACACAGCCTGCTCCCTAGCGATCCCTAGTGAGAAAGGCTCAGTAGTTTACTGTCTTAAAACGATGTGCTTAGCCCTATCTTGGTTTTTACACAGAGAAATGTACGACGACTTTCAGAAAATCATCAAAATAGTCAAAACTTCTGACCATATGAAAGTATTGTTTTTACATCCTTATATCGATGATTCTTTGAAGATCACTGCTTAACAAAGTTACATCAGCAATGTGATCAATGTGACACTGTATTTGATACTGTTGAAAACAAAAGCACATGTTGTCAAAACAATAAACTTTGATCATGAAATACCTGACAACTTCCAACCATATGTCCCTTTATCAGTATTTGTTTGAAAAGCACTACTTAGGCAAGGTAGATCACCATATGATCACCGTAATGTGCCATTTTTAATGGTGAAAACAAAAGAATGTGTTGTCAACACTCTTTCTATGTGAACCAACTTTTTTTTAGGACCGTAGATGCATGTGTTTCACTGCTTTTGTCTAATAACATCATATTAAAATGAGTTAACATTAGAGCTCAACAACATTTCTAACCAGGAAAAGTTGTAAAAGTCTGATCAGCATATGCTTGTAATCAGCACTGGGGAGTCAAAGGTAATGTAGCTGAATAAGCTGAGGTGGGGGGCACATTCTGGGTTAAAGAGACCCTTTTTATACTGTGGATCTGGCAGAGTTTAATATCCCAGAGATGTGGATCTGTAAAATTATTGATGCCATACAGGATAACACTTCTATGGATGCCTTTTGAAGCTGATCCAGACTTATTGTATTTTATTTGACCAAATTATATTTGTTTTTGGGATCCAATCACCTGTGTTTGACCATTCCTTTGAGGAAAAGCATCACCATTCTCATCTGCGTGCCTGGATTTAAAATAACGTGATGAATTACCCCTAGTGCCTTGGCTTAGTAGTATGGGAAATGTATCTAGGATTGGGAAATAATCTGTTTCTGGTTATTGTTGCAGAGCCCCTCCTAGTGTGCTGACCCATCATGCTCCAACAGGTCTGATAAGCAGAAGCTCATGGTACACATAATAAAGCCTGTATTAAGTGATCCATGGAAAATGCAGCCATGACAGGGCCTGGAGGAGTTTAATACAAAAACAAACCAAATAAGTATCTACAGAAGAGAGCAAAATGCCGGGATTACTCTTGAGCAATTTCATTTATTTTTAGTTTAATAAGGTCATGGCAGACCTGAATGCGGACGCTGTTTTCTTCTCCTTTTGGAATTTTTACAACTAATATTTTTTTACCGTGAGACTTGCAGAGCTCATTCTACAAGCATTTTACAAGCTGCCCTAAATTCCGAGCAACTTTCCCAATCGAGGTCCTAGGGCTAAGTTTAAAAAAGATGGATATTGTCTGTTTGTATTATTCGACAGAACAAGCAGAGGCTGACAGTTTTAGAACGAGTAAAAGATCTTTGTAACTTTACTGGGCTTTATTTTGACAAGGGCTGAGCAAAACAGCAAGAACCCAAAAGAGACATTCACCCTCTAAAAGTGAAAACATCAGCCTCTCACATAAGAAGGTTCTCATTTTACAAGTGAGTCTAGTTACAAATCTGTCAACTCGGAACCTGCTAATATAATAAGAACATGCAGTGCCTTTTCATCATCTTTGGTAGCCATGGTTTAGGCTGAGATGGAGCTGGAGATGGGAACTGCACTGTCAATCTCGTAAGTTATCATAGCCTGCTTGTTGTAGCCACTGGACTTGCCTATCCTGGACTTGAAAAAATCTCTTGAAAAAAGTATTATCTTGTCCCAGGATTTTTTTATATAATAGAGAGATAATATGTAGGCACATTAATAAACAAACAAGAAACCATTATTATATATAGCACCTTTCAACGGTAAAGTACTTTTTTTACGGTTCGAGCATAGGCAGGTTAAGTGACTTAAGGTCCTGACACATTCACAAATCTTCCAGCAATTTTCAGCCACAGACTTCACTTACATAATCCTAAAAAGTCTGAGACAGTAGTGCTGTGCCCCGTGACTATCAGTCTTGTAGTCTGATGTACCCAGCAACACAGGGACAGGCTTTGTCAACTAAAAGAACGCTCACCCAGAAGTAGAATACATAAAATGCTACTGATGTTTTAGACCTTACAAACAGAAGAGAGGCTCATCTGTCTGATGTTCTGTGTTTTATGAACCATGAGAGAATGGAAAAAAGGAAAGAAAATGGAGCTGAGATTGTGAACTCACCGTACTTGTAAAGCATCCGCACAGCACCTACTGTTAGAAAAAGGGGTACATTTGAAAATGTGAAACTGAATACAAATGAGGTTTGTCTAGCAGGTAATGTGAGCCTGTCTAGCATTGGTAGTACCCAACAAGCAGACAGGAGGTGAACAAAGAGTCTCGAAATGACAGTGTCTGACTATACGGGAATGCGATCAAGACAGGAAGTGCTGGGCAAGGTAGGTTGGTACACAGAAGGATGCCAAGGAGAGGTGTAGGAGGAACACTGAGAATCGGCTTCAAACACAGGAAGGATTCACCAAAATACTAATGATGTTTACACAGTGGGTATTAGTCAAAAAGCTGACAGGCACTTCAAAATGACAGATCCCGAGAAAAAGGCCTTACAGGAATGTAAACGACAGAGGAAGCACCCGGAAAGAGAGGTTGAGACACACAAGGAAACCAAAGAAAAGTGTAGGAAGCATGCTGAGGGTACATGTAAGGAAAAAGGTATGCAATATCAAATATTTTCACATTTATTCTGCTACCTGTCTTTAATAGATAATGCAGCTAATTTTCTATAAAGCAACAATTAGGAAGGTATTAAGTTATGGCTGTAAAACACTTCCAGCCCTCAAGATAATGGAGGTAGAGCTCTTGAAATGTGAGAGGAATTGTCAGTCCAGTAACAGAGCACAGGGAGTGAAGTACTTGTTTGAAAACTGAGTTAGTGAGACTTTACGGTGTTGTCAAACTCGTCAAGGTGGAAAGACTAAGTAGTGTCAGTTACACAGGAAGAATGGATGCCATTAGATATTGTCAACAGTGGTATGATTGGAATTTGAAGAAAGACTACTGGATGAAGCAAAGATGGATGGATGGACAAGGCAATTTCAACCTAGTCCATAAACTCTGCTGGCCAACATCGGAAGTCTTTGCTCCTTAAAATCTCGCAGAGACGGCGGCCTGATTTGCCAGTATTTAACACCTATTCAGACCTGCCTTCCTACATCTCTTTTTTTGCTCCTGTGACTGCATACCAGCGGCCACATGTCAAAACTGGTTTCAGTCTCTCCATTTATAAGTTTCAGACTAATGAATATGATTTATTTGTTGTCTTGCGCAACAAGCAAAAGGCCCAGACATAAATGTGGTTTGCGCTCTTATTTATGAAGTAAAGGTTGGATAACTTGAATGACACCTCCAGTCTGTTCAACTCTACATTCCATGTGCTATGTATATTTTCAAAAAGGCAAAATTTATGACAGGATACCACCGAGGAAATCTTTGTGTGTTTGCAAATGACAAAGTTGGGGGAGCAGGCCTTCATTTGGAAATACTCGACTGGGACAGCACTGTAAATGGTCAGCAAGGCATAGCATAGTTCTCAAAGCTCTTTTGAATGTTATTTATTTTTTTGCATTAAGCTGATGACCAAATGCATGGCATTAAATGTTAATGATATGAGAAATCCATCTACAAAATGTGAACATTAATTCACTGTACATTTATGAAGTCTCTTGAGACTTCTAGCTCAGAATAACTTGAGCCTTGTTACTTTTTTGTAGCTTAGTTTATACTACAGCATGGGGATTTTATTTATCTGACCATCCATCACTTTGAGCAGACAGTTAAACTGAATACAACATTTAGATCACGCTTATGTTCATGATATTGAATTAACCATTTTTAAATGTTAGCTCTACAGAAGCCTGTGGTAATTCTGAAGTATATATGTGATGTCTTTAAATTATAGTAAAAGAAACTGTACAATTACATATCATTGATCTACACATCTGCAACATGGTGAATACAAAAATATGACATTATTATTGAAAAGGCAAAAAATATGCCTTGTGTTACATCAGTAGTAAAATAGATATTATAGCCTATTCACGCCATAGTGTTTCAGTGGCTTTACGTATTAATATCGATAGAGCTTATGTGCCTGGTTTTGAACCTGAGATTTCTTCCCAACTTTTACCTTCTCCTCAAAAGCTGCTTTGTCAGCCTAACATACTATGGCAACTTTCTCTAACCCTGTTACCTACAACAATACATGTATTCGATTTGTGGCACTAGGTGCAGTTTAGTGTGATTAAAAGAGCCGTGACACAAACTGGCCATTCAGCTTAACAGGCTCGTACATCCTATTCACTTAGACCTTCCAAAATAACATCAAGTCACGATCTGAAGGTCCCTAAACTACTACTCTTCACCAAACTACTTGGTAATTTATTCCATGTGTCTGCGGTTCTTCGAATGAAAGAATAAAATTTGTTTGAAATCCGCCCTTAAAAAGTTTCCAACCGTGTGCCCATGTTCTTGTTGAACTCGTTTTAAAGTAACAGCTGGAATTCACTGCCCTAATTCGTTTTATAATTTTAAACCCTTCGATCATAATTTGATGTCCATATTCCACAGCGTTCTATCTCCTACAGTATCTAAGAAGTATATTTGTACATCTATGTGTCTACATTTGAATTTGCTTAATCCAGTTCAGGACTGTAGGGTGTATCATCTCATGAAATACAGGAACCAGCCCTGGATATGGCACCAGTCTATCACATTGCACACACATATATCCCTCACAATGGGACAATTTATTGAATTTGTTTTCTTTTCTCTGCTTAATTTTTGGAAAAGCAGTTTTTAGGAGGAGCATATCTTATCATGACATTAGTCATGGGTGTGTTAGAGGTGTTCTTTTCACATGTATTTAGCAAAACTAAGTGAAGTCAATTACAGGAGATGATTGTAGAATTTGTTTGCTTTCTTCAAAGTCCCAAAGTCCTCAGTCTGGACAAACTCTGTCTACCTCCCTGTCCTCTACCACTCGCACTCCAATATCCTTTAAAATGGCGACCAGCATGCTCATGAACTGACAAAATTGACCTCAAGTGTAAGAATACTCTTTTGACACTACTGGCAGTGTGTTGGTGCGCCTGCTCTTAAATTATGTTGTATGAAACAAGGATTTCCCTTTTGACACCTCAGTCTTTCTATACTTTTTTGTGATCACATTTTCATTCAAATAAAATACTGAAGAAAGTACAAACAACAATTCAGATCACTTTAAACAAACAAAAAAGAAAAAAAACCAAAATAAAAATTGAATAACAACCCATCAAACCCATGACAAACACCCCCAATTCCACCCCCCAAAGCCGAACCCTGCAAATGAAACCAAAAGGGTGCCTGAGCCTGCAGAGGAGGAATGTGTGCATCCATAGGTAGGCCATCAACAGAGAATAAGAATAGGAAGCAGCCGAAAGTGAAGCTGTGGAGTAATGGTGCCAATCATCAACCACTTAGTCCTGAACCAGTTTCACCATGGAAAAGCCATGTTCTAATGTTTGTGCCAGATGGCCACAAAGTGCTCAAGACAGAATAAATTAAGAACACTAAATGAAAGGTAGTTTGGAGTTTCCCAGCATGAGACTATGAAAGTCGATGCTGAGCAGAATAGCCTTCCCTGGAAATAGGAGCGAGAAAGAGAAGATATGTCTAGGAGGAGAAAAATTTGTGTGGAAAGTTAATCCACAGGATAGAAGACAGAAAACTGGAAGCTACAGACCAGAAGGCAAGCACTGAAGACAGCTGCCAGAACACACATATAAATGTCGCAATGGCCAGTTGTGTACATAAGTGACAGCATGGGTCCATGGAGAGCTCTATTGTGTGAAATGTGCACATATTTCAATTGAATATGTTATTGGTTTGTTTATTTTGGGGGAGAGACAGATATGTCTGGAAATAGAACTCTAAGATAAGGAAGGTGCTGAGGGTTTGTCATGATGCATAACCAAAGTTATTGGTTATGCTGTGAAAGGTTTATAGATGGAGAGAGTAAGCAAGAAAAGTAAAGTAAAGAATGGGAAGGAAGGTAAGAACACAGGGGTTATGGATAATTATCTTTCCACACCTTGAGAAGAGATCTTAGCTGGAGACCGAAAAAGAAGGCAAAAGTTCTGTGTACGTGCCATCACAAGGCCTTTTATATAATAAAACAAGCATATGGTTTAAAATACACAACATCTTCAATTGCTTCATTACAATTATAGGCTAAATGGTACAAACATATATTTATACATTGAAATGTTTTTAGTGACTTAAAAAATTAGAAGATAAATTAAGGCAAAAGTAAAAAAATAGACTACATTTATTGTCATGTTGGAAAAACAGAAAAGGAGTCGATAGGCCTAATATTTCAGATGCATAACCTAACATTCTGGGTGCCCACCGTTTCAGTTCAGAATTTATTAGATACAGGGGCATGCGTATTAAAGAAGAAAATTTTTCTATTTTTCATACTTAATAAATAAAAATGTAATCACTGGCTGTTAGGTCTTATGTATTAAGACTAGAACAATCAAAAACCCAGAATCAATGCTAGTAATATGGGCACAAGATGGGAATGTGGTGTAGCATGACCAATGTACGCCAGAGAAACGTCTAAATACTAGGCTGCCTGATCGAGAAAACCAAACCTGATTGACTGTAGAATTGTAAAAGTTTAACGAATGTCTCTGCCAAAATAAATGCTGATCTGTGACAGACATGGAGGTACCTTTTTCAAAATGATGATTTTATTTGGTATGTGGATATCAAAGAATATTTCTGGACACATGATGAAGGATAACCATCTGTGACTGCTATATCTGAAACAATTCAAAGACATGATATAAAATAAAATGGAACTGGAGCACAAACTGAAACACTGAAACTAGGCTTGTTATATAATAATGAATAATAATAATAATGCATTTTATTTATAGGGGCACTTTACTTTAGCAGTAAATCTCAAAGTTCAAATATGCTACTTTCATATTTATTTATTTATGTAAATTTTTTTTGTATTTCTCTGCTCACCCTGTTTTTGAGCATTGAGATTTCGATTATGGTGTTAGTTTCTTGTTTTGACATTTCTTTGGCATTTTTCAAATAATATACTGTTTCATTGCCATTTTCTTTCCCTAGCAAGGACCCAGAATCAAGCTGCGTATGACGTCATCAGAGCAATGGCATTGCTGATGTTATGTCTTTATCCGAGATTACGGATAACTCCAAACAATTAGCGCTATGAATTAAAAGCCTTTTGTTTTTTCTGGTTTCACTCATGCCTTTGTTAACTTTAATTTTCTTTTCACGTTTGGGGTTTCTCGAAAGAGGTTTTGATCTTGGCTCATTTAGCCACCACATCTCCTGTCTTGATCCTTTCCATTACTCGCTCCTAGTTTTTCTTTCATATCAGTTAAAGGCTAAAACATAATTTGTAAAACAAAGTAAGAAGTTTGGGCATCTACATGCAGAATAAGAACACTGGGCAAAATTGGAGTCGATTACACAAAGTGAGATGGGAACAAAAAGAAAATGTCCAGAAAGAAACCACAGTCCAAGAGCAAACTCCAGGATTGAGTGCTGGAGAGAAGCTCCAGAGTGCTGAATTATAAATAAACAAGCATAAGATGACGTGCAGCTAAGAGAGAAAAACAGGACTGGCCCACAATACATTATAAACTGGGTGAAATTTGTGTTATGGTCATGTTACTTGAAGAGCCACCATGTTGGCAACACTTACACAGAGCAGTGCAGTAGATTAGTGAGAAAACTCTATGTAGCTGCAAGAAATTCTTCTCTGATTTATAGCTTGAAAAGCCACAACACAAGCACACACTAAGAAATGAGTCTGGTAAAATCCTAGTCACATGGCTTCTAAGGCAACGTTAAACTGTTTGTTTTAGTAATAAAGAACATTTACTAAATGAAGAAGACCTGAAGAAGCAATAAGTCCAAACAGCACTTTTCTCTAAATAATTCACAGACGTTTAACAAGAATGCTTTATTTTCTATATAAATATTTTTTAAAATTAGTTCACAATTAGTATGTGGTCAGCCTTACTGAACAATCATTGCACATATGTGGAGAATTACTGGGCTGAAAATGCATTTATTTATTTTATTAAGCATCTAAAACTGGCCAAAAAAAACTCAGATGTTACCAGCTGGTTTCCAAAAAGAATTCCAGACAACAAGGGAAGCATCCATTTCTGCACTAAATAAAGGCTTCATTCCGAACATAATTCTGGGAAGGCGCTCTTGTGTCCAATTCATCCTTGTAACATTAAGCAGAATCTTCAGATGGGAGCAATGGATTTGCTCTTCCAGCTGAATGTAAAATGCACAAGGACCTCAGTGGCTCAGCTAATCAAAACAATGTGATCAAAAGCGTATTTCTGGCCATGTGGCAGTTCTTGTAAAATGCTTATCTATTCCAAAGGGGGTGTGGAGAGGGGCTTGGAAACAGGAGGGTCCCATTTGAAAAGTGATCTCAACCACTGACATGAAATCACTTAACCTGCTGGTGGTATTTGAGAGGAAGATCAATAAGCAAATGGGGCTGGAAGGCAAGACTTTTTCTGCCCCAACTACTGGCTTAAAAATGCCACTTGACCTCATTATGCTTTTGGAAGGCTCTGGAAAAATGTGATCCTTTTGAAAAACTCAGTGGAGTAGCTTATGTCATCCAAATGAGCTTGCATTTTTGAGCTTTGTAACTGATTATGGGAAGAGGTTAGAGTAAGATCACACAGCTTATGCATTGTTTATCTTCAGATGACTAAAGACTGGAAAACAAATGCTGCAGAAATATTCAACACTATAAGACATTTACCCTTTGTTTAGCTTTGGAGATGCATGATTACCTTTTATTACTTTCTCATGAAATGTCTATCCTTATGCTGAAATCCAAAACATGCTGAAACGAATGTTGCAAATTCCTAAAAGTCACAATTTAACTACTGTTATTGTTAATCTTTAAGCCATACTGTAGTTCTCTGAATCTTTAAGCCATAGTTGTCTTGACCTTAACCATCTGAAGATGGTTGTCATCTAAAGTCTGAGATAGGTTTAACCAGTCTGTTTCTACTTGAAGACTTCAACACAAGCAGAACATCTAGAAATAAAAGAAAAGACAATTCAGCCATTACAAGAATGGCCTCTTAAATTGCAGGTGGGTACTGGCCAATGCAACACATCTATGTATGAAAAAAGCACATCTGCTTTTGGTGGTATGGTGTTATATGTAACACCATTCTTCAGGGTCCACATGCCTCGTTCACATTCATCATGTTACACACCAGACTTCAAATACAAATCAGAGAGAGTGTGCCTGCAAACGTTTTCAGATGAATCTGCACTCATGGGGTCCATAAGTGATGGGCAGGAGGATGAAAACAGAGGCCAAGTGAAAGACTTTGTTGGTGGAGCATTTTGAAGCTCAGTATTAGCAGAACCAAGAACATGGTAGAGGACCTCAGAAACAGCTGAGATGGCTTGGGTATGTAGAGATGCAGCCAGACTGTCAATGCTGATGCCATTGAAAAGACAAGCCCTTATTAACTGTATTTATTGAGGAAGTTCAAGTCTTTTGATGAGGGAAAGACATTTATGTCTTTATACTGGTTAGTTCTAACCTGTGTTATTCTATTTCATGCATTGCACGCACATTATCATTACATTGTACAGATTGGACGTAACACATAGAACAGACTTCTCTGACTTCTTTATTTTTTATGCATTTCATGGACTGTCTATAGACATCCTTGATAATGCTATCAAAAAAAATTAAACATGCTGATGAGAAGACTCACTATGAAACTCAATTATCTATCTATCTATCTATCTATCTATCTATCTATCTATCTATCTATCTATCTATCTATCTATCTATCTGGACAGACAGACAGACAGACAGACAGACAGACAGACAGACAGACAGATAGATAGATAGATAGATAGATAGATAGATAGATAGATAGATAGATAGATAGATACTTTATTAATTGAAAATAGAATTTAAGGGTTATAGCAGCAGACAAAATAATGCACAAATATACATATAACAAGAATTCTCATGATCTTCAGTATGCTAACAAGATACAGATACACATTGTCAGGCACGTGTGATTAGGAAGCCTCCTTAAGGTTCCATGCAGGTAAGCAATACCACCCCGAGCAATGAAGGGGTCCTCTTGTAAACACAATCTCTTTTTCTATCTGCAGTTCAGGGGGACCACGAATGGAAGGCGAGTGATGTCACATCCAGGACCACATTGTTAAGACCCTCCTCTTCCGGGAATCAGCACTAGAAAACCAACCAGGACTGGAAGGAGGCAGTCAGCTTATTGACTAAGCATGGCTGAGAAGGATCACTCAGAAACACTTAATTCCTTTCTTGTTTTAGCACCCTCATGTGCTGTGTAGTTTGGCCAGATTTTCCCTCACTACCCTTGGATTAAACGGAGGACTGCTGGTTCCCCAACACTCCATTGTGTCTGCTATTATCACAACATGTAACAAGAATTATCTATAAGTCAATTAATAAAGTGAATGTATTTACAGTGTTGTGATATTCGCCAGTAAAGGCAGCTGAGAAGTTGACATGAGATGATGATTAGAATTGCACATACTTATCTATATATATAAAATCCCTATGTGCGTCCAGATGTCCGTGTGTGGGTGTCTTCTGGTGAAGTGCGCATGCGCGGGGCACGGTGCTATGCGCGATATTACTGTCAGAGAAAGTTACAGGCGTTTTACGGAAATACAAACCAGTATTACTGCGAGAGGAAATTAAAGGTACACAATACAGTGACTCATTTTACAGCCACATACAAGCCAGTATTACTGTCAGAGGAGATTAAAGGCATATTACCGACGCGCACGCCTGTATTACCGCCAGAGAAAATTAAAGGTATATTACGGACGTATATTACGGACGTACAAGCCAGCGGACGTATAAGACGATATCCTTCAATAAGGGCGCGCACAAAAAGGCAAGCCTCAAAAGGACGACCTCAATTGGGCGCAGCGAATAAAGGCGCGCGTAAATAAAGATCTGCACCTGTTGCTCTTCACATATTCCAGAGCCATTTGAACTAAATTATCTACGCGCCCTTATTGAATAGAGCCGTACAAGACAGTATTACTGTCACAGAAAATTAAAGACACACAATACACGGCGGCAGCCCACGAAGAACGGTCAGCTCAGCAAGTAAACATCAACAAAAGAAAGGCTGAAAGAAAGAAAAATACGACCAACAAAAAGAATGAGGTCAAAGTCCCTTGCCATTTAATATAGACTGTTCCTACTAACGTTTATGCACTACTGTTCTAGCGCCCGTTATTGTAACGGGCTAAATGACTAGTCAGTTATAATTCCATAGTACAGGATGTCAGTCATTCGTATAGTAGATGCAAACAGAGTTATTATCTGTTAAGATAGGTGGGAAGTGCTGATGTAATGCAACTGTAAGACCTCCTGGGTCACGTGCTCAGGAACCAGAAACAATACCCCAACATCCATAAATAGAAAATAACAAAATGGCAACTGCTGCAAAAATTGAAAGTACAGTCACACTCAAAAAAATAAAAAATAAAATGAAGTCTCAAGCCAGTCCCTACAGGGCACACTCATACATAAACACTGTGTCATGCTGGGACAATTATAGAGTTGTCAATTGTAATAATATGCACATTTATGGGCTGCGGGAGAAAACTCACATGAACAGGCCCTACGCAGCCCATCATTAAAACTGACTGAACTCAAGCCTCGAGGCAGCAGTGCCACCCCTGAACACGTTTTAGCACATTATACTGTAATATGTTTTACATTTAGAAATAAAAACATATACTTTTAGTGACTGCAATGGACTGGCATCTCATACAAATATATATATTTATGGACCAGAACCTGGTCAGGACTAAGAGTACAAAGGATATCAGCTGGTACAGAACACCAAAAGTCCTACGTATATGAAAAATATATAGAGGCCTTCACTTTAATAAACATTTGGTCTGGAGGCACTGAGTCACCTCTTCTTTAAAGAGGTCCACAATGGTCTCCCACGACTGCAGTTGTCAAGGCACAACAACATGTAACACAAAATGAGTCACAAGTACTTTAAGATGCCACTCAGCCAATCTTCTTAATGCTCTCCTTGTGGGAATGACTGATTTTATTTGAAACATTGGCTAATATGAAAAATATTGTGGCTCCCCCACCTTAACTAACTTAATCCAATATCCAACATTAGCCCGTAGCCTTTTAATGTATGACACTATTTTTCTCTGCTACAGGGACCATGTTTCTAAAAATAATGAATTGGAGCAAATGATGGACTGAAATGTCAGCCATGCTCTACCAGTTCAAATAATATGAATAAAAGACAGCATTTTAATTTTTGGATGATGTATATCACTCAGACATCCAAGATGGCAAATTTAAGCTCCGCACATTGATGCAGTGGCCCTGAAGCATGCTGGTGGGGGCGATGAATTAAATGAAACCGGATTCAAGAATGATCCGATCTACTTGACAGCACTCACCTTTTGTTTCTGCCAAGAAGCAGTGGGGAAAAACCATTGGACGCTTTGCAGATCTTTAAAGATATGAAAGGTCAGAACAAACCAGGAAAAACTTGAAGCCCTCTATCCTTAAACATTCAGAAAAAGGCAAAGAGACATTTTCTTTGTTTCTTTTACAATACTTCACAAGCAGGACAGACACGTAGCTGGAAGAGTTCATTGGGTATTGTACATTCTTTACACTTCTACTATGTGATCAGATTTTCCTTGGCATTCCCTTCAAATGTGTAAGATTCCTCTGAAGAACAAAAACCAAAAATGTCTGGTATTTTAGATATGTATACACACTCATTCCGGAAAAACCACATAATACATTACTCTTTTAGAGGCCACAGCCATTGAATCCATTTACAAGGGGAACGTGGTCAGGCCAGGCATCACCTGCATTGATAATATGATCTCCTTTCCCTCAGATTTGCCCAGATGGCTCTACTGGAAGATATGACTGCATAGTGACTCGCATATTGCAGACATGACAGACTTGTCCCCTGTGCTTCAGAAATCCAGTTATTGGCTACAGTTGGACTGAAATCCAGACAGCATGAAAGGATGAAGAACACTCAACTGCAATCTAATACAATCCAAACAATCTATGATTCATTATATTGTTTCAAAGCACATCAAAGACATCTAGGAAAATAAGTAAAATATAATTATACCAAGTTAAAAAATGATCTAAGGCCACTTTGGATGTCTCAATCCAAACACAAATGAAGATGCACCCGGCCACTTCTCCTTGACAATGATGCCTTCTGGGAGGTTTTGGATTCGGAGTCAATTTTGTCTAAAGTAATTAGAAGCCACTCTCTGGGACTTTGCATTCGCAATGCATGAAAGTCTTTCATAATCTTCTAAGGAGTTAATAATTTGCATTCAATGTATATTTTAGCTGGCATACTTTAGCATTAACTACATAAATGACACCAGCGTTTAATAAGTCAAATTGCTTTAAGCATAACTTTCTAGCCAGGGTAAACACATTTAGAAATGAGGTCAGATCCTGTTGGTACATAGTCAAGTTAGGCAGATAATTTTGTCAAAATGTTTAAACGTCTCACTAAAGTCATTTGGGAAAAACAAGTGCAGCTCTCTTATTGACTTTGGCAGCAGACAGCAGACCACAGTCTCTAAACATTTTAAAACAAGCAATGGTGTCTTCTTGCACGGGGATTCTGCAAGTCATCTTGCATTCTAAATGCTGCTTACCTTAATGGTGCATGGTGTTGGGTAAATTACTGAAATAAATGCAATTTCAGCTCTCATTTTAAGGTAATTTACAGCAATAACATAATTGTCCTGAAACATCACATTTCTAGGTGCCCCAGCTGTTAAAATAACATTGACAAAGCTGATGCCTGTCCTGCTTGGTCACCTGCCAGGTCTAACATCTATTTAGTATATTGTTTTATGTATATACACATTTGAAGTTGGGTTTGTGGTGACCTGAATGCACCGAATGTCATCCCATCCTGATGTCACAGCCCTCAACTAAATGAAGCCTGTTTAGAGATAGATAGATAGATAGATAGATAGATAGATAGATAGATAGATAGATAGATAGATAGATAGATAGATAGATAGATAGATAGATAGATAGATAGATAGATAGATAGATAGATAGATAGATAGATAGATAGATAGATAGATAGTTCTGTGTCCTGTACTGCATGGACTGCAGAAAAGATCTGCAGCAGGAAGTACGACATGACACCTGAGGTGGGAAGCAGAGGAGAATGATACACAGAATGACAGCACCAGAAGAGGTATTCAGCAACATTATGAAGATAATTAAAAATCATTCAAGTTTATTAAAAATTGTTTAGAATTATACCTCTGCATTGGTATAAAAGCCAAAAAGCAGTATTGCTTTATCATATTCAAGGTGTAAATGTGATGGACAGCGCACATGGGCAGGCGTCCCGGCTGAAATAGGGCAAGGAACAATACTCGGCCAGGAGGCCAGTATGTTGAAAGAACGCTACCTCTATGGCATGCTGGGAACTGGACTCTGATAGGGCAGCCTTGTCGGGTTCCATGGGGGCAACTGGGGGTGCTGCATGTATACGTCTAACAGGCTATGCCCTGGCACTGGAAGCATTCCCGGATCTAAGATAAAATGAGCTGCTTGACCTCATCCAGAGTAGGGTGGGAGAGGACGAAACCTGCCTGCAGGAATGGAAGGAAGGATAAAGAAAGAAATGTATATTTGGCTTATGTCACCCTTTGGTAACTTTTGTACAAGTTATTTGTATTATTAAACTTTTTATTAGGCCAGGACTTGTATCTGTGAGGTTACGTCTGAGGTATGGGGTGCTGCAACACCCCCTGGGGGTCATGTGTTATCATTTTCAAACTATTGTTGCTATAGGACTCGTATCCCAGAATGTCTGCATATTGTTGCCATCTGTCCACCTGGGTTTTCTTATTATTGGTGCATCTTTTTCTGTCCACTCACCATTGCTCAAACTAGCTGATGTGTTCCACCACAGTGCACTGTATTCTCTTAGATTTGCTATCTCTCCTTGCACCAGGCAGCAGTGCTTTCACTATAATTTTGTGTCTCTTTATTTCAGCCATGCTGCTTTACGCTTGAGATTCATAGCTCACTATGAAAGGTGCTATATTAAACAAACGTCTAACCCTTTAATTGGGTCTCTCCTTGGCTGCATTCTCAACATCCACACATTAATGTAAGTACCAGGGTGAGTGAAGGAGTCCTCTCTTGAACTTTTCATGGTAGCGCCTTGTTCTTTGATTGTCAAGTCTACTTTATTTCATTTACTACTGTGTATTCACTTCTTATAGCTCTCCAGTGGTTCAGGCTATTGCTCTACAGCTTACATAAAGCACACAATCAAATGTTAGGGTTAGGGTTAGGGTTGTTCAGTTGTTGGAAGAGTGAGTCAGACTTGTAAAGCTCTCATTTCAGTAGTGTTTTTACTACATTCATTAAATGAAATTGGCTTGTTCACTTTCGATTGAACACTTCTGACTAATATCTTTGTGTAACGGCAAGCTGTAAAATTCCAATCTGAATAGCAAGCATAGTCAGCTGGAAGTGTCAAAGGGAAAGCACCACAGAGCAGTCACATTTTATGTTTCATAGACGTTATATATAATGGTAACAAAAATAGGCAAGTACTATTCGCATTGGATATCAGAGAGACCACATCAAGGGACTCACTTCCAAGGCTGTTAAAATTCACTGAGCAAGAGTAAGCCAGCTACTTTGATGCTATGTTCCTCTGTGTCGCATTTTTCTGTTCAGAATAGCTACATGCTTGCAGCCCATACTCAAAATAAAAGGCCCCTTTCCATTCGTATTATACAGAGTACATGCTAGCAGGACAATGAGTTATGGTAGACTTACAGTGGATGTGACTGATTAGACGTGGAGCCTAAATGTCTCTTTGCACAAATCAAATCTGTAGAAGTAAGAGAGAGACTATGCAGCACCATTGCAAAATAACAGGATAAGAGAAAATATATCCATTTATAAACTGACTTAAATTAATTCAAGGTTGTGGGGGGCCCAGAACCTATCTAAGCAGCACTGCTGAAAGGCAGGAATCAACCCTGGATCGGCAGGACATCCACCTCACCCTCACATTGTGTCAGTAATAACCTAATTTATATGTCAAGAGGATGTGGAAGGAAAGTCAAGCTTGGCTAGAGAAAACCCATAAAGGCTTGGGGTGAATGGGCAAAGTCCACACAGACGGTGACTGGGGCAGGATTTCAGTTGGAGCTGAGAGGTGCAGTGTTAACCACTATTAGCAGTTATATGTTAGAGACAATAGGAAAGTCCAATTAAAGAAAATAAACTAACCTCAGTAGTGATGATATTATAGAGGGTGTCTATCTGGTCGTTGTCTGTGTGGAGTTTGCATATTCTGCCCCCTCTGTTCCTTCAGGTACTCCAGCTTTCCTCCCATTCCCCCCATAGGTTCCTCCTAGCTTAATTGCCCCTATGTGTGTGTGTGTCTGGACAAATGGGTGCAAGTGCACATAACTAGATGGAGTGGTGACCTGTCCAGGGCTGGTTTGTGCTGTGTAGCCGGTTTTGCCAGAGGCAAGACTCCATCCTCTTGTGACTCTGGAGAATGTTATTTATGATTTCTTCAGACATTACATACTGTTAACATTTAACATTCTAAAGAGGAAAATACATGTGAAGAAACAAATGAAACTATAGCAGCCCATAGAAACTAATGCATTGCTAATTCTAATAATAAGTGGAGCCATCTAGAGTATTTATATGCCTAATTATGATTTTTACAGCCATAATGCAACACAGAACATGACAGTTTTTGTTTTCTCTCCTTGTCTAAACTCCACTACTGAAGATTAGAGACTATTCATCTGGTCTCTTTTCCTTTACTTTTATGTTGCTGTTTTCAGTTCTACCTAACTGTAGACAACTCAGTGTGATTTGTCAGGAGAAATGGAGTCTTTTCTTATATTCCTTTATGCCATATATTAATCTACAGTTTTCTGTAGTTAATTTTGATTACTCCATTCTTCCATTGTTTGCTGTCTCCTATTTTCATTCAGTCCCTTTTTCTTCTCTCCTTAATTACAAAGATCTTACTTCTGCTTCTGCTCTTTGTATTATTCCACTTACAAATATATTTTTTTGCATGGTACAGTAGATGACCTCTTGACCACCAAACAGCATCCTTTTCATTGTCTCTTTTTCCTTTCATCCTTTTAGTCCAATTATTTGTGTTATAATGTGGTCATATTCTTTTACTTTACTCAACACATGTTGGATATCCATTCAGTCCCATGAAGCATAAGTTACTGATTCTCTTTCATGAGAAATTATTCTAGGAATTTTACTGTAAGTCTTTACTGCTTTTTTATTTCATATTTCTTTATTGGATATTTGTCCCCAGATTATCTCAAACTTTCCTACTGATAAATAATCCACACTTCGTTGTCTTGGCTGTAAATTGAATTTATTACTCCCAGATTTCCAATATCTGATATTTCATATATCTCATTGAAATTTACTCAGTTAGGTAAATTGTTTAACTTTACCCTCCTCAGTTCACTTCCTATTTGATATTTCATCATTTCAGCTGCTTTGAGTTCTTTGATTGATTTAGCACAATATTGACTGCTGTTGCCATGTATTTCACATTTGGGGTGCTTTTATTGGCTTTATTTACTTATTTATTTTTAAAATAAGTCTATTTATTTTTAAGTATTTATTTATACTTCCTTAGAAGGCTGGCGTCCTACAACATCTGCAATAAGATGCTGCAGATGTTCTATCAGACGGTTGTGGCGAGTGCCCTCTTCTACGCAGTGGTGTGCTGGGGAGGCAGCATTAAGAAGAAGGACGCCTCATGCCTGGACAAACTGGTGAGGAAAACAGACTCTATTGTAGGCATGGAGCTGGACAATTTGACATCTTTGGCGGAGCGACGGGCACTCAGTAGGCTCCTATCAATCATGGAGAATCCACTGCATCCACTAAACAGTGTCATCTCCAGACAGAAGAGCAGCTTCAGCGACAGACTGCTGTCACTGTCCTGCTCCACTGACAGACTGAGGAGATCGCTCCTCCCCCACACTATACAACTCTTCAATTCCACCCGGGGGAACATTAACATTATTCAAAGTTATTGTCTGTTTTTAATTACATTGTTATTACTCTTTAATTTAATATTGTTTTTTGTATCAGTATGCTGCTGCTGGAGTATGTGAATTTCCCCTTGGGATTAATAAAGTATCTATCTATCTATCTATCTATCTATCTATCTATCTATCTATCTATCTATCTATCTATCTATCTATCTATCTATCTATCTATCTATCTATCTATCTATCTATCTATCTATCTATCTATCTATCTATCTATCTATCTATCTAGTTCTTTTTTTTTTACTAAATCTCTTCCAAGCTCCAAAAAAATAAAACACCTCCTTGTTATTTGTTTTCTCACTGTACTGGGTTGGTAGAGCCATGTAACAATATACAATATTTTCGGCAGAATTACTGTTTTAAATAATTTTGCTTTTCCTTCCATAGTCAGCTTCCTTCGTCACCATACACCTAACCATTGGCTTACTTTACTTTATACATCTCACCAACATCACCAATCCTAATGCAGACTACCAAATTTAATCTACAATATTTTAACTTCATTTCCAGGAAGCCATATTTCCTTCCAAGTCATTTCTCTCTATCCGTCTTCTGAGAGGTGGTCAGGCACCCCCGGGACACATCTGTGCTGCCACCCTTTGGCTAGGAAGTCTTGAGCCATCCTGCTAATCATCCATGGCCCTTTCCTTTCTCATTTCTCATTTATTGGATGTGTCACTTTAAACTACCTATCAGCTGTGTACCATCTCTTCCTGCACTGCTGTCCCGAGTGTTTGCTTTCGTAACTCTAATCCTGTCGTCTGCACTGGTGTGCCGAGTTTCTCTCCCTCTTCTAGTGTGTATTTCTCCCTCTTCTGGATGTTTGCCTCCCCTGTGCCTCCTTGGCAGTGCAGATACCCTGGTAACCTCTAGCTACCTGGGTAATTCCTTACAATAGCAAGCATAATACAAAGGACATACCCTAAGGTTTACCACTTCCTCCACATTTCTCATTTATTACTGTGAACACACAAAACCACGTTTGCAGAGTTTACTGGTTTAATCCATTTTTTATGGACCCAAAACTGACACACACAGACTATGTGGTGAGGATCACAATGCAAAATACTCTGTTTTGGCCTCTGTTGTAGCAAAATACACAGTAGATTCACTTTTGAGCATGAGGAGCAAGCAGAGTCATTCCTGAGTTTAGGGGCCTCATGAGATGTGGAGTGTAATCTTTTCCGTCTGAGCACACGGAGACTAACATGAGACTTGATCAAAGTTTTCAAAAACATAAAAGGAATAGATAATAAGGCTACTGTTTTTAACTCAAAATAAATTTCTGAAGTTGATCAGTTTAAGGCTGAAGTCTTACACAGACACTGGAAAATGATAATATTCATAAGGAATGTACAGAAAGCACTGCCAAGCTACTGTGTGTAGTGGATGAGACACACATCAGGGACGTGAATTCTGAATTCACCTCGTCATTAGTCCAGTTTCATCTGCTATCAATTACTCACTACATTTACAAGAAATCAGAGCACAAATGAATACAACAGTTACAGAAAACTCGTTTTAAATGATAACAAACTGATTTAGTGAATGCAGATAGATTAGCTTACTTAGAGAAGAAAGCTTTGTGACCGATCAAGTTTTACATGCGTGCAGCACAGAAATAGGAAATAGGATTTATCACTTAAGAGTAGTGTAATGATGCTTCCCTCCGCTAGAAGTGTTGCAGCAACTACTTTATTCACTTATTACTGACATTGAGCAGCAGCGCTCTCTGGTCTCTACCAAGGCAGAACATGCAAATTTCAACCTTCCCTTTTCTAATTGACTTTGTAGGATTTTACTTATATCCATTTAGATACACGCAATAAAAAGGGAGTCTTGGTGCACACCACTCTTAAACTGCATGGAGGCCCATGTTTGGATTGTAATTGTAGCATCTGTGCTGTTAGCGTGGCAAACCTAAAGTGTATATGGCAAAAGTTCACATTTATGATTAGACTGGGCCCAAGGCACCCATAGAATGCTCAGTGGGCAAAATTAAATTTGGTGGGGGTTTTTTTTGACCCTGCATCAAGGGCCGGGGAAATCGCTGACATGAAATCACCTTGAGAAAAGGACACTGAAATGAAAGCATTTTTAAACATTACATTAGATGACAAAGAATTAAAAGGAGAGGACAGAAATGTATGTTCATGCATAGACTATGAGTACAAAAACAGACACCAATCACTTTGATTTTGAGTTTCTTCAGCAGAACAATCTTCTCCTAAATGTCATCAAGGAGTTGATTATGGACTTTGGGAGAGAACAGCAGCGGTGCTACCACCCCATCAGAATTAACAGCACTCAGGTGGAGAGGGTGAACAATTTCATATGTGTCGGTATCCACTGGTCCCAGCACATCAACACCTTGGTGAAGAAGGCACGACAAAGTGCCTAAGATCTTTACCATCTCAGACACCTTGAGGATTTCAGGATGCCCTCACAACTACTAAAGAACATCTACAAACGTATCCTGACAGGAAGTATTACTACAGCATGCAACAGAACCGTATGGTTCTGCATTGAGTGGTGCGGTTTAAGCGCATCACTTGGTGTGCATACCTAACTTCCGGGACATCTACACCAAGTGATGTCGGATGAGGACAAAGAAAATTATCAGAGATGCCAGCCATCCCACCTACAGCATCTTCAGGTAGGCGGTGCCATCAGTGCAGAGTTGCACCACTTCTGAGAGACTCGGGAGAAGCTTTTTCTCCCCACAGTCCATCCAAATCCTTAATGAGGACAGTGTGTAGAGCTACATGATGTCCTATTATTAATTCGATTGTATTCAATTATTTAAATTACTAAGTTATTTATTTATACTTTTTATAATTTGAATATAATGTATACTATTGCTGACATTTAATATAACAATTTTGATTGATAGTTATAAAGTCATGTGTTACAGTTAAACAAAGTCTCTGAGTTTAGCAACTAAGAATTTCACTACATATTGTACTGTGTGTGTAATTGACAAATAAAATTTGATTTGAATTAATTTGTGAATGAATGAGTGAAACATGCAAGGTTTTTATCTTTCCGCGATTTTATAACTAAAACAAATATAGAAACTAGATTTCTGACTTTATTGTCTATATTTATTAACATATTTTGATTAATACATTAATATTGATTAATTAATAATTAATATGTTAATATTATGGTTTTGTAGTTTTCTGTCTCCTGCAATTTTTGGTTGTACATTAACCCAACTGACCCTCAAGCAACACTGGAAGAGTGTCTACCTCAAAACATATATTCTGGTGCTTAGACGTACAGAAAAACAAAACCAGCTTCTATACAGACTGTGGAATATGACCAATGTTCCCTCTAAGCTAAGCGCGTGAGCGAGCGGTCACACAAATTCAGAGCGTCGCTCATACTTCCCGCACGATCGCTCATTCCGACGGCGTCGCTCGTACTTATCGCACGATCGCTCACTCCGATTGTCGGAGTTGGCGCTCATAAATTTTTGGCTTACACAAAATGTCGCTGATAAACAATGTTTTTTGCTCACTATATGCTACTCCTTAGAGGGAACATTGAATATGACCCAGACACAGACAGGCAGACACGTTTAAATCACCCCACACACATTTATTTTGGTGCTCCATAATACAATCCATCACTACTCACAACCCCAATACCCCTTAGTCCAGGCCAACACAATGCCTTCTTTCTCTTTTCTTCCAGACCGCCTCCTTCTCTCCTTCAGAAACCTTGTCCACTCTTCCACCCGACTCAAGTCCATCTCTGAAGGGAGGCGGCCCCTTTAAATAAGCACCCGGATGTGCTCCAGGTGTGTTCCCGGCAATCTCCCACCGACACTACCCAGTGTGGCGGAAGTGCCAGCTGTCTCGCCGGAAGCACTCCGGGTGTCCCTGTTCCTCTTCCCCCCAGCACTTCCTGGTGTGGCGGAAGTGCTGCGGTCCAGGGTCCTCCAGGTATTGGGGTCCCCCCTGGCGGTGACCACGGGCCCCTACAGGGTCGAACTTCCCAGCTCTGTACCCGCGGCCCCCAGGGTGGTCGCCCCCTCGAGGCACAAGCCCTCCTCCGATCTTCTCGGGCGTCCCGGCTGGGTACCACCCCCATCCGGGTACCACAAGACTTAGACGTTATTTCTCAGGAAACATCAATTGAGCACTAACACTGTTGTAGCAAATCCACTAAAAGCTTACAAATTAAAATAGCTGTCATGTTTTTTTTTTCACCTTTAAAATTATTTTTTATTTTACTTGTCCTTTCCTCAATTTCCTTTTCTCATTTTTTATACTGCCAAGTGAAAAAAATAAACATTCTTTTTTTGATGTTTACTTTTTCAAAAAAATAAAAGAGAAAATTCATTCCATTTTGTTGACAGCTTGGCCTGTTTTCCTTACAGGCGAATGGCTGCCTGACCTGTGTGTCCTGTTTTATTAATTCATTCAATTCCACTTTCCAAATAAATGAGAGTAACGTTTTAGTTTAGATACTGCAGAAAGCACCTGTCAGTCAGTTACTGCTGTGTAACAAGACCTTCACAAAGGCTTCTTTTGATCTTAATAATATTTAGAAATTATTAGTAAAGTGGCTATTCATCTCTGCAATGTGGTCTACTAAAATAACTTCACTTTGGAATGGTCAGATGTGGCTTAGTGAGACTCTTAATATCGCATACATCAGTATGAGATCATTGATTCTTTCATATTCACAGGTCATTTTATCAAAGGCTCCTAATGTGGCACACGACACAGAGAGGAATGATCATGTTACTTGTGCTTGAATGGCTGCCTGACCTGTGTGTGCTATTAAGTTCTGTTGCAATGCATTCTTCTTCGTCTTCTTTTGGCTGCTCCCGTTAGGGTTTGCCACAGCAGATCGTCCAAAATTGTTGTCCGCATATTGATTTGGCAAAATTTTGCACCGGATGCCCTTCCTGACGTAACCCTCCCCATTTATCTGTGTTTGGGACTGGCACAAAGTAACACACTGGTTTGTGCAATGCATTTTATACAGTAAATAATAGATGTATTTTTTTCAGTAACTAAAGCGTTACCCGCGAGTCCACCCAGTGGACAGGATGTCACTCCAGTGCACAGTATTCTACCTAACAAAGCCAGTTTTAAGGTGCTAAATAATCTAACATGAAAGCAAATTTGGGATGAAGGTGGAAAAAATCCATACAGACACCAGGAGAGTGTGGAAATTTCACAGAGTTGTGAGATTTGAACTCTGGACTGTGAGCTGTGAGGCACCAGCAAAAACTGTGGTGTTACTGTGGTAATCCCATTGGTTATTTCTTTATTTTTTAAAATCCTGTTTTGGATATTGCTGCAGAAGAAAAGGCGCTCACCATTTTTATGATGAGTGGCCACATTCCCTACTGAATAAACAGGCAGCTAGGGACAGAAAAAAAATGAAGACAGTTTACTGTCTGCCTCAAGCAACAGTATTTGGTATCTCTGCCGTAAAAAGTGACCAGAAGGCAAAGAATATGTTCATAAATACAAATGGTGTACATAGGCACAGTGGAAAACAAATACAAACCTGCCTTCTTTAGGTGCTGAGGACTTGTCTCTACAGCACTTTATTTGATTTAAAACCTATTAGAGTTACAAAAGAAGGAAAATAAAACATTCTCTGAATCTACTGGAAACTTCCCAAAAATTGCTATTTTCTGTATCCTATTATTGGCACTGAGTAAACTGGGAAAAGCGCAATATAAGCTGGTTTGTAAACATAGAATCTCCTTTGTAATAAGGTCCAGCATTACTGAAGCTTATTGCACCTCCTCAAAAACTATTGCAAAAGAACTTCATTATTTTGAAACAGTTATTGTTATATTACTTGCTATGGCTGGTAACATCCTGCAATCAAGTGATTCGGTTGTCTAGTGAAGGAGAAATTAACCACATGTGTGGTGAGCAATTGAATGACTCAAATTAAAAGATGTTATAAAGGTAAATTAAACCCTGTATGTTGCCAAGTGGGACGGCACGGTGGCACAGTGGTAGCACTGCTGCCTTGCAGTTAGGAGACCCGGGTTCGCGTCCTGGATCCTCCTTGCATGGAGTTTGCATGTTCTCCCTGTGTCTGCGTGGGTTTCTTCCAAGTGCTCCGGTTTCCTCCCACAGTCCAAAGACATACAGGTTAGGTGCATTGGCAATTCTAAATTGTCCCTAGTGTGTGGTGTGTGTGCCCTGCGGTGGGCTGGTGCCCTACCTGGGGTTTGTTTCCTGCCTAGCATCCTGTGCTGGCTGGGATTGGCTCCAGCAGACCCCTGTGACCCTGTAGTTAGGATATGGCGGGTTGGATAATGGATGGATAGATGAATGGTTGTCGAGTGGCACATTTATCCTGCCTAGTTCAGGATAACACACAGCCAGTGGTTATCCCAGCAGCACTGGGAGCAAGGCAGGAAGCAGCCATAGTGGACTGTATGCTTATTTTTTGCAGGATACAACTGCTCAACCAATCAGAAAAGAGTCTACTGTATGCAATACAGTAACATAAACCTATAATTAAAGTATCTGTTTAGTTTCAATCAAGTAATTTGAAAATAGATATTCTGAAACAGTGTGATCTTGTGTGTTCAGTGTTCCTACTTTGAATCTTCGGAGCTCAGGTCAGAGATGGAAAAAGGACATTATTCATTTAATAGCACATTAAAGCCTAAACATATTTTGTTAATTGAGAAGTATTATTGACACATTTCCAGTATCTTATGTTAAAACAAGCAATTGTCTGTAGTTCAGCACATTCACTGATACCAATCAACTCACAATTACACAGGGAGCCCATGCAAAACTCACGTAGAGCCTACGGCTGTGAGGCAGGAATGGCCACTCAGCCAGCGCTAAACTTTCTGTACTGAACTTACTAACATTAACCTGATTAAAACTAAATGTAAACTTAGAATTTTTGTTCAGTTCTCGTCATTTTATTGCAAGCAATGCACATGCTTAACCTTTCCCATTAATAGCTGTCATGAGACAACCAGATCACACGTGTATAAGATGTTACAGGCAGCCACAGGAAATAGCTTTGTGAAATAATTAAGTAAAAATGCCATACTTTTCACAAAATAATTCGATAATCATTGTGAAATAATGCAATACTTTTGCAAATTAATGCAAAAAACTTTTTGAGTTATTTCTGCAGTAGTAGATGGACTCTGCAAGCATGGCACTATTGTGGACCCTGCTCAGTACTCTTGAGATGTGCCTTTTGTTTCATTTAGAGAAATGTAGCAAAGCTAAAAGACCACCAGCTCTATGAAAATATCACATTAAAAAGAAGTAGAATACCTGCTGTTACTGTAGAAGAACATTTTAAAATAACTAAAACTGAACAAAATATAACATGCCGCTTATAGCAGTTTCAGCAGTTCAGTACTGAAGCCCAGTCTGATTACTTTTCTTTCATCTATAAACACGGACTGCGGTAAGAATCAATTCTGTTGTTTCCTTAATCTAGAGAGAAGACGCTCTATGATCTTTGGCTTTTTTCCTGCATGGAACCATTGCTGTTCTCTTTATAATCATCTTTAATGTTTTAACATACATGTAAACAATTTGATTTAAACAGGAAAAATAACTAGTTGCATGGCAACATCTATTATTCAAAATGCATAATCCATGCATTGCTGTGGTCATTCTCAGCCCTGCACTGTTTAAAGCCTTTTTAACGGACATTTTTTGGTGACCATAAAAGCAACAAGTTAATTTTTCTTGACGACATTTGGTTCAGCTGCTGCACTTACTGAAAAAAGCACCCTTTGTCATTTTGCAGTTTGAAAGTGGTGGTTTCGGAGCATTTAAATGACGCCACAGCCATTGCTGTCCTATTTATAATCAGTTGCTGTTTATTCAGGGCGATGGGTATGCAGTCGTCATTTAACTCTCTGTGGAAAGCAGGGAAATGACTGAACATGAGGAGTGAGTCACACTGTAGTTCCCTGAGTTAAATGCATTTGAATAAAAGCAAAAATGAGCTGAAAAGTGCAGCCATGAACCCAATGCAAATCACACATACTGTATTTTGAAGCAAGTTGCTCTTTTTTGTGAGTTGCAGTTTTACCTAAGACTACATAATCAAGTTAATGATTAAATACTGAATGTATATATATGCCTTAGAAATCTTTGCACACTGGAAAAAATCTTAAAAAGTTAAAACTAGCAAACATTGCCCCATTATATAAAAAGTTGATTCAGGAAAACTTACTAACTATAGGCCAGTTAGCGTAACACACATTGTAAGCGAGTAAATGAATCCAAATGCCTCATACCTGCTAAGTCTGAATTCTGTCAACGTTCAGCTACAAAGATATCTGTCATTCCATTTAGTTGTGTGACGTCTGCAAGTATGACCGTTTTACCAGCTTCTTAATTTTACTTTATCTAGACATTTATTTAAATTAAAAGGTGTAGAGACCACAGCTCCAATCCCCAAAGGACTACACTTTAACATAATCTAATAAGGAAAACATTACATGTATACCTTGAACCATAAACCAGTGCTTAAGACAATGTTTCACTGATCTACACAATGCAGCTTAAACTTCCATTTCTTTAGTTTGATCACTAGCCTCTTGTGACATACCTCATCAAAAGCTTTTAGAAAATCAGGATAAAGCATTCTTTCTTCCTAAAGAAATTCTGACTTATTAAAGTAATAGGATCTCCAACATCTAGATCCATGTTGACTACGCACTATAATATCTGTATATAAAATGTGTGGCACAATTTAATAATTGCTACTAATGAGGAGCACATAGGAGTCTTCACAATCCAAAACTAGATGGTGTATAGAAGTGATTAGAAAGGTTACAAAGAATGCCGTGTGACATATAAATCAAGAGAGTTTCTTCTTAGATGGTATGGCATACTGGATTCAGTTTGAAAATTCCAGAGCGGAACAAGTTATTTCTAGACTGTGAAACTGGAGCTATGAGGAGAAACTGTAGGAGCTGTATGTTTGAAGTTTAAGCAAACAGAGATTACGTGTTGACATGATAGAAGTGTTCAAAATTCTAAAGGGAATAAGCACAACGAATGATAACTTGAAAATGAGTTCTTCATCTAAAGCACAAGGATTCAGATGAAGGTGGTTAAAGGAGTACTCCACTCAAGAATGATAATTTTTTGCATGTTACTCACCTCATTTAGTTTGTAGTGGTGATAGAGAAAACTTTTTAATCTCATGTTTTTGATAGAAAAGGACTTAAGAAAAATTTTGACCCAATAATAACAGAGCTGGACAACAGCAAACAATATCAAATATATCAATATAAAAATGTTCATTAAAAAAATCTCATGTTACTCATAAAGTCATCCAGTCATATGATCACAGTGGGCAAAACACATGCATTTTTTGAGAAAATATTAACTCCAGAAAATGACATTACTGTACAAACAGGAAGCCCCTTCACATGGGGGCACTCTTTTAAATAGAAGACCCACCTCTCCCCTCATTCATTGGTCAAGAGTCCTGACTGTGTAATATATGTCAAATATCAACTTGATGGTATTTTGAAAGAGGTATTTGAATAACAGGCAGCACAATGGCACAGTGGTTAAGCCTTGTGTTGTTTGGGCGCTACCTACTGAGTTTGGGAAGCCGCTGGGTTTGACTCTGGGGTGCTGAGTCCCAGTGCGCGTGCGCTTCGGTGCGTCTGGCATCCATGCATATATACAACCTTCATTTAGTAATATAGATGTCTTCACAAGTTTTCTGCTACTCGGCAGACTGTCCCATCCAACATTTGCTGTTACAGCTCTATGATGTTATGCAGGCTTTGCTAAGGATAATGGGGACCTAGGAAAAAGTCTGTCTAGGCTGGCCGCACAGTGTATTTTCAGGAAAATATTTAACACAACAAAAAATGCTTTGGCAAATTTCACCGATCAACACTAGTCTGCCTCTTCTCTTTTTCTCGTACATGATGTTTCTAAAGAAGAATCCACAAAATGTGTCTGATACACTTTTTCTCTCACTCATCTTAATTTAATATATTTAAAAATAATCAAATGTAATTAGACTAAATTGGAATGGATTTACTATCCTGTATTAAAAGCTGTGGTACAACAAAAGTCTTTATGCATGATTTGAGAAAGCAATTAATCTTGGGTGATATGTTGGTAGACAAGTGACTCTTTTGATTAAGTTCTTACCTGAACAACACCTGAATGCAGTGAAATGTCATCATTAATGTTTAATAGCTCCTCAGCTTTAAGATTCCCATGTAAGTATGCATATTTTTTCAGATTGAGGCTTAAGGAATCTGTGAAAAGGATGTTGCCTTATCTTTGTACATATTTTTATTAATTTATAAAAGCTCCAAAGCAGTACTTGTTTATGTCACAAAGCAAGTGGCAATCTACTTCAGTAAATTATTTTACAAATAGTTCATGCTTGTCGCTAAACAGGGACCCTCACATGATAACACCTATGCATCCAACAAAGTGCTCTTATCTACTCTTACCCCTCTCTTGTGTTTTCGACGGCTGACAGTGGAGACAGATGACTGTGTGAGTTATTGATGTCTCCTTCCAGAGGTTGATGTCTGGATGGCAGATCATGAGGAGATGGGAGAAGGCTAGACACAGATCCATTATGGGATGCACTGGAAGCTGGGTATAAACCTGTAAAAAAAAGCAAAATAATGCACATCAAGTACATTTTGGATACTTGGTAATCATTTCTATGTGACACATGTAGGATAGGTGGCTCAGTTTTAAGTATTGTTTAAATGTACCAGTATAAAACAATCAGGATACACAGCAGTGCCTTTGATGATGTTGTAGACTTTAGGGGTACTTACATATGACCTATCCTGGCAAACAAATGATTAACAGAAAGAAAAAAGTAACAAAAGAAAGGTATTTTTAACAAAATTAAAGTGCAGAATAGGAGCAGGGAAAGAAAGAATACACAAAGGGGTAAAAATAATACAAAATAAGCCTTCTGGCCTCCTTGAGCAAACACAGAATGTCTGACTGCCCCATGGTGTGGCTGCTCCACACAGATTCATCCTTCTCACTCCAAACCTCTGGCCTCTTTCCTTTCCTCTGCCTATTGAGCCATCGTCATCAGCTACCACCCAACTTCAAGCTGATATACTGGTAGGAAGGGGCTTTTAAGCCCAGGGCCACAAACAACTTGAGGCAGCCTTTCAAGAACCCTTCCAGGTTTCCTGGCCAACATTCAAAAGTCTTCTTGTGCCCTTGAGGACTTACCTCAGGGGGGAACAAGTTTCCATGAAAGCTTCTCATATGTTAAGTCTGGTGAGTCTCTCCAGTACTCTAGCAAATCTAAGCCATGCTTACTCTTAGGGGCTTAGGGAAAATTTAATTATTAACAAACTCAGAATCATATACTGCCAATTTGTCAACATTTCAACCATTACAGTGTACATCATCACAAAGCACTTTAGATGTAGAGTAGTGGAAAATTTCACAGAAATACAAAATGTATGCAATCTGAGCACAGGCTAGTTAAGTAACCTGCCAATGAAGGTACAAAACCTTGCAGCCAAGTGATTACTGGCGTACCCCTTTATCCACATGGCCAGGCTGCAAACACACAGAATTCTCACTGGAAACAAATTATTTATGGAGAGTCTTATTAGCTGCGTGGTGCTTCAGAGGAATACAACATATACAGTCTATTCTGTGGAGCAGTACATGGAGAGCTATCTTCAGAGTATGTCTTTAACGGTTACTTTTATGGCATTAAGAATAAGCTGGGCTTATGGGAAAGTGCTGGGGATCCCCATACTAAGGTGAGCCTGAATTGTTATCACTGTTATGTGGCAAAGTAAACAAGCAGATTGACTTTGTGGTGTAAAATACTGTGCAAGCAGAACCACCACTCTGTTGTGCTACTCAAGACCCAAAATAAAGTGGTGCCAGACCACAGCAGACATACTAAAAAGTTTATATGATTCTTGCCAGGACGGGTAAACACAGTGAGAAATGACAAGATACAATATTCTTTTGTCTGCCATGGTTACTAAAGAGCAGTGGCGACAGATGGCCAGCTGCCCCTTACCCATGGGCTTCTCCTTCTGACATCTTTCTCTCTCTCTCATTCACTTTTCTTTTTCTCACCAAGGCCCTCCTTCTCCAAAATTAAACTTATTTCTTCAGCTGAAAATTTCACCAATTATTAGTAGAGAGTAGCCATTTAAACTACCAGAATAGGCCACTTCTAGGTTCAGGTTTCCTTGGGTACTTTGACTGCCTCATTTAAAAATGTCAGTCTGACTGTGCTGTCATTTTTCAGGCCTTAGTTACACATATTGGTGTACTGTTCCCTAGTGGCACCTGTCTGTGGCCATATAGTAAGGAATGGTACTTCCAGGCTGGGGACATGTCATCATGAAGCAGTGTGCCACTGAAAACACTGGCCATTGTTACAGTTGTGATCAGGGTCTCCCCTGACAATACCATTAGCCAGGAGTTGGTTTAGTAATGTTTCTTTCAAAGGTTGAAAGTATAAGTGAGACAGACATCAATATTGTATATCTGATAATAAGCTGCACTGATGGATCAGTGATGATTAAAACAAGAAATTCCGTGATTCTAGTGCTGTACAGTGTCATGTAAATGTGTTTATGGAGTCAAAGATGCAGATAAGCCCGTCCATGTGTGCTTAATGATGACTAAGACCTGGGGCCTCATGTATAAACGGTGCGTACGCACAAAAATGTTGCGTAAGCCCGTTTCCACGCTCAAATCGCGATGTATAAAACCTAACCTTGGCATAAAGCCATGCACATTTTCACACTAGCTAAATGCTTGGCGTATGCAAGTTCTCCACTTGGTTTTACAAACTGGCGGCACCCAGCGTTAAAGCAGTGCTTTTGTTCCAGTGTGGTTTTTTAGATCCACATCCCTGACACGGCTTTATTATATACACTGAAATCAGCCACATATTGATTATTAGTTTAAGGCATCTGATTGTAATTAACCTGTAACAATATAATGGTCCACGGAATAGCCAAACTATTCCAAATACCATAGCTGCTTTAGCGTAGTTCCTTTCACTGCACCTTTTTCTTCTTCTTTCAGCTGCTCCCTTTAGGGGTTGCCACAGCGTATCATCTTTTTCCATATTACTCTCACTGCACCACTCGGAGTATTTATATTACAGTATCTGAGTGGGGAATCACAGCTCTACAGTAGCTGATTGGAAAGAGAATTATCGGTATACAGCATCAAGCACACGCTGTCTATTGAACTGCTCTCATATGGCAAACGCTTCAGAGCCTTTCCTGTACGGACCTCGCGGTTCAGAAACAGTTTTGTCTCAAGAACTATAAACGCACTCAATCAGTCCATCAAGTGCTCCTTGTAGAACTGTTTGTACTTATTAGTACAATTACAATACAATACAATTTATTTTTGTATAGCCCAAAATCACAGAAGAAGTGCCGCAATGGGCTTTAACAGGCCCTGCCTCTTGACAGCCCCCCAGCCTTGACTCTCTAAGAAAACAAGTTAAAACTCCCAAAAAAACCCTTGTAGGGAAAATGGAAGAAACTTTGGGAAAGGCAGTTCAAAAAGAGACCCCCTTTCCAGGTAGGTTGGGCGTGCAGTGGGTGTCAAAAAGAAGGGGGTCAATACAATACAATACACAGAACAAATCCTCAATACATCCATCCATCCATCCATCATCCAACCCACTATATCCTAACTACAGGGTCACGGGGTCTGCTGGAGCCAATCCCAGTCAACACAGTGAGCAAGGCAGGAAACAAACCCCAGGCAGGGTGCCAGCCCACCCCAGGGCACACACACACACACACACACACACACACACACATCCACCTAACCTGCATGTCTTTGGACTGTGGGAGGAAACTGGAGCACCCGGAGGAAACCCACGCAGACATGGGGAGAACATACAAACTCCATGCAGGGAGGACCCGCAAAGTAAACCCGGGTCACCTAACTGCGAGGCAGCAGCACTACCACTATGCCACCATGCCGCCCATCCTCAATACAGTATAAAAATAAAAGTTTTACAAGTATGGACCACAATTTAACAGTAGATGATATCACGTAATATGATTTGGATTTGTTTAGAGTCCTGGTGACCTCAGCCATCAAGCTGCCTACCCCATTTGGCCATTCCACAGCTGAAACAGCGCTAGGGCACCCAATCTGATTAAAGGACCCCTCTACTCCATGATTCCTGTGATCCTCCATCAGGGATGACTTTACCTTAGGCAGGCAAAACAACTTAGCAGGTGGGCCATGGCACCAAGTGCCACATTTGAGTACCGAGAAGAGAAACAGAATAACCTGAACAATTACCTCATTGTAAACTTGTGATACAGTTATAATATTGCACAACCTGAGCCACTTTATAAATTGCGCATTTACATATGATGACAATATCATTTTTAAGATGAAATGCAGCAAAATATGTTTATTACATTATACAGATAAAATGATAACATCATTTAAATAATCTATATGGTTAATAATTAAACATGTGAGGACACGGTGCCGCAGCGCTAGCGAGGAGCTGGTGCCCCGTTCAGGGATTGTTCCTGCCTCGCGCTGTATTCTTGCTGGTGCTGGCGCGACACTGGAAGGATAGATAGATGGAATAATTAAACATGTACTACAAAGATATTTCAGTGATCCTTAAAAGTTTCGAAGAATCAGCGTTCTAAGCTTATAGATGGCTTAGCATCTATTACAAAGCTGATTGTGTGGTGATTGGATATTTGGAGAAAGAAAAGGAAGGATAGGAATTGGAGATTAGTATGTTTGAAAGAGACAGTACTGCTGCAATAAATTATTTCATTGAAGGTTGCACATGACGCAGCAAGCATCTTGTGGGAGGCAGGAAAAATCTCTGGACAGGGCGCCAGTTCGTCACTATCACTGCGCCACTGTGTTCCCATGTTTAATAACATGCATGAAAATGATATCAAGTATACATCTCTGTATTTTAATTATTCAGAGATCTGTAATATCACGAATGTAATGGATTCTGTGTCCTGTCGGAGGTAGAGAAAGCCCGTTTAAGAAGCACGTAGTGATTCACACACATAGAGCACATAGAAGAACACATACAAAACAAAGCATTTAATGTGCTACTTTAGTTACGATGGTATTTGAGAAACTAGTAAATTAAATGATTTTAAGATGAAGTTTATGATGTTCAACTTTAATGACAAAATAAACTATGTAATTAAAGTGGAAATTTCAAGATTAAAGTTGACATTTCAAGGTTTTTTTCTCACTGTGTCTTTAGTTTTTTTCTTTTCTCTGTACCCTAATAAGCTTTCATATGACACTCAGATAATGGGCTATGACTCGCCTTTTTACAGCGACTTTGATATCTGACAACTTCTTTTTTATTTTGGGCACTGTGCGACTTTGTGAACTTGAGCTTTCAAGTTTCTCCGACATTCTATGTCACGCGATCAACTTCCTTTTGTTGTTTATATCACTATTTAAACTAACAAATAGTACGTTTTCCTTGCCTCCACTTGGTATTCACTGAAATTCTTTTATTTCCCTTGTGCTTTTGCCATTGCCTTTTCACAGAACGCTGAGCTTAAGGGCTATTTATATTGATTTGCATATTCAAAGAAGTGTAATTCTGGGAGGAGTTTGGGTGGGGCAGTAGGCGTGTGCACGTGCGTTACTTTTCACGCTAACCGGGATTTATGGAGCGGAAGAACGTGGAAGTTGGCGAACGTACAGATTTATGCATCTGGATTTTTTTTGTACGTACGCACATTTCCACTTTTGTCCTTACGCCATGTTTTAGTGTGATTTCTATGCAAGGCGTTATGCATGAGGACCCTGGTCTTGAACTCCTGCCTCTGGGTGCAATTTATCAAATTTATGAAACAAGTCCAACTATAAAGGAAAGTGGCACAAGTGAAACTTCATACAGGCAAAATGAATACAAATTATTCTGCAGGTGAAACAATTGTTTTGGTAAACAAATCGTAATAATAAATTTTAACTTAATAATAAAAAACAATATTAATAACGCACATAATTATTAATGTTTTTGTTGTTTATTTGTTGTTTTCCTCTGAAAGCTATATATTTGGAAAAAGCAGGTTAATGGTGATGGAAAATGGTGGATGAATTAGTCTTGTTTCAATAATAATAATTAATGATTTGTATGCTAATAAATGTTTTATTTCATCAGTCAGTTGATATTTGATGCAATGCTATTTTAAACACTACCATCAAGTAATATATAGAGACAAAATAATAAAGATTACTATAAAAAGGAATGAAAATAATTACTTAAACAGAGCAACTATTGCAGTAAAAGTAAAGTAAATGTTTTCAGGTGGACCTTTCAACACGTAGCCACAATCAAAGTAATGACAGCACATACTATAAAAAAGCAAGAATTCTATTTCCATTTATGGAGGAAGCGTTGAACTGTTGCAGAAGACACATAAACACTGGCATGGAAACACCGAAACATCAGGTCTATGCAGTAACCTTAGAATGACCCAAACTGCCACTATGGGCTGCTGCCCACCTATCCTGACTACCACTTAAGCACAAACACAACTCCGCTTCACTCATCTTGGCTGTTTCTCTCCTTGTTCCTTCAGAAATGTCACTCTGCTCAGTTTCAAATGTAAAGCTCAATAAGAGCTTGGTGCTGGTGATTTTGGCAAGGATTCATTCTGGAGTCCCATTGGCCTTATGGACACCAGGCTACAGTGAACTGTTGTGGCCTATGCTCCCATTATATTAGCATTAGCTGCCCCATCTTAATCTTTATTATAATCTTCTTCCTTCAATCCTTTCTTGGTGTGCCATGTTTATTCATTTTTGATGATACTCTTGCAGTTCAAAAAAAAACCCCAACATTTTAAAATAATCTCCATTTGCAATTAAGCAAGAAACTGTCAATTTGAAATATTTTGGGTTCCAGAGTGGCACAGAAGGCACTATGACAGACTTAGAGAGCTTAAACCCTTATTTAATAACAAGATGGGGTTTACACTCTGTTTGGTTTGTACATTCTTTCCATGTTCATGTAAGTCAGTGTGCCCTATTATGTGCATGATCCTACTCAGGAGAGGGTCCTTCTTCCAAACCCTCTGCATTTCCATGATCCTTCACAGACCACAAAAGTGTTTAAAACATTAATTCATTATCTGTCCATCCATTAATAAATCTACCTAATCAAATGCAGAATCACAAGGAACACATTCCATTCTGGGAAGTACCAACACTTGGATGAGGTGACAAATCATCACAACACATACTGTAGATAGTTCAAATTGCTGGAGCTGAACACAAATATATTCATTCATTCATATTGTGAACGTAGTTGTTCCAGTACAGTACAACTAGAGGCCATTGCAGAATCCGACAGCATCTGGAACCAGCCTTGGATATGGAGATCAGTACATTGCAGGCCATGTTCACACACACACACAGACACATACTGTGATTTAATTTAGAACTACTAAGTTAACAACAACCAAAAATGTGTAAGGATAACTAGGGTACCAAGAGAAAATCTCAAGAAGTCCCCACAAATACATAGTACTCAGCACATGATTTGAACATTAGTCCTTGGACTATACAATATAAATGGAGACACACTGAAAAGCATACTTCCATTTAGTGCTAAGTCCTTTTTTATGTTACATGAATAGAGTAGGCTCTAGCCCAAACATGTATCTGAATTGGATGAAGAAGATTTGAGAACATTATGTTACATTGTTATGTTATAGGAGAGGCATCAAACCTTTGGTTTACACCTAAGAGGGCTCTCACCCTTCAGGTCAGCCAGGTCTGACTCTCTGCTCCATATAGCAGAGCACACTTACCCCCATAAAGTTTGTAAAATGAGAATAAACAATTACACATGCACTGATGTCACCATGTGATCATATGGTGCTGAATAAGGAGTCAAAATTAATGGACTGTGTCATCATTGTGAGTGTCATGAAAAAGTAACACAGGCACCCTTTGGGCTTTAACCTTCCCGATATAGCCTGAGCATGTGATGACACACATGGTGCACATGAGCGTTGGCTCAAGAGCTTGCCATCGTCTAAATATAATACATTTGTAAGTTAAAAAGCTTGACCTAGGTTTGGCCACTATATAAAACTTTGTTTATTGCTCTTGTTTTTATAAATTTCAGGGATCAACTGCCCAAGAATTCTATTCCAACATTTGAATGTGGCACAGGAACTCTCACATGCCCACTGCCAGTTACAGTACTAAGGGATGTACACAGTTCCAGATCAACAGAGAGAGACGGGCCAGCATCGATCACAGTGGGCACCATCTCTGTCATGTTTCTCAAAGCTCAGTGCATCCTATGTCAGGCCTTGCACCTGGCAGTTAAACACTGATCAAACTGGTGGGTCTTGGGGGCACAGGACCAAAACCAGCATGAGGGGATTAGCGGCACTAGCAGTGCTATTTAAAGATGGACTACAGTATGTGAATGTGGTGGTGGGTCAACATGAAAACCAGATTGGACGGAAAAGTGATCAGTATGTCAATCAGTAAAAAATGAGAACCAGGGAGAGGGCAGAGAAGTGTCAAAAAGTAGGCAATACTGGGTAGTATTAAAATGAAAAATGTAAGAGTGTTGACTAAAAAGAGATTTAAAATACAAAATAAAGAATGGCAACATCAAGGCAAGACTTGAAAACGAGGGAAAGGCCATGACTTAAAAACTTAGTTCTGGTTAGCACGTTGATCAGCTGATATGAAAAAAAGAGCCAAGTTAGCAGGCTGCTTATGCACAATGTGTGCTACTAAGTGACAATGAGGCCTGAAAAATCAATGGAACAGAGTGTGAAAATTGCTCAGAGGCATCTGTTGCAAGTCTAAACACAGATGAACCCGAAAATGTTTTTTAATTGAAACTGCTAGACACCACCTTTGTGATACTTTTTGCTGTGTCTTCCTAGAAGGTTACAATTTGCTTGTTTATTCCTCTTGCTCATTAAATAATTCCACCTGTGGCAATGCACATTTTTGCCACTCAGCCCCCATATACAGTATAGCACATTATTAGGTACGAGTCAATACAGTTATTCGACAAACAATATGGAGAGTAATACTTGTTTAATGGTAGAATACTCCCATGATACACTACATCTATGGAACAATGGGCAAAATAATAAGTAAATAAAATTATCTTGGGAAAAATGTGAAGAAAATGAAAAAGATAAGCTCAATAAAACATACAAAACAGCCATTAGAAGCAATACAAATGTATAAATTCCACACTGTGTCCATTTGTCCCCAATGCATATTTTCATTGAATTTTGCAATTTTGAAATTGAAAGCCAAATGAAACTCCACTCCACTCTAAATACCTCGGCAGTTTCAAAACTCTGTCCTGCAAGCTAAAAGTTACCTGTCCTTTTTAAGTAGACACACACGATGCAAACTTACAAGACATCTAACAGACATTGTACCTGCGACAGACTTCTCAAGAGCAATCCAGAAATTAACATTTCACAAAATGACAACCAATATTATATATACAATATGTAATATGTGAGAAATGAATGCCAATGTATAAGTTGTTCAGAAGCTCACAACGAGGTGAAGTGGTGCGAATTGCAGTTCTGAAATATTTGAAACTTTTACAATGAAAATATATCATAATTTTTTTTTTTAATTTTTAATTTTGCATTAGGCACTTGATATGCATGTAACTCTTATGGTTCATACTTAACTTTCATTTCAGCCCATGAACCCACCCTGTGCTTATGCTATGCTTATTATTCTTGATTTGCAAATTCGCATGAGAGCTATAGTACTATGGAGTTAAGAAACTCCTTGCAGATCACATCACAGAACACCCTGGTGAGCCTTAGACTCAGAGCTTGCTAAGGTAACACCACATGCTGTTTGGGTTTCCCTGTCACTATAACCACATAAGGAATGTCATGCATGTGCACCAGGGGATCATCTTCCAGGCAAAGTTAAGATATGTGATACCATGTCGGGATGACTGTTTCTGCTGTTTTGTCTGCAGTTCAGACAAACTATCCAGTAAGGTCAACTAACCCCACCCACAATGCCCAAAACAGAACACACCCCTTCCAGTCACATGCCTTAAAAGCACATGGCTCCTGGAAAGTGGTGTCTCATTCTAAAGAGGTCTTCAAAGAGGAGAGAGTTCCTGCATAAATGCAATCCTGCCCCTGATGGAGAGTTTCAATCTTGGGCAATTGCTGGCCAAGTTTTTTGTCATGCAGCCACACAGTCCTTATTCTGAGAGTGCCCCAACACTCTTTGGCAACTATTTGTGGCCTGCCCCATAGCTATAAAGTTCACTCCCCGTAGTCATGCCGTGGTTCATCCTTAGCACGATGTTACTTACAGTGCACCAGCATCCTTCATTGTCCATGCTTGTGGATATTCTGTGTAATTTACACCTTCATTGGTGGTCTATTTAGAATTTTCAGTTGCTGGCTGTTCGACTAAGTGGTACAGACTTTGTGTTTCATTTTGTGTTGAGGAGTGCATACTTGAGGTGGCAATGCCAGCTGTTAGAGCCCAGCATGGATTTGCTTTTTCCACAGACAGAAATGGTGTATCTGTTCATTTGTCATTGAGTAAATTATTGCAAAGTCAAATTTTCATTCTATTATATAGAATTTGTTTAAACAAAGACCAAGACTTAATTATGTCTTCATCATAAAAAGTAAAAAAAAAAACATTTAACGGGGTGCACTTCATTTTTCACAAGACTGTATTGCTTAAGTTTTATTTGCATGCACAGTACATCATATTATTTATTTTAGTCTTCTATTTACGTCCCAACCATAACCATCCCTCATTTCTGATTGGGTGGTCCAGCTGTTACAAATCAGACCGATCCTAAGCACAATGTCCCAAAAAAATACAGGTACAGCAGCACAGCTTTATTGTTTGTGCTTGCTGTTTCCTGATAAAAGGAAAGTAACAAAGCACAAGAAGGATGAACAAAAGCAAAAGACAGAAAGATGTAAAAAGTCAGGTCGACAGTGCCTGGTTTTCCACACTGATCAGAAAAACTGGAGAACCTATAGAGTCTCTGCATTCCCTTTACGGCAAACCCGGCTGTCCTACTGACACAACGAGGTCATGTGCGATACAAATAACGTGCACATGTCTGCAAAAACATGTGTAAGTACAACAAGTGGTGTGAAGAATTGAAATGTCAACAAATTGGAATCTGGAAAACATACAGTATATGGTGTTTGTCATTAACAGAAAAGTAAAAATATCGGGAGTGTGCGCCCCTCGACTTCTCGTATACTGAGATAGAGGGAAAGGTCATCAGAACCACTTCCAGTTGTGTAATATTTTTCAAATATCATACATCTTTGTTTGTCATCATAACTAATTGATAATATAGATACACAATCATTTATCTGTATTTATAATCAAACTTTAGGTTAAAACAATATTTTCGCACTTAGGGAGGTCGAAAACAGTCGTGGATTTTTTCATGATTACTTTTGCATTACCTAGATTACGCGCAAAGTAAAAAGAGTCACCTAAAACATAGAAAAAGTGTTAGTATTATATAATATTTGCTGCAATAAATTGCTATAGGTAAGCTATATTTAATTATGATAATGATGGCAGAAATAAAAAGAAAATATCATAAAATTAAATGTATTACCAGGAATACGATGAGGACGTAGAAGCTTAATGTTCCCATTACATCTTTATATTTACATGGCATGTTCAATGTTTATACATTACTGTTAGACTGATGATGTATACATTAAAATAAAATTAATAATAGTTATTGAAAGAATATGCGTTATATTGAATACAGTTTTTAATATCATGTTCACATTTATATTTCCGTGATACAAAAAGTTTGGATGATTGTTTAAATAAAATACTACATCTGGTTGAGTAATTTTTCTTAAATTTTATATCCGTTTGCTTTTTATCATTATAAATATGTATACAAAATTTGAATCATCTATCTGTAATTACAACCATAGTTTACTTGAAAATTTGCAAAAGTATTCAGTTAAAGTACCACTTCTGATTGCTGGAAGTGGCCCGAAAGTTGATAAAATTCCTTATTTTTGATATAAAGCAGGTGTACAAAATCTCATTGACCTAGGTCAAAGCATTTTCATGTTATCGTGTTTACACACAGACAGACATAATTTAAAAAATGGTATTTTCAGATTCAGGGAGGTCTAAAATGTCAAGATTCATCAAAATCTCAAGGTCAAATCAAATGTTTTCACGATTCCTATACTTTCTCTATACTATGTATTCGAGAAAGTATAAATTCTGAACTGCCTGTGCCAAAATGTGCCTATATGCCTGTCAACCTAATAAAAGACAGGCAATAAAGATGGAGATGTGGTTAAAGGCAAAACATGCCAAAGGCAAAGTGTTTTACTTGATGAGCTGAAAATCCTGGCTATACCCAAGGTTGTGCTCAAAAAAGCTCAAACTACACCCAAACTAAAAATAAATAAAACACCAAATTAAATAACAAATATAAGAAATAAAAAAACTGAAATACATGCAAGAAAAAAATACTAAAACTCTAAGCCTCTTAAAAACACAGATGGGACACTGTTAAAACTAAATGATAAAGTCAGATCTGAGAACAGAACACTAGCATACTTACATGAGGACAACAAAAGAAAGACATAAAACAAGAACCTGACATCAAGGCGGCAAAGAGAAAACCAGAACAGCTAGAACATTTTAAAAGGGGGCATAAGAAAACTGATTTGTTTGAAAAATGTGAAACAAAGACAGTAAGCTCAAGCTTTCCATTAGGTATTGCTCATGTGTTTATTCGGAAAGCCCTGGCTTCTAGGCGATTGATTAATAATTAAATCACTGACCCAGGATAGGCAGAGGATGCCAGGTCTGCATATCTGAATTCATTAAAATATTATTATTAAGGGTGGAATCCACAAAAACAATGAAACCTGAGCCATTGGGATCAAGACCAGAAAATGTCAAAAAAGGGGGGTCAAATTATAAAAACTTAATACTTTAGTAACTATTGCAGATGAAATAATAAAGAATGTAGGCACGTTAGTGAAGACAGGTCATAAATGACATCAAGAGAAAACACCAAAGCATGCAGTATGTTAAAGAAAGAAAACAAAGTACCCCAGGTTAAACGTACAGTAAAAATAACCAATCTTGGAGAGGAACATGTAGGGTTTTAGGCAAGATCTGGACATCGGAAGAATAGAATTTATGGACAAAAGAAAAGAGCTGGGTGACATAAAACTGGTGAAGTGGACAAACGTAGTAATAGAGAGAGAGAGCCTGGCTATGTGAGGTCTTGTATTTACTCTGTCTTAGTCAAGTACCAGCCAAGACAAGACATACTTGCTCGTCTCATCAGGCTGGACTGGCCATGATATACTAATAATAAATTTAGGTTTGTGAGGCAAGTCAGTCTGCTCATAAATTGCACTCCATTCTCATTAGCACACAGGATACCATCAGCATCAGACGATGCAGATACAAAATCCACTTATAAAGTTTTCATATTAGTTTGCTTGGCCTCTTTCTTGGCTACTCTCCAAGTGAGTAATGCAGCTGCTTTTAAGTCACTCACATACTTGAAATAAGCAGAAAAACCTCAATCAACATTCTTTCCCTATTTGTGAATAAGTGAAGCTCTTATTAAGGCTCACTCACATTTCTGCTACCTTAAACCGGCTGCCTAATGAAATTTCTTTTCTTCTCTTCTACAATGTTTCAAGTGAGCCATACTCCAATGGGGATTTCAACTTATTCCCTTAAAGCTGAACCATACATTTTTTCTACATCTCTCAGAGTAAATATACACAACTTTCTAAATCATTAAGGTTGAAAATAAAACCCCATGCCAGTAAGCTAATAAATCTGAGCTGCATGTTATGTCAAGCAAAGAACAGAGAGAGCCGCAGCCAAAGTTTCTTGAATCTTGTTCCTCAATTTGCTGCGCATAATCTGCTTTTGTTTATTAAATTGGCAGATTGCTATGCTTAACATGCGTGGGGATGCTCACATATTAAGTAACTAAATAGAGAATACTGTTTGTTATAATAACTCATATGGCCTATCTTGTATCCAATTGCCAATAAACAAAAAATGTTGATATGAATCAGTATTTTAAAAATATACTTGTAGACTATGATGCGCATATATAAATCATCTTTTTGTTGAACAATTGCCACTGGAGAATGCTCAGTTTATAAAAATTAAATGTAATATTTAAGAGGATCACTTCTTTTTTAATATGGATAAGCCAAAAATGGACTGAACCTTGGTTATCTATTACGTCCAACACCAATGGTTCACAGTGTTTTATGTGGCCAGTAAGGTGACAAGCCTTTGAGGATCCCAAGGGCCAGTGCAGGACCTTTTGTGAGGCAGATTCTGTGACACATAGGACCTGTCTGTCCCTGGTACCCAAACTTTTCTGAACTGCTCAAGAGACTGCACAGTGAGCAAGGGGTTGTTGGAGATTGAAGAGACTTTAAGGAGATAGAGGGCAAGGGAAGAATCTTTAGGTTATGGTGAGAGAAACAAAATCCACCAAAGTGAAAGGAAAGCTCTTCTTCATGCCACATTGGTTGGATGAGGAGCGTCAAAGGGATGCAGACTCTGTCTAAAAGAACGTCATTTGGCAGTAACCCAGAGAAAGAGAGGTCATGGAACCAGGGCAAAAGTAGACAGCAGGCAATGCAAATCTCAAAGAGAATGAGACCAAAGGACAAATGGTATGGCATTCCCTGTCTAGTAGAGGTGGGAACCTGCAGCATAAAAAAGATTTAGGCAGTCCAGAAACTGACCATTTTAAAGGTACATCTCCTCTAGATGCTGTTACAGCATATGCCATTATAAGATTGTAGGTCTGACTCAATAGGGATTTTGGTGTATTTGCTATAGGAAAAGTAGTCAACACCAGACAGGACCACAGTGACTTTGGAATCATGAGATGAGTCAAGTAAAGGCTAATTTGGAGGGAAGAAAAAGGACATCAGAAGATAGGTTTAGAAACTGACAGAAATACAGGAGATGAATGGATGAATACAGAAGTGGGGGAGCCATCAAGCCATCCAACTAAACATTGATGACAACAGCTTTCACTGAAAGTTCCAGTCCTTTGTGCTTCCTTTTAATCCAGCTCTCCCTTTTGTCATTTTATTAAATTTGCCATTTTTAACAGTTTCTGAGTTTCATTGGAATTATTTTGGCAGTGGAGCGATGCCAGTGAGAATTTACTTGTTATAAATTATGTCCCCTTTTCTGCTCTTCACACCATTTGTACACTAGTAACTTTCCTAGCATAATGTGAAAGATGAAAATTTAGATACAAAAAGAACATACATGTCCTAATGCAGTGGTTCTCAAACTGTGGGGTGGGCCCTGCTAGAGGGGCGTGAACTAACAAAAAGGGGGGCGCGAAGATGTGAAAAAAAGAAAACAAAAATTGAAAGTATGAAAAATACATCTATTGAAACCAAAACAAATTAACTTAAACTACATTCTGATACTAGAAAAATAAAGAGTTAGATAAATGTCGATAAAAGTTAAGTAGGTATAATAAAATATGCATCTATGATATATCATTAATTAAAAAAGAACAAATTGGTATTAGTAGGCTCCTTTCAAAAAAACTTTAGCGGGGTGCAATTAAAACTGTTATGAAAACTCGGGTCGCAAATACTTAAAGGTTGAGAAACGCTGTCCTAATGGCCATTCGTAAGGAGTGGGCATCATGGTGGTGCAGCGGGTTGAGTTGATACCTTACAGCTTCAGAAGCCTGGGTTCAAATAATGACATGAAGTGAAGAGCTGGTATGTTCTCCATTTCTGCATGGGTTTTTTTTTCTGGTTTACCCAATATACCCTCCCACATTCCAAAGACTTGTAGGTCCTGTGTCTTGTCATGGACTGGTGCCACATGTCTGAAATTAAACATAGGGATTCGCAAAGGGTAGTGACTCCATTCAGAAACATTCTGAATTGAATTTTAAACTTCCAAAAAATTTCTTAAAGATGTGCAAAGTTGTGACAGCTCTTAAGAATTTGGGAATTGACAAAGTGATGATTAGGGAAACCAAACCAAAGAAGGGGAGATAAGGATGAGATGGACATTATCATTAAAGGGTGTGGGGGCTGCTGTAATAAAAGCAAATTCTGCAATGGACTCAAAAGCAACACTGCTCACAAGGTTCAAAAGGGAAGCACAGATTCACTGATGCTATATTGTACATCATATTAAAGACCTGAAGGATTTGCATAGGGACTGTTCTAAATAAATATATTTAAAGAAATCAAATAAAGGTTACTTACTGCTGATCAAAAGGAAAAGAAGGTTAGAGACATAACATTTTGGCTGTATTGTGTCTCCAATCAGAATAATTTTTAGTTGTTTCTCCTTTTGCAGATACTGCTAATGTAGCCCTTCTCTAATTTTCTTAAATAAATGTGTTGAGAGGTTAGATGTGAAATGCTGGAATTGATACAACAATGTATGACAGTCTTGCAGAATGATCGGTCGGTCACATGAATGTTTTGAATTTTACTATCACACATGTGCGTATACTGACCACCAAAAGGCTCAGGTAAGACCAGCAATACCATCCCACGGCAGCAGGGGGCACATATTTCTTTTCTTCTTCACAGCTCTGAATGTTCCCTTGGAGACGATGCATAACCCAGCCTCCAATGCATGCAGCAAGCCACGCCCCTCCAGGCTCGGCTCTTTAAAGCAGGCAACCTGCCAGCAGGAGGTTGTCATTTGAGCACTTGAATGCCTTATGCGATAGAGCTCTCAACTAAACCTAAATTTAAATACAACAAAGAATGTCAGTCAAAGGGGAACTGATGCCCCTTTTTGTTTCTTTTTGTGCCAGCATCTTTATTAAAAGGGAGTTACTCCTGCGTGGTGTCCCAACCATTTACACCTGTGTACGTTAGCTTTCTCACAGTACTCAGGAAGCAGGAGTGATAGCTCAACAAGACTAGTATAGTGATAAAGAGGCTTTGCTGTGGAGGTAAGACTCGTGTTTTTCATAAAGAAGTCCAGTGGGATAAAGGGGTTGGTTTTGTAAATTTTTAGTTTTACATTAACTTTTTTCCCTGTTTTTTTTCACACTTTGGCAGAAAAAGCTTTGTCTCTTTGGTTTTACTCTTCTTGTCCTCAGTGGGTAACAGAGCGCCTCATCGCAACAATAAAGTGCATGCACTACTTCTGAATAGTCACTAATTCACTGAATTCACTAATTCTGAATATTTTCTGTATAGAACACTAATTAAAAAGTAAAAAGAAATTATACAAATTAAACAGAACAAGGTATGCATGCACTCTGAGTCTGCCTGCCCATGATAAAGAGTACTATACATGAGTAATATTAATTAAAATAGTTTGGTATATTGTATGTAGTCCATTATACAATGAAAGTCAGCTGTTTATTTAAAAAAGGAGCTTGTACATTTAAAATAGATTGAGCTAAACAAGCACACCTCTGTGAAGGCACTAACATGAATCTGTTCAAAGTGTTTTATAAAAAACACACACATACACTGGGTAAGTTAATTAAGAAACCACAGGCTAAATGTAAAAACAGGCAAATTCAATTGAAGACAGGATTCTGCCTCTGATTAAGCAATTCACCTGGCTTCCCCTGACTAGGGTTGTAATCACTGGGTTAAATGAGCCACTGATTTTCTTAGGAGGCTGCCAGGCTCCTCTGATTTTCCAAATTTGCTGTTGTTCATACATTATGCCATCACTTTTATTTATGTTACACAGAACTTACTTGGGACTGGCACACAGACTAGCAGGGGATTGATGGCTGTAGAATGGAAAAGATGTAGAGCACAGTCAGACAATGAAAGCTTTACTATATGATTTGAAGAAATACCCTTAAATGTTAAAGGTGGTATAGGAAACTCATGGCTAAAGCAGCTTTGCTACGTTTCAAGATAAAAAACACAACTTTCAGCATTCATAAAAGCTCACACTTTTTCTGCTAGTACAGTGATTAAAAGTCTGTTGGTCAATCGATTTTTAATTTTCATTTCACTTCTGCACTGCTCGCAAGGGATTAGCAGCGAAGGCATTCAGAAAGTGCCATAAGCCTAGCCAGGCTAAATTAATATACAAAAAGCTGTAGGTGCATGGAACACCATTTGTGCCAAAATGAAGTAAGTAACATTCCATTTATGAAATTAACAATCACATGCAAAAGTTCAGCAATATATGTATATAAATGACTCCATAAATTGTGACAAAAATGCATAATTAAATAAGTCATAATTAAAAGTCATCTAATTATTATAAAATGCAATGTCATTATTATATCATTATTACAGGTTTTATTTCACAATTTAAAGATATTTTTTTAATTTCACAATGCGACTTTTCTGGACACATTTTGACAGAAATGATATTCCATATAGGTGCAGATTAGTAAATACAAGGGTAAATCAAAAACTAAATGCAATTTGCTAATTACACAGTAACAGATAGAAGCTGATGCAATAAAACACATTCACAATGGCTTATGGATAATTTGAACACACACAGTGCAGCACTCTGCCATTAGTCTAGTTGAAGCCAATGTCAAATGAGCATAGACGCTCCACTGCAGAATTGTGCTATCATTGAACAACGTGCCATAGTGAGATTTCTTTGGGCAGAGGGAGTAAAACCTGCTGAACGATGCCTGCTTCAGTCCTGTGCCAATTATCAAATAAAATTATCTGGATTTATCACACATGCACAATCTCTAGAAACTATTCTGCCTAAGGTAGAAAATTTGACAGAAAGGTGAAAAAGGGACCATGAGATGTAATGTGGTCAAAATATGGGTCAAAAGTCAAAAACTGTAAGATCAATAATCCAAGCCGTCAAAACAAAAATACTAAACTAAAACACTGAGAGCAAAATGGTTCAAGAGCCAGAAAATAATTATGAAAGCATGCAAGAATTTTTTTGTTTAAACCTATCCACAATCTTGGACAACAAGGAAGTGTACAATGCTATCTTTACACCACCACAATGATAATGGTTGTCCATACATGGCAACATGTGACATCTGAAAACAAATAGACCACAAAGTAGCAGTGTCCATTGAAAACAAAATATAACAAGGGGAACAGAAAAGCCTTTAAAATAAGACCAGAGCATAATGGAAACAGGCAAGTGTTGTTCTAGGTCAGATTGGATGAATGTAAATTCACTGTCCTGGAATAAGAAACTGAAACTTTTTCAGGAGAAACTGAAACTCAACAAAATCAGATCCACCCCCCTGCCACATCAGTAGTTCTTATAACAAAATTGCATTCTTACAATTTTTTTTCTGTACATATGGCATCATATGAATAAACAGTTTTAATTCACTAGGAGAATATGTGAATAATACACAATACACCATATCAGTACTTTGTCAGTGTCTGCTAGTGAAGTCCCTATACTATATATATGTGTGTGCACTGAAATTCATATACAGTAAGCTGGAACTGGTTCTTGTAACTTATTCAGAAGAAAGAATTAAAAGCAATAACTTTACCTCTTGGGTGGCTTCCAAACAGTGATGTTTTTATTAAGATGTAAAACACTTCCAGCTAGTGCTTTTACATTTACTTATAGGACTGATGCCTTTATCCAAGGTGACAACATGTATGACACAACTGATTCCATTTCTTCTGGTTGTCCAATTGGAGCAGAGGCAGGTCAAGGGACTTGTTCAGGGTCACACAGTGTTAGTAGTGCGATTTGAACCCACAGCTTCACGGTTTGAGGTCCACTATAGTACACTGTCTGGGATGAATTTGAGTACATTTTGTGGTAAGAACTCACCAAATTATTTGTTCTCTGGCTAGCTTGTTAAACAGGCTAATGCGGGGGGTTCTCAAACTCAGACCTGGGGACCCTCTGTGGCAGCAGGCTTTTGTTCCAACCAGATTCACAATCAGTAATAATAACTCATGATCATGATCTTATTTTATTAGCTGGTCTTTTTTCTCTTCTCTTATTCTATATTCAGAAAAGGACAATAGTATGATTTCTACATTTCTATTTTTTCAATATCTTTAAATGCTTAACTTGGTTTTTTTTCTATTATTTTGACCTTTTTCTGTGTAGTTTTTTTCTTTCATTGTATCATAATAAAGACGATTAAAAAGAAGCAGAGCAGACACCTGGAAAAACAACACTGAATGAAGAAAGCCTACAACTACTTTAGCATCAGTCCCACTAATTAGTAAATAATTCATTAAATAACCAGAAAACCTGGAACAGAACAATAAAAATCTGGATGAAAATATTGTTAAAAAGTAAAAAATATATTTCCCATATAGCTGCTTAGTACATTTTAATAAAAATTACCAAACATAGTTTCATAATTTTGACATTGACTCCAAAACACAGAAGCTGGGAAATAACAGGTCACCTCATTAGGCTAGCAGTCCAATTAAAAACAGAAGTTGATTTAACAAAAACCTGCAGCCACAGTGGGGCCCCAGGACTGAGTCTGAGCACCACTAACTGCTGCAATTCATGATCAATGGCATACTACACGGGGACGTCATAAGCTTGAATTGAACCTACTGCTGTTTTCTGTTAGATTGCATTATCATAAATAAGGAATGAGATTTCTTTAAAGATAAGCTTGTTATCAGAACTGTAATGTGTCAAGACAATATTGTTATTGCCAGCAAATGAACTGCACTTAATTTGCCAAATAATGATGAGGCATAAATTCAACAACAGAGAAAATAGACCAATTGATAAACCAAACGGTGACTGTACCTTTAGGAATGCTGCATTTGTAAATTGTTTTCTTCTTGCTCGCCTTGTTCAATGTGAAATGTATGGAAATAACTACCTTAATTATTCACAGGTTTCAAAAGATGCTGGGCCGCTCCGGGGGCTGTGTGAGTAGGACAATCTGGTCACACCAAACTTGTTTAATAAGAAACACAGTTTTGGCAATTTGAAACCCAGCAACTAATTAAAACTCAGCTACTTGCTTTGTCCTACTTATTTTATATGCCTATAAACACCAATGTCAACACTCAACTTTGCCTAATGGAAATGTTTCTCAAGTGATCGGCTACACTTTCCACATATAAAAAAAAATCTGAAACTAATGAATAAGTGAGAAAGCCCCGCAAGGAGAGAGAAATGGCCCACAGTTGGCAGGCTGTGTGGGGTACATTCATCACTGCAATTATCTAGTCAGCATCCATCCAACCATATTACAAGAACAGTTCACCTACAGTATAATTTAAGTTTTCCTAATTGTTTTCTTACCTTCAAAAACATCTGTGGACAAGGAGCAGCCCCAGTTTTTGGGTCACAGTGTTTCTGAATGACACTGAACATGCTGCTGGTTAGTGCTAAACCCACGGCAATGGAATTTCATGGCCAATGGTAAGCTTTCTTCAAAGCGGAAGAACAAAATCTGCACGTCACCGTCAAAGTGAAGCCATCAGCCCTTATTACATTGTAATGTAGCCATCATTATTTTTGAAAATTTGACCCTAGTTTTTGTTCTTTATTTCGCCTTATACAATTTCTTGTATTAGGAATTTGTTAGTTTTCGCATACCCCTTGGGGTCAGAGCACAGGGTCAGCCATTGTACAGCACCCCTGGAGCAATTACAGGTTAAGGGTCTTGCTCAAGGGCCCAGCAGAGTAGGATCTCTTTTGGCAGTGACAGGGATTCGAACCGGCAACCTTCGGGATACCAGCGCAGATCCTTAGCCTCAGAGCCACCACTCCGCCCTGTTTAGTTTAATAAAGTTAAAAGAGGTATCAGGCTAAAGATATCTTGTAGGTACAATCAGGTTGGTTCTGTCCACGTTTAAGTCATTGGATGGTTTTCTCATTACTTAGAAGAGATTCCTTCAAATTCATTCCTCCCTTTCAACTAGAAATGGTGGCTGAGTTGATTCTCCTCCATGTCACAGAAGACCTGATTTATACGTAACATGAGAGCAAATGTTGGTATTACAATGCGTACAAACATTAAACAAAGGAAAAAACAAGAAGGCCACTCTTTGTGCTGTGAGTTTCTTTCTATTTGTTGTGAACGGTGGCGCAGAAAGAATTTTGCGTAGAGGAATCTCCAGGTGAAATCATTCTTCATATTTGGCTCACAACCACGCTCTGGGCTCGGTGTTTGCCCTTACTCTGATTAGCCAAAGTCTGAACCTGTCCTGAGTTGTGACAACAATCAGTGAAGAAAAGGGAAAAGCTGCAAAAGTCCTTAACATATGGAAAGAGGAGCACCACAGGGTGTTTGTAGCAATTGTTATTTAGCATGGAATATTGAACAGTATTTAAAAAGAGGAGAGTGTCCATCACATTTTGTGTATTTAATATTAATTGCATGATCTGACACGTGTATGAATTGTTTATTATGAAAACTGTACAGTAATGACCTAGTAGCATGTACTGAATATGGAAATGTACTCTGTGTATGTTGTCTCCAGAATCTTTCCACCACAATATGTTCCATTACTTATTGTAAATATGAAGCTTATCTCAATTCTCTGCTGAAAACTCTGGTACAAACATAGCTGCTTATCTCACAAGACATCACCAAGTGTTGCAGACATACAGAGTAGCTAAAGATGATTGTAAACCCCAAAAAAAACAAAAGAGTAACAAGAAATCATTGTCAAAAGACAAACAGTGGTCAGACTATTGGAGAGCCAAACAAGAATAAGTAAACAGGCGGCGTGGTGTAGTGGCTAAGGCTCAGGTTGTGGGTTCAAAGCCTGCTACTGACGCTGCCTGACTGACCATGAGCAAATCACTTCATCTGTGCCTGTGCACGGATTGGAAAAACAAAAGAAATGTAACCAATTGTATCTCAAATGTTGTAAGTCGACTTGGATATGGTGTCAGCCTAATAATAAAGATAAATAATAAACAACATTCAAATTGCAATACATAATCAAGGGGCAGATTCAGAAAATGGGACATAACAAGAACACAAAGTCCTATTTTTGTGGGTTACTTGAAATAATAATAATAATAATTCTTTGCATTTATATAGCGCTTTTCTCAAATAAGGTTAACTATATCACTAAAAATACTGAGAGTTTTGCATCCAATGAGAGATGAAGACTGTGTAACTGCTGCCATGATTATTTGTGATGTAACCAAAGTGACAGGCTTGGCCATATTACCATTTTAAAAAATTGCACAAAAAAGATTGTAATGAAAATTAACTCTTACATTTGCATGAAGAAGGGGCCTGAGCTTCCTCGAAACCTTGCATATTGTAATCTTTCTAGTTAGCTAATAAAAGGTGTCATTTTGTTTGACTTCTCGTTGTATTAGATTGTGTTTGTCCAATATTGTAACATAGATGAAGGTCAGACCATATTTTAGGACAGATTTATATATAAAGTTGGTTATTTCTAAAGGGTTGATATATTTTGTCTTGTCAATGTAAATGCAGAACATATTTGTAATCATAACATAAAATATAAAGATTGTTTACGAATTTATAAAAGCATTAAACTGCTATAAGTCAGCATCCCTGCATTCCTTAAAGAGTCATCTAGTAAGTATTCCTGGATAATAAAACAGCTTTTTTACATAAGGCTGTCACCTTTTATTTTTATTTGTTGATTTATGTTACAGTTCAGACACAGAGAAAAGTCCCTCTGAAGTCTGCTTGGGTCTAAGTGGTTCTGTTTTCAAAATGTCTGTTGCAATTCATGGTATACTAGCTCTTTCAAACACACCTCTGTGTGTAAAGTGCAGCGTAAAACATTTTTTTCTTTTAAGTGAAGCTGACTTTTTGGAAAGCAGGTTATTTTTTTTTTCAATAATCCTCCCCAAACCTCAAGCGCTGACAGTTCTTAATGAGTTAGCCAAAAAGGTCTACTCTGATTTTATTTCAATGCCGTGTGTGCCAATGTAGCCTTTATATTACTAGCCCCCACCCCCAAAATCTGACATGTTTCTGAAATACTAACAACAACAATTCATTACATAGAAATCATCAATCACCATCTTAAACGGTTTTCCCTTTGGCATTAACATCTGTTACCAAAAAGGCAATATGTAATGTACAGGGCCCATGATTGCTGCAATATATAATCATATTTACAAAAACAGAGAATTCAACAATCTAGGAAGAAAGAGTTTAGAGACTTGCAGGCACCAATCTAAGCCCACACTGCCCAGAGAGGATGCCCTGAATGTGGGCACACTCCTCTAGTAAACTGTTTGGAATAGCTGAGGTTTGCCATTGTGCAATCCTGAAGTCAGTGCAACAGAGAAGACTTGGACGGCCCCGTTCACAGGAGTTTTTTTTTAGTAATGTGTAGTGCTTCATTCTAAAAGATATTTCTGCTGGCTAAAGCACAAAGCATCTTTGACATCTCCCAGAGGAAGGCACTTTAATAAATTAAGACTTTTTTGTTATTTTGCCTTTATTGGCTTACTGCCTCTGCTTTTTCAGCTTACACAACAGTAAATATTTTACAGTCTGTATATAAAGGCCACAAGAACAGAGGACAATCCCAAAGGTAAACTGCTCTGCTTATTATTGTGGCTTTTATGGAATTAGGAGTGTGCACATGAATCTTTCCATATTTCTTTCTTTGTGGAAAGAATTTTTGCCTAACTATTTCTTAATGTCATTTATTAGACAATGTGATGTAGAGAAAAAAACGCATATGTGTGACATGGAATTTTGAATCACTTCTGCAGCAATGTATACTGTAAAGATAATAATTAAGAAACTTTTCTAATGTTTTTCTGCTAATTAGGAAATGTCTGACATCAGCTGTAAGTTATTAAAAATGGAGCTGATTAGGAGAGAAAAAAATTTAAAGGTAAAAAGAGAATGGTGCACATTGGCTGAGGGCGTTGGCGATGTTCTTTAGTGTTTGGGCTTAAACTATTACTCTTTTTATTTTATATCGTTGACCCTGACTTTGAAGTGATTTGGAAACTAGAAAAATTTTGCGGATGACTAGAGATGAGTGAAATTTTACTTTGGATACAGTTTCACGAAACTGACACTAAAACTGACTCTGCAGACAATTTTGTAACCTCTTTTTAAGGGTTTCCTTGAGGTGGAAAAAAGGAATTACTGCTCCGTAAAGCCTCATTCACAGTTCCGTGTTTTCATGTGTTCATTTCTGCAGCATGTAATCTGTCACATACTAGTCAAATCAATTCTATTTAAACCACTTGTAAATATCATTATGGGAAAGCATAGTGTATTTTTTAAAAATGTGACATGCTGCATATTTTCTAGAGGAAGACACACTATCACACACTATCATGCTCATTACTATGTTTCTCATTATATGAGAAGCCATCAACCCCCAACCCTCCCCACCATTACCTAGCAAGCACACTTTCCTGTTTCTTGATTCCCACAGAAGAGGTTGAGAACATGCACTCCCTGAGTGCCATGGAGCTTCAAGTTTCTTTTCTGTCTCAGGTACATCTTTAGGATTGTGATTGCCAAGACAGTCATCATTATTGGGATTATTGGGATCTTATTTTTATGGATTTGAGAGTGAGCCAGGAGAAAAGAGGAAAGCCAAAACAGGGCCAATACCATGAGATCAAAAAGGACAAGCATCAAGGCCAAAATGAGAGACAAAATTCGTCATCAAAAAAACAGACCAAAGAAGTCATTAAGCAAAATGTCGTTAGTAAGAGATTTTGCAAGAGCGATTAGAAAAGGGCTGTGAATCCAAAGGTTGGAAGAGGAATTTAATTCCAGGAAGACCTTTTATCCTGTCACATCATGCTGTGGTCTCGGAGGAAATACTCCTAACAACGGCCTCGTTTGACCTAAAGACGGGAGCTCCAAAATGGTGGCAAGTGTGAAAACCGAAATAATTGACAACATGGTCCAAAAAATATTTAACCATGAAAATGAAGGAAATCGCCACAAATAGATGGCAGAATCAAACCGGGTCACACAAAAAACTGCCAAAATGAACGTCTGGTTATCATAGTTGATAGAGAAAAACATACAAAATCTCAGAAAAAAGAACTCGGTCCTAACACCTGCTACCAGCAGGTGTGTGGTGGTTCAAGAAATGTCCACCTCTAATTATTTTTTTTCACTAGAAATCTTTATTAAATATTAATCGACAGGCAAACACATGTAAAAACTTCCAGACAGGATTAAATGTCTTTCTTCTTGTGTCAATGGTACAGTTTTTGCCGGAAGAAAAATTCGCAGGAACCAAAATTTGTTTTGCAAATTTTTGCCCTCATCACAACAGATGACTATAAAATTAAACAGATTTTCAGATTTCAAAAGCCAGCTAAAGCAATTCAAAAAGATTTGGGAAATTTTCCGTCTGAGATGAACATTTGTAAAATACAGCCTAATGTAAACCATTACAAAATACAACACAGGCAAAAGAAACCTAATTATAAATATAAGGGAGGTGACTTTGTGTAGATTGACACTACATTCTCACTCACATTAGCGATGTGCAGAAGCAAATAATGAGGTAAATTAAATGTTAGGTGTAAGTGCCATGCTGGATGGACCGTTACCCCAACTAGGATGGAAGATGGATCCTTACCCGGCTGGGAGGCCATAATGGAAGGACTGATTGTAGATTACTATTCCAGTCAGGACAAACAAATAATGGATGGATAATTCATTCCCCAGTAAAAAAGGGGGCAGTCCTTCTCTGGTTTGGCACCAGTATGGTCACCCGCAGAGTTGTCTGGAAACTGTAGTTTTCAAGGGCAACTCTGTCAGGGTCCTTGGGTGCCACCAGGGGGCACTATTAGGAGTAACTCTTCATGTTTTAGAGGACTTTCGTCTGACCCAGAAGTGCTGCCATTACATAAAACCATAACCCCGGAAGTACTACTAGGTCCAGCATAAAAGATGCCGTCTCATTCCTAAAAGGTGAGCCAGAGTTGGGAGGGAGTGAGACAACACTTGTGGAGGAGGATGGAGCAAATTGGTGTGTGCTATTGATGCGTCTGAAGTCAGGGCAATGTGGCAATTAAAAAAAAAAAATACTGAATATTGATATAGAGTATAATGCTACAGAGATTGCTTTGCATTATTATCTACGGTTCTGGTCAACATGCTATGAAATGACAAAGCAGATCTTCAAGCAGTGAAGAAAAGAGTAACCAAGGGCATCAAGGGACTTCTCTACACAGGTGGCAGTACTACTACTACTAAAATCTACTAAAGAGCACGTCCTACATCGACATATTAAGGGAGTAAAAATCTTTTTAATTCTGAACAATGAAAACCATGTGGAGATCTAACACAGTGCCACACACACATGTTTAGGAGACAACTATAGGGCTTGAGTACATGTAATTCCACACCAGACCAGGGGGTGGCGAAGTGCACTAATTCTCTCTCTCGATCTCTTACAGACCATTCTAGGGAAATCCCGCCTGGCTCTGGGGCAGCCAATGACGTCACTTCTGGTTCCGGTCCTGATGACATCACTTCCCTTACTGCCCTTTAAAGTCACCATCTTCTTTATACTAAATCAGTTCTGTTTTGCACTCAGTCTTGTGAACATGTCTGTTCTCTTGAATCAATTTTGCAGCCAGGAAAAATTAAACGGGTGCCTGCCCCAAACCTTCTCAATGTCTTATGGTCATTCTTTTTACAACAGGTTATCAAAATAAATAAAGGCATTGATAATACAATAATATTAATTTGTTTAAACAGTGAATTACAAAATCAGGTAACCGGTAGAAATGAAAAGGAAGTGCATAAATGATGGAATACATAAAACACTTCTCCATGCAAAGGGTGATTGGAATTTGGAACAACTGACTGTGTCCTGTGGTTGAAATGGAGACCTTGACAACTTTTAAAAAATGCCTGGGTGAAATGCTAAACAAATATTTGTATTACATAATAAACCATCTCAGTTGATTTAAATGCAGACTAGTAATTATGCTAAAAGACTAGAAACAAAAAGTCTCTGGCAAAAGACTATTACCGTTAATGGTCTACAGCATATCTTTTGGCGTTGTTGATTATGATGATGTAAAAGATAAATGGCTATTCACCTGCTGAAACCTCCCCTCACCTGGAAACATTTCTTGGCCAAGCCCTGACGACCTCATGCATTTTCCATTGAGAAAGGTGAGATGCTGTTGGGAAGATGATGAATGGAGTTGCTGGATGGCCAAACATTCACTGAGGACATCTTGCTCTAGATGGCTACAGGAGCGCAACTGCTTATCCAAAGAGAGAAAAAAAACAAGAAGAGCAAGGCATGAGTTAAAAAAAACTTCCCCTTTTCCTATTTGGAGTTGCAGGAACATTTTAGGTCAGCAATGTCTAGCAGTCTGTTTTTGAACAGTTGGGAGAGAGACGGTTCAAATTAAAAAGTGAAAACATTGAAAATTCCCTCCAGATGATTCATTTCCTGGGAGAAAATCAAACCAGGGATTCGAATGTCTAAGGCACCAGTGTTCTCTAATGAGCCACTCTTTTGAAAATATTAAAAGCAACAATTCCAGGTCCACGTCTGTTAAACCAAAGCAAAACAAAAGTCAAGTTTCTGACTCATCACATAATGGATAAAACAGAAGACTAAAAAATACACTGTCGTATTTAAAAAAAACAGACATCTTACCTTGGCAGCAATTTTAAATAGTGAAATTTTGGTGAAAACTTGCATGCATTCATCATATTGCTAAATCTACTTAATTCAAATTTAGGAACCTATCCGAGCAACATCAGAGGCAAGGCATCTAGGGTGCCGGTCCATTCCAGGGCACATTTATGCACATGCTGATTCAATCTGGAGTCGCCAAATAACTGAGGATGCACATCTTTGGAACAACAGGGGAACCCACTTAGACATGGGGAAAACATGAAAATTCCACATAGTTGGTGTCCAGGCTGGGATTCATATCCAGTCTCCTTGACCTGTGGGGCAGCAGTGAAGACCACAACACTATAACAAATATGGAATTCTTGTGACATGATGTACTTTTTTGCTAGTGATTAGATACATTTTTCATGACAGTGTTCAAATTTCAGTAGAAAAAATATCCAAAAGCCACTGGAGCAACTAGGGATAAGTTGAAAGGCAGTTGCTTAAAATCTGTAAAATAAGTGTTGTAAAGGATGGACCAGTGTCCCTGACTGGGATGAACCCCATTCTGTTACCTAGCCAGGAGGCCAGTATAAACGCATGGTCAGGAAGGGATATGTGACATTCCTCCTCCTGGCCAACAGATGGGAGTCCCTTACCTGGCTGGGAGACCAGCATAATGGATGGATGACCTGGGTTGAGAAGCATCCCGACTGGGATTGGTAGCAGTCTCTTTCCTGGTCGGGAAGGTAGAAGAACTGTGAAGCAGATTAGACTGCCTCCCATGTGCAGGCAGTTCCCCCATACATTGGTTGGTGGTACCCCTTGTGGCGAGCACCTATATGGACACCTGCAGGGCAGCATGGGAGTTGTCGTCCCATAGGTCAGCCCTGTTGGGTTCCATGGGAGCTGCTGGGGGAGCTATCGGGAGATGAACACCCTGTTGCACCACCCAACTGGAGGTGTGTCCTGGAGATAATAGTTTGGGTACCAGAAATACTCCTGGGTTGGGTTTAAAAGAGAGCCTTTACAGTTTACCTGGGGAGACCGGAGTCAGGAGAGGAGCTGGACAACACTCGACTGGGAAGAGTGGAGGAAAAAAGAAAAGTGGATTGGATGGGATTGCATTGTATTGTGCTTCACTGCCTGTCAGAAGTACTGTTTGAAAATAAAAATAACCTTTGGTTAAACCCAAGACTGTCCTTCTGTAGTTGTGTCTGAGGTTTGGGGTTCAGTGTTGCCACATGATGGCCACAGTGTCCATTAACTAATTTTACAAGAGGAATTAGATGAGTGGAGGTTTATAAAGAGGTCTGCTAGGAGCCGGTCCTTCTTAGTCTTCCCATCTGAACACATTTATAGAGGCGTTTGAAGGTCTTACTGTGCTCACCTTAAGAATGGAAAACAGGGACAGACATACTTTACAGGATGCAGTGCCTTTTACCACCTGCAAATTTTTCCATTCACAAAAGGTTTTGTTAGGCAACAGTATTTATTCTGCAATAAGCCTGGAATATGCCAGGGTTCAGTTGGCACAAAAAGGAAAAAAGAAAACAAATCTTCAGAAGGCACTGAGGATCATAGAAGTGTTAATCAATATGTTGTTTTGTGTATTACATTATTTTTATTTATTATGATTCATTTTCTGTGATTCATTTATTTTTTTAAATAGTTTTAAAATGTTTTTGTTCTTTGCACCTCTTTGCCTGTAAATTTCATTTTTTTTTTTAGCACTTTTCATTTTTCTGCTCCTCGGTGCCAGTTTTCTTATTCAAGTCTGTTTTGCCAGTTATCTCAGTCTTCAAAGCAATACCAGCCCGATACACACTTTTGCAAGATGCCTCCTCTCCAATGGTCTATGACTTTTATTTTTAAAAACATTACAAGTAGAAACCTAATTCAATTAGAAACCTTACTCACCAAAATATGCAGGTTAAGTTTGTACACAGATTATATTCTATCCCACATAAGTGATTTATTATGGGCTTTACAAGAAACCCTTCATGCCATTTGTGTCAATCTTTGTCAGTAGGGTCTTTTCTTCACCTGTTTTGGGAACAACCTACCAAAGTTACGTTCTGGTCCAGTGTTGCCTCTTTTCTGTCTTCCATTCTTGTTTTTAATATTCCACTCTTGCCTTATCCTTTTATTCTGCATGATCTTTCCTCCCTCTCACTGAATTTTCTTCCTTGGCCCTTTTGCTGCTAGATTTATTTTAATAAACTGTTAGAACTTCACAAACACTCTATTATTCCCAGTATTCACATCCTCTTTTCTTAATTTACCCCTATTAGAGTTATCAGCAGCAAGGACAGATGGGACATTGGGGGTAACATTAGGAAGTAGTAGCAGTGAGTGAAAGTCATTCAGAACTGGGTTTCGAGTGGTCAGCAGTACTGATCAGGGAAGCATCTCTAGGGCTCTGGGGACCAGTTGTCTTGGCCAGTTTGGGTTTCTTTCCCTATATGCAGTAGATAGCATATATTAGTCTGAAGAGCTGGGTAAAGGGGTTTGGGACAGGGGTGCTGAGGGAGGGTGGTTATTTCATTTTATAATTTTTTGTGTATACTGTTTATCTACATTTGGCTTCTTTACCTATTGAATCCATCCATCCATTTTCCAACCCGCTGAATCCGAACACAGGGTCACGGGGTCTGCTGGAGCCAATCCCAGCCAACACAGGGCACAAGGCAGGAACCAATCCCGGGCAGGGTGCCAACCCACCGCATTACCTATTGAATAATTAATAATAATAATAGTAACTGCCAAAAGTGACTCTGCTCTGTTGGGCTCCTGAGAAAGGCCCTTAATCTGCTATTGCTTCATCCTGGGTATGATGTTAATCTGCATCCAGGTCTGCAAGCAAGTCCTCCAACTAACAAGGAAAACTTGGGGGTTGGTGGCAGACTTGGCTCACCAGCCACTGTAAATCAACCTTAGTGGTAGTGAGGTGTCATCCGCTGCACATGGGTCTGGTTTGTCATATGGTGGGTGCAGCACATGCTCCCAACCTAGAAGAAAGTTTGTGTTGCCATTCTCTGTTTCTGATATTTAACCACACCAGTAGCATCAATTAACAAGGGCAAGTGACCAAGCTCTTGCCAGTTCTACTTAAGCTGCCATTTCCATTCATAGTTAGGCTAATGTTAGGGCATGTTCATTTGTTTAGCACTTTGTTCTGATTCATGATCTAGTTTTTGGTACAATTTTGTGTACAATTTTGCCTTATAAGAAAAGTTTTTCTAGCTTAAAGCAGTGGTTATGGTCATCAGACTACACTGTTAGCTCCTTAACCTTTTCCCTTTATGGCCTCTCATTGCTGTTGGCAATCCAGCCTGTGATGATGGTGTTGTTAGCAAACTTAAGGGCGAAATTAGAGCTGCACAGTCATGAGTGACCACAGAGTAAAGCTCGGAGCAGAGCATACAGCTCTGGGGAGATTATCTGCTGAAGGATATATTGCTACTAATCAGTGGTGTAACTAGGGGCGGGCAGAGGGGGCAGTCTGCCCCGGATGGCACATTTCTGGGGGCGGTATTATTGGTGAAAAGGCTCAGTACAATTCATGTGTAAGCAGCAGGGTTCACTCATGAATGAAAAAAGTAAAATGCTCTGATTTTAATCCACAAATGCTTCAAAAATCATTTTCAGACTGTCCTTCTATGACGGCATCAGACACAGCAGTTGAAATTTATGAGGCAATAACAAAAATAAACATAAACATTACACCAATAATAATTTCTAGGAAAATAAACAACTAATTAATAGTTCATAATTTTGTTTCGTTATCAATCTGAATGCGTTCCTGCTCTGCGCAGAAAACATCCCCACCTATCACTTGTACACTACTCTGGTTCTGGTTTTTGCAGCGTAATTATATTAAACTAATAATTAGAACACGGCTTATCTCTACTATATTCTTGTCTAGTTGATGTTTATAAATAATTATATGTGAAAAATTATTGCTGTTTCTCTATATATGAATAAATCTATGCAACATTTATCTTAATTTTTCTCTATATGTCATTTTAATTTTCTATTTAAATAGGTTAACATATTCAAATATGTTGGAGGGCGGCAAATTGAAGCACTGGCCCGCTCAGCACGGCACAAACTCTAGCCACGCCACTGCTACTAATTACCATATATTGGGTCTTTCTGTAAGAACAACTATGATACTAAAAATAAATATTTTAAGTAAAGCTGCAAAATAACACACCAACCTTAATGATATACTGTGCCTTTCAGTCCAATTGTTTACATGTGTTTTTTCAATTGGTTCTCACACAAGTTGAGTGACTAACTGTAATAAAGATTAAAAGCATACTCAGAAAAGAAGTGAGTTACAGGACTGCACAAAATAATACTCTTTTGTGTAATGTCTTACTTTGTTGATGTATACTTGTAATATCTAGCATATAACGATAATCAGATATAACATCTTCAGATAATGAGTTTAAAGGCATGTTTCACTGATAAGAATAGTTGTGTTTTATGATGTTACAAGCCATAACCACTCAGAATTTTTAGAAATGCTGCCATTGACATAAACTTTTGCTAAGTGCTGCTCTGGCATGTGCAATTTGTGGTAGAAGGTTTGAAGGCTCTGCATTAATCTGGTTGTCACTGATTACACTGAGTGCTTTGCCTGAATTTGCATCCCTGCTGAGTGCAAAGGTGCCACTTCAATACTCTATCTGTGACATCAGAATTGTGGAACTAGTTGTAAAGGTAGAATTTATAAACCTCCAGGAGGAAGACAACTTTTAGGCAAGAGGCAGCCTGGGGGAATACAGGTGCTCGAGATGAAAGGACCAGGGATGGAATAGAGACATGCCTGAGGCTGGACTGAAAAGCTGAATTACTGGATTACACCCCTACTGGTCCAAGAGGCATGTCAATGGCAACAGGACAGCTTAAATTCAGGGCTAAAAGACCATACTGTGTTACTGTTATCCCATCCATAGACAGTTCATGCTGGAGAAGAGACCACACTGGACCAAAGACCAATCAACAAACTTAGACAGAGGGCCATCTGGTAGTCTAAGCAAGCAAGATGAACTAATTATTATCCAGGTTCTATTGGCATTATTCTGCTTATACAGTATTTTGAGCACAATTGGAAACTTTAGGTTAATCTATTTATGAATAAAAGTGTAACTTTCTCTCGTGTCTGATTTTGGAACTCTCCCTGATTGCCTGGAGTTACAGATGTAATAGAAATGGGGAGGTAATGAACTGTAGTAGCAATCAACCCTGACAGTAACCAGACCAGTAACAGCAAACATACAAGGGTGGGAGATGGGATTTGGGGCATTCCGATCAGACTTACATAGTAAAGAATCTGAAAGGGAGAACAGGGTCATCCTAGGCCCCTACTACAACAAAACTCTAGCTCAGGGTCACATGGAGGTTTAACTGGCAGCTTTGTAGATTCCCTAAATCCTAGTTTACAGTGCCTGCCATTGACTGACTATAGCCCTGCAGCCATCAGTCCTTTTACAAAATCTGCAAGGAGACAGAGCCTATCTTGGCAGCACTAGGTGCATGTAGGAACCAAACCTTGATGGGAGAATATTCTGATACAAACAAGTCATTTTAGTGTCTCCAACATGCAATCTGTGCACAAACAGTTATCAGGCCAGGATTGGAAGCCAGTCTCACAGAGACGTGAGGTAGCAGTGGTAAACACCAAACCAAAAAATATGAATAGATTTATACTGACTAATGCTGTAAATGTGACAATATCAAGAAGTAAAGGGGAATACATTTAAAGAATAAACCCTAATAAAAAGAACAGGCTGAATAAGGCAGACAAATGTATTTAAAATGTAATAAGATCATCAAATGAAAATAAATTGTGCATTCCAACACTTTGCCAAATGTGAACCTGTTCAAAACCACACACAGCAAGCAGCGGCAAGTGCAAACCATTCCTTTTCTTTCCTTTTTCTTTCTTTTTTTGCTTTCAGTTTTCTTTAGGGAGAGCAGATGAGAATTCCATTAGACCTGAGTTAAAAATAAAAAACGAACCAGAAAAACTCCATCAGAGAACGCTGTGTGTGCAGAGTATGTGGTTTTTGGCGAGAACAGTTTAGTGGCATCATGTTTAAACTGATATGGGATCTTTAAAGTTATGTTTATTCCAAATTTAAAAAGTTGCTATCATAGTCTGTGGCAATAGCCCTTTTCTCTTAATCCTATTTTCATTTGCGGAAGCTTAAAAAACTGTCAGTCAAAATCATCAGCAGCTCTGATCCTCAGAAGCAACAAAAAGGAAGCAATTAAAGGGGCCTTCATTAGCAAGGATTACAGCAGAGCTGGTGAGCCCGAGCTTCACTTCCACTCAAGCACTACAAAAGTTACAGACCTGGCACATTCTTGCTGACTGGAATATCAAACATTTTAGGAATTTTATTTCGTAATCCCTGTATTGTTTCCATAGACTTCTTTCATACAGATGCAGCCACAATTTTTTCCCTCCATTCGAATTCAGAGACAGAAATCGCACACGATCCAAGACAGCAGCAAGCTAGGCCATAATTAAAACATTGCGCTATTCATGAGCCTCTTGTTTCTGAGCAATGTGGTTTACCTAGGAAACAATTTGGTTTAAGATCTGAAGCCAGATACACTTCTTGGTGGTTCGCCCAGCAAAGGCGTTGTGCACAACAGCGCAGCGTGACTCTTGCTTTGAATCTTGCCTATGTCTTTTGTTGGCTTAGCCCACATGAAATCTCCAGGACAGCACTGGGATGGAAATACATTTTCTTCCTGCTCATGGCAGCTGCTAGATTTTTGTATCTAATTTGAATTGCTGAAATGTAAATTTGACTATCTCATCTATTTCTCTGGACACGCTGAAGTCATTCAGAAACAATATGACAGGTACTAATAAAATGCAACTGAAAAATGATCATCAGGAAATAATACAAACTTGGCCACTAATGCACTAATGTCTAGTTAATTTTCTTCTGAACTTTTAGGTTGCCACAAAACTTTGCACTTAAATATGCAGTCCGTTCTTTACTCTGCTTGACCTGCTTCTTCCATTACAAGGTTATGGGCACTTAAATAATATAGACATAATAAAGTATTAAGAACAATTTTAACTATTCATCAGATTGGATTTTAACACACTAACAATTTAAACTGTGATAAAATGCTAAACTTAAAAACTAATAATTCATGTCATTTATTCTCCAAATTCAACATTAATTGCTGACATTAATTTATTAATTCATTTTTGAAGTTGCTTAGGGCGGCACGGTGGCGCAGTGGGTAGCGCTGCTGCCTCGCAGTTGGGAGACCTGGGGACCTGGGTTCGCTTCCCGGGTCCTCCCTGCGTGGAGTTTGCATGTTCTCCCCGTGTCTGCGTGGGTTTCCTCCGGGCGCTCCGGTTTCCTCCCACAGTCCAAAGACATGCTGGTTAGGTGGATTGGCGATTCTAAATTGGCCCTAGTGTGTGCTTGGTGTGTGGGTGTGTTTGTGTGTGTCCTGCGGTGGGTTGGCACCCTGCCCAGGATTGGTTCATGCCTTGTGCCCTGTGTTGGCTGGGATTGGCTCCAGCAGACCCCCGTGACCCTGTGTTCGGATTCAGCGGGTTGGATAATGGATGGATGGATGGAAGTTGCTTAGTTTGACTTACAGCACAACTCTATATGATGCTGATAGCCCACTACAGCCCACCCACAGACATCAATTGGCTTCTCCTTCATGTCTCTGTGCTATGGGATGAAATGTTTGTAGCTGGGGAACCCACTTGAGCATGGACCGAACATGCAAGCGCTGATCTCACGAGCGGTGCAGAGTTAGTGCTATTCATCTGCCATAGCATCACCCAATTTAGACCTATGACAACATCACATTTTAAGCAAACTGGAATATTTTAAAATTATCATTATTGTCTATTGTTTTTATTTTGATTTTGGAGAAGCAACAGCAGACAGTTTACAAACCTTTATGTAGTCTGACCCAAATTGGCCAGCTACCTACTAAATTGACTCCCTCCACTTTCTGCAGTTTTGATCATCACTGGGCCCGAAATCAATTCTTCTCACTCAAACAGCCACTTTCAATATCAGAAAACACCAATGTACATTATTATATGGAAGCTTTTGAAAAACAATGCATTTTCACTTAAGAACATCTCAGGTGAAAGATAGTATTAGCAAATCAATAATTCATTATAACTCATAAATAATGATCTTTTTGTAAAATAGCTCCTCATGCCATCTGCCATCACTTCCACCAACACTTTACAGTTCCTTCCATCACAGTTCTCCTCCTCCCCTAGTCCTTCTCAGCACAAAGCACTTCCACGCCATTTTTTTTGATACATGAATACCCACTTCCACTTCTTTTGTCATCTTCTCCTTAGACATCCTTTCATCTCAGTCATTTTGAACTTTGCTTTGTTCAGCCCTCATCAGCCATGTTTTAGTCCCATTCACAATACACAAAGTCTCCAGAACCAAGGAGGCTCCTTTACCATATCTCACCCTCTCTATAACTTTTAAGCCAGCAATATCTTTCTCATACCTTCTATATACCTCTGTTTCTACATTTACATTACTGCATTGCAAACTGGCACCTCTCATACACATTAATGACAAAACAAAGCTTGGGCACAACAACAGTGTTTTTAGTTCAATTTTTTCAGACTAGTTTTCATTTCTTTATTATTTTCACTTTACATTTCACATTTACATTTTCAAATCATTTTAAGTTTAGTTTTATGAAATTCTGGGCGGCATGGTGGCACGGTGGGTAGCGCTGCTGCCTCGCAGTTAGGAGACCCAGGTTTGCTTCCCGGGTTCTCCCTGTGTCTGCATGGGTTTCCTCCGGGTACTCCGGCTTCCTCCCACAGTCCAAAGACATGCAGGTTAGATGCATTGGCGATTCTAAATTGTCCCTAGTGCTTGGTGTGTGTGTGTGTGTGTGCCCTGCAATAGACTGGTGCCCTGCCCAGAGTTTGTTTCCTGCCTTGCACCCTGTGTTGGCAGGGATTGGCTCCAGCAGAACCCTGTGACCCTGTAGTTAGGATATAGCGGGTTGGATAATGGATGGATGGATTTATGGAATTCTGACCATTGCTATTTAAGTTTTTATTTTTGGACAGTTATCTCATTTAGTTTTTACTTTACAGAATCATTTTGGTTTGTTTTTTGTTTTAACTTTAAATATAAGTATTTGAAGAAAATAAAGAAAACTCTTCTTTGCCTGCATAGCAAAGGGATTATAAAAACAGACAGATATGCCCATACAATACTCAGTGAGCCCCTTTTTGCTCCAGTGTTATCTTCTGTACATTTTCCAAAAAAACATATGTCAGTTGTGTTGTACCTGTGTCCATCTGTTCAAGCAGAAGGCTGTTTACTTTGAAAGTTCAGATTAAGCACCTCACAGTACCTTATCCAGGCAGCAAGTTCACACAACTTCATGGGCATTCAATAAACAGTTGTGAGAAAAGCACAGTTTTTCTCTTTAGGTGAGAGATGATCAGATGGCATCTTATGCAGAAAAAAAGTTGAAGTCTGGTACCTAATGTAGCCTGTCATTTTACCTTCTTTGGTAAGTCTGTATTTTTTTAATACGGTATAATCCTCAGCCTCTTCATAAAATGTTTTAACAGTGTTTCATAAATTGAGTGCGTTTTTTCCCTTTAACTGAGTTCCACAAACCCACATCATCAATTACGCTCTTGTTTTTGTTAATATCAGTGTCAAATTCAAAGTACTACCAGACAGGACCTTCCTATTTTTGACCAGGTCTTTGATGTGAATTCTTGTTTAACACTAGAATTACCAGAGCCTACGAAAAAAACTCCGTCCCACCTTAAATCGCTTCTTTAATCCGTTCACAGCTCTGCGCCAGCGTCTTTTGTCTTCTAAATGTGCAGATAAAGACAAGCTGCAAACAGCCGACTATTCCATCCCCCCACCGACTTAGAACGTGCACGAACTTCTCCCAGCTCATGCCTTGATTGATTATCTGGGAGTGAAGTGGAGTTTTAGAGTGGAAATAATAAATTGTTTTTTGGAACACACACATTTATGTGTGTTCCGTTTGTACAGTAATCTGTGTAAACACATTTTTAAAACAGAAATGTTTTTCATATTGTAGTAGTAACTGACAAATGTAGGCATAAACTATATAATGTATGAAGCCTGAAGTCCAAATATCAAAGAAACACTTTCACAAAAGGTACAAATAAAACAGAACAAATGCGGTATTATTCAAAAATATAACTGCAGGAAAAAAAGCCGCCTTAGCACGCGATATTGACACACATTAACGACGACTGCCTCCGTGGCGCAATAGTATCAGCTGCTGACTGGGAATCAAAAAGTCACAAGTCCGATCTCGCACAACTCCGTTTTGAGAAGTGAACTGCTCGTATTCTTACTATTTTAAAATAAAAACATACATTTGATTTCAGTCTGTAACAGCTGGTGAAATGTATGATACTTCTAAAGGTTAGCTTTGTTATTTTTTTATTATTCAGTTTTATTATTATCTCAGCCGTGTTCACAAGCCCAAACACTGCATTTTTTCACACCTGCCTAAAACTTTTGTAGAGTACTGTATATAATCTAACTTTTATGCATTACAGAACACACTTGAAAAGGTATTTATTAAAGTGACATGTTTATTTAACTTATTCAGGCACAAACAACTCATCCTTTCATTCAATTGTTTAACAAGCTGAACTGATATATTGCATGAAATTCATGACCAGCAGGTAAAAACAATTGTGCTGACAACTTAAATACATACAGAAAGATTTCTAAAAAATATTAAAACTTGATATAAAATTGCTACACATCACAACTCTGTATTTGCATCAAAGTCTAAAACCAGAGGCACATTTTGGACTTGCAAAAATGACAACTAGCTAGAAGTGTATTTCATTTTTTTACAATTACATTCAGCCATTCATTCATGAATGAATCAGCCTAATTTATCACAGCTTAACCCAACAGAATCAGCTGCAAATCAGAAATCAAAATCAGACAAAAAAATTAGTTTTTAAAAAAAATACAAAATAATTAAAAAAGCTCCTACATCACAAATCAAAAGCATTTAGTCACCTTCAGAAAGCTAGCAACTGAGGGCAAGAATAAGAAAATGTTTAGGCTCACTATAAATGGTGTCTTATGAGTGGTGTTATAATTGGGTGCTTCTTTAAATTTTTTGTGCAGTGATCTAAAGCAATCATGGTCTTTTGGGTGTCTTTTCTGGAGCTTTCAGACCCAAGGAATCTATTGCCGCAGTTTGCTTTTAACGTGAAACTTTACAAAAAAGTAATTTTGTTCTGTTATCTTTTGACTCCATTTGTTTCCTCAGTCACAGTCCTGGAGGGCCACAGTGGCTTCAGGTTTTTGCTCCAACCCAATTTCTTACTAAGAAGCACTTATTGCTCAAGTAACACTTCTGCTTCACTTTAGTTGTCTCACTTGTTAAGGTTTTGAACCCTTATTGCTTATTTTAGTCTTAAACAGCTGTATTCATGGTTTTTAATTGCTCCTAATTAGCAATGACATGCAAATGACAAAAGAGACCAGCATTTCTCCATTTAGCTTGTTACCAGTTACACCACTGTGTATTTATCATGCAGTATTTAGTTTAATTAAATGCTTGGAAGGAAAGTGAAGAGAGAAAAGTGAAGGACTGAGAATTACTCATCCATTTTAGCCTTCAAATCATTTGGATGATATCCTTAGAAAGGGGAAGAAAATCTAGGACATGAGAATGACCTGACATAGCAGAGTTAAAGCACTAACAAGCCATGAAATTAAATTATTGGCAGGAATTGCCTTCTAATTAAGCAACTGGGTTAGAACAAAAACCTGTAGCCACTGCGGCCCTCCAGGACTGTGATTGAAGACCCCCGTTTTAGATGATGCATGCCAGGCTTTTGTGGATTTCGCACCATTTGTTACCTCGAGAATGTTTTCCACAATTCACCAGAACAGCACAACAACGACAACAACGACATCATTGGCGCAACTATTTAAGGGTGGCTCTTTTTAGTTCTAATTTATCGAAGATTGGTTTAGGTTTAGGTAGACTTTATTATCCCAGAGGGAAATTTGTTTGCAGGAGGAAAGTACAAAAACAGAAGACATTGTTACAGAGACCCAATAGATAAACAAAGACACAACATTTCTGTTTAACTTAGGCAGAACAACAGGGGCTTCAGTGTTAAAGACTGCATTGACCTACATATCATAAGCTATTTAGCCTCACAATTCATGTTATTTAACACACTTTGCATGTGTGTTGTCACTTTTTATGGAAAGCAGCTTTTCCAGCTATGCTGTCTTTAAACAAATCACATTTTACATATCATAGTGTATAAAAACACTGCAAATTTTCAGAATATTGTAAATGTTACAAATTTTGCCATCTTGATATGTAGTAAACTGAAATAGTTGGTCATCAAGCTCAGCTTTGGCATGTTTCACAAACTAATTATCAAAGTAAATAACTAATAAATTGTGCATGAATATGTCTGGTGGGCTTAGGGTAAATTAACTGGATCACTTTAATTAATGTCCAAGGGTTCACCATTATGCTTTCCAAATTACTGGGAGAAGGATATTTATGCTGTTCCTCCTTTGTAGATGTTTGGCAATTTCCTGACTCACTTCTTTGTGCACTACTGGAAAATGTTGAACACTCAAACCTAAATATCCGTGTGTGACCTCCACACACACCTGTGTACCTCAGAGGGAACATTGGAGTGTGCTGGCTTTAGTCCCCTTGGGATTACATCCCTGATGAAGCAACCAGGTCTCAGTTAGCAGCTGCACACGCTTACCAGCAGTGCCATTGTTACCCACTGCCCTCTCAGTCTCCCCTACAGAATCAGTTATCCTGAGGGAACATGGCATCCTTCCATCAAACTTACGTCCCTCTCCCCCAATTGTTGGTGCACTTTCCTGTTGTTCTTTCAAGGAAATTGGCATAGATTCAGGACTTCTGAAAGTTTTCTATGGATCTTACAGCTTTCCGTGCCAACCTGATGGATTCCTATTGGCCACACATTGACAACTCGGCGACCCGCTGTACATTTTATACAGCATACTAAAATCTCATTTTTTATTCCACTTAGCCTGGCAATGTTTTAAGTGTTATCTGTCCACTGTAATTATTTCTTGTTAGCAGCTGTGTCATTTTAAAGCACACGATTGCTCAATGAAGTGAGACTAGTGAGCCAGCTAACCTTGATCTTCTCTGTTAAGGTGTACTACTCTTGAAAATTATTGCTAAAAATGTATTTTAGAAAAGATAAGAAGAGCCATGTTGATTAATGAAATGTATGAAAAAAGAGACTGCAAATGATTCAAAAGTAAAAAAAGAATCAGAGGGTCTCCCTTGAAATTTATCGGTGATGCTCTGTAATGTGCACAACTGTCCTATTAGAATAAATTCATCTGATATGCTTTTGACATTCATAACTTAAGATTCTCTCCTGGGGCCTCATGTATAAAACTAGCTCATGCTTGGAATCTTGTGTAAACCATTTCTTAAGCTAAGGTTGGGATTTATGAAATACGAACTAGCCATGGAAATTGGCTTAGAGTTACATAAAGTGTCAGCCATCCATTAGCCCAAGACTTTTTTGGTGTTGGCATTTTAGCAACTTCAGGCAGCAAGACAATGAAGGGAACAGAAAATCTCATTTCATTGTGTATTTCAATAACACGTCAGTCACATTCTGATGTTACTTCCATCCATCCAGGTTGTTAACCTGTAGCAGAACAGGGATGGTGTGATTTCTGCATGATGGTATCCATAATGTGTGCTCCAAATCCTGCACACAAATCCAAGAGGCTAGTTCTAGGTTGTCTAGATTGGATTACAAGTCAGTCATCATCACAAAAAAGGACACAAATACCGTTCATGATATTTAAATGATAGAAAACTTTGTGCTTTTAAGTTTGTGTGTTTGTGTATTTTAATTGTGGCAAAATAAGCACTTTCTTATTTTAAGCAGTTAAAAAATGCATGCACAGCATACCAATCAGGTGTGACTTAGATAAATAATATGAAAGCTGTAGTGTTTTCTGCTATTTATTTGCTTCATTAAAGAGACAGACTTCACATTTTTTGTTATTAAAATATTTTGCAACAGGGATATGTAGGATGTCAGATGGAGATTTGCATCCATTTTTGGGTAGCAGACCATCCTGGCCACTCCTTAAACTCTGCCAAATGTCAGTAATACCTCAGGTTCACATTCACTGAAGTTTCATCTGTGTTCTATCTTTAAAAAAATAAGGATTTCACTCAGTAACATGGCCACATTTATACAGTATGGTGATTCAGTCAAGAATATTCAAAAAGGGTTTTTTTAACCATACCTAGTTACTGGTGGGATGAGATGGGGAGAGGCTAACACACACATACCTTTAAGTTGATTTGAGAAAGAACTTGGCATGGGACATGGCATATGTATGGTTTGATAAATTCATTATTTTTAGTGTGTATGCCATTTTGCCTTTCTAGTGTAAGCAAAATTTTACTATGGAATCTAAGTAAAGTTTTATGCATGAGGCCCCTGGACTACATCTGCTCATTATGGTTTGTCAGCTTGTCTTCATTTTTTTTGTTTTGTTTTCATTTTGGTCTTCCTACTATTTGTAGGTCTTTGAGGTTCAAAGAATACTCCACACAAAAATATTTTTTATCTGCTACGTACCCTATGCTATTTATAGCAATGGCCAAGAAAAATGATCAATTTTATGTTTTCATGGAGAATGGAGTTAACAAAGTTTCTGATCCAATGGGCTTCAATACTGGCCTATGTTGAACAACACCAAATAAAATAAAAAAGAACTCCAACTTACTCGTATTTCATACTACCCATATCAGGCATCCTGTAGTATGGTGGCAACATCCCAACATCTATGCTTCTAGTTCATAATCATTTATGTTTTGTTTATTTGTTTTTTATGTATATCCCTTTACCCACACTTCTTTGATTTCTACTGTATTTTTGTGTCTTATATATTGACTAGCTGTCCCCCACAGCTCCGCCCATGTAGTAGTGAAACAGGGCAAACTTTAAAAATCAATGAACAAACAGGTATTGCTAGCTAAGTGGAGGCAAGGTACACTCCAAAACGTGGCCAGAGGTAGACTGACTCCCCACTCCTGACGTCACGCTTCCCCCTCTACTCGGCCCACAGCCTCTGTCTCAGATTAGTGCGAAAAAATCGCTCCTCCAAGTGAACTATGATACTTAGCGCAATGAGAGAAGTCACAAAATCAACCGTAATGTTCAAGCAAATTATAGAAAAAAAAACCCAATCTAAATCTGTTAAGTAGTTCTCTCATGAAAACCGGACAGACATACAGACAGACAGATGTTGGATTTTATACATATAGGGATGTATCTTTTACTTTGTCATATATCATTATTTTTTATTTAATTCAGTTTATATGTACCTTTTGACTGATCTTGGACTACTCCACATATCTATATAAACATTTTTAGGATTGTCTCCTGCTTATATTCAAGTATCTTTTAAATAACTAAATTGTATCAATTGTCTTCAAAGGTCTGCACTATTACTCACTGCTGACTAAAAACCAAATGGTCTCCAAGCTGAAGACTGAAACAGATGTAAAGCTGCTTTCGTCTGTTTGAATTCTTGTAGCCCTAAGTGACCAGGCAGGACCAGGGGGGTTAGATGTGTGAGGCGAAATAAATTGCTTTATTCATCTTGGCATCCAGATTAAAGTGTGGGATACAAAGCAGTTCTGAAAGAAAATCTACTTAAATATATAAAAAGGTTAAGGAAAATAAAAATAGAAATTACACTATGTAAAACAACCAATGGTGGTCTGCTGTTTAGCATTGATCTGCCTGACAGTGGTTATTATCACATTGGGCACTAGACCATAAGGATTTGTCTTGGTCTTGTTTCATCTCTGTAGATGTATGCTTTGGGGGATCTCAGCTTAAAGTGTGATGGACTCAGTGCAGCCACCTTTTTGTTATGTTCAAGTTAATATTCATAACACGATGCAGTTACAACTTGAATTGGTATCATGAAAGAAGGCAGGCGACGTTTGACAAACAACTTGTTAATAGATCAAGTCATGTACACTACTTAATGGTAACTTGTCTGAAAAGTCTGCTGTTTATAAATGTATATTTTATGAATTGTTGCACAAGCCAATGGTGCCAAGGTACACTACCTGAAATGAAATACATTTTAATGAAGCACTCTCTGCAACTGGAACAAACTTTGAACTGGAAACTGTCGCAAAAACATCAGACCAAGTGACCCTTGAATTGAGCATTTCTCCTTTTTAAAGAACTACTTCACAGTCACTGCTGTCAGCTCTCTTAATGGTACTATAAATAACAAGGGGGGCCAAAGGAATAATGACAACAGGAATAAATGCGCTCATTTGAAAGACCCCAGAGGTGAACAGAGCTGCTGCTATTGACTGGACTGCAGGTAAAGCTGTCCTGCAGTCCTCAATAAAAACTTAGAAAAGCCAAGACATTGTAGGTAATGGCTCACAGTGACTATATTAAGAATACATACTATATATATACTGTATATTATGAAAGACAACTGGGAGACTGTCCCAGCCAGCATGACAACAGTCAAGAAGGACAGGAGTAGACAGTATGCACAGGACATTGTCTCCCCCAGAACACTAGATAGCAGCTTTCTCTTATTCCCACAGAGCATCATGGGCCTTCTATTCTTGGACTGGGGAGCCCAATTTCATGGGGCCTCTGCCTCACCCAGAAGTGCTTTTGGACTGTGTGTACAGAACACTGGAAGTACCTCCTGATGAGGATTGCGAGGAAGAGTAGAGGCAGCAGTGGCCAGTGACAGAAAAAGATAAGAAAAAGAGTGGCAGAGTGCTTTATGATTGCCTATGTGTTGTGTATTGTGGCTGTGGTGGGAAATTCTTGCCCAAGAAAAGTTTCCCACAATACAAACTCTTTCTAGTTTTATATGTGTGTCCAAGCCTATTTGTGTTGGGTATTTGGGAGTGGCCTTGTCATCCAATACAGTCACATCTGTAGGAGTTAATGTGTGGTTGGTAGGCTAAAACACACTTAAATCTGTTTTCTTTTTGTGTTTTCTGTATAATAATGACATTTATTATTTTTTGTTTGATAGATGATGCAGGTAGCATACAAAACATAAAAGCAGTGATTGTTAGATATTAGACTATTAAAACTTTGTTGGTGTGAGGTAACCATGTTCTGTGAAACCTTTGTGATGCACACTATAAATATTTTTCCTTGTTTTTTTGCTCCTACTGAGATGTTTAAGTTGTCAGCACACCAAGGCATATGTAGCAAGCTAAGATATTACAGTTACCATTACAGTTTTGCTCAAATATTTAGGCTACTGTATTCTTTACAGTCTGTCTTTTGCTTTGTATAATGATATTTATATTCAATAATGTTTGCCCGTTTCAGTTATAGCCTAGCGACCCTTCTGTTTAAGGTCTTTTGAGTGTTTAATTTATTTTCATTTGAATGTATTAAAACATTTTTATTGTTTAAAATGACTGTAATTAGACCTGTTTAATAACTAAATATACATATTTTTGATTTAAGGCAAGTGTTCGATTTAATACCATGGGTATTTCCAATAAGCAATACAGCTTACCATCACTTGCAAAATGATTCTTTCATTTTGTTCTAATCAGCTACCAACTAGAGAAAGAGGGATGGAATGCTGGAGAAGTAATGTAAAATTACAGAAAAAAACAAAGTGAAAATGAAATCATCTCTACTCCCTGTTTTGTTTCTAATGGTGATTTAATAAAATACAAAGTATTACTTTGTCCAATGCTTGTATCCACTTATTCCAATTATACTGTTGTAGGATGGTAAACTGGTAAAAAATTTGTAATACTGAGGAAGAAAAAATCAAGTTTCTTACATATTAACCAAGTAAAATACTTTCTAATGAATATTAAGTGACATTTTCACCTATCAGGGCAAGGGAAATGATAACCATCAATCTTAATCACACTTACAGCACATTTCATTCATTTACAAAACGCCAAGAAACTTAGTGATTGGCAAAATAATTTTAGATACTACTTTGAAAATTCCACCTTGATCACATTTCCCCAATTCCAAATTTCTTAATTAGGAAACAATAAAAAGAAAAACACACTGACATAGACAGTCAAAATAAGGGAATGATGTAATTTAGGGGTTAACAAAGACATCATCTACACCTGTTAACTAGGCAATGTATTTGTATTAGAAAATTGCTACGGACTGCTACAAAGCACAGCTAAAAGGCAAAAATTTTCTTGGAAGAAATCATAACAAGGGCCCTTTCTATATACTCAATTAGACATCATCTCATGTATGGTTTGTGCAACCTGTCTGTCTGCTGTAAGTCATCCACATGAACCGATGCACACCTCACGATGTTCAAGTATGGACGTGAGTAAGGGTGCCGGTCTCAATGAATAAGATGAATGCATGTCTGAGATTGCCCAAGACTGCTGGCCAATGCAAAGGCTAACATGGAAAGGAATATGTACACAATTGAACTTGGTACTTGAGACTTGTCTGAGTATCTTAGATATACGCATTAGCTACATAAATAAATTCAATGTAAACATAATGATGGAGTTCACAGCCAGGTATCAATTACTCATTCAAACAATTAACCCTGTGCTGGACAAACAAGATTTAAATACAGTATGAAATATCGCATGGGAAGCATGGTGGCAGACTGGAAAAGCTGCACCTCATGGTCAGAGCAACCTGGATTTGAATTTAGCCCTTGTTGCTTGCTATCTTCAGGTAATCTTGTTCATTGCCAACATTCCAAGGATGTATAACTTTGTTTAACTGACAATTTTACATTAACCCCATGCTCGTGAGTGCATGAGTGGGCCCAGTAAAGGACTGGCAATCCTGTCCGAGGCTAGATCCTACCTTGTTCCCAGCTTTGCCAGGATAGGCTCCAGTTTTCCATGTTCCTGAATTGAGAATGTCATATTATGATATCAAACAATGTTCATACATAAACGGACAACAGTGAAACACATCTGAAGAGAATAAGAGGACCTTCAGTTTGCATTTGAATGTTAAAGGAGAGAGACTGACAGTAACTCAGCTTTGGACAAAGCATCCTGCAAACAGCAAAGATTAGAGATAAATCCAGTTTTGACAAAGAAGGTGCCTGCTGTTAAGTGGGGCCAAAACCACAACACCAACATCTCCAGCCTTAGAGTTTAATTCACAACTTATAAAGAGGAGCAAAAGCAAGAAACAGAGTGAAATGTAAAACTTTTAATGAGCTGCAAAAGTGACATAATATTGGACAAAAGCTGAAACAAAAGTAACAGACCCTGAGAAAGCCTAACCATGGAATGCATTAAAGAAACAGATGTTAAGAAACAGCCAAATACTGCATGAAAAATGCTGCTGGGGCTGATAATCTAATCGTAATAAATCTCACATTGCCTTTAATATTATGAATTATGCAAGATGGTATCTCTTTAAAAACAGATTTGGCACATGGTAGTGTGACAGCTCACTGTTAAAGTCTTTTTGAGGCTGACACGATCAACATACTGTAGAAGAAAATCCAGCAAATACTGTAACAGCTTTAAGCCTCTCCTGTAATGGAATCAGGACACATGCTTATTTCACGTGTGAATACATGAGAGGTGTCTTACCTTTTTACGCACCTGTTGCTCTTTGGCTGAATGGGCCTTCACGTGCTTTCTCAGCGAGCTCGGATCTGTATAGCGTTTGGTGCAGCCCGGAATCTGACAAGCATATGGCTTCTGCATGAGTGTTAGACAAAAGAACAACAACAACAAAAAAAAGACAGTTAAGTCGCACAAACATTGTTATTGCTTTATCAGTCTTCAGGACAATAGAATGCAAATCTTTCATTTGTTTTCAAACTATAAAACAGGTCCCCATTAAATTAAAAGACAGCAGAGGGGAGCACTTGCTCAAGAAAAGGCCAGGTGCCTGTTCTCCTGTGGACGGGCTGATTGGCGGTGACCCAGCAGCTCATGATGGGAGAGAATAAGTGACAGCACTGCTCTTGGATGGCCTCCAACAACTAAAAGCATTTACTACATCTGCCCTTCAGTCAAGCTGCATATAACTCATATGTCTGCTAGAACAGTACATCATTTAAAACAACGCATCAATGTTGAGTGAACATTAACAGGATTTTTGCTCATTTATTTTCTTGTACTAAGGGAGCTTTGTCGAGGCTCTTCATAGGCGGCGGGTGGAAGCGACTTTCCTGATTAGTTGCCGGACCCTTAGGGAATTCCCTGAGCAGCCCTAATAATCCTCTACACTAATTTTACATGGTTTCACATTCAGAATCTATTAGTCCAGTAGCTTTGAAGTCCCGTGCTTTTTTGGCAACACCTTCAGGCTGTCGCTGTGTATTTTCAGTTTACCATAACTGCTGTACTACAGTTAGTGTTATGTCTCAGAAACAGACTTGCCTTTCTACCTCTTCAGTCTAATCATGTGAATTTCCCCTTGGGGATTAATAAAGCATCTATCTATCTATCTATCTATCTATCTATCTATCTATCTATCTATCTATCTATCTATCTATCTATCTATCTATCTATCTATCTATCTATCTATCTATCTATCTATCTATCTATCTATCTATCTATCTATCTATCTATCTATCTATCTATCTATCTATCTATCTATCTATCTATCTATCTATCTAATCTCTGGGGTAACTTCCCATTTCCCAGTGGGCTGTGATGATTCCACCTAGACCATGGAAGAGAAACTGCAATTTTGGTGCTGAAGGCTTGCTTGGGCTTCCTTTACAGTGTGCTGCCAACATTAACCCTCCTCTAAATTTAGTAAAGGGTACAGAAGCAATCAACAGACTTCAGCTTCTTTAGGCTTGGCAAGGATGACAATCAGAGTACCTTGCGTATTAAAAATGGGAAGTGACTGGCTTTCTCTAGAATGAAAATGCAAATGGCTTTCCATAGGCACAATTAATCCAACTGCTGCAAATTTAAAACTAGCTGTCTGAGTGCTGATACAATGTAATAAATGCCTACGTTGACTTGAGGGCAGTCTTTCAAGTGCTGGCCAACAAAATGTTGGTTCTTTGTGGAGAGCTTTGTCTCACTTGCTCTGTGGCTCATTTCAATTAGCTTTACTTACACAAAATTTGAAAATCTTCCTCATATTTCAATATTCTGATTGGGATCAGTGTACCCCCCTGTTCACCCAGATAATAACATGATTAAAAATCTTTCACTCTGGAATTCACAAGTTATAGACTGGGTTGTTAGGTCAGGTGTTTACTTCCAAAACACTACCAGCTCCAATTCAATATTTTAGACCAAAGAAATAAGAAAGGATAGAGAAAGGAAATAAGGAAAAGAGGAAAAATAGGAGACTAGAGATACACAATACATAGAAAACAGTGGCTGTGTCTCCCACACCAAATAATATATTATAAGCTGCATAAGCCCATGCTATAAAAAGCACGGGGTCCTAAAAACTATTGAAATTGTCAGAAAAAATATTGAAATGTAGAGATGTCAGGTAATTGAAAGGAACAACTCTGGACATCTCTCTCCTAGGAGGTTTCATTTTGCCAACACGCTCACAATGCTTGTGCATTAGCGGCTAAGTGACTTTGTCTTTCTTCAGAGGTTTCGTTTTGCCAATATGCTGGTCTTGCTTCTGTATCCTCGGAGATGCAGTCCTTACCCCAACTCTACCTCTCACTTCCGGGCCAGAGAGACAACTAATTACCAACAATTACCAACTAATCCAACCTGCATATCTTAGGTGATACAGGTGGAGAAAACTCATGGAGACACAGGGAGAACATATAAACTCCACACAATCTCTTTGTACCACCCACATAAGATATTATACAAGATTAGCTAACACATAATATTATTAAATTGCACTGACTGCTTTCACTTTATGTAGAGTGCTCACACTCAATATCTCCCTAAAAGCCATGTCACATTTAATGACTTTTCCAACAATATTCAGTTGTAGGCTTTATCTCCTTAATCTAAGTGAGACAGCGGCAAGCTCCTGAGAAGTTCCATCACGTAAGGTGACATACCCAGCAAATCTCCCCAAGTAATCCACGTCTCTAACCGACAAAATCAAACAGGATTGATTTTGTCTTTCGTCGTAGTGGTGGGCTCAGTGTGCATGAGAGCTGACAACCAATGAATGCTCATCCAGAAATACAACGCATATAATGAAGAAATAAGGGATGTGGGTGTTTGGGACTCACAAACAGAAGAGAAGGCCATCTGTCTTATGTGTCAGGTTTTACGTACCATGACAGAAAAAAAGGGTAGCGATTGCAGCTGAACTCACCATACCTGTAAACCTTCATTTCTGTCAGGCAGCATGTTATTGGCTGCCACAAAAAGGGTCAAGAATGACTGTTCTGGAAGGTTAGCATATAGACAGTAAATCCAACATGCCCAGCAATTTTCAGTTGTGTATTTGATATGGTCTGGCGACAAGATTAGAAACTCCAGTTGGCAAGTCTGACATGGCCTATGACTGGAAGTCATCTAATGTGACATCGGTTTAACAGTCCAATTGGAGCATGAGATATGAAAATATAAAAATAAAAAAATAAAAAAACTAGAGGTGCATCTGTGAGTGGGGGTCGTAGATCTTAACAATCGTAAAAAAAGAAAAAGCAAATTGAAAAATATCTGAGAATCAATAAAACGTAAATAAAACAAATTTTTTCTTTCAACTTTATGTATATTATATATAAAAAATTACAAGTCTATTTAATGGTTTAAGTTTGTCATTTGGATTTAACAGCTTACATTTTGTCAACTCTTCCAATGTAAAATTATTTATTTAAGGAACACAAATTAATTAACTGGAAAAGGATGACATTGCGGCATAGAGGTTAGGGTTGCTGGCTCACAACTGCAGGTCAAAATTTATTAAAGGTTTCATTAATATGATGGAATTCTATGAGGAAGCAACATGAGAAAAAAATCAGAGAGAATATTATGTATGTTAATTAAGTATAGTGATTAAACTAAAAGAAGTGAGAGCTCAACACACAGTGTGGACATATGTGCAGTACTGACTGAGGTTAAAAGTGTTGCCACCCAGGGATCAGTATTTGGGCTGCTGATCTTTATAATATACATAGAGGACATTGAAAATAAAATAAAAAAACAAGCTGATAATGTTTACATTTGATACCAATCTAAGTAGAATGGCAGAGAGTCTAGGATCAGCTGAATCTTTAGAAATGGACCTTGACAAAATACAAAATTGGGCAAATCTGTGTTTGGTAAAGTTTAAACGTTTAGTAGTGTATGTAGGAAAGAAAATCACTAAATATGAGTATACACTGGGAAGTTTCAAACTTGAAGGTAGACTTTATGAGAAGAACCAGAAGTTGTAGTGTAGTCTTCTATTTCTACAACACATTCAGTGTACAGAGGGCTAATCGGATGTTAGGTCATTTAGCATGAGATGTGGAGAGCAAGTCAAGGGGAGGTTATGCTTAAGCTTTACAATGCACTAGTGAGGCCTCACCTGGAGTACAGCATACAGATTTGGTTTCCAAATTACTAAAAAACATAGAAGCACTAGAGAAAGTCCAAAGAAGAGTGACTATGCAGATTCTGGGACTGAGAAGTATGAACTATGAGGGAAGATTGAAGGTGTTTGACTTTTCCAGTTTAAGAAAACAGAGATTAAGAAGTAACATGACTGAAATTTCTTAAGATATGAAAGGAATTAGTACTGTGGATTCGGGCTATTTAACTTTACATGTAGTTTCCTTACACAGACTACCATAGATATGTGGAGTAGGTCACTAAGTAATGAGGTTGACAGCAGTTAAATAAATAAGGGTTGACAAGCTATACTATGCTGAATGGCCTGTTCTCATCTTAATTCATTTAACGTACATGACTCTTCTCTAAAATGGAGTGGTGCTCGATGCCGGGCAGGTTGCTGCCTTGTTCACAACTGCTGTCACCTCCATGATCCTCAGCTGGATTACATGTGCTTGAGAATATTATGCAATGTTATTTCAACTGTTTGTCTGCCTGTCTACCTAAAGACATTAAAATGACAGAAAGTCTAAATATTTATTTTTCATTATAGCCAAAGCTATAATTGTAACTGTCCTCCCATATGTATAACACCATATTTAAAGTGTCAAATTATCAGCACTGGATGGCCAGACAACCTGAAACCTAAAATGAACTAATGAAGTCCTCAGTTGTATAATCTATATATATAATTCATCAAGTCCATGGCAAGCAAGACGCATGCAAGACAGCCACGCCCACCAACAATTCACTAAGTAGCCGACCATGGCACACGCACGTCAGAGCCCCGCCCACCAACAATTTGCGCGAGAGCGAAAGCATTTGCCGACAATGTTTTCATTAATCAAGAACGAAAGTTGGAGGTTTGAAGACGATCACATACCATTGTAGTTCCGACCATAAACGATGCCGACTGGCAATCTGGTGGCATTATTCCCATGATCCACCGGGCAACCAAAGTCTTTGGGTTCCGGGGGGAGTATGGTTGCAAAGCTGAAACTTAAAAGAATTGACGGAAGGGCACCACCAGGTGTGGAGCCTTTGGCTTAATTAGACTCGACACGGGAAACCTCACCCGGCCCAGACAAACAGAACAATGAAAAGTTAACGTGGCTCAGAGGTGCATGTGGACTGTAGCAGATGCGAAACCGACTGAGGCGGTGTTTGGAAAATGAATAGTCAACGAGACTCACAAGTGCATGTGGACTCTACACAGACTAAAGCAATTCAGGTGAGGAGTTGGGGGCGGGCACATGAGCAGGCAGTGCGTACTGAACGATGACTAAGAGATGACTGTTCACCCATCAATACATCATCCTCACTGGGCGTCCTTCCCCTCCCACCCCGTTCTGCCCTCCGCGCGCGACTGCCGTCCAGCCTCGTCCCTCGCTCTGGGAGGTGGGTGCGCGGCGGCGGTCCTCAAGTTTTCAGTCACGGACAATTGTATGTTGCTCTCTCCAGAGTTCCCTTACAGTCGTATCCTCAAACCCACCCCATAAGAAGAAGCATGTTTGTCGTGGATGTGAATCGCTGTATGCGGCGTGTAAAACAGTTTGCGAGGGGTATCCCATGGTCTTACAGTTGGTGGGCAGGTCTCTGTTAGTTGCTCTTGTGAGCGGGAACATGACCAGGCAGTGTGTATGCTTCGAGAGCGAGGGTGGACGCGACAGGACCATCTAAGAAGAATCATATTTGTCACGGATGTTAATCGCTGTATGCAGCATGTAAAACAGTTTGCGAGGGGTATCCCATGGTCTTAGCAGTGTCTATGCTTCGATGTGAATCGCTGTATGCAGCATGTAAAACGCTGTATTGTATGTTGCCCTCTCCAGAGTTCCATCTTTTCATTCACCTACAGTCGTATCCTCAAAACCAACCCCATTTGGACAACTGTGTCTTTCAGGAAGTGTTCACCCATCAATACATAATTATGCGGCGTATGCTACGCCGCAGGTTGGCTAGTATATTTAGAAAATGAACAGTATAGCTTAGGTAACAAAATAAAACAAGAGTTTTTAGACTTCTAACATATATTGAAAGGGTCATTTCACAAGCTGAAAACACACACAACTGTGTCCTGTCGACTATATTATATTAAGCATGTAAATATATATTTAAATATTGTACAATATATAATGCCACCATTCACCATTGTGCTTCAGTTGTCTTCTCATTTCATTTCTAAAGTCATTTTATGTCCACATTCATTATTCAGTATAAAAGACGCCACCCAATATAAAGACGGGCTGACGGACTGATACTCTCTAGAGGCTGATATTCTCAGCTCGAAAGAACAATAAGCTCAGACAGCAAAATGAGGGATTAAGGGTTACCCAATCATATAATAAGTGCTGGTAGCTCTACTGTGATTTTATATATTATTTTATTATTATTTTCTTTTTTTGACGAAAAACGGGCAGTCATTAAAGTGAAAGTGGATACTACAGCTTTAAGAAGTATGAGTTACTCAGTTTGACTTCTCTGTAAATAAGACACTGTTATTGTAGGAGTCGTGAGGTTTGGAAAAAGTGACTGGCTACCTCTTCTGATTTGTTTATTTTTTAAACCTAATGTACATTATGCATTCCTTAATGCCATGCTGTGCAAAAAAGAGAAAAAAATTATTAGATGTGTTAAAAAAAAAAAAACATTAAAGTAAAACCATTCCTGGCTTGAAAATGTGAATATCAAGCACAGCAAAATGTGGCTTCAGTATAGCAGTTGCTGTTGTTCGGCCAGTCGCCCAGTCATGATTTCAATCCCTTCTTGACAGGAATGGTTGGAACTTTCATTATTTGACCAGTAATTCTACTGATTTGACTGACATCTGAAATGTGATCACGCAGCTCCTGAAGTTTCTTCTCAGGTTATAAATGGTAACCCCAAACACAAGCTGGGCAGCAATGTTCCTGATACTGGATTGAAAACTCATTACTGAGTTTTAAAAAAATGAGCGCACAGCTCATGTGGCACTACATGTAAGGTGGCTTAGTAAAAAAACAGGTATGGATGTGAAAGCTGCCCACTTCCCCTACCCAGTGTAGGTTAAAATGAAGCTGCAAACATCTAAATTTACGTGCAATAAACCAGTTCTTGGCCCTTAGGGCAGATCACATCTGTTGTTTCGCACCCTGTTCATTTTTTAAGATTTTATATTGAAAACCATTCAGTAATAAAGAAATATGAAAAGTTTACATTAGCATCAAATTAGTTGGCACACTAGGAAAGATTTTAGAGACATCAGAGAAGCCTCACCGGAAAGGGAAAAGACAAGAAGGAGACCAGAAGTGATGATACTGGACTGGAGGATGCAGAAAGGAGGATACATGGAATTAAAAGAGAAAGTGACAAGCCTGAAGACATTGACGACTGGGAACTTCTAAAATGCAGAGAACCTAAAGGAAAGAATAGGAAAGATTACAGTAAAGTCCCACTGTAGCTGACGTCCAGTTTAAGAAACATTAAAATTCAATACTGGTAGCTTGAGATCATACTAATGTCACATTATAATGAGAATAAAATAAATTTAATGATAAAACATTTCCTTTGCAGAACTTTCAGAACCTAGACTTTGCATCAAATAAATAAAATCAAAGAACAATTTTGCAAGATAAGAAAAAGAAAATTTCTGACTTTATTAAATAACCAAGCAGGGGTTACTCATTGTAATAAAGGTTCTGTTAGAAGAGAAGTACATTGACGAGTGGCCACCTGAAGAGATAAGTCTACCTGATTGTGAGCTAGTCCTCCATTTGCTCTCAGAAAAGCTTGCACATTTATTGTAACATGAACCAAACAAAGGCTCAGAGGGGTAACAGTGGCAAGCTGACCTATCTCAGCTCAATGGATCCCACAGCCTTGACAGATTAACTGATGGTGAACCTCTGCTCTGAATGACAGTGCTTATAAAAAGAAATCCTTTCGAAGTTTTTACATTTTTTTGTTATACAACATTGAACAACAGTGGACTTAATTTGGATTTTTTAACATTTAAAAGTTGCCTAAATGAAGTACAAACATAAAACAAAAAATAATTGCTTGCATAAGCATTCGCCTCCTTCAAGTCAGTATTTAGTAGATGCACCTTTGGCAGCCATGGCGGCCTTGAGTCTCAGTATACAGGTCTCATCTCCATCAGCTTTGCATATCTGGACACCTCCACTTTTTTTTGCAAAACTGCTCCAACTGTCAGGTTACATGAAGATTGTGAGTGAATCTTCATCCAAGGCACAGGTTTTTGCACACTGCATCAGCTTTTCCTCCAGGATTTCTATGTATTTTGCTGCATTCTTCTTACCCTCTACCCTGACAAGCTTTCCAGGGCCTGCTGCAGAAAAGCATCCCTGGTGAATGATGACCACTACCATGCCTCACTGGTAATGTGAGGTGTTTGGCTTATCCCAAGCATTTAGTCTGATGGCCTAAAGGCTCAATTTGGGTTTCGTCAGAACAGAGAGCCTTCTTACACCTGACTATGCCTTCTGGCAAACTCTAGCTGAGATATCATGTGTGTTTTTTAACAGTGGTTTTCTCTTTGCAATGACCGGTGAAGCACCCAGGCAGCATTTATTGTCTACACAGTCTCTCCAGTTTCATCCACTGTAGCCTGTAACTCCTTCAGAGCTTTCACTAGTCTTCTTCTTGTGTGATCACAATGTTTTTATGGATGGCCTGATTTAGAGAGATTTATAGCTTTTCCATACTCTTTCCTTTTCTTAATGATTCTTAATTTAACTGGACTCCAAGGGATATTCGGTGATTTGGGTATTTTTCTTGTCTCCATCCCCCGACTTGTGCTGTTTTAATCACCATTTAAGGTGCATTTATACTACAATCAACTGAAACCCTAGCCAAGTGATCCCCACTGATTTAATTACATGATTTCTAAAACCAGTTGGCTGAACCAGTGATGATTTAGTGTTGTCATATTAAAGGGGTGAATTCTTATGCAATCATTTTGTGTTTTATACTTGAAATTAATTAGACCACTTTGTAGAGCTAGGTTTTCAAATTGACATTAAATTCTTTTCCTATTGTTCAATATCTAAAAAGCCAAATTAAATCCTCTGTAATTCAATGCTATATAGTAATAAAATGTAAAAACATCCAAGGAAGTGGGTACTTTTTATAGGCACTGTACCTAATTCAATTAATGCTCAACTGGATTGAAATCTGTTGACTGGGGAACTCTCCATTTTCCAGTCTCACTGTCATGTCCTTAGAAACATTCCATGAAATTTGTAACAGCCTTGACACATTGACCATTATTCTGCTGAAAAAGCCCATTCATAGACTGTGTGGGATATGGCCTGCCATTCATCCCGGCCAATACCCCCAGGCTGCCAGGTGGAGCCCTTCTTGCAACATAGAGGTGCCCCAAGTTCCAGCAGTGCATCATGGACAGTGGAGTTTTACATCACAGCCCTGCTGGATACCATGGGAACCTCCAGGGGATGCTGCAGGAAGGAAGAGGAACTTGTATTTTCCCTATAACCCGGAAGTACGTCTTAGTCACAGCGACAGAGGAAATGACGTACTTCTGGGATGAAGAAGTAGAGTTTTCACCTGACCCGGAAGTGCTGGGAAGTCACATGGACTGAGGGATCAGAAGCACTTCCGGGTCAAGGACTATAAATGACTCTGGGAAATCCCAGACGGACGAGCTGAGTCGGGAGGCAGGGTGGCAACGTGTCTGGGAGTGGAGGATTGATTATTGTATTGTGTATTGATTTATGAGTATTGTGGAGTGGAGGGTGCTTGGTGCACATTATTATTATAAAATAAACAATAATTCGACATTTAACTGGTGTCTGGTGTCTGATCCGAGGGTTCAAGGGAGTGATAGCGTCCCTATCTGTCACAGTGGCGTAGTCGGGAGGATACTCTGGCCGTCGGTTTGGCAGAGGACCTGAATAAAAATTTCTGTGGACAGAGAACCCCAAGAGGACAGCATTAAGACATGCAGAAAATATCTATCACAACTGATACACCAATGACATTGGTGATTGGTCATTGTGTGGCATTCAGGTGATACTTTAATATGCTAAGGGATGCATAGTGTGTCATAAAAATATACCAAAACATATAACTAGCACCATCAGACTGCATCATACCCTTCTTGTCACTTCAGCATGAATCAGTTCTACTGTTCTGTTGTCATTTCTCACCAGCAGATACAGTAGATAGATAAATAGATAGATTAAGAAATACTGTTCTTATTCAAAATTATTTCATAATAGACCTTCATTTAATTCAGATTATTTTAAGATTAATCTAGAGGCTATGCCATTGGATTTCCTAACAATTCTGTGCAAACAACTAAGAAACATCAATCATTATTTTCTGTTGGAGGAATGTGGCATTGCTTTTATCATAGGTTTGCTAGAATGAAGGATTCTAGTATATAAACCTTGTCACACAGGTGTACATGGAAGATAGCTAAAGGGCTCAAAAGAAGGTAATTCCATGCCAGTTCAGGGGGAGATTAAGGGCAATAATTCTTTCTCTGTTATTCCTGCAGATCAAACATGGGAAATTCTGCCTGAGTCCAACAACATCATCTCCGGTTCCAGGCCAATGACGTCACTTCCAATTCTGGACCAGATGACATCACTTCCCCTGACTGACCTGAAAACCCCACCATCTTTCCTCTGTTAATCAGTTCTGTTTTGGACTCAATCTGTATACAACTGTGCAAGCTATTTTCTCTTTTCACAACCAAATCTCAAGTATACAGGTGGCTGCCCCAAACCTTTTTGTGCATGTCAAGGCTGATTATGCACAAGCTGATTGCCAGAAAGGACAGCATAGCCAGGCTCATATTAGAGTAGTGTGTCCCATAATATGAACCTGGATGAATTACCATGAAATGGACAGAAAATGAACTCAGTTATCAATATCTGCAAATGAGGTATTTTTTCTTTGGAATATGCATATTAAAATATATTGAGAGGCAACTATCACTCATTTTGGGATTTCTTAATATTAAGGGTGTAAATGATTAAAGATTTTAAAGTATGACTTCAATATGGTTTATTCTAAAATGCACAGGACATCCATCTATCAATCATTGAACCACATAATCCAGTTACATGGAACTGAAGCCTATTTGGCAGCACAGGACATAAGAAAGGAACCAACTCTGGACATACAAACACAAATAGACTGAGTCATGCAGGTTCAAATGAGGGTCTCAAAATATCCTAATCTTTGTGTTTTTGGGATATGGAATTTAAACTGGGTAAGTGCATTTCAGAAATTTCATAATGAACTATGACTATTTTACAACAGACCCATAATTACATTATGATATCTTAAAGCTAATTACAGACATCAAAAAATCTGAACAGATGACATGATGCAGTGGTTAGTGCTACTCCCTTATCCGATACACGTGTGTCTGGCTAATTAGTACCATATGGTGGTTTGACAGTGGGAAGTATGGGTATGTGCATGAGAATGCCCTAGGACAAGGATGGCTTCTCCACTGAATCAAGCTGCTCAGATTGGCTCAGCCTACCCGTGATTCTCTTGAAGATGCAGGTTCATAAAACGGATGAATTGCATTTTTAGAAGTGTCAAACTGTTAATATGAAATGTCAAATTGAAAATGACTATTTCTGACACAGAGAACCATAGACATTGCACAGAGAATGTTAGACACATGGAGTAAATTACAAAGTAGTGGAGTAGAAGGTAGGACTTTAGGGAGCTTCAAATTTCAACATGATGTTATTCTAGACAATCTAGGTGAATAGAGTGGACAAGCCTGTAGGGCTAAATGGCCCGTTCTTGTTAACATTGTTGAATGTTCTAATGTTCTAATTAAATAAAAAAACATACTGTAAGTTATAATGAATGAATTTTAGAAATAGAAGCTGCTACTCTAGAGTTCAGGACTCTAAGAAATGAGAGCTAAATAGAAAGAAGAAAAAAAAAATATATATGTATGTATTTAAATGTATACAGTATATATATATATGCATTTATTTAAATGTATACAGTATATATATATATATATGCATGTATTTAAATGTATACAGTATATACAATATTTAATTCAGATTTTTCCCATACGAGTACTTAGTTCAGTTTCTATAGGCTTACAGTGTCCAGGTGTGTGCGCTGATGTTTTGCCCGATCACTTGAGTTGCTGAAAGCTTTCTGGCAGCCTGGGTGTTGGCAGATGTACGGTTTCTCCCCAGTGTGGCTCCGCAGGTGGATCTTGAGGTTTTCAAGCCGAGAAAATGCCTTATTGCAGCCTTCAAACTGGAATAAAATTAAGAGAAAAATTAAAATCACCTAGCAGAGGATGAATTAATTGTTGCCTTCTGCTTTCTGAAAGAAAACTATGCAAACTCAGTTCACTTTATTCACTTTGTTCCTGTGTGAACAGAAAATTCTGTGCCAGTAACTTAAAATTTCTCAGTGACACCAAAGATACGAATGGTACGAAATGAATTCTGTCACCTTTTTACAAAGTCATTGAGCATATTACTGGTGTGTGGGACACACAAGTTATTCAGCTTAGCAACTGATCTGTTTATTTATTATCTTCTCAAAGGCCTTTCTCAAATGGCCTATTAAAGCCATTTAATAGGCTTTTGTCCCCATTTAATTATTGAATATTTTCACAGTTAAAGTTATCAACTATTCAACCAAAACATATTATTATATAAATGGGACCGTGAATACTGTAAATAACTAACACAAAAAGTGTGAAAGATAATTCATTTCTTTATTAAAGACAGCCATGCATTACCAGATATCCCCTTGCGACTTGATACCATAACTGGTTAGCACATCTTTAGCAGGGAATAACTGTGACCAGAGGATTCCTTTCAACAACAGCAACAACAACATTTATTTATATAGCACATTATCATACAAATGATGTAGCTCAAAGTGCTTTACAAGATGAAGAAAGAAAAGTTTATAAAAAATAAAATTAGGCAATACTAAATAACAAAGAATAAAGTAAGGTCCAATGGCCGGGAGGACAGAAAAAACAAAAAAAAATCTGCAGGGATTTGCAGGGTTTTTCATCCACTTCTAACTGCAAAACTCCTTCAAGTCACTGATATTTGTGGGTTTGTGAGCATGAACTACCCATCTGACATGCTTCTACAACAGTGCAAAGTGGTTTAGGTCTGGCCTTCAACCAGCCCATTCCAAAAGCTCTACATTTCTTTTTTTTTACTCTTCTGATATAGATTGTATTTCAGTTAATTATATTACTCTGTCACTCGGGTGCACTTCAGCTTTAGCTCATGGATGTAAGGATGGATGGGTTTAAGTTGTGGCTCCTTCAACGATAATATGTCATCCAGGTTGTGATGCAGCACCCTAACCCCAGATTACCATACCATCACTTCCACCACCATTTGCTTTTCTCCAGGGTATCCGTCAATAAGGGCGCGCACAAAAAGGCGACCTTCAAAAAGGCGACCTCAATTGGGCGTGGCGAATAAAAGCGCACATAAATAAAAGCGATCTTCAAAAGGGCGACCTCAATTGAGCACCGAATAAAGGCGCGCGTAAATAAAGGCGAGCTTCAAAAGGGCGACCTCAATTGAGCACCGAATAACTGCACGAATAAATAAAGGAGTGCTTCAAAAGGGTGACGTCAATTGGGCGCAGCGAATAAAGGCAAACGTAACAAAATTATTACAGAAAATTTATTAGATAAAGGCAATGATTGAACGTATAAAAAGGTAAAAGCAAGAATATTAAAACATCCAATTAATTAATGCATGAACTTCTAACGAACTACTTCTAACGAACTATTTCTAAAGCTCTCTATATTTCGTTGTTTTCAAATTACAGAAAATTAGATTAAGGCAATGACTGAATGTATAAAAAGGTGAAAGCAAGTTACACTTGAAGCTGTAGATTATGTGCAATGCCATGTAGATATTCGAGATGCGGTCTATTAGCATAATCAAGGACATTTAATTTAATTCGCTCCGAAGTGTCTCTGTAGGTCTTCCTTGGCTTTGGAATAAGCTGACCTGCAACGAGCTGTTCAAGACGCAGCTCAGTAAGGCTCTGCTCTGCCTTTATTTGCCGTGCTCAATTGAGGTCGCCCTTTTGAAGCTCGCCTATATTTGCGGGCGCCTTTATTCGGCACTCAATTGAGGTCGCCCTTTTGAAGGTAGCCTTTATTTACGTGCGCCTTTATTCTCCGCGCCCAATTGAGGTCGCCCTTTTGAAGGTCGCCTTTTTGTGCGCGCCCTTATTGAATAGAACCTTTCTCCAGATATAATAGGGCTAATGGTGGTCATAAAATTAGAACCTTGTTGAATCTATTCAAACAACATTGCACCAACACTCAAGGATCATCCAGGCACATTCTGGCAAGGACTTGTTGAGAGTGTTATTGCATTGTTGCTCTGTTGATTTTTAACATTTTCCTGCATTGTCTTTCTAATGGTAGAATCATAAAAACTGATGTCTGCTGAATCTTGAGGGCCTGGCACACTCCCAGAAGTTAGTACTTTGTACATTCATTTAACATTTTATGCCTTCCTCTTGGAGACGTTTTTGCTGGGATGTCCACATTTCCATTGTTTTTTTTGTATTTGGACACTACATTATGGTCAAAAAATTTCCCAGAGCTTTATGAATGTCTTCATAGCTCCTTCAAGATTAATAGAAAATAGCTCTTGTTGAAGATGTTTCAAGAATTCATTTTGGTACTGGTATGATACACCATTTTCACTCTTAAGATGGTGCATAATGACGTCCTTAAATCAGACTGAAGTGTAAGATCAAATATTTTAGCCATTGATTCTCATTTTATCCTTTTGACACCTGAAGTCTGAATATTTCATTTCTTTACACAATAAAAAATAAATGACACACCAAACTTCAGTCTCATGTATTCTTTTATCAGTCTCTCCATTGCTCTCTACCATTACTTACAAATAGACTGATCATAATTTATTGTAAAAAATATTATACTGCAGGGAATCAGATGGAGCAGGGACACTTTCTATAACAATGTACCTGAAACTGAAGAAAGGCTGGGTGCCAACCCAGCATGGCATAAACTACAAACAAGTTGAATACCTCAAATCTGATACTTTGGAAGATTACGAACTTAGAAGTACTGTATAAAAAAAAATCAAAAAACAAACATAAAATGGTTTTAATAAAAAAGAACAGACACGGATCACTGACTTCATATTAACACTATAAAAAAGTACATGAAGTTCTGTAAAAACAGTACATGTCAAAAATGTTTTTACACAGTCTATTGCCATAGTGATTTTTTATTATACATAGTAAAAAAGCAAAGGAAAGGGAGAAAAAGGATTATGTATATATATTTTCTTTTTTTTTTACTGTCCCTGACTCTTAAACCCTAGCAGTGCAATTTGAACATGGCAGACACATAACACTAGAATGAAAGAGGACTTAAGATCAAGCTAGACATCCAAAATGGTTGATCTCACTAAATAAGAGCATTTTTTAAAATCAGTTCTGAGATTATAAATTGCACAAACTCACTCTGGTCAGTTTGGAGAAGCCAGTTAATCAAATGTGCACATATTTGGGATGTGGGAGAACATCCATCAAGACAAAGCCAAGTAATTAAAAACCCCAAAAGGCCAGCATTCAAATCCAGGCCCAAACAGGACCAAGAGGTAAGCACTGCACCTAAGGATATTTTCAACAACACAAATGTCAATATTTGTGGTAGTATTGGTGACAAATGACAGGAAATGCTTTTATGGGGGAAAGTTCTAGCACTACAGCTAGCACAAAATCATACTTTGATGATCCTTGAAAGCCTCCAGAACTGTGCCAAAGGGCTATGACCTATGCAGATGGCAAATGTTTTGCTCTTCCAAATGTACTAGCATTTCTAAATCCACCTATACTAGAAACCAGAACTTGACTGTCAGCCCAATTCCAGATATAAACAAAGTGTTTATACAGACGTCATTGATATTTCAATGTTTACCTATGTACAGCATATAGATGAATTTACTGTGAAATCCATTGCTGTTTTTACTGGCTTTTCCTAAGTTATACTTCAAGTTTATTATCATGTAAACATAGCATAATGAAATTCTTACTTGTATATCATAGTATAGTGACAGTAATACAACTAACAAAACACTGATGTAAAAAATATACATAGAATGCAACATATATGTATACAATTGTGTATAATATATATTTTATAGTGTCATCATCGACCAAAGGGGACACAACAAAGCAATTTTTGGGCACCAAATGGGTTGCCCCTTTGAATAACTAAGTAGTTTAACAGAATAAACAGGTGCACATTGGAGTAATTGACAACAAAACAAAAGAAGGCAGCATCGCCTGCTCTGGTCAAAGTGATTCAAGGCACAGTGGAGTGATCACATGTGTTAGACTGGAGCTCCATCCAGCAGTCGTCTCTTCCCAAAATTGGATGACCCCTTTAGGGAGCATCAAGGCTTTAAAGTTGCTGAGTCAGAAGAAATGGAGTTAGCTGCCTTCACTGGAAAAAGAGGTGATACTGGCAGCGACAGTGCCCTCTCATGTCCAGAAGTGCTAGTGCTTACCTCTGATGAGCCCAGAAGGCAACCCTCTGCCGCATATGCGTGACAATATGCTGCATGTATGCAAGAATATGTGCATTATTTGTTATTATGAGAAGAACATATACAGTATCTGTTGCTATGACTGGCTGCTCAGTAACCTTATGACCTGTGGATAGAAACTGTCTACGAGTGTCACTGGTCCTGTCACATTTGCCAGAAATGGGGAGAAAGGAGGTGGACTGCGCATGATGGCTGAGATCTTTTACAATACTGTTTGGTTTTCTATGGCAGCGAGTGTTATATATGTCCTGAAGGAAAGGCAGTTGGGTGCTGGTAATACTTTGTTCCTCCTCTTATACTCATATTTTAGTTTTGATTTCTTTTTTGGCACTGGTTCACCTTGCATGACATCTATTTTTCCTGCTGCTCTGATATTCGCCTGTAAGCAGTGCTTCAATGTAAATCAAAGTTTCCAAATCACAATGAACAATGCTAAGAAGTGTTTGTTTGTTACTGTAGTCCAGTAAAAAAACGGAGACTCCATAAGCAAGAAAAAAAGATCCAAACAAATAACATGAATGGTTAAAAAAGAACACCATAGCAACAATGCTATGACTGGAGTCTTGTGGTCCTCATGGTGACACAGTCGGAAACCAACTGGTGGCTGTAGTGTCGTCATGGCCATGTTAGAGGCATAGCCATTGATACAAGTTCTACATATGGAGCAACTTCAAACAAGTCAAAAAATTTTTCACATGGCTTACATATAAAATATAATTTACAAAAAACAGAAACTTGATGTTTGACTGTAACTGAGTTCATAATTTTGGGAGTATGAATTAGTTACCGTATCTTGCTCATTAACTGTGGGATGTCCATAATAAATTGACAGTCCATGTTGATGATCAGTAAATCATTTTTTAAAATGAATTTATTACTGCTACAGTCGGTCAGGCTAACATGCCTATAATCCAGTAGTTTAAGCATAATAGCCTGACACAGCAGTTACTGTATAAAGTCAGTATTAAAATGATTTACTGTCATATAGCAGGCTTAAAAGGGAGAACTGGGTCTTTTTGTGCTGTTAGAAATTGATAAATTAGTAAAATATACTGGTAGTTTTTCTTTTATTTTTTGGTTATTTGTTATTTGTTGCTGTGACATTTTAAAAGTACAAATGCTAGAAAAATGTGCTTTCAATAATTCTGTGTCATGAAGGCAAGGCATCCAAATGTCAGTGTCCTGCTGCTTTAATGACACAGTTTAGGTTAGCGGGCAGCTTTTCTGTGTCGTGACATGTGCTTGTTGTACTGCTTTATAAGTGTTTCATTGTCAGTGAGATAAAATCCTGTAAGATAATTGGAAACAAAAACCGAAAACAGATGATTTTATGGGTATTCAGTTATTTTTGCAACTTTATATCTAAATGGTCCTGTGCACCATTAGCAGCAGCACTAAGAGTTAAATGCAGTCCACTTATGTATACTTAAGTTGTTCCACCTGAGGCCAAATGAAATGTTCCTGTGTCTAGTGTCACACACATGCGCATGGATGACAATTTATAGGATCAAATTGTGTAATTTCTCCATCGGACCAGGGGTTGGCGCTGCCTTCTAATACTCTCTCTATTTGTCCCTCTGCAGATCGAGTGAAGACCGTACCTCCCAGTAGCACCACCTGTGACCCACCCACTGATGACATCACTTCCAGCACCCTCTAATGACGTCCTATCCGTTCCAGAACCAACTTCTTCCGGCTTGTGCAATATATTAACCACAGAAACATTTTTGTTAGCCACTTTCATTTTGAACTCCATTTGTAAAGATGTGTTTTTTTGTAATGCTGCATGATTTTCAGTATACGGGGTGGCCATCCCCAAACCTTTTTCTGCCTCTGACTATTTGTCTATCACACTAGTAAATTTATACCTTATAGCAATAAGACATGAACAGGGCCAAAGGCAGATGAATATCATTTATAGTCTGAGGGTTAACACATATGGCGGCAGTAGAGCACCTTAAGTTGTGCCTTTACAGACTCCTGGAGGCTTGCAAAGACAAAAGGTTCTACCAAAGGAAGCTTTGACATGGAGTCCCTCACAAAGGGATCGAGCTAGAAGTGTTTCTGAGGGCACCAGAAGTAACCAAATAAGAACACTCAGTCTCTGACTTAAATGGGCCATGAGAAAGAAAGCAATTGAAACTACAAAGCCAGTATGTTTATTGTTTGCTTCTTTATGTTACTATTTAATTAGCCACCTTATTTCAGTTATTTGAATTCTATGGTGTGTCTTCTGGGTTCATTCTTGTCTAAAGGAGTTAAATAAATATTATGCATTTTAATTTTTTTTACCTCTCTTCTATACAACTGAGGTATCAGCAGGTTTGCAGGAAGGTTAACTGTATAAAAGTGGTGACTAAATGAGCAACCTTAAGGTTAAAAATTCAGTCTTAGCCAGTCAACCATTGGCTTTCTCAGCATCCCAAAAATGTCTGTGTTAGGATAACTGACAACAGTAAAGTGGGTTAGTATATGAAAATTTGAGTGTATGCTTGACTGTGCCATGTGATGGACTGCCACATGACCCAAGATTGGATTCTGCCTGGCACTCAATAATAATGGGGATTATGTTTTGGTATGAGGCTAGCTTGAAATGAACTATGGGTGATCTCAAAATGGATGGAGTTAACACACTTTTGTGAACTTACACCTGACACCATAGGTCATGGTAAACTTCACATTAGAGATTAGTTGACTAAACAGATTAAGTTTAGAAGGAGGAAACAAGTCAGACTCCACAAGGAGTTATTTATAAACAGGATTTAATCTGCAGGTACTACAACCCTATCAGGTGAGTAAACTGAAGAAGATACATCTGTTATACTCTGCACAGGGAATAGACTGTGCTAATAAATCAAAAGATCGGAACCGGCCAACTCTGTTTAATTTCAAAAGCAACACGGGTACGGTGGTGCTCAAACATAAAGAATGCTGGCAGTCATCTCCAGTTCACCCTCTGATGGTCGTTCCGAGTGTCAACTGGATGATAACATGTAGATAGATAGATAGATAGATAGATAGATAGATAGATAGATAGATAGATAGATAGATAGATAGATAGATAGATAGATAGATAGATAGATAGATAGATAGATAGATAGATAGATAGATAGATAGATACTTTATTAATCCCAAGGGGAAATTCACAAGGAATACACATGTGTACAAGACCGTAAGATCACCCCCCCACAGAAGGGGGTGGGTTAGGGTTGATTTCACCCTACAGTATTTGTAGTCGACCAATGAGAAACATGTGTACCAAATTTCATGAAAATCGCTACAGCCATTCTGAAGTGATGCTGGAACATATATACATAAACACATATACATTGACTTTTATATACAGTATATAGATTAGACACTTCTTTCAAAGGTGTTATGTTTAAGAAATGTGAACTACAATTAGCCACAGAGCATCATCATCCAACAACTAACAACAGGACATCAACTGACAGTTGGAATCTGCCATCTGTGATAGCCATTATAGTCATCACAAGCCTATTTTGGGTTCTGTTTTTAACTCATAGATGCTCTAAAAAGCTGTTGATAAAAAAGGATTTGATGTACTCCACTATTACATATGCATTTTATTAGTTGAGATACCCAGTGTTACCTGAATGAGAAAGTGGAAAGGTGAAAAGGTAAAAAATAATTACAAATTATATGTTACCAAACTTTATTACCTTTAAACTGTTTCACATGCCTGTTGTTAGTATTGGAAAGCCCCTGGGTGCTTCTTTAACCTCCCAAGTCTTAAAGACATGCAAGTCAACTAATCTGATGTCTCTAACTTGAACACAACTTGCTGTGGACTGTTATTCTCATTAAGGCTTAATACTAAAGGCCTGAGCCTGACGTCCTTGTGACCCAGTATTGGACTAGTGAGATAAAAATAATAAAGGGAGGTACAGTGGTTAACACTTTAGCCTAGCAGATCCAGAGACCTGGGATCAATATCTGCTTAAAGTCCTCCCAGAGCTCACATTTTCTCCATTTTCTCACTACATTTGAAAGAGGGGCTTACTGGGATAAGCTTATTATTATTAGGATAAGATTAGGATAGTACAAGTGTAAGTGACCTTTGATAGACTTGTGTCCCTTTCAGTATTTGTCCCCACCTTTCACATGATGTTCCTGTGTTGAATTCAACTCCCTGTAACCCTGCAGTAAATAATCAACATCAAAAATTGATTGATGCATGTTTATTTACCCCTACGAAGATTATCCGATGTTGAACTGCCACCTGCAACAAAGACATATCCCTGGTTGGTGAAGGAATATCCTGGGGAATGGTTAGGCATAATTTGAGACTTGCCTCTAAAAACCATGACCACCAACTGGTCAATTTGAATTTGTTTCACAGAACTTGTTTCACTGCTTTGAGGCATGTCTAAATGGGCACTGCTATTAACCCCAATTACATTCTATGCTTGAAGAGAACCACTGGCACCTTCTTTCGTATGATGTGGGAGTCATATGATGTGGTTAGCCTTTGGCAAGGCTTCTCTTCAACAATATCTTCAGCTTTCAGAAAACATATCCCATCTCCTTGACTAGGCCAGATGCTAATTGATACTTCACTTAATTCAGTGGCGGATCTCTGCCGTCAACAAGCTCCTCACCCCATGATCCCCCATCCATTCCTGGTGAGAGTGTGCCATCCATACTGGGTTATTATATATCAAGGGGTTGAATGGGTTGTAGTCGGATCTTTTCTTAATAGATATCATAGGCACCGCTGAGAATTATTTTTATTCGTGAATGGTAAGTCAGAGGGAAGGGCGACTAACTTGTTTATCTTTGCGAAAACACAAGGCAACTGAAATGATTTTGTGGTTAAAATTTGGGGAACAGGTGATTTAATCATTCACAAGCATTTTGCTGTTCAGAAACCAATCTTAATTTAAATATTTAACTGCAAAAATGGCTTATGATAATAGAAAGCGAATATAGTGATAAAGCAACACTGAAATGAAAAAGAAGTGCAGATGGTCTGCTCATGTAACAGAGTATGATTTAGTCACTAAGACGCTGAACTTTAAATTCCCAGGCTGCTGTTCTGTCTCCACCGCCATGTCACTGTGTATCCCTGAGTAAATCACTTATCCAGCCTGCCACACCTGTAAACACTTATAAAGTTTTCTGACCTTGTAAGTCACCTTGGACAAAGATGTCAGCCAAATATGCAATAATAATACCTTTAAAATAGATGATTTAATGACTCTTTTGTGCTCCTTCAGCTTTGTCTGCAACAAAATAAAAATATGGCCCACATAGAACATGATGTGTTAAACATTTAATGGCAGCTATTAGTCTCAATATGCTGCTGCCAAGTGTTTTACTTTTTCCCTTCTATATCGAGTACATTAATGCCAGTACAGAGGCATTATTTTCATTTACATACTGAAACATCAGAGTAGTGACCTCCAAATTGAGTGTTCAAAGAAACAGTTTACTTTATAATTCATAATATGTATCACACGGGTGTATAGTTAAAATTTCTTTTCATTCAAGGCTGCACCTGAGGGAATGGGACCACCCTCTAAATGTCTTAGTAAATAGAGCTGTTACGAAAATTTTAAGAAGAGCTCAATTTAACATTTTACGTGCAGAAACAAAATCGTATCCTCTAATTTACATTTCCTGTGGACACATAAATAAATGGCATGGCAACATAACTTAAAAGCATTTTTTTTTGAAAGAATGAATAACTTTTTGTTGCTGTAGGGCAATCCTAGATGAAGAGACAGACTAAACATAAATACGTTTTACGGGATGCTGGGGATGCCAGCCTGCGTCACCATAGGTTTTGCAGTTGAAACGCCAACTCCCAAGTAATCAAAACATTAGAAACAAACCAATAAAATATGTATTTGTTTAATTTACTGCAATAAAAAATAAAATCTGCAAGTATACTATCTAGTAATTAAATGAATTGACGGGAACCTCTAGGACAGAATGGCAGCACTGCCGCTAGATTTTCTACACCACAGCTCCTTTAATTCTGGTGTGGATTTTGCATCTGCTCTCTGTGTTTGCATGGGTCAGGTAGATTAGGGACTCTGAGCTGGCCTGCAATTAATGACTGGGACTCTGTTTGTACAGAAAGTGCATCCACTTAAGATGGCATCTTACATTGCAAATACTGTGGCCATTACGCCATTATGCCTCACACTAGGAAAGGAAAACAGAATGAATGGAAGTGACTAGGAGAAAACATGTTAAGCAAGCTAGAAGTTGTAACTAAGAATCATGCCTGTCCTTCATCTCATCAAAAAAATAAACCAAGAATCAAAGTAAGAAAGAGAAGCCAAAAATCAAGACTATTCACATGTATAAAGAGTTTTTATTTAATGATCTGCAAAACTTGAATGTTTGTACATCCAACATTCATCATTCTTTAAAGTGGGGCTCTGATGAGGATAACGCTCCACCACGCTCCATAGCAATCATCATCACATCTTGAGGACAGCAGTACAAAATGGTGGTGCCCTCAGAGAAAAATTTTGGCAATGGAAAGATAAAAAATGATTCGTAATAACTGAAAAACTGAAATTACAAACAAATGCCAATATATGACTCTGTGCCACAAAAAATAATAATAATGGGACTTCAAAACTGAGAAGGTAGCTAAGGATGACCACAAAAAATTTGAACAACCCAAATCATGATCTATGCTAGATCAGTGGGTTCTAAATGGATTGATAGATGCAATACCTCAGATAAGTCTAATAAATACTCAACTTTTTTTTTTCCAATGAAAAAATAAAAGTTTTTCAAATGAATTTCAAATTTAACTCTGTTGTATAGAGAAGGAAGAGTTTGGAAACAGTGTGAAAATAAGTTCCTGTAATTAGTTCTGCATTCTCGCAGTTTCAGGACAGAAAATTCAATTCCCGTCAGGGTCAATGTCTTCTTAGAGTTTTCCTGCCCTTATAGTGTTTGTATTAGTTATTTTTTCCACAGATAATTTGATTTCTTCTCATGTGCCAAGGACATGCATGTTAGGTTAATTTAGTATGTGAGCATGGCCTGGGATGAATTGGTGCCCTATGACCTTGTAATAGAAAGAATAGGTTACAAAATAGATGGGTTAATAACCATGAACTGCATGACTTCTTCTGACAGCATATCTAGCAACAATGTCAAATGTCTTAATAATTGTTAATGTATTTGTCTCACTACATAATAAATTCTCCTCTAAGTATTGTGAAGACGGAACAAGCAGAAGCACAGTGAAAACTTTCAGAAAATGCTGGAGAGATCACGTGCTTATCTGCCTCTCTTTCAGCACTGAAGGGGCCAATCTGCAGAAAGACCAGTAAACTTCAGCTACTCATTTGGCAACCACTTCACCTCACACACTGGGCAGAATAATCTTTGCTACTGTCTCAAGGCGACTCTAAGGCCAGGTTTATACTTCACGCGATGCAATGCATGCTCCAGTGGATGCTCCTGCTAGGCAAGTCTTTCACTGTTTATACTTGCACACATAGTTTACATAAATCTGGAAGAATCCACCAGGTGGCTGTGCGATATATCATTACGGTGAGAACAGGTTCGGTTCGCTGTGTTGTAAATTGCCTGGAACACCCATTAAATTCTGATGACACCTTACCGCAATATCTCTGAAAAGGATGTCTAGTACTTAAGTCCATCAATCCGGGGATGTGTCCATTCCAGCAAGCATTGGGCACAAGGCAGAAACAATCCCTAGACGGGGATTCAGCTCATCGCAAGGTGAATACAAGCACTCACATACACTAGCGTCATTTTAGTGTCACCAAATCAGCATATCTTTGGAAAGAAACCAGAGCACACTGTGGAAACCCAGCAGGAAAACATGTAAACTCCAGGCAGGGAATACCAGCGATGTAAATCCCTGCAAGACAGCAGTGATGATGTGGGTTCTGCTTCACACTCCCACTTCACTTTTGGGAGCCCTTGAACTTGACACCATCGGTAACGTCACCAGATAAGGTGGACAATGAAGACATCACAACGAAGCATGGGGAAGGTGCAAAGTGCAGAATTGCTTTTATAAAAAGCAACAAAACCAAATCAGTGTCCAAAACAGTGCAGTGCTTCTAAAGCGTCATTAAATAAATAATCCATTAAAAACAAAGTGAAACAGTGGAGGTTAAAATCCAATAAATATTTCCAATAAAAGTGAGGTTAAAACAATAGCTGGAAGCAATCTTTTAAAAACAAAGACCCAGTGCCTTCTTCTGCTGGTGGCTCCCCTGCTTCTCCCATCCGGGCTATGCAGCAGGGGAGTCGCCCTACCTGCAGCTGACCTTGTCCAACTGGTCTGGTAGCTTCCTGATCCCTGGCTTGGTTTGGTTGATCCAGACCAAGACCTGGGTTCCCCAGCGACCAGAACGCTCACACTGGGGTTTTGATCTCCCAAGCCTGTGACTCCTGCCTTCCTCTGCCTTACGCAGTGAGCCAACCACCTTCCAATCACTCCTGCTCCTCATAAGTGCTCAGCAGGAGCGACCACTACTTCCTGCCCCCGAGTGCCGGCCAAACACTCCATTAAGGGGCTCTTCTCCCAGCTGCCTCTCAATAATACTGAGAGCTTACTCTCACTCATTCGCTCGCTCCCACACCGGCTCTCAGCTTTCTTCTTCTTTCCCTAACCTCTCTTATCTTCTCCCTCCGCACTCGCGCTCCTACTATATATAATGGGGATGTGGGACAGATGTGGCGATTAGTGCTCCCGGGATCAATTATGAATGTGGATGATTCCTTACCTGTCGCGTCGCGTCCGAGAACCACTCGGCCCCCTCTATAAGCCACAAGTGCGGTGATTATTTATTTAAAACTGGCCTTTTTTCTATGCTATACCACATTAAAAGGAGTTTTCCCATGTGATATACCATCCCCTTTGAGATTTTTTTCTTTTATCTTACAAAATGTTCTGAATGGTGGCACATGAAGTGACTCAAAAACCCAAACTAGTTACTGTCTGTCTAGCATTTGCACATTCTCCCTGGTCCTTCTCTTTGGCTATATCACAAACATTTGTATTTTAGATAAACTGTGCCATTATGAATGAGTTTTAGGTAAATTAGCAACTTAAAACTGGCCTGGTTTGACTGAGTACGGGTCATGCTATGTATGTGCTCTGCAACAGTCTAGCTCCCTGTCTACAGTTGGGTCCTACAAAGTTTATAGGATAGTCTCTGCCCCTTCCCCAACCCTGAAATGACCAAAGTGGGTTAAAGCAAGGGTTGAAAGTTGGGTGAGTGTGTGTGTATATGTGCTCTGTAACGGACTGCAAAGGTTTTCTGCCCAATATGTCGCCAATGATGTGACTTCTGATGAGATGAAGTCAAGAAAATGGATGACTGAGTAGATATTTTTCAATATTTAATGACTGCCCTACTGAAAAGCCACACAGAAGTCAATGTAGCTGATTTGGGGGTTCACTTAAGTTCCTCTGCCCGTTCATACAAATACTGTAAGAAGCACTTAAAATGAAAAGACATTCCTCTTACAAAAATGTGAGATCCGTTTATTAGAAAAAAAGCTGATTACAACTGTACAGCATGGTATCTCCAATAAATACAGCACTTTAAAGATGGCACAGATGGTTTTAATGCTGACAGCCTTGCCTGCTGCTCTAAATGTAGGCTTAAAAGATGGGCCTCAATTCAAAACAGAACATACCATATGCACTCTGTGATTTACTGCTGGCTGCAGTACATATTAAGTAAAGGATGCAGTACATAAAATTCAATTACTATGTCTTTTGTGCGGCCCTTAGAAGTTCTGCACTTTGTGATGCCAACACTTGGGCTGAATGTGTTAAACGCAAACCAGGATGGCCATGCAGATTTAATTCTCCAATTTCACAGTGTTATTAGAAATCTACTGTAACTTCTATAATGACTATGGCCCTCCACATGTCCTTTTTCAAAAATATAAGCCTGACCAATATGAAGAGTAAATTACATAGCGTGCACAACACATATGTCAGGCATATAGAGAGCACAGGCAGGTAGAGTTACTTGCCGAGGGTCAGATGGTGAGACAGTAGTGAGATGTGGACATGTGTTTTTATACCAGTAGATCAAGTCAAGCTCTTGCATTTATTTGTTCTCTGTCTTCTACATCTGAATACAGTCCATGCTGTTAGATACATTCCTAATGGTTTTATCTCTTTACTTATTTATTTATATTTCTCTGCCATCTTCCATCAAATGTGCATTTTAGGTTAATTTGCAGTTCTAAGTTGGACCTGTGTGAGTGGGCACTGTGATGGACTGCTGCCTTGTGTGGAATGCTCACTTGCGCATGACCTTGAATTGGATTAAGAAGGAGTGAGAGTGTTGTATTACCGTATATACTCATGAAACCCGAAAAGTCTGTCATAAAATCAGACCCCGACTAACACACCTTTTCAAAAATGCAACACTTAATTTTTTTTTTATATCTTCTTGCCTCCACCAATCTCGCATCAGTTTCTCAGACGCATCAAATTTTGTTAGAGCAGCGCAGTTACCAATTTCTTTCGCTACTTTTAAATGACGTTTAATTTAAAACCAGCTTCATAATTTCTTCTGATCGAATGCTCCATCGTAAATAAGGGAAGCTCTTACGATAAAGGTGTATGAGGGTGTGAGATACAAAAAACACAAAGCAGGGCAAATGTTGCTTCGAAATAGTTCGGGTATCACTGTGTGGTCATGTAGGTACAATAGAGAGACAGAGAGAGAGGTTAGGAGCACATGCTGATACAGCACATTGCCACACCCTCATAAAAAGGCAGTGTGCTCCTGTCTCAGGTGGGCGTTAGTATAGCATAATCCCTTGTACCAAGAGCGTGAGTTTTCCGCATTCGACTTATATGACCGACATTATAAAATACCAGAAATTATAAGATAAAATCAAGTCCCAACTTATCCACGGGAGATCTTATCCGCGAGTATATACGGTATTTATTAAATATTGCCAGCAACAGCAAATCATGTATATCTTATAATTGGTTGTGCCATAATCTGAGACGGTTATTCTTCACTTCACATTCATTATCTGTTTTAATTTATTATTAGTACATGATAAAATGCATTTATATGTATTTCTAAGATAATTAATGTGCTTACAATTATACTAATAGTAAGATACTTTACAAGTTAGAATATTTTAGACATGTTTCTCGAATACTCCAATACAAATAACATCAAGTGGCATTGCATACTGTACATTAACTTCAGAAAGTATTTCAACACCTTAACTCTTTTCACAATTTGTTAGAGTTGGCTGAACTATCGAGGGAGAAAAGCCTTGTTAAGAAAGGTGACTGAGAACACAGTGGTAACTCTGGCTGAACTCCAGGGAACCTGTGTGGAGATGGGAGAAACTTCCAGAGCAACACTCTACTAAGCTGGCCTTTACGGCAGAGTGGCCAGATGAAACGTAACTCCATTTGGAGTTTGCAAAAATGCACCAAAAGGACTCTCAGACTGTGATGCACAAGATTCTCTGGTGTGATGAAACTAAGATTATCTTTATGTCTGGAGGAAACCAGGTACAGTGAAGCATGATGGTAGCAGCATCATGCTTTGAAGTTGTTTATCAGCTATAGAAACTGGGTGACTAGTCAGGGCTGAGAGAAAAATTAACAGACCAAAGTACAGAGATACATTTAATGGAAACCTGCTCAGAGTGCACTGGGCCTCAGACTGTACTGAAGGCCCACCTTCCAATAGTACAAAGACAGAAAGCACAAAGCAAAGACAATACAGGAGTGGTTATTTACCCCATTTTTAACATCATTTACACACCCAATCTACCTGGAAGGGGGCCGCTCTCTGAATTTCCCTTCCCAAGATTTTTCCAATTTTTCCCCACAAGGTTTTTTTTTTTGGGGGGGGGGGGGGTCTTAGCAGAGTCAAGGCTTGTCAAAAACAGGCCTTATTAAAGCACATTAAGGCATTCTTTGTGTGTTTTTGGGCTATGCAAGAAATAAATTGTTTCTGTTATTGTTGTTGGTTTAGGGACAACTTTGTGAATGTTTCTGAGTGGTCAAGTTAGAGCCCGGACTTGAAGCCAATCAAACATCTCTGGAAAGACGTGAAAATAGCTGTCCACTGATGATCTCCACCCAATCCGACAGATCTTGAGAGGAACTGCAGAGAGGAATGGCAGAAAATCCCCAAATCTACGTGTGCAAAGCCTGTCATATTATACCGAAGATGTCTCCAGGATGTAATTGCTGCCAAAGGCACTTCAACAAATTTCTGAGTAAAGGGTCTAAATATTTGTGTCACTGTTTGATTTTGGTAGTAATTGTATAAAATAAATACTGGGATCTCCACAGTCAGTTCCTCTCTTGCCCCTGATCCTGCTAAGATTGTGTCAGAACCTGATTAAATAAACATTATTCTAAGCTATGGAAAAAATCTTTAATCAAAAATTATAATTTTATTCTAAACATAAAGCAAGTAACTATATACTGTATATATATATATAGTGGATATCTATCTCTCTCTCTCTCTCTCTCTCTATATATATATATATATATATATATATATATATATATATACAGTGTATATATATATATATATATATATATATATATATATATATATATATATATATATATATATATATATAGTACTGTGCAAAAGTTTTAGGCAGGTGTGATAAAATGCTGTAAACAAAGAATGCTTTCAGAAATATAAATAATGATTGTTTATTGTTATCAATTTACAAAATGCAAAGTGAGCGAACAAAATAAAAATCTAAATCAAATCAATGTTTGGTGTTCCTACCTTTTGCCTTCAAACCAGCATCAATTCTTATAGGTACACTTGCACAAAGTCAGGGATTTTGTAGGATTCTAGTCAGGTGTATGATCAACCAATTATACCAAACAGGTGCTAATGATCATCAATGTCACACGTAGGTTGAAACACAGTCATTAACTGAAACAGAAACAGCTGTGTAGGAGGCTTAAAACTGGGTGAGGAACAGCCAAACTCTGCTACCAAGGTGAGGTTGTGGAAGACAGTTTCATGTCATGGCAAAAGCACAGCAACAAGACACAAGGTAGTTATACTGCATCAGCAAGGTCTCTCCCAGACAAAGATTTCAAAGCAGACTGGGGTTTCAAGATGTGCTGTTCAAGCTCTTTTGAAGAAGCACAAAGAAACAAGCAACGTTGAGAATCATAGACACAGTCAAGGAAACTTAGTGCAGCAGATGAAAGACACATCAAGCTTATTACCCTTTCGAAATCGGAAGATGTCCAGCAGTGGCATCAGCTCAGAACTGACAGAAACCAGTGGGACCCAGGTACACCCATCTACTGTCCGGAGAAGTCTGGCCAGAAGTGGTCTTCGTGGAAGAGCTGCATCCAAAAAGCCATACCTCCGATGTGGAAACCAGGCCAAGCGACTCAAGTATGCACGAAAACATAGGAACTGGGGTGCAGAAAAATGGCAGCAGGTGCTCTGGACTGATTTGAAATATTTGGCTGTAGCAGAAGGCAGTTTGTTCGTCGAAGGGCTGGAGAGCGGTACAATAATGAGTGTCTGCAGGCAACAGTGAAGCATGGTGGAGGTTCCTTGAAAGTTTGGGGCTGCATTTCTGCAAATGGAGTTGGAGATTTGGTCAGGATTAATGGTGTTCTCAATGCTGAGAAATACAGGCAGATACTTATCCATCATGCAATACCATCAGGGAGGCGTATGATTGGCCCCAAATTTATTCTGCAGCAGGACCCCAAACATACAGCCAAAGTCATTAAGAACTATGTTCAGCGTAAAAAAGAACAAGAAGTCCTGGAAGTGATGGTATGGCCCCCACAGAGCCCTGATCTCAACATCATCGAGTGTGTCTGGGATTCCATGAAGAGACAGAAGGATGTGAGGAAGCCTACAGCCACAGAAGATCTGTGGTTAGTTCTAAAAGATGTTTGGAACAACCTACCAGCCGAGTTCCTTCAAAAACTGTGTGCAAGTGTACCTAGAAGAATTGATGCTGTTTTGAAGGCAAAGGGTGGTCACACCAAATATTGATTTGATTTAGAATTCTCTTTTGTTCATTCACTGCGTAAGGTATGGTATATATATATATATATATATATATAGTGTATACTGTATATATATATATATCATACGTGTGTGCATAGGGGTCAGTTTAAGTACTTTGGTGATGGCAATTCTTTGCCTCTCCAGAGGTTGTGGCACTCTTTGATAACATTTAATATTATCCTCTTTCTGAAGAATTGATGTCAGTAATGGAAAAGCCATCAACCTTCCAGTGCCCATCCACCAGGACCCACATCTTCCTACTGGTAACCACAAAAACTAGGAGAATTGCCATCTTGACAAGTCAGAACCAGACTCCTGTCTGAAATGATGTTCTCTTTAACACAATTAGCTTGTGTTTTCTTTATATGAAATCTCAATTATATGGAGTTTGCCTATGGGTACCCCAATACTCCTTATTGTCTCTATACACACACACACACACACACGCACGCACACGCACACACACACACACACACATACATACTGAGGGTTGTCATGATTCCAAACATTTCAAACTTTGATAGGATACTAAGAAAAGTATTGAAATTCAATACTATTTCAATATCTAACTCGGTATATAATGTAACTCAATAAAAATATATTTAACATAAATCGTAATTCTGTATGCATTCAAATCTTTACATTGATAAAAATAACTATTAAAAATTTTAATCATTAGAGCATAGAAATAATTAACAACAGTAGTAGTCAATAGCCTTAGTGATAACTTTAAAGCACACTGCAGCCCATCCCAAAAGCTGCAGTTCCTATCCACCTGCAGTCAGAATTTGACATATATAAGCAGATTTGAATTTTAAGCTGGTTTAAGCTGAGGAAACTGCAATAAAACAGGGATAATCATTAAAGTAAATCAATGATCAAATCACAAACATTGCTGTGCCTAGCAGTGCTTTTCATGATATAGCTCAATGGAAAATGCACCACAATGCTGCATTCACACAGACACCATCAATGAAGGGGCCACCACGGCCAGCCAAATCCAATAAACTTTCACTTTAGTGCCCATCTCACAATTCGATTTCCTCGATAATACAGGAGTATATGAGCACATGGAGGAGTAGCAGAGTGACAGAGCCCTCGTGCTATAGAGTATTAGCCTTGAATGAAAAGCATATGGTAAAACTGGCTTGCAGGTAAAAATAATTGCAGACCCCGTGCATTAAACACTTAACTGACTACAAAAATGTTTTAAGCTGTAGAAAAAAAACAAACATCACATCCCTACTTAAAACACAATGCCAGTCATTCATTGTCCAACCTGCTATATCCTAACACAGGGGTCTGCTGGAGCCAATCCCAGCCAGCACAGGGTGCAAGGCAGGAACAAGCCCTGGCAGGGCGCCAGCCCACTGCAGGGCACACACACACTAAGGACAATTTAGGATCGCCAATGCATATAACCTGCATGTCTTTGGACTGTGGGAGGAAACCGTAGCCCCCGGAGGAAACCCACACAGACACGGGGAGAACATGCAAACACCACGCAAGGAGGACCCGGGAAGCGAACCCAGGTCTCCTTACTGTGAGGCAGCAGCGCTACCACTGCGTCACCGTGCCACCCTAAAACACAATAGTGTATAGGTTTATATTGATTAATGCTTCTGTAATTTAGAAATAATGTGCAACTCTAACCTATGAGGCTTAGCTGTCAAAACCCAGAACAAAGTGGAAGCACATTCATAATGTAGACTGCAAAATTGACTGAAACTGTTTTTAACGTTAGATACTTATTGATATTTTGATACTTCTGATCCAACACACACACACACACATTTCTATACACATTATATATATACTGTATATGGAAGCGAAGGTTTGTGATACGGTTTGCATATTAGCAGCTGGAGATCCACAAAGGGAGAAAAATGAATCACGTATCATAAAGTAGTTTTTATTCCTGAGCTTTCAGCCCCTACCAGGAGCCTTCATCAGAGGATAATGTTTAGACATACAAGAATCAAAGGCAATATATAGCAAAATTAGGTGGGGGGGTTGGGGTGAGCTGGGTCAGGGGGGGTACATGTTCTACCTGTACCCCTGACTCAGCTCCCCCCCACCACAATCCCTCCAAACCCCCCCACCTAATATATATATACTAGACATTAAGCCGTTACAATAACGGGCGCTAGAACAGCAGTGCATAAACATTAGTATGAACAGTCTATATTAAATGGCAAGGGACCTTGACCTCATTTTGTTTCTTGTCTTAATTTTTTTGTCAAAAATATTTTTGCAAGAAGCCTAAAGTAAAATAATAATAAAAATAAAATAGAAACGTATATGACAATACAATTAGTATAATTATTACATTTATCCTGTCCTCTGTGGCTGTTGATTGATGTGTTGTGTCTGTTTGAAGATCTCCTATCCTGCCTCTCTTTATTTTAGCTTACTGTGGCGTCTCTCCAGCAAGTACTGTGCAGTTCCCCAGCAAGTATTTTAATCTGTGCTGGCGTGGAGCTGATTATTGAATGTGTGGCGTCTCCCCAGCAACGTGTTTATGTGCGCGAAAATAAATCTACTTTTAAAAGTCATCCTATTGTAATATCATGAAAATTCGTATATTTAGGAAAACCCCTTCAACGACTGACACTTTACACTTTACCGGGCCAAGCTCTTTAATCGCAAATCTGACATCCTCAGAGTGAACACTTATACAACACACTAATCCAACCTCTTTGGGGAAGCAGGTCTCCACGTATCAGTACCCGATTGGATTTTTTGTGTCTTATGTTTTAGGTGTTCCCTCATGTCCCGAAATCCGATTGGATCGGCCGCACGATATTTTATAGGTCCCGCCCTCTCTGTCTTGTGTGACGCGTCAGGCAGCCTTTGAAGCATCTGCTAGAGGCCGGTGACTCTGCCACTCATTCCACCCTTCCCTGTACTTCCGCCTTGTCCGTAATATGCGTTTAATTTTCTGTTACAACAGTGGGCAATCAGCAGAGTCTCCCCAGGAACTGATGTAATGTGTGGCATGTAGCTGATAATCGTGGCTGTGGTGTCTCTCCACCAAGTACTGTGCAGTTCCCCAGCAAGTATTTTAATCTGTGCTGGCGTGCAGCTGATTATTGTATGTGTGGCGTCTCCCCAGCAACGGATTTTATGTGCGTGGCCATGAGTACCCAATCAGCACTCTCCCCAGCAATGATGTCCTTTATTAAAGACTGCCCCGCGCATGCGCACTTCACCAGAAGACACGGACACATGGACGCACACAGGGATTTTATTAAAGAGGATACAGTATATATATATATATATATATATATATATATATATATATATATATATATATATATATATATATATATATATATAAATATATTGTCACACACGTGAGCATAGGAGGGAGTCAAAGGGCTAAACTAAGGGTAAGATGTCAGCTCGAGGGTTGATAAGGTGCACTAACCTCTCTTCTACAGATCAACAGAAGAAAAACTTAAACTAGCAACCAACTTCCATCCTCCTGTCCAGGTCATGCCATCCTATTGACCTCACTTCCACCACACCCCACAAGGACTCACCTCTTCCTACCCAGCAAATATACCTGTAAAAGCCCACATCTCTCTTTCCAAGGTAGTCTATTGGGTCTATTATGATTTCTCATTTGAAATCTGAGTGCTTCTCTGACAATATATAGGGTGGATCCCCAAACCTTTTTCCTTCTCTTGTCTTCTTATTACTATATATATATATACAGTATATATATATATATATATATACAGTATATATATATATATATATATATATATATCTGCGGTAGGTTGGCACCCTGCCCGGGATTGGTTCCTGCCTTGTGCCTTGTGTTGGCTGGGATTGGCTCCAGCAGACCCCCGTGACCCTGTGTTCGGATTCAACGGGTTGGAAAATGGATGGAAGGAATATATATATATATATATATATATATATACAGTATATATATATATATATATATATACAGTATATATATATATATATATATATTTATATATATATATATATATATATATATATATATATATATATATATATATATATATATATATATATATATACACATTTTCAAGGCTTCTGCAAGGTAGGCAGTTCTATCTCAGGATAAGAGGGGTCGCTGTTGTTAACTTCTTCTTTCTCACCCACAGTTGCGAAGGGCAAGGCCAGGAGGACATCTGACCTCATGTTCCATGAAGCCCAAGAAGTCCCGTCTCTTTTGGGAGAATCTCTATTTATTTGTACCACTCAAAAGAAGACAGATGGAGCTCCTCATTCAGGCACACTCTGAACCGAAGTACTGTAGATGCTGCTTATTTGCATTTGTCCTACCTTTCATTGACTCATTAAGCAGGGTTCCCTATTGGAGGCACCCCAACTCTTGAACTGTTGTTGCTTCTGTTTGTTACTATATCTATATATAATAAATAAATAAATATATACAGTATATACTGTATATATATATATATACATATATATATATATATATATATATATATATATATATATATATATATTACATTCACGGCATTCGTAGTCTGTGTCACAATCTGATTGTATGGGTGGTTACCTACCAGGTAACGCTTGTGGTTGGCCAGCAATCTGCTAACATCCGCCACAGTGCCCTCAGTTTGTGAGGAGCAGATCATAGAATAGTTGAAATAGTTTACTGTCAAATAAATGCAAAGAGTACACGACACGTGTTTCGCCCTCATTCTGGGCTCATCAGGTGTACACACTCCACTGCACTCCCTCTCGGGAATCGAACCTCGGACGTCAGCGCCAGAGGCGATGCCCCTAACGTTGCGCCACGGCGTGTGGTTCGTTTATTTGACAGCATGTAGATCGGGGTAATTACATTCACGGCATTCGTAGTCTGTGTCACAATCTGATTGTATGGGTGGTTACCTATATATATATATATATATATATATATATACCTATATATATATATATATATATATATATAGTAACAAACTTTATGATGGAATACATACCTTAAAAGTAATCATACTAGCTAGAAAAGAAGCTAATTTTATATATGAACAACTGCAAAAGTAATGTCCGACCAACTTTATAAGTACTATATTTAAAAAAGAAGAAAGTATACTTTGCAAAGCACAGTAATACAGCATCCCAGTCTGGAGTGTCTGTCAAAAGGGGCAGTAACAACAGACAAATTAGCAAGCCAGCAACCACAAACAGAAGGTGCAGTAGCAACTGATGTTTTCATCAAAAATGAATTATGACTAAAAAAGGAACGCCTTTAAAGCCCTGAAATAAAATAGGTCCAGTGTCCCGGTGAAAAAAAAACAGCTCATTAATATCCTGTGCAGCCATAAGATCATTTTAACAAACCCACCTTTATTATGCACTGTTGAGGAAAGAGCAGGTCATATTGGCTGCTGACATTTCAGACATACATCTGATGGAAAGCCCTGTAACACTCTCATTCCAGAGGATTTTATGCCATCGTTAGGAAATCTTATGTCTGATCCTTAAAATGTCCCATAACCGGTTTCAATAAGCTTTTTGTCAGACTAATATTCAAGATATTAAAGACTGATGCTTTTTTGTAGTGACGTATAAAAATAAGCATCAATTTGCAGTAGTCCCACAAGACTTAACATGAGTGCCTACCCTTCCCATGGGCTATGGTCTCTGGGCTGGATGTTAATAGCCAATAATGTGGTTCAAAATCACTTTAAATGTGTGACTTTTAATTATGCTATGGTGAGTCAGGGATATGCTGGGCACCATGCTGTAGTACTGAAGTGTCAGCATAGGAATTAACAGAGACAGGGTTTTTCTCTTTCTTTCTTTCTTTCTTTCTTTCTTTCTTTCTTTCTTTCTTTCTTTCTTTCTTTCTTTCTTTCTTTCTTTCTTTCTTTCTTTCTTTCTTTCTTTCTTTCTTTCTTTCTTTCTTTCTTTCTTTCTTTCTTTCTTTCTTTCTCGTGCTGGGTATTACCCAAAAGTGGAATGGCCCAGTGATAATGTATGTACTACTCCTGTCTCACGGCTCTGAGGGCATAGGTTCATTTCATGGTCATTGCCTATGTGGGTTTTCTCTAGGTATTTGGGTTTCATACCACCCAATCATTTTTAAGAATACTTTGAGTGTATGAGCATCACTTTATTTTAAATAAAGAGAAAGGGCCAATGACTGTAGCATACAGTAGTGGCTTTATTTGAAGGGGTCACTTTTAAACACAAGTTCCCATGCTGATATGTATCCACACTTTTACACACACAACTTACAAAGAAAAGATGCAATGTGGCATGCTCTGAAACTTCACTGCAAGTACATTTCAATGAAAATGAAGTGTTTATTTTTAATCAAATGGAAATATGAACGATGGGAATTTACTGTTTGTTCTTTGAAGTTCTAATCCGAATATCCTGTTCTGTCCTTCACTGATAAGACCCATCTGAGCACTCTGCTGAGAACTTTGCTGTTCAGTCCGTTTCGACTTTCCCAGAAACGTCACAGCAGGCCTAGCCCTCAATACTGACCTTCTAATTAAAAGCTGTTTTATATGACTAACATAAATTAAAATGTTAAACTAGGCAACACATGTTGATGTGGCAGAGAATCCTACAGTATTTACAGCAGAATATTAGCTTACAGTCTAAAACAAAAAGATGTGCTGCAATATATTGCATTTGACTACACTGTCAAAGCAGAATATTCTTTTGAGATGATTAAGGAGTAAAAGGCAACTGGGCTCCATTTTAAATAGGCACCAAGAAATGTAGTCTTGTAAAAGTGTAAAAGAGAAGCTTTTGTGTTACATGAATATTACCGTATTCTCCAAAGGTTAGATGAAATCTTTTACGGCAGCCACGTTTATTACAGTGCAGCTAGGTCCACTGACCTTCCTGGAAAACCACAACCACTCCAGCTACCTTAAGTGCAGGCTTTGAAAACCAAATATTCCAAGTGGAGGATGGACCATCGCGCCACATATGTGTTCAATCTTCCTGGTTACAATCGCCCTGTGGCTACCACACTAAAGAGCTAAAAAACGTAAATGGGTGAAATTATATCCATATGATTAAATGAGACAGTTAAGGAGAAACACGTTTGTCATGTACTTCATCAAGGACAAAATTAAATGCAGCTTTACCTAAATATTCAGATTAAATAGTTTACACATATAATTTCTACTTAGAGCTGATATTTCTTTAAGCCACCCTTCCCATCTGTTGTAAATAAGGTAGAGACTGAAAAAAGCACCCGCAATTTTAACATGTGCTGAAGCTTCTTTTAAACAGAGTATACATTCTGACAGAGCTGGAGATTTTTTTTTACAATAAATGTAAGAATACTTTCTTTATGGCTGGTTTAAGTCAGATAATAAATATATTCCTAGGCCCACCTCTAAGTACTTCCAGATGCCAACTGATCCATGCATCAAGAGGATGCTGTACTACTGGACAAGAAGGACGGCAGGCTGTAAGGTAAAGACACACTGCTGCGTTTAACAAATACACCAGCCATTCCAACGAAACACATGATGACTTACTGTGAGAGTAAGGCAGTAAAGGAAAGTGCCATAAAAATATCTATATTTCCTTCATGTCATTTTCTTTAATTAAGCATAAGCATGTCCGTTTCTAAGTTCTCAAATTTCCTGCATTTAAAGATTCATTCTGCTATTGCAAAGAAAATCACACAAGAAAATGTTTTCTTTCTGGGAGGATTCACATTGTTTTTCAGCCGAGTCATGCTTAAATCACATTTTGCTGAGCTCACACATTTTTGAACTTTGAGAGTTTGTAGCACAGCCAGCCATGGACGTCTCTGATGCTTTGAAGCGTTTGTTTCATGTCCAATTGTAGCACTTGATTCCAGGAATTAAGGATTAGTCAGTTGTCACACTTCATATTGACTTGTAACTGCCAGAAGGAAATGTCAACCATTTTCAAAATTCATTTTGTGATCATTCAGTGCTGTAATGTAACACGCAAAACAAAAGGGCAACCATAGAGTTACACAATCTACCATAAGTCGAGCAACACACCAGCCAGAAATGTGACGTTCTTCTAACCTCAACTTGGTCATATTTCAGAGTAACTTCATGAAATAACTCTTTTTAACTGAAGTTTGAGATTGGACTGCTGTGTTTTATTTTCCATTGCATCATAGTATGTTAGCAGGATGCCACAGAGCAGAACAGTCTCACTCTTTGAAATACACAAAGAGAAAGCTGACCGATTACCTCCAAAACCCTTCGGCATGCCCAGTAAAACAAACAAAAAAAAAGCGTAGAGGGGTCAGCATTAATTTCGAGAAAATATATTTGCTTGTTGTACCTGTGACTTTACCTCAACGTGAAAAAGATGATGGCCATTTTACATAACTTGGGACTACATGTTCCACAAATGTATCAATATGATGAAACAGGGTATACAGTGCATCCGGAAAGCATTCACAGCGCATCACTTTTTCCACATTTTGTTATGTTACAGCCTTATTCCAAAATGGATTAAATTCATTTTTTTCCTCAGAATTCTACACACAACACCCCATAATGACAACGTGAAAAAAGTTTACTTGAGGTTTTAGCAAATTTATTAAAAATAAAAAAACTGAGAAATCCCATGTACATAAGTATTCACAGCCTTTGCTCAATACTTTGTTGATGCACCTTTGGGAGCAATTACAGCCTCAAGTCTTTTTGAATATGATGCCACAAGCTTGGCACACCTATCCTTGGCCAGTTTCGCCCATTCCTCTTTGCAGCACCTCTCAAGCTCCATCAGGTTGGATGGGAAGCGTCGGTGCACAGCCATTTTAAGATCTCTCCAGAGATGTTCAATTGGATTCAAGTCTGGGCTCTGGCTGGGCCACTCAAGGACATTCACAGAATTGTCCTGAAGCCACTCCTTTGATATCTTGGCTGTGTGCTTAGTGTCGTTGTCCTGCTGAAAGATGAACTGTCGCTCCAGTCTGAGGTCAAGAGCGCTCTGGAGCAGGTTTTCATCCAGGATGTCTCTGTACATTGCTGCAGTCATCTTTCCCTTTATCCTGACTAGTCTTCCAGTTCCTGCCGCTGAAAAACATCCCACAGCATGATGCTGCCACCACCATGCTTCACTGTAGGGACGGTATTGGCCTGGTGATGAGCGGTGCCAGGTTTCCTCCAAATGTGACGCCTGGCATTCACACCAAAGAGTTCAATCTTTGTCTCATCAGACCAGAGAATTTTCTTTCTCATGGTCTGAGAGTCCTTCAGGTGCCTTTTGGCAAACTCCAGGTGGGCTGCCGTGTGCCTTTTACTAAGGAGTGGCTTCCGTCTGGCCACTCTACCATACAGGCCTAATTGGTGGACTGCTGCAGAGATGGTTGTCCTTCTGGAAGGTTCTCCTCTCTCCACAGAGGACCTTTGGAGCTCTGACAGAGTGACCATCGGGTTCTTGGTCACCTCCCTGACTAAGACCCTTCTCCCCCGATCACTCAGTTTAGATGGCCGGCCAGCTCTAAGAAGAGTCCTGGTGGTTTCGAACTTCTTCCACTTACGGATGATGGAGGCCACTGTGCTCATTGGGACCTTCAAAGCAGCAGAAATTTTTCTGTACCCTTCCCCAGATTTGTGCCTCGAGACAATCCTGTCTCGGAGGTCTACAGTCAATTCCTTTGACTTCATGCTTGGTTTGTGCTCTGACATGAACTGTCAACTGTGGGACCTTACATAGACAGGTGTGTGCCTTTCCAAATCATGTCCAGTCAACTGAATTTACCACAGGTGGACTCCAATTAAGCTGCAGAAACATCTCAAGGATGATCAGGGGAAACAGGATGCACCTGAGCTCAAGTTTGAGCTTCATGGCAAAGGCTGTGAATACTTATGTACATGTGCTTTCTCAATTTTTCCATTTTTAATAAATTTGCAAAAATCTCAAGTAAACTTTTTTCACGTTGTCATTATGGGGTGTTGTGTGTAGAATTCTGAGGAAAAAAAATGAATTTAATCCATTTTGGAATAAGGCTGTAACATAACAAAATGTGGAAAAGTGATGCGCTGTGAATACTTTCCGGATGCACTGTATACTCACTTTTATTTAGTTTATTTACAAGCCATTAAACAAATGCTTCTAACAAAGTTTGAAAGAAGAAACAAATCATTACTAGTACAAATAAGGGTTATACATAAATGAGCTACTTACAGTGAGCCCAGATCTCTCTGTAAGAAATGATAAAGGGTTCCAAAATAATAATTTCGTAATAGAAATACACAGCTTCACTTGATACCATTGAGGTTAACAGTCATTTTCTAATTTCAGCCAGATAGGTCAATGACCTTCATGAAATTTAATTCCTGGGTGAGACTGATTTTTCTCACACCACAAATCAGGGCTTAAATCAAAATTGTATTGGCCTCTCCCTTTCCATCTCAACTGCAGTACAAGTGTTTGCCTGGTCATTCTCTGCAAGTGCTCAACTTATTAAACTCTCTTATTATATTCTCATTCCTCAGTGAAAGTCTACAAATCCACTTGATCACTCTTATCAAAGTCTGTTCCATTTTTATTTCATGTTTGGCCTACATCAACCAAGTTTTGCATAAACCTTTCAATTTAATGCCATGGTATTATGGAGACCGTATTCCCCTTTACACTCTTTGTTATGTAGACCTTAACAAAATGCACAAAAATCCCACTGTTACCACATTGTGCTACTGCTGACTGTTGACTGTTACTGTAGTTCAATACCTTATGGTTTTTTACATTCTAAAACCCTGAACAACTGCATCGAATATAAAAAGAGCCAGGAGAGAAAGAGACACATTCATTTATACATTATAGACAATATGCCCATAATATAATCAAGCAGAATACAAATTTTGGCAAAGTAATAATATACTTAGATTACAAGATGGCTATCTGTCTTTAAAATATTGATAGGCCCCTAGTCTGGACTGTTCTGACATGGCTCTTCATCATGCTGCCTGCATGGATGAAGCAGACAGAGGGTTTGCAGCCTCCATTATTGTCACTCTGTAGCCCCTGACTCACTCATGAAACAACACAGGCACACCCAGTCCAGTTGTGGCCTGTGCATGTCCCGCATTTTCTCCAGCTTCAAAGAATTCACAAATGTAGTTTTGGAGAAATAAGAAAAAAAGGATATACAGGTAATTAAGTCTTAAACTGTCTCATAGAATGTAAAGTGTTCCTTCACTTCTGTAGAGCACAGCACTTAATAAAAGATCTGATGTGATCTAGTAAGTCTAAAATGTCCCCAAGTAATGACTGGTAGTAAGTAACGAAGTAATGACAGCTTACCTGCACTTTAAAATATAATATTTTAAACATTAATAAAAAGAACATCATAAAAATATTATAAATTTACCTGTATATGATAGATAATATCCTCAATTACAACTGCATATTACATGATGGAATCAGTGGGCCATTAATATTATTATTGATACTTTTTCTATTTTTCTAGATTTTATGCGCAACTTAATTTATTTCCAAATTAAAATCTGTTAGTGCCATATTTTTGTCAGTGATTTTACTTTATTTACAATCATGTTAACACAATTATTTGAATGAAAGACCAGCATTTTTACGGGTGTTCTCATAATTAAAATGAATTTCTGGTAAAATTGTATTTATGATGAAACAAACTAACAATTATATAATAACCCTTGGAGATCCTGGTAAGAGGACCACCATGGAGGAAAAAGGGCAGCAAGCAGATTTTCTTAGTAGGCAGAGACCCATACTGGCAGAAACAAAACATCTCTCTGTGTCATTGTGTGAAAATGGGGGCCACAAGAAAGCAATAATTACTGTCATGCATCTTGCTGCAGAAGTGAAACCTCCAGGGGCATTTGTGTAAGGGAAAAGGGCATCAAGAATGAATAACAGAACAAGTCTCCCAGGATGCTGGTATCAAGAGTGTGTCGGGGAACCACTATTCCTTTTTACGGTAATGGTGTTGTTATTTTAGTTTTTGTTTATTTTTATGATTATTCTGTGACAGCACCATGCCACCACATTGTGGTTGGTGTCACTTGTGAATGTCACTATTTTCTATGTTATTTACATGGGAATTGGACTTGTCATTTACACATCCTTTACAAAAGATTGCAGCACAATCAGACTAGTATGCAAAGTTTGGATCTGCTGAACTAAAAACAACATACTGTATCTGAGACAGTACAGAGTTAAAGAATAACAGTTAGAATTGGGACTTTTTGTCTTTACTTTTGACAACAAATTTAGGCTTTCACTTTGAACAGATGCTTATTTTTTTGTGTATTCTGAATTATTTTCTTTCTGCTTCTATCTAGTTCCCCTAAGAGAGCCCTCCATTTCCTGGTTAATATAAAAATTAAAAATAAGCCCTTAGGACTCATCAATAGCAACTTTGGTCACAAAAACTTGGAGGCAGCCAATTATCTCAGAGTGTGCTCTAGCATTGTGCCCTACATCCTTTCTAAAAGCCATGTACTGTTACGCTAGAGTTTTGAATTTGTGCTTTAGTAATCTTAACTAATTTTGTTTTTCAATTTATGAATTTTTAAGTCTTGTTTGTGTTTTTCAGCATTTTTCTGACTTTGATTTTTATGGACAGTGAATTATTTGAAATAATAATAATAATAATAATAATACATTTTATTTATAGACCGCCTTTCCCATTAAGAAAGAACAGCAGGGTATACAGTACATAGCATTGTACTAGACCAGATAAATAAGTAAAGAAGAGTAAGATAGTAAATTCAGAGAAAAGCCTAACAGACAACATAATTGATGGTCTAACACACACACACAGGTTACATGTGCATCTTGACTTAGAGGTTGTAGTAGTAGAGATGTGTGTCCACCTCTTGAACCCTCAGGTACCACTCCAAACACCAGGTGAAAGTACAAGACTCTTTTATTTTCTTGTAGTACAGTGCACCAAGCACCCTCCACTCCACACTACTCATATAAACAATAAACTCACAACAATACTCTTTCCTCCTCGCCCAGACACTTCGCCACCCTACCTCCCAGCTCAGCTCAGTGTCTGGGCTTTCCCAGAGTCCTTTTATACACCCTGACCCGGTGGTGTTCCTGCCCAATAGTCCACAGTTCCTTATTCCTTCCGGGTCAGGGGTAAACAGTCCTTATCTTCAACCTGGAAGCACATCATCTCTCCTGCTCACGTGACCAGGACGTACTTCCAGGTTGTAGGGCACACATGAGTCCACAGGCTTCCCAACAGCGACTCCTAGTGGTCCCCAATGTATCCAGCAGGGCTGTGTATAAAAACTACATAGTCCATGAGGCCCTGCTGGAATTCGGGGCCAGTCCATGCTGTCGGGAGAGCTCCTCCTGGCGGCCTGGGGGTGAGGGCCGGAATAAGAAGCCAGCAATCCATCACAAGGTAAACTGAAAGAAGGGTAATAAAGTCAAGTAGAGCTAAAAGCCTTCCTGAACAGATGAGTTTTGAGTTGTTTTTTCAAAGAATTCATGGAGTCAGCTGACCTGATTAATTTCGGTAGGTCATTCCAGAGTCTGGGCGCTATACAGCTGAAGGCCCTGTCACCCATGGAGTGTAGATTAGTGAGGGGTACAACAAGATTACCAGAATCAGAGGACCTTAGTGGGCAGACAGGCACATAGTGATGGAGAAGGTCATTGATGTAGTTTGGTGCAAGGTCGTTTAAGGCTTTGTAGGTTATTAGTAGAATTTTATATTCAATTCTGTAAGACACAGGGAGCCAGTGAAGGCGAAGCAGGATGGGTGTTATATGCTTGCTGCTTCTGGTTCGTGTAAGGACTCTTGCAGCTGTTTTTTGAATAAGCTGGAGCTGTGATATAAGATTAGAAGGGGCACCTGCCTGTAGGGAATTACAATAATCGATGCGGGATGTGATAAAAGCATGGACAAGTTTCTCAGCATTAGAAAAAGAGAGGAAGGAGCGAACATGTGATATGTTATGGATGTGAAAGTAAGAAAGTTTCTTAATCTGATTTATGTGGGTAGAATAAGAAAGGGAGGAATCAAAAAGGACACTAAGATTATTTGCAGTAGAGGCAGGTCTGAGGAGATCACCGCCAAGATTTACTGGGAAGGAGCTCATTTTATTAAGTTGTACTTTAGTCCCAATTTGCAGGAGTTCAGTTTTGTTGCAATTTAATTTTAAAGAGTTCTGCTCCATCCAGGTTTTAATTTCACTGAGGCAAGTTGTGAGCTGAGAAAGCTCTGATGAAGTTCCACTTTTAACACCGAAATAGAGTTTAGTATCGTCTGCATAAAAATGATAACCCAGTCCATAGCTACGAATAATATGGCCAAGGGGAAGTATATACTGTAAATACAGAAGAGAAGAGGACCAAGGACAGAGCCCTGTGGAACTCCTTGTATGACTGGCACTGTGCTAGACCTGCTGTTGCCAAGACTAACAAACTCTTGCCTATCGGTCAGATAGGACTTGAAACACTGGAGGGCAGTGCCAGAGATACCCAGCATGTTCTCCATTCTTGACAGTAGGATGTCATGTCTGACAGTGTCAAATACTGCACTGAGGTCTAACAGAATTAATATGCTGGTTTGTCCAGAGTCTGCTGCCATAAGCAAATCATTGGTTACCCGAAGAAGAGCAGTTTCACAGCTGTGCTGTGCTCTGAAACCAGACTGAAAGGGTTCCATTAAATTATTAGAAGTTAAGTAGTTGGTGAGTTGGGAAGCTACAATATGCTCAAGAAGTTTTGACAGAAAAGGTAAGTGGGAAATAAGCCTAAAATTGTTACGATTGTCAGCATCAAGACCAGACTTTTTTAACCTGGGGGTTACAGAAGCGATTTTTAAAGTGAGCGGCACAATGCCAGTGTCAAGGGATGAGTTTATTATTGTTGTAATAGTCAGGATTATGGCATGAAGGCAGGATTTAAGTAGTGTGGTGGGTATGGGGTCCAGTACACAAGTAGTCGGCCTCATCTTACAGCAGGTCATTAACAAAAGCAGATGTGACTGGTGAGAACTTACAGAAGGAGCTGGATGGAGTGGGAAAACAGGGAAAGATATAAACAGATGGTGTATTTATGTTAGTTGAATTATTTAGATCTTTAATTTTGTTACGGAAAAAGTGGAGGAATTTCTCACAGACTTCAGTAGAAGGGGTAGTTGGGCCAGATGCGGGTTGGAATAGTTTATTAACTACAGAGAACAAAACCCTTGGGTTATCGTGGCCACTTGCTATTATTCTGCCATAATGGGTGTTCTTGGCAGCAGTTAGTGCTTCTCTGTAAGCTATTTGGTGGTCAGAGAAAGCCTGGATGTGCACGGTGAGACCAGTCTTATGTGACATTCTCTCAATGGTGTCGGCCAGCTGATTTCATAGATCGCAATTCTGAATTATACCAAGGAGCTGAACGCTTAAAGGAAACCTTCTTATGTTTTAAAGGAGCTGTTTAATCTAATGCTGAATGAAGGGCTCTGTTATAGTGATCAACAAGACTATCTAATGTTGATGGAATAGGTGAAGACAGTAAAAGATCAGAAATGGATCCAGAAAGGATAGAGGGACAGATATTTTTAAGGTTTCTATAAGAAATTTGTCGTTTACAGATAAGAGGAGGGAGAGGTAATGAGACAGTGAAATATAACTGGTCCCTGGGTTCCAACCACTGTGTGACTTTTTCTTCTTTGTTATGACCATCCAAATCCATAATTTCCTTTATGATTGTAAGGGCAGCCAAAGTTAGAAGATGCTAGGCTACTCTTCACCTGCTAAGATAGGTTCCTGTGAGACCAAAACACTAAACAAACAATTCAGAGCAAAATCGTAGGAGCCAATAATCATACAAATGCATGTTAAGACAATCTTAGACAATTTGGAAATGCGGCGCTGACCTTTTTCACATCGTCATAATGATGTTATGTGTTGCACACTCTGAGCTGTCCTAGCACAACTGCATGCTAGCAAACGCAAACAAATTAACCTCAAAACAGTGGCACCCATTAAAAAAAAAAGCTTTGCAGGATAACAAAATCAAGACATGAAAATAATTCAATCAGTTCAAAATGAATACAAAACTAAAACCAAATGACAGAATTGAACTCTGCCCAGCACAAATCCTTCAATTGAGAACAAAACACATACGATTAAAATGAGGAATGTAAGAAAAATGCAAAAATAAGCTCAATCCTAACAATACAGGGCTTCCCTGGTGAAGACACTATTGTGTTGAGTTGTGCTTTACATCTATGGATTCTGTCCTGTTACTGTGGCACCACGTAGATGTGTTAATTACTGATTTGTCTGCTGTTATATATAAAATAGCAAATATTTGCAATAAAGCCAGTCAAATCTTAACACAAAACTAAAGGAAAGATTTTTTACAGAATGAAATAATTATATATGGCTTTGTTTAAGAACTGCAAGTCCCTGATTCCACTCACTTGAGTATGATTTCTGTTTTTTCCCAAATATGAGAGGTCGATTAATTGGTCAACTTTCCAGTAGCCTACAGTTGCAGTTTATGTTTGTTTCCTTACCTCTGTCACCTTAGCATATAATTAAATTATCAGAGATTTGTCTTGTTTATGAAGACATTTATAAAAATGTTAATAGCTAGAGAATAATGAGAAGATGGTGAGTCCTCTTTCTAATATTAATAAAAAAGTTAATTATTTCATTGTTTTCATATTGCCTTTAATGAGGAAAAAGCAAAATGTGACCTCACAAGTCCATACATGCAGATCCATGTCTTCAGATAACACAGTCATATCATGATGTTTTGAAAAACACTCCAATCATAACAAAAAACGGACAGTAGTGAATTGTATTAGATATCATTTTTGTAGCCACTCAATTCCCAGTCGCAGCAAAAGCATCAGATGAAAATAACTTACCACCCTACAAAGCACTTTTTCTACATTTCTACTATACATTCAACCCTTAGAACAGCAGCCCTAACTTAACAGGAAGTGAAGATGTGGCCCTACAGAATGGCCCTACAAACAGATTTACGTCTATGAACATTTCTCATTGCTATATCCCTTCAGTGATTTACACGTCTGGGCCCATCAGGATTTATGAATGGGATTAATTCTGCTCAATGCATTGACATATTGAAATACTTTATGTATATTACTCAGTGAAAAACGGAATATCCTGTGGAATACAGACAGCAGTAGACATGATTAAAGTAACATGCCAAAAAAAAAAGGCAATTCCAACAGAAACAGGAACCATGTCTTTTAGCCACTTGTTAGGTAGTGTGCACTCACATCCGCCCTGTTTATGCAGAAGCACTGCAGACCGGAGAGCTCCTGTACCTTTCCTAGGATTCTACTGGCATTCCTTAACCCACACTTCAGAGGAATACAGTACAGGGCCTTGAACATTTTGAACTTCAGAATGTGCAGAAAGACAAATTAATACTTCATGGGCAAGTAAACATTGACTGATACAGTCACAGTGATGTTACTACCTGCCAACTTCACAATCATTGACTTGAATTCTGGTCTGGCCACTGCCTGAATTCAGTTTGTCTCCCCATGTTTGCATGGATTTACTTCCAGAGATTCTGGATTTCCTCCCACATCCAAGGTTAGGTTAGGTCAGCGGTCCTCAAACTGTTGGGCGTGCCCCCCTACAAAAAAGGGGGTGCGAATGTTGCCATATGTGGCGTAATTTCGCTATTTGTAGGGAAATTTTCAACTTGTAGCAGTGTATCAGCAGCAAAAAATATAGGAATAAATTTTATTAGGATTTCAAAAAAATGTTAGGGGGGCACGATTAAAACTGTTATGAAAACTCGGGTCGCAGATACTTAAAGGTTGAGAAACGCTGGGTTAGGTTAACTGATAAACCTAAACAGGCCGAAGGTGGGTGTGAGTGCATGAGTCAGCACTGTGATGGATAGGCATCCTGACCAGGACAAGACTGACTCCTCATGACACAGAACTACATAAATAAGTTAGAAAATGAACAGATGAATGCAATAAGTTCTCTTCACTGAAGAAAGACTAAAAGCACTTAAAGCGATCATAGTTCAACCCGCACATGCCTGTCCTGTTGATTGTACTGAACGTCAATGATATTCTGCATACCTTTAGTATGTGAACCACTGATCATTAGAACTTAGCATATCTGAGAAATACTCACTGTTCCCCAGTTTACAGAGTATGGATACAACATTTTGTGTTCTAGAGACTCATAGCTGCAAGTAACTTGGTACACAAATATTTTTTTAATTGATATACTGTATTAAACTCAGAGGAGGCCCTGGAAAATTGCCTTACCACATGACCTTTGGGGGTTAGAGCATAGCCATTGTACAGCGCCCCTGGAGCAATTTTCAGGTTAAGGAGCTTGTTCAAGGGTCCACCAGAGTAGGATGTCTTCTGGCAGTAATGGGACTTGAGCTGGCAACCTTCCAAATACCAGTGCAGATCCTTAGCCTCAGAGCCACCACTCCACCGTAATGATGTTGTTCTACTTCACCCACCCACTAACAAACCTTTCTTTTAGATCAAATGAAGTTTCTCCAGTATTGTCTTTAATTAGTTGTGATTGTGAATTAAAGGAGTGGATGGCTGAGAACTACCTATCTTTAAACACCAATAAAACAGAGATGTTAATTATTGGAGGGAATAACGCTGATCGCAACAATGTTTGTCATCATTAACTCAGTTGGAATCAGCATTAATTTTACTGAATGAGCCCGCAATCTAGGAGTTATCTTTGACTCTAGCATGTCATTTAAAGCACACATTACAAAGTTGTCCAAATCATGTTTCTTCCATCTTAAAAATGTTGGGAAATTAAGGCGCTTCCTAAATTAAAAGGATTCTGAGAAATTAATTCATGCATTTATTTTTAGTAGGATTAACTACTGCAATGCTGTGTTCACTGGATGTTCAAATTGTTTGTTATTCTGCTTCCAGTTAATCCAAAATGCTGCTGCAAGAATTATTACAAGAACAAGAAAATACGAATACCTAACTCCAGTTCTTAAATCCTTACATTGGCTCCTGGTTTAATTTAGTGCTGATTTCAAAATCCTCCTTTTAAAATATAGAATCTTAAATGGCCAAGGTCCGGCTTACTTGTCTGAACTTATCATTACTTACAAACCAGAGTGCACATTACGATCTCAAGATGCCGGTCTGCTTATGATTCAAGGATTAATAAAATAACAGTGGGAGGTTAAGCTTTTAGTTACAGGGCCCCTAAACTGTGGAATGGTCTGCCTGCTACCATAAGAGTTGCCCCTTCAGTCTCAGCTTTCAAATCCCGGTTGAAGACTCACTATTTCAGTTTAGCACACCCTGACTAGAGCTGCTGATAGCTGTACAGACTGTATCTCTGTTGTTGGTCATTAGCACTAAAACATAAGTAATAAGATAGTTCTAATTTGTTAATATCCCTCACGTACTCTGTTTCTCTTCTTTGTACTCAAATGTGGCACTTGGTACCACGGCCCACCTGCCAAGTTGTTTTGCCTGCCTAAGGTAAAGTCATCCCTGATGAAGGATCGGAGGAATCGTCGGCTACAGGGGTCCTTTCATTGGATTGGCTGGTCCAGTGATATCTCAGCTGTGGAATGGCCAATTGGGGGAGGCAGCTTGATGGCCAAGGTCTCCAGGAATCTGAACAAATCCAAATCCTATTATGTGTTATCATCTACTGTTAAATTCTGCTCTGTACTTGTAATATTTTTATTTTACTATTGTACTGTATTGAGGATTACTTGTGTCTTGTTCTGTGTATTGTGAATTTCCCCTTGGGATTAATAAAGTATCTATCTATCTATCTATCTATCTATCTATCTATCTATCTATCTATCTATCTATCTATCTATCTATCTATCTATCTATCTATCTATCTATCTATCTATCTACAGTTAGGTCCATAAATATTTGGACAGAGACAACTTTTTTCTGATTTTGGTTCTGTACATTACCACAATGAATTTTAAATGAAACATCTCAGATGCAGTTGAAGTGCAGACTTTCAGCTTTAATTCAGTGGGGTGAACAAAACAATTGCAAAAAATGTGAGGCAACTAAAGCATTTTTTTAACACAATCCCTTCATTTCAGGGGCTTAAAAATAGTTGGACAAATTAAATAACTGGAAATAAAATGTTCATTTCTAATACTTGGTTGAAAACCCTTTGCTGGCAATGACAGCTTGAAGTCTTGAACTCATGGACATCACCAGATGCTGGGTTTCCTCCTTTTTAATGCTCTGCCAGGCCTTTACTGCAGCGACTTTCAGTTGCTGTTTGTTTGTGGGCCTTTCTGTCTGAAGTTTAGTCTTCAACAAGTGAAATGCATGCTCAATTGGGTTAAGATCAGGTGACTGACTTGGCCATTCAAGAATTTTCCACTTCTTTGCTTTAATAAACTCCTGGGTTGCTTTGGCTGTATGTTTTAGGTCATTGTCCATCTGTATCATGAAACGCCGCCCAATCAATTTGACTGCATTTAGCTGGATTTGAGCAGACAGTATGTCTCTGAACACCTCAGAATTCATTCGGCTGCTTCTGTCCTGTGTCACATCATCAATAAACACTAGTGTCCCAGTGCCACTGGCAGCCATGCACGCCCAAGCCATCACACTACATCACCGTGTTTTATAGATGATGTGCTATGCTTTGGATAATGAGCTGTTCCATACCTTCTCCATTCTTTTTTCTTGCCATCATTCTGGTAGAGGTTGATCTTGGTTTCATCTGTCCAAAGAATGTTTTTCCAGAACTCTGCTGGCTTTTTTAGAAGTTATTTAGCAAAGTCCAATCTAGCCTTTCTATTCTTGAGGCTTATGAGTGGCTGGCACCTTGCAGTGCACCCTCTGTATTTACTTTCATGCAGCCTACCCCCTGGAGAGTGTTGTTCACTTGGTTGGCTGTTGTGAAGGGATTTCTCTTTACCATAGAAATGATTCTGCGATCATCCACCACTGTTGTCTTCCGTGGATGTCCAGGTCTTTTTGCATTGCTGAGTTCACCAATGCTTGCTTTCTTTTTCATGATGTACGAAACTGTAGATTTTGCCACTCATAATATTGTAGCAATTTCTCGGATGGGTTTTTTCTGTTTTCGCAACTTAAGGATGGCTTCTTTCACCTGCATGGAGAGCTCCTTTGACCGCATGTTGTCTGTTCACAGCAAAATCTTCCACATGCAAGCACCACACCTCAAATCAACTCCAGGCCTTTTATCTGCTTAATTGATAATGACGTAACGACGGACTTGCCCACACCTGCCCATGAAATAGTCTTTGAGTCAATTGTCCAATTACTTTTGAGCCCCTGAAATGAAGGGATTGTGTTAAAAAATGCTTTAGTTGCCTCACATTTTTATGCAATCTTTTTGCTCACCCCACTGAATTAAAGCTGAAAGTCTGCACTTCAACTGCATCTTGAGTTGTTTCATTTAAAATTGATTGTGGTAATGTACAGAACCAAAATTAGAAAAAAGTTGTCTCTGTCCAAATATTTATGGACCTAACTGTATCTATCTATCTATTGTATTGTATTGATCCCCTTCTTTTTGATACCCACCACACGCCCAACCTACCTGGAAAGGGGTCTCTCTTTGAACTGCCTTTCCCAAGGTTTCTTCCATTTTTCTCTACTAGGGTTTTTTTTTCCTTGTCTTCTTGGAGAGTCATGGCTGGGGGGCTGTCAAAAGGCAGGGCCTGTTAAAGCCCAATGAGGCACGTCTTGTGTGATTTTGGGCTAAACAAAAATGAATTGTATTGTAAAAGATGTTTTCTGTGTTTCCTCTGCAGCAGAGCCAAGCATGCATACATTAATGCTAAGATGATCTCAAATTTCAGTTCCAGAAATCAGCTCTAATTTAGGAGTTTCCACTTATTTGTAAAAAACGTTTATACAGTATGTGACTAATTTCTCATCACCCCATTCATGTTTTTACATACAGATTCTTGCTAGCAAAACATAGGTGTCTGTGTGAAATCTCCATTAACATTAGTTCTACTCGAAAACAAACCATACAACTGTTTTGTGATTGCAAAACTCATGAATATGTCAATGGCAAGATTGCTTAATTTTATTGTAAGCTAAGAACAAATTTCAAAATGCTGTGATCAGATTTTTAATTGTCAAAATCATAAAAACTGATAACATCAGCATTTTGAATTTTGATATCAAAAAAGTGATTAAGCTCTAAAACAGCATGTTTTAAGAGTGTGACTATTTGGCCAAGTGTATAGAAACTGAAGTGGAGGAGGCAAAGTAGAAGGGAGGGGGGGGGGGGGGGGGGGGGCGGGGGGTTGTAGAGGAGACTACAGAAGGCAAATGTCCATTTATTTCATCTACAGTTTGGAAGCTGTTCGCCAGAATGAAGTGTATTGATCCCCAACCTGAATCCACCCACTGTTCATCAGTCACTCAAATCTAATTCATTTTATTAAAGGTCCCCTTTCCCATCATGTCATCCTTTAGTAATATGATGGAAGTACAGTAGGACTGTTTGCAACCTCTGCTGTGCTACAAACAACGCCTGTGATCCTCCACCAACCTCAATTTCCAATTCAGCAATTAAGAGGAATTATCTCATTTGGGACCTTAATCCTTCATCTTCTCTCTGTGTTATGTTTTATACTAGCCACAAGCTTCTACAGTATATGCACCATATGAAAAGTCATAATTTCCTCAGACAGAGAATGGCCAATACAGTACCTCCAAGCCAAGAAAGAACATTTATAAATTCTGGTCTTTATAAATTATAGTTCAGCTTTCATTAAGTTCAATTCTAAATGTCAGAGTTTGTGATTAGTGGTTTATGTTCTTTTCCTTTTTTATATTGTCATTGTTGGTTAACATGTGTAACATGATATCTATAGAGTACATATGATGTTTATGTGAGTAGCTGTGAAGAAACTTGTCATACCTCTATGGAGTTGCTGTTGTTATGTTAATGTGTTTGAAATAGAAGGGTATTCATTCTAATACTGTCATTATAGCAGAGAATTTACAACTCTGAAAAAAAAATATAATCACTCATATACAGTAACCATCTGAGCATCAACCTGTTCCTGTCTGCCTCTCTCCAGGTACACCACTAAACCCCCAGACCGCCTACTGGGACAGAATGTGTTCACCTAAAACAGTGCAAAGTGTTCACCTCTAATTATAGATGGACAAACAGCATGATATGCCAAGCACCTGTGACCACAACACAGTCCATGAAGGAGTTGCCCGGCTCTTGGAACTGTGAGTCAGTAGCACCTGGCATGTGAAGCGTTGTAATGAAAGCTATGAGAGATGATGACTTCAGCTGGTCCTAATAAATCAGCACAAATATAAACAGAAGTATTGACCTCCTGCTTCATGTAGGAAGGACTACTCATAGTCTAACATCAAGGCTCATTACTGCTGCCTTTTGTCAGGAAGCACTCGCAGGTTTTATGCTAGAGGCCCCAGTTTATAATGACATCAGGAAGAACAATGAGAGCACCATGAAAGGTGTTAGACTTTGTCCTAAGCAAAACACTCACTTCATTATACATGCAGAACTAAAACACAGTAACCTAGGCACTTCTGTCATCCAGTAGAATATTACAATTCTAAAAAATTCAAGCAACTAACTCAGTAGGTAAATGAAGAGTGCAAAATAAAAGCATTTCTGTAAAATCACCCATGCTGGGAAATGGCAGTGGACACAATAATCACTGAGCTAAACAGCCAGTCTTTGTTTCTGGGAAACCGAAATGTTAATGTCAGAGCCACTTTCATGATTATACCTTAATAAAAGAAAACATTTATTTGAAAATGAGTCATGATAAGCAATATATTTAATGCTCTTGGCAAACAATTTAATGCATTAGTTTAGTGCTTGCAGTTCCAAAGATGTGTCTCTGCTGCTTTTGCTATTATATCGTTATTTTCTTTTTAAAGAGCCCTGTGATGGTACTTGTAATGAAGGGCACTACATAAAGTACAGACAGACTGACCATGCACTCTTTGTAAGACCCTTTTAATGGGTGGCACAGTGAATCAAAGGTGTGCAAGTAGGAAAGCATGACAAAGGACACAGGGAGAGCCAAACAAGGCCCTTTGCAAGGGAAAAGAAGAAGGCGTCAGCAGTGATTACATGTTATATTGACAGGGAAGGAAGAGGGGTACTGCATGGAGGAGGAGATTCCTATAAATCTATTTATTTATTTATTTGTTTATTTATTTAATTATCTTCTATAAAAAGCCAAATTTCCCTGTGGGGCCTAATGCAGTCCTATCTATCTATCTATCTATCTATCTATCTATCTATCTATCTATCTATCTATCTATCTATCTATCTATCTATCTATCTATCTATCTATCTATCTATCTATCTATCTATCTGTCTGTCTGTCTGTCTGTCTGTCTGTCTGTCTGTCTAAATGGTCAGGAACATAAATAGAATCAATACAGACATGTAGTCAGAGAGGATAAAACATCCCATCTGACAGAGACCTGTAGAAGATCCATAGATGGGAAAGCAGAGCTTGTTTGCCACTTAAACAGACAGGCAGCTAGAAGGTTGCTCTGGGGAACTTAGCCCATACAGTAAGACTAATGGAAGACACTGGGTGCAGAGACACATCTCTAACCTGCTGTTCCTGGTTAACTTGAGCAACTGTAGCATATTGATGGGCAGCTTAACACCCCACCCCACCTAGTGGTCATGCCTGTTAGATCCCACAGATCTCCCTTTGGATTATTTTGTAGGTATAAACATCGAAAATTGACAAATGAGAACAGACCATTTAGTCCATCATGCTTGTGTGTTTAACTAATGGCTAAGTTGTTCCAATATCTCATCCAGATACTTCTTAGAGTCTGTTGAGGTTTCCGCCTAAACTACATGTCTCCTTAGCTTGTTCCAGATTCCCACAACTCTTTGCATAAAGAAGGGCTTCAGTCCTAAATGCATTTCCCCTTAATTTCCACTGGTGTCCTCAAGTATGTGATTTACCATTAAACTGAAAGAATATCTGCTTGTACTTTAAGTTCTCCCTTTGTTTACCCCAGAGGTATGTTGTGTAATAAAGATACCATTTCTGATACTTCAGCTTTCTGGGGCTTATTCTGGGCTCTTCCAAATGCTACAATATCACTTCTTCTTACTTTCACCCTCTAAATGCAGTATGGGATCACAGGGGACTAGAGCATCAAGCACAAAACAGAAGGCCCTGGATGCTCAAAGTTTAATATGTCCAGTTGACCTAACATGGGACGTGTGATGAAAACCACAATCCATGAATGAAAACCCACACAGTCATATGAGGAATATGCACCCTAAGTACATACTGAGTGGGTCAGGATTTGAACCCAGGATTCCAGAAATGTAAGACAGCAGCATTTGCCACTGGGCTGCTCATGATGGAGCTACCGTAAGGCTTACTTTACTGTTGTTTGGTTGAAGGCAAACAACTGACCTGGAATGACGATTTTCATGCAGCTACAGGACTAACAATATCAGATCCATCTATACTGAAATGGGATCACAAGGGTGCTTTAGTTATCCTTAGGTGAATAAAGTGCACTTATTAAAGAAAAAAATGTAATATTGATGTTATTTGAGTTGCAGGTATCCAAAGAAGATCTATTGCACTGCAGCACAGACAATGTCCACCTGTTTTTTTAATTCCAGCTGACTTCCCTGAATTGCCTGCTGGCACATGGGATGTTATCAACCAGGAGAACAGTATTAAACAGACCAGGAGATGTGTGTGTGTTCGCGACACTGTAATGAGAGTCAATGTCTAAGATTCACAGAAACTGTTGTCAGAACCCAAAGAGGTAGGCCATAAGTGAAGTTAAAACAAGGACTGCCAGAAGTCATTTTCTAGAACAAGCGTTGTCACCCAAAACAAGATGCTAGAACCATAAACAAAGTCAAGAAGTTGAATGTTATAAGTCATGAAACAAAAGACATAAAATACTAACCTTGGACACTACGCCAAATACTGTGTGAGGCTATAAAGTAGAGCGGACATGACATGTTGTCTGGTGCATTCTGGGGGGCATCCCCTAGCAACAGTGCAGTATGTCCTAGCAACACAGTCAAAAAATGCTGGTGGTGTGATGCACTTAACAAAAATGATATCAACTTGTAAAATGATATTAATTAGTAATTAAATTACTAACACAAAACTCCCAAGTATTAATATTTACTGACACATGAAGCCTTCAAGAACCCACAATAAAGTAGAACAAAAAATTATTTCAAACAAGAATTTTTTAACAGGGTGTTCTAATTTGTAACAATTGGGAGGCATTCATGCCTTGTTCTATCATTTCACTGAAGTACTGAAACAAATAAAAGAGTAGTCAATGAGACCAGGTGGCTATGACCTAAGGCTGTAAGGCATTCATTTCAACTCACTGACTTACTATGTGACCCAAGCATGTCACAAATCTGCAAAAGTTCCAAACACAGAAACATTTGTTTTGTGGTACTTGTCATTTGTAAGTCATACTGATTTTCAATTAATTAAAAACCCAGATGTGAATATAAATGAAAAAAGAATTTAGATGAGAGTATTATTCTTGTCATTTCCATAAAATCACATAACAGATGTCATACCTTCCTCAAACACTAAGATCCCAAGTTTTCTTGGTGACTTCTTTGCAGGCCATGCATGTTTTATCTGAGCCCATTATTTGGTTTCCTCTCACACTCTACAGAGTTGCCATCATGTGACATGTCCCCACGGTGCTTCTGTTTATGTAAACCTTGCTCTGGACTGCTGTCCTATGCCACTAAGGTTCTACCTTACACCCTAATACTGATCATTTAGGTTTCGGATTCCCAACTGAGACAGAGAGTTTTCTAAACTTTGAATTACAAACAAAGAAGAAATTAATTAAAACGTTATCCTCTTATTGAGGACAATGCAGAAGTGAAATTTAAAGAGCTTGGTCATAAGTGTTAGACTAGAGCAACCCATAAAACAAAATCTATAAACTGAGTCAAGGAAAAACCAAAAAAGCTCAGCACTATAACCTTTGACATACATCTGAAAGGTGGTTTACCCAAACACCCTCTCATTTAGGGATAATCCTCAATTGAGTTGAGCTCTTTGCTTGGATTACCCCCAGCACTCAATATTAGATTTGCAAGCCTTAGCAGCACCCTGGGAAGTATATTTCACATCAATTTAAGGATCAAAAGAGTGGATTAGGGTCTTCTAGCTGGGAAACTACACACACAAGCACATCATGAGCAAAAGCAGAACACATATACCATCACCTAAAAACATATCCATGGATCTAATAACAATAGTTTGATGATCATACAGTATATGATAAGCCATGTGACTGAGGGCTACAGCTTAGCAACTGGTAGTGTCAGGACCCCAGGTCATAAGAAGTAGCTCACATATGGATAATTATTAAACATGTATGATTGGTCGTGGAGTCAGCATGGTCGGTAAGTAGGTACAAAACTGACATACAGGCAGGAAACAACAGGCATCTGTATGGGGTCCCTTTCTTAACCAGTGTTTTGTCATGGTAGAGTCCTAGGGTGACCCTATTCTCGCCTTTACACTCTTTATTATGTAGACCTTAATAGAATGCCTCAAATCCTATCCATAGCCTTTGTATATTTATACTTACCAGCCTGGTCACTGTAGTTAAACACCTCTCCCTTTTTGTACATCTATACCGCCAGATAACTAGGTAGAGTACCAGTACAGGAAGCAGAGAAAGTTACACATTTATTCATGTATCACACACCACTGCTTCTTAACTAAACTATTTTCTTCCAAGGTGAGATAGCTAAAATTTTTGCCCACCTGAGCAGCACCCCTTTAATCTCACTCTCTCTCGCTGTCTCTTCTTCCTTTGAGACTGACCTCCTCCCAACTCCTCTCATCACCTGATAACATCACTACGTCCAACTCCAATAATTCATCAAATGTCAAGGCCTGGTGTTTCAGCAACCTTGAACCTACAGTTGGCCTTAAAAGGCCATATCTTTCTTGCAGCCTCCAGGTCCATTCCTTTAAAATTACAGGGACAAATAGATGGGCAGGAAGAATATTGGCCTCCTGCCAGTCCTCCCTGAACTCACCTTTGAATGGATGAACTGAGCCATGCTTCTGCAATTAATGGCCATGCATTGCCATCTCTTGGCCAGGACGTTGCCAGTCCTCCCTTGACTTACTTGCCTTCTTTCTGGTCTGCCCCTAGATTTTGCTCTCCTAGAATATCCTATACATGTACAGTGTTTGCTGCCGTCTAGCAGCTCCTGTGTTCCTGAAGGAGCTTTCCTGCTATCAGTGAGGTTCTTTCTCCAACTAGAGGCCACCTGACTTTTCATTAAAGTGTTGCTTTTGACCCTTAAAACCTCTTGCCAGTCAGGTACCCCTTTAAGCAGATATGAGGAGTATAAAGAATACAAAGGTAAAATTTGCAATGTGTAAAACATTACATATAATTGTACAGTGGGGAGTTTGGAGTTAGAAAACACACTGTATGAAACATTTCTGCTAGTCTAAAGAGACTCACTGCTCTCAGCAAACAGTGTTTTTCAACAGTTTGATTATTTGATAGGCTTTTTATACTTGTTTTTGATTCTGACCTAATCTACTGTGATTTGATACTAATACTTTGATATCCATCCATCCATCCATTACCCAACCCGCTAAAAAATGATATTTATGTCTCCATTTTGTATTCTTATTTATTTCAGTGTTTAGCCACCATTGGTGTGTATTTCTAGCAGTTTGTAAGTAGTTGATGCTGCAAAAGCACTGCATTGCGTTCACATGATCATTATGTTTGTAATAGCGGGAGGTTATCATTGTGCACCTACATGTGGCGTAATGTGCCCAAGTTTTGTGGGCAAAATCCTTCTAAAAACCTATAGTGAATTATTTAGTTTGCGATCTCCCAGTTCTAAGACTCTATAAATACTGACAAAATTTCTTTATATTCATTTTGGCTTTGGTGCTTCAGTTTATTTTGATTTTTTTTTATTATTCTGGCCAGACTGAAGATTTTGGTTATCTCTTCATCTCCTGGTTTCCCTCATACCTTAAACTGGGGCCATTTCTTACTGCACAATAAGCAGTTTTGATCTTGAAAAGAGGAGAGGGAAACCTTTGGCGGAAAACCCTGGCCATAATTTAACTGAATTTCTCAAAACAAACCAAAAAAAGATACTATTAATTCAAAATGACAATAACTAAACATATATAAATTCAAAGGGGAAAGAAGGAAAAAGGAACAAAACTTCAAATAATTAAATACAAATATGCAAAACATAAAAGGAACATAATCAAAACGCATAAAAGAAAAAACATGCAGACAAAGCAAAAAATAAATCATGAAGTCTGTCCATAATCCTAAATTCAAAACTAAAATATGAAAGCCAAAAATAAAAAAAACAAACCTCTAAATGATCAAAGATCTCCAAAACTCAAAAGACCACATTCAAAAGGGGAACAAGAATGTGGTGAACAGGAGGTAATTAATGCCCCTCCATTTAAAGAAGTGACAAACCAGACTATTTAGAGACCTCACGTGCTATACAATGACAATCACTTACTCACAGTCTCATTAAACAATACTGAACTAACAAATGTGTGAAAACAAATCCAGAATACTAAATGGAAATAATAACCTACAGTAGACTAAAACAGGACACTACAAGGCAGGTAGGGGAAACGCAGAACAAAGAAAACAGTAACACAAAATTCATAAATGAACATATCACAAGCAAGTGAATCGGAAACGAGTTACAGTATATAACACCCACACTGTGTGGTGTACTGGTTAAGAAAAGATAAGGCTCAAGTCGTGTGTTGCATTCGCAAGTCCTCTTCTGGAATGCTGTGTACACTGGCACTCAAAGTATTATATAAAAGATGAAAACAGCACTGAAGAAAGTGTAAAGTAGACTTAAGGGTATGAGTTATGATGCAAGACTCGAGAGGAGATCTGATAGACATATTTAAAACTATGCAGGAAATGAGTAATATTGGCAAAATATGTTCTTCAAAATGTTCACCTGTTAAAAGTTACTTTCACACAAAGAACTACACATATATGGAATAACTTCCCTTGAAGAATGTCTGAAAAGTAACACTTTAAGGTCATTTAATTCTACCTCTAAATTGTTTTGAAACACTAGGTGAACGGGAATTGATTTTTCTGTACTTGTAAAAACTTTTACGTATTTTAATGACTTCATGGCTTCATTACAACGCATACAGTAAATTACAGATAAAATGTTTTCCTGGTGTTTTTATTATCATCCACATACCTCCTGTTTTAAAGACCTACAGCACCATAGGTTTTAAGAATATGCTAATAAGCAACGACATTAGTTGTGCCTGCAGATGCCAAAAAATGCCCCAATTTTTCATTTGAGAAAAAGTTTTTTGAAAGGCTATAGAAACTGTAGAGGAAAAATGGATTCACACTCAGGAAGGAGAGAAGAAAAAGAACAACAAAAAGACAAATCATGCATTATGGTTAGAGGCAGGACTGCATCTTTCATCACATTCAAAATTAAGTTTAAATCATAAATTTTTCTTGCATGCCAGTTATTCAACATATTTTACAATATATTGTTGTGTAAAGTGTATTTTATTATTAAAAGTGTTGTAACATTTAAGTACACTGTATAGTCTAACAATAACATAATGAAGGTTTACCATTCAATATTAATCTATTACTCACAAGTAATAATGATTTGTAGATTTTCAGGTGTACAGATTTTTTAAAGTAGCAAACTGTCTTCTCTACTGTAACTTCATCCAATAAATTTTTTCCAACAAGCACACATTTATTGATTGAAGAAAGCCAAGAATCTGCAAAAACTAAAGAAACGTATTTAATGCACTTGACATGCCCAGGTGGCACAGTGGCTCAGTACGTTAGACTGCCACACCTCAGCAGTTTGCACTTTCTCTCTGTGTCTGAGTGGGTTTTTTCTCCAGGTGTTCAGGTCTTCCCCTCAGATTTCAAAGATGTAGATATTAACTTTTGAATCTAAATTAGTCTTGTGTGAGTGGATATAGGAGAGTCTGGAAGTATGCCCTGCTCCACAGAACCAAACTGAAAATGGTTAGAAAACGGATGGATGGAAAACCTGAATATGTGTATTTCTTGTGCACAAGTTAAGTACAGTAATATAAAGATAACATTTTTGTTATTTACTGTAAGATTATATAGCCTGGCCTTCCTCTGTTTTGATATTAACCAAAATGTAGCATTTAGCAAATGGACAAGGTCAGATTCAGATGTGAAAAGGTGCCAGGCTAGTTTAAAATTCAGTAAAGTTTATGCTTATACAGCCCTTTATTCTGAGTACTGATTCAGAGTACACATGCTGATTTATGAATATAAGAAGGCCACAGTAAAGCATATCACTGGCCAGAAATGGCTCACGGCCCCTTGCCTGCCTGTTCTGCACTCTCACATGGAGACGCTGGTCATGAACTTGGGTTCTTGGAGTCAGAAAGTGCCAACTTACACAGTTAAACTATAAATGGACTTCATCCACTCTACCAAGCAAGTGGACTTCCAATTCTTGCTTCAATTGAAAATGCATTTATACGCCTTTAGATTGCCTCACCCTGACTCTGCTATTTTTATCTTTTGCTAAGTCAGGAGTTTTCTTTCTTTTTAGAAATTCTGGTATTTATTTAATTATTTGTTAATTTATTGAGCTTCTATAAAAGCTAGCTTACACTCTTGAGACAAATAAAGTTCCATCTACAGTATATCTATGTATCTCTCAATCTTACATTTACATTTGTTTGTTTGGCAGACATTTTTATCCATAGCAACTTACTTACAAATATCTGTCTACTTTATATAGTGCCTTTCATATCTATCTATCTATCTATCTATCTATCTATCTATCTATCTATCTATCTATCTATCTATCTATCTATCTATCTATCTATCTATCTATCTATCTATCTATCTATCCAAATGGGGGGTGTCATGTTATTGTTATCAAGCATTTTTTCATTTTTCATTTTTTTGTGACCATTCTGTTATATTTTTATATTATTCTAAATTATTTTGTGACTTTTCTGTTATATTTTTATCAGATTCAACAGCATTTGTTTAAATGACAAATTCATTTAACACTGTTAAAATGTACTTGTGTCTTTTACAACCCCGTTTCTTTTTTTATGGGCACTGCCATTTTGTGAGCAGCTGCTACAATGTTTGCTGTTGAAATAACCCAGAAGTGTGCAGAGTTTGAGGGTCAGGACTGTCATTTCCTAAACATCAGAGGTTGCAGATAAAACCCTTCAATTTGAGCAAATGAATTTATAATCTAGTCTCCCTGGTTACAGAACTTTGGGCAGAGTTTCTTAGACTTTATGATTTTGTTTTATTTAATGAGTAATTCTTTTTCTGATCCTTTATCCTATAGTACAATTATGAAATGAAGTCTCTCTTTCTTTCCCTTTCAGTCTTGCTACCTCTTACTACAGTACATAATTATACAATATTTCGGTACATAAACACATATATCCCACCTAAATAAAAATGACATAGATGTCAAAATCTTTGGTTCAAGTTTGGGAAAAAATCATGACAATGGAGCTTCAGCTAACATACACAGGCATTTTAAACTATCCCGTTGTGTCTCTCTCTTAGGTGTGTGTTACTGTACTGTATATATGCCACAGCTCCATTTGTAGATATATATAAAATATGCCATTTGGATTTGTTCACTCATACATCCATTTTCTGAACCTTTGCAGGATACTAAAGACTTCATTGATCCAGCCTGAAAAAGATGCCAGGCCATTCCAAGACAGACACATAACTCAAAATTAAAGTCCCCAGCTCAATACAGTGTTAGAATTTGTCAGGATTTGTAAGACACCCAACAGTATATCTTCTTATTTCTGAACCTGCCTATTGTATTATTGGTTGCTTTTACCAGCTGCACTAGAAACAAGGTAGAAAATAGCATTGCAGGGGAGCCCAGTCCACTGCAGGCCAAACTCACTCAAACACATACATTACTTGTACCAATTCTGATTCTTCACCATTGGGATTAGTAAGTTACTAAAAACATATAATCATTTATTGTATTAAAGAATAACAGTATATACAAAAACATCCGCTGCAAAATTACTTAGTTGAAGATTTAGTTTCAGACATTGATCTCAACTTAAACACACTTCATAAATTCAGTTTGATGCTTGAAGCTTACATCAGCTTCTGTTTCACAAACTGTTTAGCCAAGCAAATGAATGGCAGCCGCATCCATTCCCACTGGTGTTACCACCAGAAAGGTCATTTCAGCTCATCTGAAATCCACAAATACATTGGCATCTTCCCCTCGTACATTTTTGAAACACTTCAATGCAGTGAAAACAAAGGAAATCTGGCAGTGTGTCAGAATTAAGCCTGCCATGGGTATAGAGCTTATTACATGCAATCCTTTTTAGTAACAGTGCAACCTATGTTTATCGGATACTCAACAACTTAATAACTTTCATTCCCAATTCTGATTCCTAAGTCTTTATTAAGTTATGTTGAAGAGTCCCTCAGCACTGCGCAGCTCTGATTCTAATAACTTTTTATTACCTAAAGACAGAAATCCTGACTCATAAATATCTGCTGGGAGGCAAACATCTAATGCATTTTTCAGTCCTTTATTGAAAAATGACATCTTAATTACAGTGCTGTGAACCAGATTTCTTTTTTTTCTCTTCTTGAAACAAACATTCTGGTACCATCAAATGTGACAAAGCAAGACTTTACTCCAAAAGGCAATGTTTTTGCTTTGTTTTATTTAGCAATCCTGTTTATATTTTTATTGCTGCAATGCAGAGTATTTCATTTTTGTCACATTTGATGAAGAAGGGTATTGCAGATGTTTAAGAGGTTTCATAGGAAAGCTACAAATGGAATTAAAACTTGTTTACAGTTAGATAACACTGAATTCTAAAAAAAATGACAGATACTATATTATAATTATAGACCCCTAAAGAATAAGATTAAAATTAGAATGTTTGTGACTCAAATATTCCCACAAACTGCTTCTCAATTTGACTATTTGATGCGACAGGATTTTTGGAGTTACAAAAGCAGTTAAAGAGAAAGGAGTGTAGAAATGCAGAAATGAGGATGCCATTTGGCCCATAGACCATTGTCCTCTGTGTTCCTGTTTGTCTCAGTCTGTTCACACATAACAATCTCAAACCCATTTAATACGATTCAGAGTTACAGACAGGCGGAACCTACTCTAACCGCATTAGGTGCAAGACAGGGACCAACCCTGGAAGAGGTGCCAGTTCATCAAAGGGCCCACTTACCCACACAATTACTCTCACACTCACAACACCAATTTAAACCAATTACCACCCTAACACCCAGATATAAGGGATGTGGGAGCTGGAAAAGTGGAGTACATAAAGAAAAACCTACTGTACATCAGGAGTGTCTTTTCATGAAAACAGAGTGAATTGGTAGTAAAATGTTGGTTTTAGTCGGTAGAGACTTGAAAGCCCTAAAAAGAATTTGTTATAGGACAAGCCTGGGTGAAATAATCGAAACTTTAAATTAAAGAGCGATTCAGAAATCATAGCCTTGAATGCTTGGGTGGCATCCTGAAATTCTCAACTTAGTCTTTGTTCTACATTATTTTCATAAGAGTCTTTTCTGTTTTTCTTTGTTGATTTACAAGACTAGTTTTAGGGGGTTCTATTGCCCTGGATTCCAATTCTCTTATTAGTTTTTCGATTGGAAGCTTTCCTTTGTTGTTGTGAATTATTGTGCACCATTTTCACTGCCATTTTGGTCATCCCATTGTTAGGACGGCTCCTCGTTTTCATAGAGCATGTTCTCAGAGGTCGTGAACCAGTAGGTAATGACACAACGGATTAAAAACTCATCATTTTGATACTTTATCCAAAATTATGGATACAAAAGCATTTTTGATGATCTGTCTTTTGTTAAAAACAAACCTTTTTCTATACTACTTTTTTGGTCTCGCTTTGTGCCTGAATTTTTGCCTAAGATCTTTGATTGTCATTTTCGTTTTTGCTACAATGCTCAATCTTCTTGGTTTTGATCCCTTTTCTGGCTTTTCTCCCAAAAATCTTTTAAATGCCTTCCTTGCTAGTGTGTAGCATAAAACCACATCTGATACGTCATTAGCTGTGTGTCAAGTGAAATACAGCAATGGAAAAGAAACATGATGTGAAACACTGCATAATTACATCAAAAAAATGACAACAAAAAATGGAAACAAAAAATTTTATTTTTAATGAAATAAAAATGCAAAACTTCCCCAAATTTACCACAATGTATTTACTGTAATTATTTCAGCACTTGCAACAGTCACAAGCTAGAAGAACAGAAGGGATTGACTGGTCATGATGCACAGAGGCCTGTGGTCCCAGTCTTACTTGTGAATCCTTTCCTAGAGAATTCTCATCATCCTTTGACATAGCATTACTTTTACATGATGCTCCATAATGGAAAAACATGGTGAACGAGCTCCTTGTCATTGTTAACAATGTACTGGTGAAAAATGTAGACTTTTGCAAACGTTTCAAACAATCTTAAGTAGATAATGATTAACTTGAAAAAAAATTTAGCATGTAAGAAAACAGAGTCTTTTACATTTCCACATACTTTATTATAATTGAAGTTATTTTGTCTGATTACTGCGCTTAATTTTACTTGGTAAGCATCAGACATTACATGCATATTCTGTGCTCTAATTGATTGTGTTATATAAGCTTGTAGTTTTTAGTTACAAGACATTTGTTCTAGATCGTTTCCATCCAAAATCTGGAACACAAAGAATACTGTGGCATTTCCTTAAATAGTTTCAGAAATGATGACAAAAAATGATGACATTCATCTATGACTCAGGCACTGCCGATAGTGGCAGCCTTTTCAACAGCTCCGTGTACGACTTTATTTTTCTACTTTTATTTTTCTACTTTTATTTTTCTCTTTTTTATTGATCACTCCTATCACTTTATTTTATGTGGATTCGTTCCCTGAACATACTTACTTTTACAATGTGGGCATGGATTTTTACACGCCGAGACTCGTCTATTCAAGTACTCAACTTCAAGCGCTGAAAACAAATACCAGTGCCGGTGTGGTTCCCTATTTACCCGATGAGATAAGAAGGTGGTATCGTGGCAGCAGAGCCGGCACTAAGCTAAAAATGAAGCGGCTTGCAAGAAAGTGGCGTTTTAAGCCTTCTGTGCCTTCTGTGATCATGGGAAATGTGAACTCAATATCAAATAAGATCGACGGACTGGCTGCGCTGGTGAAAAATGTCAGAACCTACTTTTTTTATTTTTTGTGAATTTCCCCTTGGGATTAATAAAGTATCTATCTATCTATCTATCTATCTATCTATCTATCTATCTATCTATCTATCTATCTATCTATCTATCTATCTATCTATCTATCTATCTATCTATCTATCTATCTATCTATCTATCTATCTATCTATCTATCTATAAAGAGTTGTGCAACCATTGATCATAAGACCAGCAAGAAGCGTCACAACCAACAGCAACAATGTTTATACAAATTCATTTTTTGATTTATTTCTAAAACCCAGAGTTTTGTTTTTTTTCTCCCTTATAAGACAAGTTGATATGGATTGCATTTTGAAATTTAAAGGCTAGTTTTCCATTTTGGGCCTGTTTAGGCTAAGGCCTGCAGGTAGTAGTCAAGGGCTTGCTGCCTAGGGGTGAGGCAACATTAAGACAGGCTGGTTAAGGTTTTGGTTTGCTTTCTGGCTCATTTTGGAGGCCTCACAACCTTTCACCATATTTGAAATTCCTGTTTACAAAACAACAGATGTGTCTGCAGTAGAATATGGCAAGCATTAAAAACCTGGTTATTTAGAAGATTTAGAAAATAATGGGCATATGTAGGCTAGCAATCTAAGTGCCCCAGAAGTTATAGTGGCTGAACTCATTAAGATAAATAGCAACTAACATGCACATAGAAAGTACCATAACAGGGCAAATGCTTTAAAAAACAAGGAACTCTTTTTGAAGAATTTTACAGACGTATTTTGAATGGAAATCCTATATTGACAGGCTGTAAATTTTACTAAAGTAAACTGTCTGAGCAGCATCAAAGTAATTCACCATTTCACCTGAAATTACTTTGATATTTAAACATTAATTTTCATTCTTCGAAGCCGTGATTACTCATAGTTTGCAAATATACTAAAAAGTAATAAAAAGTTGACAAACAGGCCTCAGACATATTTTATTACCAATCCTTCCATCCATTTACTGACCTGCTTTTTTTCAGTCTAGTTGGAGTCAATCCTGGGAGCAATGAGCACAAAGCTGGAGCCAACCTGAAAGAACACGCCTATGCACACAGCCACTAACACTGGGCTAATTCAGAGTCACCATTAATCTGTCTTTGGATTATCTATAGAAACTCACAAGAAAATGCAGCACACAGAGGTACCCCATCCACAAACTAAAGTAGGATTGAAGTTCTGTGGAGCAACCATACTATTTACTGTGACTCGGTGCCACCCTCTCCTTAAAGATCCACCGGTTAGTTTAAGATCTTTTATTACAAGGATGTTAGAAGCCTGAGTGGCACTGACTGCAAAGGAGGAACCACATCTCTGGAGGACACTCAGACACACAAACCCATACTTAATCTATCTGGTGACTTTGGATTTAATAATTTACCTAAACGCACATATTTGAACTGTCGGAGTAACTTGAAGTTTTAACAATGACATTAAAATTCAATGTACACAACTCAGAAATATCATAATTAATTAGTTGTAAATCATTTTTATTTTGACAGAATAATATGTTCAACAGATGGATGGATTTCAATTTCCATAAGAGGTAAGCTAAAATACAAGTGTAAAAAGCAAAAAGATCTGCATCATTTTCAACATTTGTGATGCAGTATTTTTTTCTAATTTGGGTCAGACTGGGGTTTCTTTATCTGCTTTATATCCTGCAAAGGAGTTACAATAAACATATCAAAAAGAATGATTTAATCAACAGTAATTGAAAAATCCTCAAGAGCCAAACAGCCACATGCTCGCAATGCAAGTATTTAGAGGACTGTTTACAGCTGACGTGGCCCAGGAGAATTCCAGATTGGGTCATTTCAGCCCTGGTTACAGCTGCACACTCCTTGGCTGTTCCTAGCAGCGGGTGGTGTGCACGCACCGCTCAATTTACTGAAAAAGCCTTATCATACATTCAAAAATAGGCAAATTCCTACCTCCATACTTGGGGCCTACACATAAAGATTAGGTGAACCCCATGGTTTCAATGTAATGACTGACCTGTTGGTTCTAAACAAGTGTAACAAGTTACAGCTTAGCAACAGCCATAGCCTTGGAGTGTCTGACTCCATAGGTTGGAGAAGGTCTGCATAAAACCATTGTGAAAAATGGTATCAAGTCATTTGTAATGTGAAGTTGCTATCAGTGTTACAGGATCAAGTGAAGCCAGGGTTGCTATCAAGAGCATCAGAAGCAAGGCAGAATTCAACAATATTGAATGGTCACACACTTACTGTACCTACACTTACAAACATGTGGCCAATGAAGAGCTGCAAAAAAACTTAGAACAAAGATCATAGGAATCCATTGTGACATGTCATGTCACTGATTAGGGATTTTAATGGATTTAAATTGTATTACTTACCTTACAAATTAACCTGGGATGATTGGAGATAAGCATGATAGCATCCATGTGCAGCCTCATTAAATGAACAATCGCCTAGTTGAGGCATTAATCAACAAGCATCAGCTGAGGTGCTGGTCATCAGTTAATCTTAAAAATATATAAAGAGTGCAGGGGATGTACGTGGGGGAGTGAAAAAACAGGAAAGGGAAGAAATGGCACTACATGAATGAGAGATATGTAAGGAAATAAAAAGAAATTGAATGCTCATGCTTTGGAGAGGTGATCGAGAGCGGTTAGAGAAACGTTTGTGCCTCTTTTAGAGTGGTGTGCCTTTAGCGAGAGCAGGGTCAAACCTTCTCCACTGCAGCAAGAAGCAGGGGTGACAGCTGATGGAGGAAGAGCTTCCTGAGGGTGCCAATGGGAAGTGGCTGAGAGTGTGAAAGTCCAGGAGACCAAGATCGGGGCACAGCTGAGTCTGCTGACGTGGAGCTAGGAGATATTATGGCATCAAGGGGAACTGGGAAATAATGTATCCGTGGCAACTGGCATGAGGATGGAGAGGACGGAGTGATCAAAGAGTCGCTAGCAAGCACACTCAGTCATAGTCAAGTCAGGGCTCCATCCACAGACTATGTGCTAAGGGGTGAGGCTGAGATTCCTTCTGCTCTGGTGAAAGGACGTGGGACATTAGTTTTTATAACTGATTTTAACTGTGATTTATTTATTTAGCGTATTTACTGCTCTCCTGATGACTGTACAATTGGCTGATTAAAGCCTTGCTGATTTTGTATAGTGACACTTGTGTTGAAACCTTTTAGACACCCTTAAACTCTGTTGTCTCCTGAGCAGTTCATTCTCGTTTAGAAGCTGCTAGATGTCCTGACAGGAGTGGTGCCCCTGGCTGCAGGCATCTGGGCATCAGATCCATTCATTTGTTTTCTAAACCTGTTTCATCCTGAGCAAGGTTGCAGAAAAGCTGGAGCCTATTCCAGCAGGCAAAGGATGCAAGGCAGGAAAGATCCCTGAACAGAGTGCTCAGCCCACCACAGGATGAACACACACACACACAGACACACACACACACACACACACACACACACACACTAGGGCTAATGTAATATCACCAATCCACCAAACCGTTAAGTGTTTGGACTGTGGGAGGAAACCAGATTATTCAGAGAAAACCCATGCGGACACAGAGGGAGGGAGGCCCAGGATGTGAACCCTGCTCATCTTACCTCAAGGCAGCAGCGCTACCACTGTGCTACATATTCATGGGAGTATGGGATGGAATTGGACTACATAGGGGAAATGTAAGTGAGCACTGTGGGCTTGAAACTGAATTAACTTGGCGTAGTGAGAGTATTTGTGAGTGTGCCTTACAATGGACTGGTTCCTCATTCACGATAGGCACTGGCTTCAGGCAATCCTAAACTGAGTAAGCTGAACTTCTTATCGTGATAAAGTAAAGCAAAAGGACCGGCTGACTTCTATACATAAAAACTCAGTTGTATTTATCACTAATGCTGTATAACCTTTCATAGCTGTCATGCAATCTATGACCAGTGTGCATTGGCCTCTAAACTGGAGCCAAACATACGATTTGGGTTAGGGAGCACATGATGCACTAATTCCTTGATGTTAGTGAACCCCTAATGTTTCTTTTGATAGTTGGATTCATTTTTAGTGGTAGTGGTGCAAAGACGCTAAACAATATGTGAATGGTGAAACAATCAGGCATGTTTCATGGGGAATCTCTTGAACAATATTTGGGTAGAAAACTGAACTTGATATCTGATATTTGAACTTGACAATACTACCATGTGATTTCCCAAAATATTTTAAACAAAAAGATTAATTCTGTTTGATGTATGTTTCAGAAAAATGTCAGAGTGAAAATCATAATTAGTAAAGAAATTGTGTTTGTTGGAACTTTGTTTGCAGAGGGAAGACTTATTTCTGTTCTATATATAAAAAGAAAATTCAAAGGTGACAGAAAATTGGGGAATCGATTTGAGAATATTTCATGATAAAGAGGTTTAGTTTTTTACTTTTTTGTTTAACATTAAAATCATTTATTTTGTGGAACCTGAGCCATCTCTTTAAAAAGACTGTGTCAAAGCTAACATTTAATTGATTACATCTGTCATTTACATCAATGAAATATAACTATTAATGTGATAATCACCTCCATGTTACAGTCTTCTTAATTAAAATAGCAATGGTTTGAAGGTAGGTTCCTATTGTGGACAGGATGATAAGTCATCATAAAGTGTTTATCAGGCACACATATTAGGGATGCTTTTAAAGTTCATAATAAACACCTTATCTTTCATTCCCACGTATGTGTTTTGAGTAAAATCACATTAACATGAAACAATGTGACATCTAAATGCAGAAACCATTCTAGATATGACTTTAGAAAGAAAAAATGCTCATCATCTTTATTACCGTTTAGTTCTGTCCTGGAAGCTGGACTATCCATCTGCAATAGTAGGAACAAAACAGGAATCAGTCTTAGATGGGATGCCAGTCTAAGACAGAGAGCACACAAACACACAAAAGGGCATTTTAGAAACATCAAGAAAATGTGATAGTCTTTTAATGTAGAATGAAACTGGAGTTCCTAAAGAACTGCATGTGATCATGGGGAAAGAAATAAAAGTTCAACACAAAGCAGCTGGACACTAAGTTGTGTCAATGTAAAACTTTCTGAACAAATGTACAACTGATGCTTATTTAAAGGACCAACTACAAACTCTACACCACTTGAAACTTAATTTGATCACAACCTCTTCGGTATTGTGGACTTCACATTAAGCAATTTCTTCTGCATTACTCACACCTATAGCTACATTTTTCATCTCATTTACACACATCTGTTTCTACACAAAGAAAGTTAATGCAGCTGTCTTAAATGCAAACCTACAGCCTGCTATATGAAATCTTGAAAGTGACAACTAATAAACATTTTAAAGAAGGTCCCTGCCAACAATAACAGTTCTACATCCAAATGTGGATTAGGATTGGGAAAGAGGACAGAAAATGAGAAATTGAACAATAGCCTAAGATGGCATTGTCTTCGCTGCCAGCCAAAGAATGTTGTGTTTTGCAACAGTGGTCAATCAGTGCAAAATCTCCTGCACCAACTTGTTAACTAATAGCACACCAGCACAAACTTTCAGTACCTTCCTCTTATACAGAAAATAATAATCAGAAAGTTTAAAGAATGATTAAAAGTCTCCATATCTCTCACTGTTTTAGCTTTCAAGTGAGGTTCATCCTTATGACTTCATATTTGGAACAGGTGATGAATTCTACTGATTATAGTGGGCACATTTGTTCCAGCACTGATAATACATCAATCCATCCATCTATCCATCTTCCAAAGGGCCGCAGAGCCAATCCCAGTAAGCATCTGGTGCAAGGCAGGATCAATTGCTGGATGGGGTGCCCGTCCAGTGTGCACAAAATCAATTTTACATTATCCATTCTTATATTTCCTAGCTTAGTGTTTTCTATTAAACAGTTACAATAATTCAGAGCCTATAACAATAGCCTTCTTCTTCATCTTCATTTTGGCTGCTCCCATTAGGGGTCACCACAGCGGATCATCTTCTTCCATATCTTTCTGTCCTCTACATCTTGCCCTGTTACACCCATCACCTGCATGTCCTCTCTCACCACATCCATAAACTTTCGCTTAGGCCTTCCTCTTTTCCTCTTCCCTGGCAGCTCTATCCTTAGCATCCTTCTCCCAATATATCCAACATCTCTCCTCTGCACATGTCCAAACCAACGCAACCTCGCCTCTCTGACTTTGTCTCCCAACCATCCAACTTGAGCTGACCCACTAATGTACTCATTTCTAATCATATCCATCCTCGTCATTCCCAATGCAAATCTTAGCATCTTTAACTCTGCTACCTCCAGCTCTGTCTCCGGCTTTCTGGTCAGTGCCACTGTCTCCAACCCATATAACATAGCTGGTCTCACTACCATCCTGTAGGCCTTCCCTTTCACTCTTGCTGATACCCGTCTGTCACAAATTACTCCTGTCACTCTTCTCCACCCATTCCACCCTGCCTGCACTCTCTTTTTGACTTCTCTGCCAGACTCCCCGTTACTCTGTACTGTTGATCCCAAGTATTTAAATTCACCCACCTTCGCCAACTCTACTCCTTGCATCCTCACCATTCCTCTGACCTTCCTCTCATTCCCACCCATATATTCTGTCTTGTTCCTACTGACCTTCATTCCTCTCCTCTCTAGAGCATATCTCCACCTCTCCAGGGTCTCCTTAACCTGCTCCCTACTCTCATTACAGATCAGAGTGTCATCCGCAAACATCAAAGTCCATGGGGACTCCTCTCTAATCTCATCTTCCAATCTGTCCCATCATCATTGTAAAACCAATAGTAATGGATTCAGATTAGAGAGAGGTCCTGGGCAGGATGCCTGTCCATTGTTTTTCATAATAATACAGAATAATACAAACACTCATTCACAAATGTAAATGAAAAAATTGGTCAGACAGAAAAAAAGCTCTTCTCCCCCCACATTTGATCAATTATTTCAATCTTTTATCCACAGTTAAGCCCATTACTGTATATCCCAGCAGAATCAGATGTAAGACAGGAGCCAAGCCCGGAAGGGGCAGACAGCAGTACACACCTACACAAACTCAAACCGGAGCAGTTTACAGCCTCCAATGTATAGGACTTTCAGAAGTAGGAGAAAACCTCATGCGACAACATGAAGAATGTGCAAACTCCATAAAGACCTTGACCAGGCGCCTGTGTACACACAAAAAGAGGCTTGAAACGTGCACATCCAACTTCCATGCAAATGTTAGGATTTATAAAAGACAACTTGACTGGGGGGAACATGAGTATATTTAAAGCAACTCTGACCCATGTGTATGCAATATTTTGGAGAAACTAGTAAATGATGACACCCATGATAAAGTATGGAAATGCAACCATATCTGATAAATGATGACTCATATGCATTATTATAATATTATAATATAATTATGATATAACATATTGCAGTCAGTAATTCTTATCAGGCCATTGACTATTTATTTAGTAAGTTTTGTTTGAACATTTGGATTACTGCCCTGTAGACTCCAGTTTTAACTGTAAAGAACAGACATTATATTTTAAATTTATAATTATTCATTTAAGAACACAATTTCCATTTTGAAAATAAATGTATACCATGATTGTGAAAAAAAAACTTCATAACAGCTAATACATCGGAAATTGGCTTATTTTAACACAGCTGATTTCATCAAGGGGTTTGACAAAAAATAACATAAAACACAAATAAAAATCCAAACATGAGGAACAAATTTCAATCCTGCTAAAATAATCTCAAACATCAGTAAATCTTGACACCCAGCCTGGCTTACAGGACAACTGTCAAAGCTCAGTGGAAGGTAACTTTGCCACACAATGTTGTTCAGATGCCACCGCTCCTCAGTGTAAAAGTCATGGCTGATCAGCACAGGTTTTGACAGTTATACTTATCCTTTGGATAACTTAACAACACAATTGTAACAAGACCTCATTTTAGACACCCTGAGTTGCAGTCTTTCCTTATTTTTGGACTGTTCACATTAATTTTTGCAGTTGTTTATATTTTAAATCATTTGTTGGCAACAGCATTGCTTATTTTGTTTTTTGAATGGTTGCCACCATTTTCTATCTACTTTTGCAGAGCCGTGGCCTTATTGTTTATGGTTGCTATTCAACTACATGACACGAAGGTGACGTGACAGTCCCCTGTATAGAATATGTCAGCGCACATATTCTACCATACAAGTTTTTAATTTGCAGATAAAAACAAACATTATGTGTAGCATTAGTTGGGGGCAACAAATATAAGCTAGTCTTAGGTCTATTGTAATCTTATTCTGATTACAATTCTGGTCTGATGCTTCTGGCGTTGACATTTCGCTTTCTTTTGTTATTCTGGTACCTGTCTGCTCTAAAAATTAATTTTCTGGTGATCTTCTTTGAGTAAATCTATCATAACTGGGTCACTTGCCTCCCTCTCTAAGGCTCTGGACATTATTCTTATATAAATGTACAGAACACTGATGTGTTACTTTCATTTTACAAAAAGACGCCACCATGTTGCTCATGCCTTAAAATTTTCTCTTAGGGTCTCTTAGGGTTTGAAATTGCCTAAATAAGCTGTGCTGTTGGCTCCAACAGTGATTACTGTAAATGATTTAAGCAATGCTTTTTGTCTTGAAAACAAATCACTGAAACTACAGCTCTGCACTTTACAACATTTTAACGCAAATTCCAGCAAGTGCAAATTGGCTTTGGGAAATGTGCAATAGCAAAGTAGTCATTCAAGCCAAACTCAAATCTGTAAAACAACTTGCATAGAAACTGCTGTATCACATACACTACTAAGGAAGGAAGCAAGAGAACACAAAGTTCTGCTTGAGAGGAAATGTTCACCCGTTGCTGTCATAAGCTAAACTTGGCAAGAGTTTGTCGATGTTTGGAGAAACGATGAAATGATGAGTAACTCTTGCTGTCTTTTTGATTAATTGTTGGCTCACAAGCTGATTAGCATTACCAAACTGTGTGATTATACAATACAAATCTAAACCAGTGACTAGGTATTGTCACTACTCATGTAAACATAAATTACACATAATTGTCAAGAGACTTGCAAATGGCTTTTTTTTTGATGCTGTTTACATTTTTGGGGATATATATTTGTTTAAAACCTGCAGTTAGCAGCATTGGAAGTTTTATGATTCATATGTTCTTCATTAAAATTGTGACAAAATTGTCTATTGCTGTTTCCAAGAAGCAGTGCAACAAAACATGTTGGAATGTTATCATATGTGCCAGTATTAAGAAAGTGGCATTAATGTCACTGTCTCCGTCCACTGTTGCTTTGAATTATGCCAGTCAGGAGCCCAAATTCTAGGTAGTGTTTTCCATATGCATTTCCTAGAATTAGTTCATGGAATATTCCAATGAACTGACTAATTCATTGTTATTACGTCACATTGGTGTTATGCCATCGCTGTCCATCCTACTCATAGCTCAGTGTAAACATTTGTGTGTTCACTTGCACATTGTTTCACACAAAACCCTCATCATCATAAAACTCTGCCACAAAAATCCCAGGATATCATTTTTGAAGCCAACTAAATCAATGTTTTTTAGCATATTTCAGCAATATTCACTGGGTCTTGAGACAGTTATAAGAAAATATACAGAAACATACCAGAAATATGCCAAATTCTACATCTTTGTGGGTCCATTTTGGGGAATTTCATAATAACTGCCAATTTTGAAGTTTACAAGCATATCCTCATAGTCCTGTGAGTAATCCCTATGCCAGTTTCTAGCAAACGTTACCATCCTACTTATTGGTATTTGGGTCAAAAGTGAAAGAAGAAGAAATTGTCATTCATTTGTATTGATCCTGCTACTGCCTCTTTTTTAAAGTTTTGTGTTCATTTATGTTGTAACCACATCATTAATAATAAAGCAGCTTTTTAGTAAATACCATTAATCTGCCAATATTGTAACTACTTTCCAAAATTTGGCACAAAGAATCCATCACTGATTTTGGGCTTCCAAAAACAAACATGTTGCTTTTCAAATTACCCAAAGAGTTCTGTAAAACCTCAATAACGGGTCGTACTGACAACAGCAGAAGTTGCACTTTGTATCCTTTATAAATCCAGATTTATGTTTTGGGGGAAGTGAACTAACAGCAAAAATATATAAAAGGTGTATTCTTTGCTAAGATGTTCCATTTCTTTTATATGAAACACAAAAAGTATTAGTGTGGACAAGCATCTTTCAAGGGAGAACACTGCGGCCTACACCATGACACAACCCCTTGGTGACCAGACCTGCTGCACAAGGCCATGCATCACTAGTATGGTGACCACCGCATCATGTCTAGATATAAATTTTCAAAAAAATCTTGTTTGATTGCCTTTTGGAGCGCATGTTCATAGAATATTTGGAGGATAGAACTACTCAAGCATGGCAATTTTTCTCAACTAGTTTGGCACATTTTTGAAAACATTCTTAACATTGCCAATACTGTAAGTGCATTTCTCAAAATGGTTTATATGGTACAGAATAACACTACGGGTAGGCTGCAAAAGGCCATAACTTACTCTCAATTTTTAACTCTTATTTTAAAAACAAGTAATTTCATCAATGCATAAGTCATGTCCCACCAAAATGACATTTAAACTATGACATTCAAAAATGTGTGGAAATCTTTTCAAAATGTTGGTGTGCAATGCAAATGTGCTCCTTGGTGCCAAATTTCCACATTAGTGTTTCTATACACTGAAGGATAATTTTTCTCTAGCCAAATTAATAGTACATATGTCATATGTCTTAGATCCCAGTTACAGAATTGTTAGGTTCCATATTTCAATATTTAAAGATCACTGGCAATAGAAGTCATTTGGACATTATCAGAAAATAATGTTTTACTGAAATGGCCTCATGACATAATACAATATAGTAAAATAACAAACACAGTATAGAATGAAGCACGCATCAATGTAACAACAACAGAATGACAACAGAGTTAACAGGTTACAACTTCAGGGTATCAGAAGTCAGCAACCACCATCCAACAGTATTAAAAAACCTGACCAGTATCGACCGAAAGTCCAAATTGTTGCGTGTTAGAAAGATTTAACATTGACTATACCAAAATCCAAGGTGGACAGAAAGTAAATATAAGGAACCTGTAGAGGAACAAACACAGGTTGAAAACTGGGACATCAGAAGAGCCGAGCAACTAAACTAGGGGTTAGTCAAAAATCGCAGTATGAACAGAACAGAAGGTCAAAGCCAAAATAAACTTGAGAACAAAGTACAGCAAAAGATTTTGGAAAAATAGTCACAAAGTTGGATACTTCAATATCCTATCCAGAAACTATTTATACCTTTCTAGAATAATGTAATGAATGGGTGTGTCCCTAGTAAGTTCTCATCAGTAATCCGCAAGATTCCTGATATTCAAAAGTATATGCGGAGAGCATTAAATTCAAAAAGAAAAACAATAGTATTCAAGACATTGAAAAAGTAATAGAGTAACAGTGATGGACTCCTCACCATCCAGAACCTCATTTAGGAATAATCTAAGAAAATATGCCTGGCATGGCCCAAGAACAGTTAAAAAGGCATAAAGAGGTTTAACCTCCAAACTAGTCCAACAGACTAGCACTAGTGCTGCATGACTAGAACTGCAGACAGTATACACTGGGTGGTCTTACTAGCACATTACAGAGTTTCACCCCACTGTACCTTGATTTATTTACAAAGGAGGAGAGCAGTTAGGAGCAGTCGCTTTCATAGCGCATTGCCGCACCCACCACATCACAAACCAACTCAGGATCCCAGATTAGGACCCAAGTGCAGCCATGCAATGGGTGACACCTCAGGACCACACTAGTTCAGATGGAATAGGTCTGTTTCAAAGGCTGCTTATTGTAGATCAGCCATCTTGTATTTATTATTGACATTCCATTTATGTAAGTGTGTCCACATACACATTGCATTGAACACTGTTAACAGGTACTTCATTCTATACCAGCTTTACTTCAGCATGGCACATGCATGAAAAAAAAATACTATGTTCAGAGACAGAGAAGCAGGTATATATAATAATATGGCAAATTTCCATAGAAGGTTTAGGTGACCCAGTTTCACTATGCAGGTTTTCTTTCTTTTTTTTTAAAGTTGTTTAGTAAGATCTACCGACACCTTAGAGAACATAAAAGGTTTTATTGTTTGGGAAAACGGACAGTGAATTAATTCTTCATATTGACAGCCAGACAATCAGAATATCTATCAATCACATATTGCAAAACCCCCTGGTACAATTTTAGAATAAATTTGCCTCGTCTGAGAAGAAGAGAAGAAGAAGAAGAAGAGAAACAGCGATGACAGACGAAGACATCACATGTCGTCAGAAAAGCATCATGAACATCGATTGCTAAATCAAACGCCGTCCTGGGACATTCATCCTTGACGTCTGTAACTTTATCGTAAGCTTTTTTCTAAAGACTATATATATCCAGACTTTCCTATCAGTACTTATTCTTGTAATAAATACCATGCTGCTTTTTAACTTTCTATGCTTTGTCTTCATGTCTTGAGTGATTGAAGTAATAAGTTAGATTTCTTCAAGCACCTAGAGCAGCCAGATATTTGCCATTACCTCTGTACTGCAGGGTTTTAAGGCTGAGAGTGAGAGCTGCACTCAATAGTAGGGACAGTATGAGAAGAAATATTCTTGGCTGATAAATGGCCTATAGTCAAGGATGCTGAGTCTTTGTATGTTTTAATATTTTCTTGGAAACCAAAAGTAATATTTAGGTCTGAGATCTATTTAAAACATTGTATGCTGTTCGTGCCGATAATAAGTAAGTCTCTTGAAGTGCTGAGTGACAGGCTGTGTTATTCCTAAAGCACTTGTGTGGTTTAAAGTGCTAAAGGTTAATCAGTGTGTGTGTGTGTGACATTCATGGGGCACTGTTGTGGTTAGGGTCTGTGTGTATGCGTATAGCTATGTATGTGTGTGTGTGTTCGTCTTAAAGTGCAACAGTAGACCAACCCGATAATGAACTTGATGAGAACACTTACCCTTGAAAAACAGGTAAAGGGTAAATAGAGGGAAATACTACAATAATACATCCCCTTTGTGCATATTGCTATATACTGTGTAAAATATATACAATACACTTCCTATTTTTGAAATGCTACATCATATACTTTTTTAGCATATATTTCCATAGTATTTATGTATACTGTTAAATATGATGCATTTTAGAATATATGTTACAATATGATATAATGTGTTTAATGATTGTAGTATATTTTAATAATACAAGTATATTAACATGGCATTGAAAATGTAAGTCAAAAGCCTATTTCATTGCTCATATTCCTATCCTGTACCAAATGTCATTCAGACACAGCCCAAATATTAAATAGCACTAAACATAAACAATTCCAAGGATGCAATTCCTTCTCTTCCATTCCAAACCTTCTTTTTAGGATTATGACCAGTGAGTTATACACTCCAGTTGTGTTACAACAGCAGAATTATTATTGCTTCCATCTTCACATTTAAGCACATAGCATTTACAGTATGATGTTTATATGGATTTTATAGTACTTTTAAAGATTAGCAAGCAGAGACTAAACGAGATTGTCAAAAGATAAAATACAAATAACAGTAAATCAATGTAAGTATATTTAAATTTCAACAAAGAATCTTTTAAAATTTTTCTTTAATTCTTGCTTTACCAATTTATACCAAGGAATTTTTTTTTTTAATTTGTGCTTTTGATGGCAATCGGAGTTATCATTTTAATTGTAGTGTGATGCTTGTGATGTAAATGTTAGCAAATGTATAAGATCAACAAGTATTTTTTCCATTTCAGTTGATGTAAGAAAAGCATTCTGTTACTTGTTTCAAATGTTACTTTATTAAATTAACAAATGATCTGCTTTGTTGATAATTGGTTTCATTAACTGCAGATGTCTAACTACATTAACAACATTCTTAACCATAGCTGCACAACATGGGCTACGTTAAACACATTATGACGGAATTTTGATTTCCACTTCAAAAAACAAAAGAAATATAAACAATTGCATCTCAAATCTTGTACGTCACCTTGCATAAAGACTTCAGACAAATAAGTAAATATAATAGTATTAAAAATTCAAAAGGGGACTCAAAAATTGATTACATTCTTGTATCTGTATTACTTTGGTTTAATTTTATGCCAATCACTGCTTGAACAGTTGTGCAGATATGTATAATGCAGTAGTAGTACAGATATATAGGCAATGAAGTGATACAATCTCAAAATCAAATAGAAAACATGAACTATTCTATTCTGAGGACTTATAGTGAGCAGAAGAACAAATAAACGTTGATTTAATGCTGAAAAGTAAAAAAAAGAAAAGCATGGAATAAACCCTAACTTGCTACTTTGCACCCTACCCTTTGGAAATAGGTTGAAATACATTCTGGGAAATATACAGTATATATATCATTATATTTCAAACATAATCTTCAAAACATACTGTGTATTTGAGGCACATATATTTTACATTGTGCTGAATTAAATATCCACATATTTTCTGCTATAGGCCAACATATTTTGGAAGTAAGCACGTGGATCACAGCATAACCAGCCCTCGATATAAAGATGGCTGAAATCAGATCATCTTTGGATTCTGTTCATTAAGATGGTCATCAGCTTTTAGTGCAATGTTCATGTAACCTGAATGAGTGTTACATTAGTTTGTCACACTCATGCATGCAGGCTTGTCAGTATTAACAGATGATCAGGAACAAAAAGAGGTGCCTATCATTCACAGTGTTTCCACAGTTTGGACAATGTTATTTAATGGCATTACGGTAATACAGTCAGCTGTACCAGACATCTGATTGGCTGAAACAGCACCAGACATTCCTCTTTCAGTACGGAGTATAATAATTCAAGACTCAGTCACATAACAGAACTACTGTACTGCTTGAATGTATTACAAGCACACACTACATCTTAAAGTCCATCACCATCGTGCTTACATTACTAGAAAACATAGGATGAAAAATAAGTCTACAAATTTTCTTTCATTTGCCAGTAAGTATTCTCGCCACATCCAAAACACGGTCTGCTTTTGCCACTGTAATCTTCATTTTCCATCAAGGCCCTCAATTGAGCGTGACTTAATCTAGTTCTTGGCCTAACCTCTGTAATAATAAATTGGCTTATGCTACAGTGAGCCTTTTTCAGATAATAACTCACAGTTTCTGTAATAAACATCACCACTCATGAAAAGTGTCACTGCAGTAAAACCACACATTAAAACACACAGCACACGATACACTTCTGAAAAGTGTGAAGCAGGTTGATTCATTTTTCTTCTTTTCATTTCACTGTCAATTGTGATTACTGCCTCAAGAAAAAGAGCTTTTGATAAACCTGCAGTCAAAGCGTTTGAAGCTGGCAAGTGTTAAAGTAAACACTTAAAAAAATGTTGGAGGAATTTTTACTCTGGGTTTCCAAGTTTTTTTTGTTGTTTTTTTTTTTACGTTTTATTTAATTTTTTCTGATAGTTTAAATAAGTGACAAGCATTCACTGACTTAACAGGCTGTAACAGTCCATGCACTAAGAGCATAATACAAATAATACTAATTGAGCAGTATCATGTTATGGCATCTTTTCATCTTGTGCAGCATCTCATTTTCAATTTAAAATGCACTGAATGTACATAAATGCACTGGAATTATAACTAATTACAGCACAATTAATAAGATTCAGAAGTGCACTATTATGTGAGAGCATCACTATGTACACTGTACTGCCATCTTCTCTTCACAGGAAGTACTGATCTCTGTTACACTTGAAGATTTCTGACCATGACATTTTTAAACTGTATTAGGCATCAATCAGTCAACAGGCCCATGTTTTCTAAATAACTGCTGCTCTACAGTAGAATATACACTGCAATGGAATGTGTCAGACACAAGTGCTCAGCGGACACATTCAGGGCTCTAATAAGGTAAACAGTATCACACCACGCCAAGAGGGGACATATTTGCTAATGCTTTGTTCCCTTACCTCCATAGTTCTAAAGGATGCTCAGAAGCTGAGTGAGACCACGTTTCCCATTTTTTCTGGAAGTCTTGCCTTTCCTCTTGGTTCCTCAAAATATAAACCCACTAACCATGAGAAGAGGTTATTCATTGTTGAGCCAGACAGGACAACAGACAGAGCAACTACCTTGTGAAAGCCTTTATATTACGTGGCTGTGACCGTTGATCACAGTTTCTTTCTTATTATTGAGTTTTATAAAGTTATTACAGTACATGCTTTAAGTTCTTTCTTATTATTAAGTTTCTTTCTTATAATTCACTAGCCATGTTATCTGACAAAGACAGGTAATTGAATAATTAAAAATTATCTGCTATATCTCGCTCCTCTGTATAGGTGTGTGTGTGAATGTCTCTTCACCTACGCTCCCTCCCTTGAGTGCGATCCAGTAAAGCCTGCTCCTCAAACTTTGTTATTATTTTTCGAGGTGCCTTTCACCCTTCTGTTCGGTTTTATACTTGCCGTCTTTGAAGGTGAGGCTCTCAGCGTGCCTTGTGTGCCTTTATTCTTCATGCGTCTCACACTTGCACTTCCTCTTTTGATCAAATCACCAAAGCCAAACTGACCAATCAGATCGATCAGATGGACTGGACACACAAACCTTAGTGCTTTATTATATACAGTAAGTAGATTTGGTTTTCTTTTTTCTTTTGTTTATTTTTATTTATTTATTTATTTTGCTTCATTTAAATGCCCCAAATCTTTCCTTGTCTCATTTTGCAGAGTGACAACTGGTTCTCCATCCTGTTTTGGATCCAGCCATGTAGTCCATGTTCCTGGGTTAAGCTCCAGTGCCATCGGCCATGAAATAGATCACACTGGTTAAGAAACGAATGGGTTAATGGACAGAAACATATAGTTTGATTGTTTGGTAAAGTACTTGTGGAACAGACACAATAATTACTTTATAGTATGCACCAAGGTGTGTTTACACAAATATTAAAAATTTTAAAAAGTCATTTATTAACCTGTTCTAGCCTACAAAGCATTTTGAAATGAGTTCACTTTAACTTTTCTAAGACATTTTTTACATTTACAAGCTCAGCAAGCCATATTCATTTACAAACATAGTCAACAAAACCATTAGTAATAGTGCGAATTTTTAAAATAACTGTACCTTGAAATCTTATGAGCTGTGCTATATTTACAACATTTTATTGAGGTTTTCGCAATTCCACTCAAGTTACTTGCATATTTCCATCTTATTAAAACTTCCTTACAACCTGTTGCTTTGCCTGCAATTTTTCCTTTGCATGACAATGCCTGGTGTTTTTGAAGAAAAGGCTGTTAATTAGCATGTTTGCGGTTGGACTTGGACCAATGAACTTCAGCTAATCAGCTCGGCTCTGGAGAATAAAAATGAACATGAAGTGACAGCAGACAGCACTAGGGTGGTGACGTCATCACACGGCTTAATGCTGCAGGCTCACTCTATTTTACGGTACTGCTCTGTAGTACAGCATCACTTCTGACATTCAAATAAGAATGGCTCTGAAACCAGAATTCAGCTACTGGTTCCACTTGGGCTCTTCACTTGATCGTTTATATACAATTATTAAAGATTGTTGGCTATTGAAATGTTGACACCTTCATTTTGCTCAGATTGCCAGAAGGCAAAGCAACAGCAAACCAAAAGCTGCTAGGCAGAATGGCTAAAAGTGCTGTTAGCATGGCCATAATACTGCTGCATGAAGAAGGCAAAGTAGATTTGTTTTCTGCATTGGAACGAATAGGGGTGTGAACTTTTGGACAGAGGCCAGACAGACTCAAATCTCTGCTTTTCAGCTGCTCTCGATTTCTTAAAGCTGAAGAGAAAGACATCACTGCCAAGAAGTAAATAGACACAAGCTGCTGTCACAGTTGGAGCTTTCCTTGGATAGGCGTGCAAATTACAGTAACATCGCCTGGAACCAATATGGTCTGCAAACACACCTCCCATTTCTGGTTATCAATACCATATAACATATTATATCAATCATGACTTAACATTTTAGTCTTATTGTTTCTTTAACAACGAGAACTATTTTGCAACTTTGACACTCTTGGTATGCAAAATGCTTACTCTACCACTCATACACGTTAATTTAGCTTTTGATCATCTACTCTTTTGATCTTTGTCTCTTTTCATATCCATTAATGATCTCCATGCATTTCAATCAGTGAAACTTAATGCAAAGATTCTATAATTCTCTAGGTCAGTTATAAATGGATATCATCAAGCAGCTGTTATCTACTTCTACTTAATGCTCCAACAAATCTTTTCTTCATTTTGCTTATTTCAAACAAGTCCTTAGTTTGCTTCCTATAACTATTCCAGTTCTATACTATCCATCCATTCTTTTTCTCAACCAACTCAATTCCAATGTAGGTTACAGAGAGCTCAAGACCAAGCGCAAAAGCATAGGGGTAACCCTGTGTCTGGTATGCTCATGCAAAAATGCAAACTCTCTCATAACATTGGATTATCTGCAAAAATTACACACAGGCAAAGTTAGGAAAATGCAAAGTCCACAGATAAAGTCTAACCACGGCACTCCTTACACACTATAGCAAGTTATCAAAAAGATGACAACAACACTGATTTTTCCAAGAATGGTTACTGGGACACTGGTTGCTGAAGCACATCTTAAGTTGTTCTGTTGTGTGCATGATACTTTGGTGGAAGTCCAGTCAGTATGATGAAGGATGCGTGACCTCAACAACTCAGATGAGTGCCAATAATATTAAGTCATATTATGTTACAATTGATCACAATGAAACGTCTGCTTATCCAGAAAAATGTTGAAGGCAGCCCAATGTTTCCCTACCAGTTAGGTTTCAGTTTGCAATTCAACCTTCCACCAAATTAGGGTTTACAAGCACAACTGCTTGGGCAATAAATGGCAACTTCACTGAACCTTATTAAGCAACTCTGAAACTGTCAGAGTAGGACTTTACCTTTAGTCCTGGAATGAGCTGGGTAGTGGGCACAATATAGTTAAAGTTCTATCTATCTATCTATCTATCTATCTATCTATCTATCTATCTATCTATCTATCTATCTATCTATCTATCTATCTATCTATCTATCTATCTATCTATCTATCTATCTATCTATCTATCTATCTATCTATCTATCTATCTATCTATCTATCTATCATATTATACTTCTATATTTATGTGGCATATCTTTACAGAAGGTGTATTACAATTACTTACATTTTAAATAGAAACATAGAAAGGGAAGCAGTGTTGCATAAAATAACAGAACAGCCGTATTTGTGTATAGGTATTGGTACCCTTCTGGAAGATGATTTAAGTAAAGTTAAAATTTGCTCATAAATGAACTACACAAGAAGTGTAAAGTATCTGATGTTAAGTGTACTTTAATATTAAAAGAACGAGTAAATGTAGGATCTCTCCTTGTAATATATATAGCCAAAACCTGAAAATAATTCAAACTACCTCCTTCTTGCAAGCGAGTTGCATTACAATCACTAAAGTATGAGCCAAATAACTGCAGCTTGAAGCAGTGACATTTAAAGCAAGCGACATCTTAATGACTGAACCTTAATTCAGTGGGGTGGGCACTAATAGGGGAGGTGTTTAGGCTCCCCCTGCTTCAAGATGGAGATAATCTGTTCATGAATGTTACAATGAATTAAAATTGAAAATATTATTAATTGTTCCATGGGCCCCAAAATGACCAAAATCTTTATTCAAATAACACTGAGCTACATCAAAAGTGACAATTAATAATAACATTAGCTATCAAAACAAACCCGAATAATGTCCAATAAAGCACTTCACCGAGCACCACATTTAGTTTCACAGTCAAAGAAATGGTCTTTCCATTTTTCCTGTGCTTTTCTAACTGATTCACAATCTGTTTAGAAGCTGTCAGGCCCAGGATAATGTAAGAGGACATGTGAGCAACAGATGTGACAAGGTGAGTTAACTGCAGCACATCTCGGATTTACAAATTTACCTAATGTGGGTGAAGCCTGTATTTTACATAACTTCCTAAGCGCTGAATTGTGTGTATTTTGCATAGCCCATTTGTTTTTTGGTTTAATATTGCAGTAATTAATGTGTCCAGTGAAATACATCAGAGCAAAATAGCCATTTGCGTTCGAAAATGCAGTAGTGTAAAAGTGAAAGTAGACAGAAAATTGTATACATATTTTAAGTAGAAATATTCATCAAAAATACTTCTGCCGTGTTACTATACAAGACTGAGGGTAAGTTACTTACTCCATCTCCAGGGTCAAATACATAGGCAGAGGTTTCACCTAATATAGCAAAATACCATCTGGAAACATTCACTGATCCATTTCTTGAGTTGGGATCTAATCTGGTAGTATCAAAATCAAGATGGGAACTAAGTCAATCTATAGTTGTCCAAAAATTTCACTTGCATTTGTTCTGCATTTGGAAGGAAACTGGACCACAGAGATTTCTGAAACTAGAGAGATGCAGACATTGGCTGAATAAAGAGCTGAACTCATGTCACAGGGCTACTGTAAGGCAACAGTCACTCAATGTGGGGATATGTTGAACTTATCTTATCAATATTAGTAAATCCAAACAAACCGCACAGATTCTGATCACTGAGGTGACCTAAAGGCTGAGGAGCACAAAGTCACAGGTTCTGTCCTAGCTTTGCTAGATGGTATGACACTGAGAAAGTCACACAGCTTCCCTTTGCTCCAGCCATATCTGTAAAAGTGACCACATTCTGAACCTGCTTATGCTTTTCTGGTTTTGAAACCTGTGCAGATCAATTTTGGCCTAGCTGATTTTATTTTATTTTGGACATGATGATATTTTTTACCATTATGTATTAAATTTACCATATCATTATTTTGTGTTTTGTCTCTAGTAATGGGTGTCGACATTTTATATATTTTTCTGAGCTTATTTTGTTGTTAGTAGCGACTCTCACATGTCTCCCAGAAGTTGTAACACAAGACATTATTAGGGTGCCATTATTTAAGATGGTTAAGATGGTATATAAGCCCAAAAAATTATTCGATCTGCTATTCCTTAACTTGGGCTGAACAATACCAACTGCACACTATTAATGAAACTATAAAGAAATGAAATGTGTACATGTATACATATGCCCAGCAGCCACATGCAGGTTAAGAAGCATTTAGGCCTCTTTGGTGGCTCATTCTTTATATAGTTTAAGGCAAGCCAAATTTACTTAAGATGAGTTAGTAGATGGTAGCACAAAGTGGGCAGTGCCAGTGACAAGGATTTATGGAGCCACAGTGTATAGTTAGTCTAATTAAATATATACTGCAGCTAAGGAATGTGAACCTAACCACTGACTTTCTATTTACAGTATATGAATATTATCTTTTGGGACTGCTTTTTATATTACTTTCTAACCATAATAAGAAATTGCTGAGAAAATGTTGTATTATGGCCAATACAGAATAACTTTAAGACTGTATCCAAACAACAGCTACTCAAAAATTAGCAAGCTTATACCTTTTCATAATTGCAGCAGTTTGTGTGCTTTTTTATACATACAGGAGATACAGAAGGCCTGAATCAGTAAAAGGCACAAAGCTACGGGGAAGTTAGTTCCATGTATATTATCTAGTAATGTATATATTCCAGTACACTCGCAAGCCCAGACACTCAGACTCCTCGCTCAGTCTCTCGAGTGCCCCGATTAGAGCCTCCATTGACTCCATGAAGATCATAGTTTTGTCAGCAAAGTCAAGATCTTTCTTCACCAACAGATGCCACACAGCTGCTGGACCCCATGACCTTGCCCAACACCCAGTCCATACAAGCATTGAACAGAGTAGGAGCAAGAACACACCCCGATGAACCCCAGAATCAACTGGGAAAAACACAGAGGTTCTGCCTCAACTTTGTACAGCACTCACAGTACCAGTGTGCAGGCCGCTCATGATATCCAGCAACCTCGAGGGGATCCCGCAAACCCTCAGGATGTCACACAGGGCAGCTCAATCAACTGAGTCGAACGCTTTACAAAAATCGACAAAGGATGCAAAGAAACTCTGACGATATTCGTGTTTGCGCTCCATGAGAACCATCAGTGCCAGGATGTGGTCGATGGTAGACTCCTTAGGCGTAAAACCAGACTGTTCAGGTCACTGGTAAGGGAGCAAGTGATCACAGATCCTATGAGGATGACCCTAGCAAGGACCTTACCCAGCATTGCTCCTTAACTTGATTTGACTTGAACGTATATATTGTTACACATGCATGCCAGAGAGACAGCTTCAAGGCTTGTCAACTTGTAATTCCACCCCAAGCCATGGGTTGGCACTATCTTGTAATGCTTCTCCTCTCCTTCCCTATGCAGATCCAATAACCAATACATCACGGGCACATGACATCACTTCTTGTTCCAGGGCTCCTGGACCCTCCCCTTCAAACTCACCAACTTCATAACCAGCAATACTGCCATCTTTCTCCAGTCTAATTGTAGACTTGAATCTGTGAAGATGTTTCATGAACACATGTTAATTCGTGTTTGTTGTTTTTGTGCTTGTTCTTGTTTATTTCTACAATCTATATATATAAAAGCCAAATACCACTGACTCACTCAGTGAGGATTTGGGACTTGAAATTTGGAATGTAGGTTACCCTTGGCCCATAGGTGCTCACTAAGAAACAGTTTTAAAAATTTTGTGGTCCAAGCGTGAAATTTCTTATAGTTTTTTAGACCCATTTGTATGTCTGTCCGCTTTCACGAGAGAACTACTTAACAGATTTCGATTTGTTTTTTCTATAATTTGCTTGAACATTCTGGTTAATTTTGCGACTTCTCTCATTACGTTAAGAATCATAGACAGAGGCTGCGGGCCGAGGGAAGGGGGAAGAGTGACGTCAGGAGTAGAGAGCTGGGCAGGACCCTCCTCACTGTCCTGTTTCACATACGCAGTCGAAGTCGTGGGGGATGGCTAGCGTATATTGTAAGCTGGAGGGCTGATCGCACCCTCAGAGGACACAGATGCCCCTGGGAAAACCCCTGAAACAGCTGACAGTCCACCTTCACATTGCTCCTTACCCTTCTTACTTGCGCTATAACGCACGATAAACCTCTCACGCAGTACTCCGCTTACTTAAAAGCCTTGTACAGCGCCTGGCAGTTTTGGAATTGATTGTTTGCTTTTCTCTCTCTCTCTCTCTCTCTCTCTCTCTCTCTCTCTCTCTCTCTCACTAACATTCTCTGCTTCTGGCAGAACTGTCATCTCCGACTTGTCATGGAGCACGTTTAAACTTTTGAAAAAGAGACAAATGTTTGTTTGCAGTGTTTGAATAAAGTTCCTGTTTTTCTACAGCCTCCTGTGTTTCTGTGCAAATCTGTGACCCAAGCATGACAATATATACAAACATAAATTCTTCTTTAAAGGCTTTCAAATAATTATGTTGTTTCTTTCATGTTTTATTCATAGCACCATCCATCTAGCCATTTAATGGTTGTGGAAGCCATAGCCTCTTCTTATGGCTTCCTGGCTTGAACTGTATGTTCAAGGCAGGAACCAACCTTGGATGGCATGCCAGTCCATCATGGTGCGCACACGCACACACACACGCACACACTCACACACACACACATACCAGGACAATTAAGACTATCCAATTAGCTTATCAAAAATGTCCTTATTATGTGGAAGGAACCAGGGTATCTAGAGAAAACCTCACACAGATGTAGGGGGAACATGCAAGCTGGGATTCAATTCAGGCCTAACCTCACAATCATAAAGTCAAAAATATATATCTATCTATTCTAAATCCTTGTACTCCAGACTGTTACTGATACTTTGTCAATTTAACTTTGACCAATTAATTTGATCAACTTGATCTACTCATTTTAAATTTTAGGTGGTAATAGGAGTACCATGAAAAACATACAGACATTGGAAGAGCTGCATATGTAGATCAAGGCAGTGACCAAACCCAGCTTTGAAGGCTACTGATATTGGTTATATTTTATAGGTGTTCATCCCACCTCATTCTGGTAGCTTTAAAATAACTGCCTTCTAAAGCCGTGGAATAAACAGTTCTTCAGATTTTCAGAATGGGGCTCTACACTGGTGCAGTGACTAATGCCCCCGCAAAATTCCAGTGTGCTAATTTAAAATCTGGTTACTCTGGCTTTCTTCCATATTTTAAAGATATGTGTGACTCAAAATTAACATTTCCATCTATCTCTATTCTGTATATTATCAGGGATTTTCTATTTATTAAATAATAAGTCGAAAATAGAGAAGACTTGAATCTTTTTTTATTTATACCAAGGTACCACAGGAGTCCAGCACAGTTAGATACCTTAAGCAGGTTTCATGCTGAACTGAAACAATGTTGAATGTATGGACAATTATAATTCCTGGACCTCCTATTGCACTATCTATCTATCTATCTAATATACGTATATACTAATCAGTATATAACTGTTAGTTAAGGGTGTTTCTTTTGTTCTATAAGTCTGCCCTGGGTAAAAAATTCTCCTAATCTGGAGAGTCTACAATCTAACTTAAACTTAAACTTTGTTAATGTAAAACATTTCTCCATATTATATACTGTATATATACAAGCACCTTTTTAATCAGCCCAGAAAAGAAAAACTCACACCTCCTTTTATGAGTCTGTTTGGTCCAAGTGTTTCCAGCTTTACCTTACAGTCTGGACTGGTGTGTGAACATTTCTGAATTACATGGCAAAACTAGGTGCTATGTTGTGGTGCTGAATGGCACAAGAACATCAGTGCTTCTTACAGTATATCCAAGTTAAAGAAAGAAATGTTAGTCCTTTACATTTCCCAGCAAAATGATTGCACTTGGCTTAATATTTATTGAGTAATAATGTTCTGAAACAGTTTGATTCTTGAGGAAACCTTGTATTTATTTTTAGTCATTGAAATACATTTGTTTATGATCCCACATGTTAACACCATTAAAAATGTCTACTGTGCATTCTAATCATTGCCTTTAAACTAGGTAACAGGATATCAATGACTCTTTCTGTCAAATTCACTCTTTTTAGAATCATTTGTCAGAAAGTAGCCCTGTTGTCATTTGAAACCAGTAATATAAGTCTAAAGTAGCTATATTCTGCACCAAAATGAGCAAGCCAAGAAAAATAAAAAATAGTATTTCCTTAATGGATTTCCTTAATTGAATTTCATTTTGGGGGGTTTTGCAGTGATGCCCAGAACAATTGGCAACGGAAACTCTAGAAGGAATTAGACTTTGCTGCAATTGCAATACACATGGACGATTCAACAAAAGATTTAGGCTACAAAAGGCCAATTACAGCTCAGTGAAATTATAAATTTACAACTGCAGATTTTTAATAGCTTTATTTGAGTTTAAAGTCAGATGTGCCCTATGCCAATAATAAAATAATCTGCACACACCGGGAAGCACCAGTTAGCCAGATAGCTTGCTGATAGAAGGGAGTACTCCAGAAAAACAGGGAGACTGCTTCCTTCATGCCAACAAAATCAGCAGAATTTATAGCAAAGCAGAACATTGTATTATAAATCTCCATGATATTATTACATAATAAACTACATAACTGGAACTCAACTGGAAAGAGAAAATACTGTTCTACAAATAAAAAAAATCTAGATATGATTTGAATTATATCTGTTAAAAGCATGAGTGGATCCATTCCTAAATATGACTAAATATCTGTCCCTCTGGGTGTAAAAGGAAAAGAAACGCATAGCTCTGCAATATTTCCACAATCTGTAGGGATGTGCCAAAGACATCAGCTTTCTAATAATTTTAGACAACTCCTGCCAACAGCTTTACCATTCCTACATATGTATGTCTCCCACATAACAAATATCGAGTAGTTAAGGCAACAGTATTTATTTTCTTTTATTTATTTTAAGCTGCATATTTATAAGCTTGCTGTGTTCCAAACCAGCCTTGCCCCATGGACCACAGAGTCAGTAAGTTAAATTCATGTAATCAGTTTATTTTCGAGCTGTTGACATATGTAATCTCTGTAACATTATATTACAAACACGTTGTTTTTAACTCTCACAACTAAGCGGTTCTAATAAACGTTCACAGTACTTTGTCTCTGGTGCTGACATCAAATGTATGTGCTGGTAACTAATACTGGTGGGAAACTAACGTGTTTGATCCAGTTAAAAATCACCAAGAGAATCAGTTGCACGGCACATTTAATTCCTACCATTCAGCTATATTTACAAACCCTCAAATGTTATTTCCTTAAACATTCAAACTAAACTGGATGCCAGTACTTTGCCCTGGCAAATAACAAGAGTGAATGTATTCTCAAAGGAGATGCCAGTAAACTGAAAAGACACTCACAAAGTATGAGTACAAGAGAAACTGAAGCCCACTGTAATAATCCACTTGAATAAAAGGGGAAGTCAAAGGGCCCAGTCCAGAGAAGTGCTGAAAGTTTCAATTCTGTGTTCTCAGGGAGCACCCTGAACTGGAGTGTCTGTTTTCCATCCACTCTACTCTGAAAATTACAAATAAAAGACTAAAATACAATATGTGAGATACTAAATGAGAAACGTGCCCTCCATTCAGTTTCTGCACCTGCTTTGTCAGGTGTAGGGACTCAGTTGTTACTCACTGTTGTTTGCAGAGCATGATGGACTTTCCGTTTCATCTGACTGAATCTCTGGTGTACACCAGGTGTGATGCAGTGGGTATGAATATCAGCACCTCCAAATTTCAGATCATACTCTCACCCAGGAAAGACTAGACTCATCTCTATGAAGGAAGCAATGAGCAGGTGTCTCAGCTGGGGGAATTTATGAACCTAGGGGTCTTGCTCATTACCAAAGGCCATGGAATTAGCCATTTGATACAAATAGTTGCCACCGTGTTAGAGAAGCTGTACTGGATAATGGAGGTAAAGTATGAGTAAGGATATTAGATTAAACATTTATTTTACTAATTAATGTACATCTTTGTCTTTTCTTATATTCATGAGATTTGATTAGTGGCCAAAGGAAAATCTGTGGAGGTCAAAGTGTGCTTCTTCCATGGAATTATGGAGTTCATCTATTCTTCTACATGAAAATTCTACTAGGTCGCTAAGTATTTACAGTATGTCCATGCTTATGAAATACTGCATACAATCACATCCTACATATGTTCTATGTGCTAACTTACCACTGCTTAGTGTGCATTATCTACATTGAACCATTCCTCAATGTACTTTATGTATCCATGTAGAGCAAACTCTGTACAAGCAAATGCATTATACATGTGTGTGCACTGGAGTACCATCAGCGCGGAGACATTCATTTCAATTAAGCCAATTTGGTTTCTGCCGACAATGAGCAGAGCACACAACAGTCAATCAACTGTCAGTAGTAATCACATCACAACATTAAATTCTGGAAGAAGCAATATTTTTTTCCACAATAACACCTCCATTACTTTGGGTCCACATGCACCACCTGGGATTTCTTTAGAATTAGCTAATGCCTTCACAACATATGACCCTAGAAACAGCAAGTCCTCTGTAACAAAGTGACAAACACACCAACCCAAGAGATCTTTGGAGTACAGCCATGTTAGCTCTGGACTGGATGGAGCATTGAGATGGTTTGGTTGACTAATGAGGGCATTTTTTACTTAAAGTATATCAGGCACTTCCCATGAAGAACAGACCCAACAACAGATTTGGGACATGCTACAAATACTAAAATTCAAAGAAGGTCTGCAAAGGCCATTCATTTTCCACAAGGAGATGGAGCAGAACGTTTAAAGTGGATATCATTGTGACTGTCACTGTCAAATTGGATGAAAAAAGACAAGAGTTTATTAGTTTCATAATATTCATCCTGTAAATTATGAAGAATAAGTTCAAATACATTTTGAACAATTCAGCAATATTTTTTTGATGTTCACTGGTGCAGTGGAACTGTAGCTTGTCTTGGATGGGGCTTGCCATGTTTTGGCCCAGTTTTACTGGGCACAGTGCTCTGCTTTAAGTGAGTTTCCCACTGTGAGGCTATGAATACCCTCTCCATAAACAAATCGGATGAAAACTTCAGTCATTCATGATGAATTTCTTGATCCAGTCCATTCTTTTTTTTGGAGTCCAATGTAATCATTGGTGCAATACCCACAGGTGACAAGTTGGCACAAAGCAAAGTACACAATCATTTATCTTCTATTACACTACAGCCTTTATCAAAGTGCTATTTTATTAGAGTTGTTTTGATAATATATGTTATATGTCACAATTACTTATTTTTCAAAACATTACATTTTAGCAACAAATATTGTTTTTGCACTATCTTTACTTGTGCAAAATGACCAATACTGTATGTGTATGAACAAGACTATTTTCTAAAACAAGTAATGAAAATCAAACCATATATGGGGGATCCAAAAATTCCGAAAATTATTTAAAAAAAAAAAAAAAAACTTCATTATAAAACAGTTGCCATCAAAATTCTCTCCTTGACATGCAATCCACTTGTCCTAGAGTCTCTCCCATTCCTAGAAACACTGTACAAATCTGTTGCTACCATGTCTAGAACCTCCTGTGTTTTTTACTGGAGTTTTTTCCACAGGAGAAAATTTATGTCATTTCAGCCTCAGTTTTAATTTCGACATCGGGTGAATATAGTGGGTGTAAAGCAACAACCACATTGTTTTTAATGAAAAACACTTTGACTGACCACACAGGTATGTTGCCATGGAGCAGAATTCAGTTTTGGGTCCTGCACTTCTCCAGACATTTTTTCCTGGTGCTTTCCCACAGACACCTCAGCAGTCCAAAGTAGTGTCACGGAATAACAGTTCATTCATGGTGAACAAACTCATTATGAACAAATACATCAGTGCTGAAAAATGTGATCATCATTGTCTCTCCAAAATGTGCCTTGGCGGCTTAGAGAAAAAATATCACTTAAGTTACCTGCATGACTGTAAAATGAATGCCAGAAATGCACACTTGATCAACTCAGGACGATGCCACTCAGAGGAGTGATTAACCAGACTTGTAGGCATGTGATACCTTGCTGCATTTTTGATAACTACACCCTACTCTCCTGCTATTTACAGATTCCAGGAATTTTTTGTGCCTTCCCCCTGTGTGGACTGTCACACATGCAAGCTTCGAGAGTATCTCATGGGTATTGGCGTGAATAAACTCAGGGTAAAGATACTGCCTATGACACTATCATTAACCCAGTTTCCTTTACCTTCAGAGTGGAGGAAAATGAATGATATCAGTTCTGGTTTTCATCCCCACTAACTCCACCTCTTCCTCCTCTACCCTATATAGTCAACAGCCTCCCCGGAAGTCCTTATTTATTGAGGAACCCACTTCAGGAGAAGACAGAGAGCCTGTTATCCAAAGCTGACTGAAAACAAAAGACGCTGTATCTTTATATATATAAGAAGTGATATCTAAATTTTCATTTTTTTTTCCATTTTGGACATTAAATGGTGTGCCCCCAGCTTTTCTTGTTTCACTCTTGTGTATTCACAATACATATATTTCTTCATATTTATGACAAAATAGTGTTATCCCTGCCATTGAACCATACAACACAGAGCATCATATTGACCTCCTGAATGGCCTACAAAAATGTTCTCATTCTTGAGAATGCCAGAGTGGTTGTGAGGCCTGACTTGCCAAATTATGCGGTTTCACCCCTTCAATGTAGTCATATGCTTCCCACCAGCGAATGCTGAATATCGATGGAGTTTCTGCCACCCTATTCAACTTTCCTCAAACCAACTAAGGAATTTTTCTCAGTATGAAGGTGGAAAATGAGGGATCTTCAGCCCCATAATCAAATGTCCTCACTGGAGGTAATAGGTGCTGCGTGTTATGACATCACAATTTAAGATTGCCAAGGGAGGCTGAGACAAAGCAGAAGTTTCTTCTTCTCATTGCTTTCCAGTACCAACACATTCTTGAGGCCCAACACAGATGAGAGAGCTGATGGTCATTAAAACATATTAGCCTTGGTGTTTTCAGTCTTGTCGGTATTTGTGTTTTGGGTGTCATTTTCTAGTCTATATTGTGTTTTCTTCATATTGTCTTTTATTCGAATTGTAAGCAGATTGTATTAAAATAATCTACTTGCTTTTCATTTCCACATTTCTCAGATATATGGACACTGTTGCACAAAAAAATATTTTTTTCAGATTTGTTTGCATTGAACACTATTTTGCATTCTCAGGAGCTCTACACACCAATGTCCAATTGTGATCCAAAAGCTTAATATTTTTTTATTTCAGCACCTACTCAGTGAACAAAGAGTGCCATCCACTTGGTAACAGTTTTATGGTGATTTGGCAGCTTTGTGTAGTTTAACGTAGTGATTATGTTTCCAGTGCTTTCAGTTCTTTTGAACATGTGGTGTGATGTCATGAGAAAGTCTTATACTGTTTTGAGATTTACACTCAAGGTTTTGACATTAAGGTTAGTGTTTTGAGAAATGTGTGCAAGTTATTGAGAAAAACAGCAATCTTCAGAGCAGCTTAGCTTGTGGACCCATTGTTTTAATTCATGACAATTATCGGTTCAGGCCTAATGTTTGCTTTATTTTTATGTATAAAGAATGATTTGCTATTATATGATATCTATATATATAAAAGACCAAGTCACCCGACCATGGGGTACGCACGCATGCACGACAGAGCCCTGCCCGCCAACTGTAACCCTCCTCTCGCATTCACCGTTGCTCTCAAGGCATGCACACTGCCTGCTCATGTGCCCGCCCCCAACTCCTCACTAAACACATCCTGAGTTGCTTTGGTCTGTGCTACAGTCCACATGCACCTCTGAGCCACGTTGACTGTTCATTTTCCTAACATGGCCACTGCTTCACATGTATTTCATGGAAACAACTCTTCTTTCAAGGTTATACAAATTCCTGCATCAGGTAACTGTTTCTTTCTATCAATCGGATATTTCTGGAAAAATGTCATCGATGAAACTGTTGCTCTTGAACTTCGCAACATGGCTGTAACCTTTGTTTGCCAACATTGCGATAACTTCAGCGACGTGCTGTTTGTTGTTCTTAGTCACGGAAGCATAGTCATACAGTCTGCTCAACGATACGCTAACTACATGAATACTTCCAGAGTTTATGGTGGCCAGGCAGAAATTGTGGCGATGTCCCAAATACTTCCAGCTACGATCACCATTCACTTCCGAGAATGTCCTTCATTCCCCAAAGAATTTCTTAGCAATCTTACTCCCACTGGCATGCCTCCGCATAAACTCAAAATTAAAATTGATTCAGTTGTCATGCTTCTCAGAAACCTCATGCCAGCAAGAAGTCTCTGTAATGGCACTAGACTGACTGTTACCAGAATTCACCGCAATGTACTGGAGTGTAAAACTATCGCAGCTACAAACTGTCCATATTCCCCGGATTTCCCTGACCCCATCAGATTCAAATTTTCCTTTTACTTTTACACGCAGATAATTTCCTGTTAGATTAGTCTTTGCAATGCAAATAAGGCACAGGGCCAAACTTTCAAAACGATATGCCTGTATCTGCCAAAATCAGTTTTCAGTCACGGACAATTGTATGTTGCTCTCTCCAGAGTTCCATCTTTTCATTCACTTACAGCACACAAGCGCGCGTGCGAGAGAGACACACACACACACAGGCGCGCGAGAGAGAGAGAGACACACACACACAGGTGCGTGAGAGACACACACACACACACACAGGCGCGCGAGAGAGACACACACACACACACAGGCGTGCGAGAGAGAGACACACACACACAGGCGCGCGAGAGAGAGAGACACACACACAGGCGCGCGACAGAGAGACACACACACACACAGGCGCGCATGAGAGAGAGAGACACATACATACACAGGCGCGAGAGAGAGAGAATCCCTGACCCCATCAGATTCAAATTTGCCTTTTACGTTTACACGCAGACAATTTCCTGTTAGATTGGCCTTTGCAATGACAATTAATAAGGCACAGGGACACACTTTCAAAACGATATGCCTGTATCTGAAAAACCCAGTTTTCAGTCACGGACAATTGTATGTTGCTCTCTCCAGAGTTCCATCCTTTCATTCACTAACAGTCGTATCCTCAAACCCACCCCATTTAGACAACTGTGTCTTTCAGGAAGTGTTCACCCATCAATAAATAATTATGTGGCGTATACTACGCCGTGGGTCGGCTGGTTTAATATATTGTGCTATTTTTATTTTTTGTCCAAAGTTATACATTTGGGGAATCCTTGTTGTCACTGAATTTAAAATCTCCATTGTTTTGGTTTCTCTGCAAAAACTATGCTGATAAGCCAAGTGTTCTCTTTATGATAATAAAAGTTGAAGATGAACTGAAAAAGCAACCGGTGAGTTACTGCTAATACACAGGACACAACATATCTGCTGAATCCTGCAGCAATAGTAGCTTTGTTTTATAATTTAGTGATACAGTATTAAGCCATTCAGAGCTGTATTTCTCGAAAATGAAGAATCCTAAGGCCATGTCACATTATGTGATTTTTCCAATGATTTTCAGTTGTAGCCTTCATTTACGTATTCTTAGAGACTCAGAGGCACTTGGTGGCCTGTCACAACTAACTAAATTTGACATGCCCAGCAATATTCCGTTGTGTAAATTGACATGGGTCGGCAACGAGATCAGCAACTGCAGTCAGTGTGTCTGACATCCTCCACGAGTAGGAGTCGTGTAATGTGTAATTGGCTTTAATAAACAACAACACTCTGCTGTAATTTAAAAGACCAGGCTCTTCTTTAGATAAGTGTGCTTTTCTTTTACAGCATGTCTGCCATTTCTTCCAGAAATCAAGAATACTCCCAGCCAACTTTATCACAAAATCCATAAACAATCCTTACTGGTTGCAAAATCAGCAGAACTTTACAATGCAGAGAACCTTTATGGCAGGTGTAATGAAGCTCCAGAGTATCAGTTACAGCCCACTGAAGACAGGTTAAAATGCTGGTGTAATTTAATAAAACGTGTAAGTGTTGGGTTCGTGAAATGGGGGTCAGAGACACAGACACACAATTTAATAGATGTTCTCCTGGGTGGGCTTTCTTTTATGCAGCCATACTTTATCTAAACTATCAGCTACTGGTTCCAGTCCTTCCCTTTTATTTCTTCCTACTTTTCCACAACAGAAAAGGTCTCAGTGAAATTAAAACTAGGTACAACCTTAGAACATTGAGTCTACAAAACTTTTAAAGAAACAGAAATAGAAAAAAACAATATTTAAATAACTTAAATAAACATAATATATCTATAACATAATCCTATAAATGCTTTCATTTATTTTATCATGAAAATAATATAATCTCAAATACAAATCTTAGTATTCTAAATGATCAGAGAGCTGTCATAATGGGAATATGCAATGTATGGCGATTGTTGCCCATGGCTATGGCTAGTGGAAGAGAAAGCCCGATAAGAAACACTGAACAATTAATGACCAGGTCGAAGAGCACATAGATTACAAAGGACTTAATTTGCTAATTTAGTTAAAAAGGGATTAGAGAAGCACACTTAGATTAACAATCAATCTTAAAATGGGGTTTATGATGTTCTTAGCTTTAAGATAATTTACAAACATTCAAAAGCCCAAAATGTCACTTAGTGAGAAGTCCCATGTCTTTTAACAGAATTTAGAAAATGTGATGAGGCTTATTTATGTAATAAATTGTTATTTCTGTGAACTAAATTATATGGTCAAAATGGGTAAAACAATGGCATCTGGCATGCAGAAGCGATTAATGATTTTAACAACACAATAATAAAAAGCTATCTTTTGAATGGGGCAGGTGTTTGGACATACCTTAGAATTATGTCAAGTTGCTATTAGATTTCCTTTCCTTTGAGGGTTAATTGGACACTGAACACCTTCAAAACTGAATATTCATCAGTTTCTCAATGTTGAAAGGCCCAAAAAGAACAAATACTCACATTTAGTAATTCTCGTCCTGCTAATAACATGAGGGTACAGCCTACTCCCTTGCCCCCAGAATCACGTATGCCTCCGATTAAACACTTAGGCATTTACTTTGTGCATATGGGAATCTTTTACCCAAAAGTCTAATAGTTAACAGTGGTTCACATTTTCACAGTGCCAGCTACCATTATCAACTCAACATTTAAAAGCCAACTGGAAGTTTCACGACAAGGAATAATAAATCAATAAAATAATCCCTAAGCATTATAAATATGGAAAGTGAAGATCAGTGCTACAGAGCCCACTGAGACACTAATCACTTGCAGATCTCAGTGGACTAAATAGATGCATTGTTCCAGCCATCCATCCAAGGAAACCTTGAAATAAGCTTTGCATTCGGATGTGTGCTTATTGTTTGCTGTTTATATTTTCCATTGAAAAAGGACTGCAAAGGTGGGGCACACTATAATTTAAGTGCATCAAACAGAAGAAAATGTTTATCAATGCACACTGAGTCACATCCTTACATGATCCCATCCTGGCAGAAATAATGTTTTTTAAATGTCAGTTTCGCAAAGGCGATTCTGAGACAAAGGGTAAGTCAAGTCAGCATCCGCCTATCCCCTATAAGCATTTATTCTCTAATAATGCTTTAAAAAACACAAAGTTTGACCAGATTGTAGCATTCACAATATAGTTATGGGTACAAGGTGCATATAGCTTGGACACTGCCATGTGGTGTCTGGGGATCCCACTGTTTCTCAGTCCCATGAGCCCTAATACTGAGCTCAAACAGCTTACCTTCTTCTATTTAATTTTTCTGGGTGTGACTGGATCAGATAGAACAGAAATCTCTGAGGCCCCAACTGTTTTAGCACATCCACTGTACCTCTTAAACCCCCTTTTCAATTTGCAGATCAAAACTACAACATATAAAAAGAATACAGCTACCTAGTACTGAAAGAGACATGAGGTGATATGTACAAAGAACACTCCTACAATCGTCAGTATGAGTGGCCTTATGGGGGGGAAAAAAAAACTACTGTCCATGAATCTAGTAGTGTGCAGCTGACTGTCCCATACTTTTGACACAAGTGACCATGCAAGATGACTAAGGTCTCTAATAATACTGCTCTCATTTTTAATGACACTATATGAGGCATATACCCCAGATAGAAGGGAACTATGTAGTCCTGAGCTTATCAAGTGCCATACCAGGATGTTGTACAGCCTGTAAGTATGGATTCATTGTGATGAGCATAAAGAGAGACATTGGTTTGTAGGGTCATCATTGGCACATGTACAGAGTGCACTGAAATTCTAATCAGCATGCAGTGCTTCACCACTCTCCAACTTGTGGGCTTTCATCAGATGTTTAAAGAAGTAAAGGCACTGGTGAGTCTTCTTGATGATAGCCAAGATATGATGTGTGCACTTTAAATCATCAGTGATGGAGTCTAAAATTGCTGACCCTCTCTCCACAGCATTCTGATAGACGCAGATGAGTGTGGTCTGTCTTCTGCTTCCTAAAGTCTATGAGCAGTTCCTTGGCTTTGCTAATATTAAAGCAGAGATTGTCATCTTTTCATCACAGTGTCAGGAGGGAAATTTCTTCCCTGTATGACGTCTAATTATTCTTGGTGATCTGGCCAAAGATGGTGTTATCTATTGTGGACTTTAAAGTTTTACTAATCACTTGATGATTATCATCATTATTATTATTTACTGCAGCATAGCTATTTTGTTTGATTTCTAAGGATTGCTGTCATATTGTTTATGGTTTCCAAGCTGGTTGCTGACACATGACTCAACCACAGCTATAAAAGATGGTGGCATCTTCTTTATCGTATCTTTTGAATGAAGACAGGTTAAAAAGCTTTCCCAGTAAGATGCTGTCTGTTGGATATGAGTTGTGCTGTTACTTTCTGACTTTGATTTCACCTTTTTCTTCAGTTTTGATGCAAGACCTTCTAGCTTTTGGTTTCAACCTTTGTATGTCTTTGACAAGAATAATTCTGTCTCACCCTGAAATATCAAAGTACCCAATTCCTACTCTCATGGTCACAATATCAGACACAAGCTTTGGGGCTAACCTTTATGCTGTGGTGCTCTTCATCGTCTAAATAAACAAATGTAAATCTCCTCAGATCACTGAATTATTAAGCTACAGGTATCCAGAGCAGCACAGAGCGTGTATTTTTAGGTGGAAGACCAGTATAATGCATATTATATGAGTTAAACAAGTCATAGCTGAAGCTAAAAAAGAATAATTCTGCACAGGGCTGAAATCGACGTTTACAGGAATGTGTGATGCTTAAGTTACATGGCAAACAGTGAGAGTGCCTATGAAATCACTCAGGCAGGGTCACATAAATTAATTGGTATTTTTAAGTACGGTTAGCCCCAATCTTATATTTTAAATGAAAATGTTGTATTTGGAGAGATTTCAGGAATATCAAGTTCAAGGTCAAAGCATTAAATGTGTAAAAAATACGTAAAATCAGAGTTTAAATAAATAGAAGGCAAAGTTCATTTCTTAATCTTATTATTATAATATAATTACCAGTTTAAAAATAAATATCAAAATAATTCAATTACTCCAAATGAAAATAACAAATGTTGGGCATATAAAATTGCTCCCTATATGTAAACACATTTTATTATAACTGTCTTTGATACGTTTCTCTGTTACGCAATGTTAAAAGAGACTGGCAGTAAAAGCAGAAATGACACAAACAATTCAAAGTGATGTGACTTAAAGATGACAAATGGAGTGTTGGGGTATTTTTTTTGAAACAACATGTGGTTCTAAGTAGAGGAAGTCATGCAATCATGCAGATGCTCTGTTATACATGGCAGAACAGCTTGATGACAAGCTTAAAGGTCTAAAATGAGATTTAACAAGGGCTAAGTGGTCCTTTTTTGAAATAAAGTGAATTAGTGCACCATATATGAATGCTATTATTTTACATTAGAAGTATGACTGTTGGGATAGACCAGCGCTGTGTTCTCTTTTCCATGTCTTCCTGCACGCTGTGAGGAACGGCGTCATGAAAATGCATTGCTTTTAAGCTTGTACAATAATATTAATTTGACATATGTGATATATTATATCAAATAAAGCCAATTTTTGAGCACTGAATGTACATAGTGCAGTTTCCTTTAAATAATGTCAATTTTTTAGACTTTGTACCCCTTTTATATGGAAATAAAATACAATATCAACTAATCATATTGTATGGTTGGTATTGTACAATGGTATGGATACCGCTTTGAGAGAATATTACTGCAATACACAGAATGAGTAAAAGTAATGGACGCATTTCATCTAAATAATAATAAATAATCTATTCATCTGTCTATTTCCTGAAATAATGCTCGCTCTCGGGTAATCCCAGGAGCATTGAGCACAAAGAAGAAATAAGCTGAAGAGGACACCAGTCTGGCAAAGGCATAATAATTCACATTTTTTCACAGTACCTTTCTAAACGTCAGGGTGTCTGAAGAATGAATTACAAAGGCACAACAAACATTGAAAAAATAACTTTTATAAAAGTGACATTCATAAAAATAATCAATGAAATAAAAATCATACAAAATATAAGAGTTAACTTAAAATACTAATGAAAATCACCAAACCTGTAGCCACTCCATCAGTACTGAACACTCACTGAGACCAATTCTTGGCTGCAGGCAGCTTGATGCTGGCTTAGCAAACCAGTAATTAAACCTGGATGGAACACTGGAACAGCTAAACCGTTTACTTTATTCTATCTGTTATTTTCCTGGAAGTGCTTAATTCAGTTTTCGCTCTGGGAGTAGCCATGGCATAGCCCAGCAGCACCGGACACAAGGAAGGGAGCAGCCCTGGACATTACGGGCGTCCATTAGAGGGACCTTTCACGTACAGTAGCATTCATATACACTGAGACAATCCACAGCTAGCAATCAGCTTAACATGGATTTGTTATGGAAGTGGAAGGAAAGTCAGAGTATGCAAGGAAAAAACCGACATATGGACATGGTGTTCATGCCAGCATTAATGGTCTGTATCTTGAAGCTGCGAAGCAGCTAACTGCTGCGCCACTGTGACACTGTAATGTATAAAGCAGTGCAGTTCAATATTAAGTTATTCTCCATTTTGCAAATTAGAAGTGGCTGTTTGATATAAACAACATATGTTTGTACTTTAAAGTTTAAAAAATGCTACAGCAGCAGGCAAGTAGGGAATCACAGTTGCGAGTCTGATGTTTTGTGTTTAGGTGTTTTCTGTCAGGGTTCTGTGAATATTAAATCTCAATTAGTCTACTCCGGTATCTTTATTAAAGCTGATTTGTTCATCTACATCTATGTCTTCTGGTGGTCATTATTGCTCAAGTGCAGTAATAAGGTCAACAGAGCCAAAGGGACTACTAAAGCTGAATGGAGTTGGAGGGGAGAACAGGAAGTTTTCCTCTCTTATGGAAGGACAAAAAATTCTGGCTGAAGAAGATGACAGAGTCCAGTGTTCTCATCCCACACTGTCTCTCCTGGTGATACTTTTATTACGTCATTCTTGATGATCATGGACTTTGCCCTTTTTGCTAATAAACCAACTCCTTTTTGCGGATATTGCATTTCTGTACATTTTCAGGGTGGCATGGTAGTGCAGCCATGAAACAAGAAGACAGGGATTTGCACCCTGGTTGCAACCTGCAGGAAGTTTGCACATTCTCTCTATGTTCATGTGGATTTCCTCTTGGTGCTCCAGTTTCCTACTACAGTCCAAGGACATGCAAGTTAGGTGAACTGGCGTTGCTAAATTGGTCCTATTGTTTGTGCTTGAGTGCATTGCTCTGTGACGGATTGGCTCCCTCTCCAGGTATTGTTCCTGCCTTGTGCCCCAAGACTGTGGGGATAGGCTCCAGCTACCCCATGTACCTGCCCTGGATAACTAGATTAGAAAATGGATGGAGAAATACATTTTCAATGCATTATCATGGTATTGTTGTTAATTGTTCAAATTCCATGCATCATTTTTTGTGTTCATACTTTTGAACACTTTGAAATCACTTCAGTTTTGTTTGTCTGGATCCTCCTGACTTACCGGTACTGTATAAGGAATTATCCTGTATAAGGAAAAACCCTCATTTTTAGGCCAGTTTTGGACTATTTTGTATAGTAAATTACGTATTTCATAAACCAATAGGTGTTTTCAGAAAAAAAGATCAGGAGAACTTGAAGCTGTGCGTGCCACATCAAATTCCCCCACACATTCACCCCCTAAACTTAAAAAAAATGGGGATCGGTAATACAGGCATGTGGCATGTTGTTTTATTCTATTTCGAGGTTGCTAACCCCCCAACTTGCAGGAGAAACTCAGGAGTTGGTGGCAGAACTGGCACTCCAGCCACTGTAAAAAACCTGAAGCTGTTCCATTCCATTCAAACTCGTGTGGTGCTGAGATGTCACCCGCTGAACTCGGGTCCTAATTTGGGATCCTGAGGTGGTTTGTCGTGGTGGGTCCAGCAACATGCATGTCCCAAATCTCTCTCTCTCTGTAACCATAAATACGATAATATTTTTTATGTTTGATTTTAACCATTGGTCCTAACCCTCTAACAGCTGCTTCCCAGAAGGTGAAAACTGACAAATTTCAAGTATAAGTATGTGAGGTATGGTTTTAGATGGTTTCAGGGTCACTGATTAGGAGTACAATGTTATTTTTCATCCTTTATACTAGGAATCTAGCCCTCTATAGACCTCTATCAATGGGGGTAAAATGACAAATTTCTATTACAATTAAGAATATATAAACTATAAACTTTTAAACTGAAGCACAAATCTAAATATATCAAATATCTGATTCAACTTCTCTTGTTTATTATGTACTTCTACATCATTACGAACATTTTTACATTTTTTATGAATACCCCTGATTAGGGAGGCTAAAACTCATTTAGACTTTTTAAATTAATTTTTATACTATTTACTTATTATTTTGTCACAACATTACTATTTTGTTGACCTTTCTGCCATCCATGCCACAATCTTGTGATATTTTCCAGTGTTCATGAGCTTGTTGTATTCCTTTTGCTATTAGCATCAACATAACATATGACCTTATCACGTGGCAACTATTTAAGATGGCTTTTGGATTCTCAAAATAATACTTGCGTGTTTATCTTAGGATAGAGTTCTATAAGATTAGTTTGGTTTTGACGTCTGTTCTGTTCATGATTTATGAATTAGTTTTTGTCCTGTACTTGAGTTCTCTCGAAATTTGATCTTCCATAATAAGAGCTCTGCTAGGAATTTTGAGTATGAGTTTGTCTGCTCCATTAAAATTCCTGATCTTTTCCTTCACAAAAATGTGCAGGCTGATGTTTTTAGTCTGTTCTTAACAGCACAGAAGATTGTTATCCAGGAAATGTTGTGTTTTATTTTGGTGTAATGAAACAGTTAGAGTTTAGGTTAAGAAAAGTGTCTTGTACAATTAGAGAGACAATGATCATACAGATGGCATTATAGGGTAGACAGTAGGATTGCTACCTCACAGTTTGATTCAGAGCTAAGGTGTCTGGCTTGTGCTGATTGTTATGTTTGTTTGCTTTTGTCCAGATCTGAGACAAAGAGACAAAAAGAAGAAACAAAGAAACATTCAAACATCCATAAAATACTTGATAAACACCATTCCTGTTGGGTTGATGACCATCTCTGAATTGTCCCTATGAGTATGAAAGTGCCACGCAATGGACATAGTCCTTCATCCAATTAATATTTTAGCTTTAATTTTTTAAATAAATTTGAAAAACAAAATCCTAAAATTCTGTTTTCCCCTTGTTATTCTAGGGTATTGAGTGTTGTCTAATGAGGGAAAACGATTTTAGCATAACATAATGTGAACAAAGTGAAGGGGTCTGAATACTTTCTGAAGGAAAGATGTTAAAAAAAAATAAGTAAATTGTTATGAACAGAAAGATCTTCAGTTCTAATTACATATCATGATTAAAAAAAGATTTCTGCTCGTATATTTCTTTCAAATTTCTCAACCTAGGTAATGAGTATGGGAAGAAAAACTAATAGTTTACTAAGTGATGCTACAGCAGATCATCTGTAAAACATGGCCCTGCAAAAATCATAGTCTTAATAGAATTTAAGTAGGGTGGCACTTTTGTGCAGGATTATATGTGGTTCAGACTATGAGACTTTGCGGTGAAATTATATATTGCATTTTAATCTTGTTACTAGAGTGTTATTTAACGAAAAACAGAATTGCAGATAATTAATATCTAAGCTTTTAACGCACAAGGTTGGAAAAAATAACTGTTTAAAATAGTTTTATCATACGTAATAAGTTAAACAAGCTCTGACTCAGTATTAGAGAAATACAGTATTTGTTCCAAAAAGGGGTGGATGTTATGAGCTAACATTACGTATTATATAAACTACACACTCCTGTGGTACTCAATGTAATAAATGCATTCACAGCATTATGGTTAGCATGTTTTACAATCAAAATATAACACAATATGTTCTTACTGTACAACAACTTCAGATCTCTTTATGACAGTTAATGGGGTGCCAGTTCCTCCCAAGGCACACTTCTGCATGCACCCACACTCACTCAGATCAGGCTAATTTCAAATTATCACTTAGCCTATTATTAGGATGTAGATGGAAAACTGTAATATCCAAAGAAAAACACACACAAACATTATCCATCCATCCATTTTCCAACCCGCTGAATCCGAACACAGGGTCATGGGGGTCTGCTGGAGCCAATCCCAGCCAACACAGGGCACAAGGCAGGGAACCAATCCTGGGCAGGGTGCCAACCCACCGCAGGACACACACAAACACACACACACACCAAGCACACACTAGGGCCAATTTAGAACCGCCAATCCACCTAACCTGCATGTCTTTGGACTGTGGGAGGAAACCGGGGCGCCCGGAGGAAACCCACGCAGACACGGGGAGAACATGCAAACTCCACGCAGGGAGGACCCGGGAAGTGAACCCAGGTCCCCAGATCTTCCAACTGCGAGGCAGCAGCGCTACCCACTACGCCACCGTGCCGCCCCCACACAAACATTATAAGAACCTAAAAATTTCACACAGACTGTGGCCTGTGCTGACCAACTTTGTTGTATCTTCTGCTCCCTGTTTAGTTTGTTACTAAGGCTTCTGAAAGTGACGCTGCTATGAAAAACACTAAACACTAAAAAAGTGCCTCTTCCCCTAACGCCTGCACACCAGTAGTATTTGGGTCCCACATCATGAAGAGCATCGAGAAGCTAGTCCTGGACTATATGAGTCCTCTTGTGAAAACCCAGTTGGACCCACTACAGTTGTGAGATGCTAGGCTCCTTCTCGACCACTCAGGTCTGCTGGTGAATGGTGCCTGATGATTCCACCATTGCTTGGCATCAGATCTCAGTTCATGTGTAGCTCCTAGGTGGGGAAATGAGCTGCCCATCTCCATTCAAAAGTCTGACTTTCTTAATGTATTTAAGAAGCCTTTGAAGACTCGTTTATTTGGTTAATTTCTGCCTAACTGTTAGGTTTTTGTAACCTAGGAATTGTAACAAGCTGGTATTTTGTTCTGAGGTTTTAACCTTGTCCTGTAATTTCTGAGGATGTGCTCAGAGGATGCATCAAATGATCATTTGAAACACGTGGCAGCCATAATGCATGTGTGTACACGTTCTAAGTGTGAAGTATAAACCTGCCTTAACACTTATTCCTTAAACAAATGTGAATATATATATATATAAATAAATTGTATATAATTAGTTGATAAGCACTAGAGTTCCCATGATGCTTTTAGACAGGACATACAGGGACTGTTGAGTTACAGGGTTTGAACGGTGGAAGTTGTTGGAAGGAGTAGTAAACGTGCATTGCGTTCAGTAACCCGTTTGAGTCTGGACTTTATTAATCAAGCAAGACCCAGGTGGCATGACAGTCCCCCAGACTGATGTTTACTCAATTATGCTGATCTCCTCAGTAAGTCACTTTGGTTAAAAGCTTCCGCTAAGCAAATGCAGTAAATGTAAAGGTAAATAAAGTATAATAAATTGTCAAATTAAACAAGTTTGACATATTTTTTTAAAAAATACAGATATCCACAGTTCAAGTCTGATTAATTACTGACTGGGAATTGGTGTTTCACAAGCGAGTGTGTGTGAATGTGTGAGTGTGAGTGTGCCCTGTAATTGACTGGTGTCCTGTCCAAGGTTGCTCCCACCTCGTAACTAATGCTGCATAGACAGGTTCTGCTCTAAATGACCATGAGCTGGATAAGAGGATTACAAACAGATGGATGGACAGATGAGCCACTGCATAAGGATATGAATAAACTGAATGGTAAGAATGTATTCAAAGGTTATGTTATGGTATGTCAAATTCTGGCTTTGTCCCTGTTAAAAATACAGATCAATTCCTGAATTGTTAATGACTACCCTTGAGGCTCCTGTCTGTTTCCATCATGAGTCAATAGCAAACAAAACAACATTAACAAAATGTGGGGAAATTAGTTTTGTAGTTATAATAGTTTTGTATCTTCATCCCTACAACAGAGAATACACAAATACAGTGTGAGTTAAACGATGCAACTTCGAAGGGTGTAAGTAAGGTGACTGAACTTCCATGCTATATAGAGCGACATTCATGGAATTACCATCTTAGTTAAGTCAGGAATCACTCCTATGTGCGCTGAGATGTGTCCTGCATTTGCTCATGGGTTTTATTTAGATTTAGTGTGTCTCTTTACCCCATTTATTAATTATGTTATATTAGAATCATATGCTCAGCTACAAGAAATAACAAATTATATAATAAACATACTGACTGTTCCAAAGTCAGATAGCATATCGTTGATGGATTCTCAACTGTAGCCAGGCTTGTTTTGGCAAGATGTTACAGAAAAACATCCTGATGAGGAAGAAACAGTATATAGAAAATGAAAGCTGATCATAATGTCTGCCTAGCCTTTATGAAAACTCTTCAATGAGCAGCATAACACAGTTTCCAAGGCCCACAAACATAAAATGTAAAAAAGTAATTGAAAATGACTCCAGACATTTTTGTCAGATTAACTGGGAATATTAGCTCTTGACAGTATTTTTAACTTGTATGGCAAAAAGAAAATTAGTTTTAGTTTTTCAATGCATATTGCTTTCACTTTCTGACAAAAATGTTTACTGGTTATGGTAAGCAGGAGGAACAATTTTAGTTGGCCCATTATAGTCAAATCTATCAACCAAAAGCAAACAAACATTCAAGGATTTTTTCTTTCAATGTTAACTTAGTGTTTTCATTGCAGAATTGCAACAGTCAGTACCTCAATGTTTTATTTTGTATCCTTCATTTTGTCCACCTATCTGCCCATTATTGAATTCACCTAATGTAATTTAGCATCATGTGGATCCATCATCGGAAACAGGAAGAGTCAGAATCTGCATATAAATATTAATTATTACAACTATGGCATTCTAAAAGATTACTATTAAAATAATCTTTGCTGCTTAGGTTCTTAAATTAGTTAACATCGATTGTATTCTTCTGTGCTAGGTGAAAGGTAACTCCATCCATTCATTTTCAAATCCACTTTACCCAGATCAGGGCCATGGGATGCCATCCTGGGCCTGTCCTGTTGTCATTAGGCAGAAACCCACTGTGGATGGTGGTTTTATAAACAATGTCATATTAAATTATAACTAAATACTGAGAAAGATAGCATAACACAAACACTACCCTTTATTTACATTGATTCAAAAAGTACTGCTAGAGAGTTTTAGTATAGAAATTCTAGCCATTCCATCAGGACGCAGCCATTTCTATCGATTTTTCATTGCAAAATGGCTCAGGTTTGATGTAGTTGTATAAAAATCCTTAATGAACATTGTTTTTTAAACTCTGGCCATGTATCTTGGATGAGACAGTGGCTTTGATCTGGCCACTCCATTAGCTTTTTCTTCTAGACCTATTAATGTAGGTTTCTTTGCTTCATCCACTTTGCCTTCTGTCTTCATAAGTTATTCAAACCCTGAAGAACATCGGCCTTCACAATACTGCCAATCCCATGTTTCACAGAAGGGATGATAATGATGATGATGATGTGTTTTATTATGTTTCCTTTAACATAAGGCCAAAAGGTCAATTTTAGTCTTTTCACAACAGAATCTTCTCAGATATTTCATGTGAGCTTCTCCTCAACAGTGAACTTAATATTGCATTCACCAATCCATGCAGTTCAGAGAACTCAGAAAACTGCTGGTGAATGCACTTTTGCTTCTGTGTCACCCACAGAGTCACCACAGGCCCTATGATGACCTCTGTGAATTGTGAGTGTCCATGCTACCCAGGTACATATTTTTCTTGGGGATCATCATTTTCTCCTCATATTTACAACTGTGACCTCATTTCTTAATTTGTTAATAGCAAACTTTGTCATGTTTGAATGATTTACAATTCATCTAAAATGTTCATCACCCCATCCCAAATGTCTTTTTGTTGCTTTTGTGAAAAATGCCACTAAATTTGTTTTTGAAAGCTGTATTATTCTCATAAAGTCATTGATTTAGGAAATGCACCCACAGTTTATTGTACTTATTGCGTTAAGATGGACTGTGAAGAACTAGCTAAAATGTTTCTAGTATGCAATTTGCTGCACCAGATCCTGTTCCTATCCCATTTAAAGAATTTTATATTCTTTTATGAATTGATAATGTAATAATATAAAGTTCAATGTCACAGTTCACCTCATCTCCCAATGATCCAGATGCACAGGGAAACCAAAGTGGAAAAGATGAGGAACCATCAAAATTAAGCTCTGTTGTAGTTTGTAAGTCAAAAAAGCATATATACAAAATTTTATAAAGCAATGCAGAGAGGTCATCTCTGATAACTAGGTGAAAACAGGAATATGAATTTAGCAAAGAAAAAGTCTTCACTATATGCATTACACTGGGATTGAGTGGAATAATCACTAAAAAAAATCATGTTTTAGTTTGGTTGAGTAGCAAAAAAAAAAAAAATCAATTTATCTAGACTCTCTTCCTCCTACCAGATGAGCATTTGCCCCAAATTCAAACTCCAGACTCCCCATTAATTTAGAAGAATTAAACTTCTGGATAAACCACCCAAGAATCACTATATAAATAGACAGTAGAAAAGAAAAAATGTAACTAGAATATTTTTTCTAATAGTAGCATGAGCAGGAAAGGACACTTTCCTAAAAGTCCAATACAGTCCAACTCTTTCCACTTGGGAACTGTTTGCTGCCACCTGAGGGACTCACCTATAAAAACTGCGACAGCCACAACTGGGACTTTTTGCTGCCCTCTGTTGGACAGGATGAAGTCTGACCTGATACCAACACTCCTTGATATTAATCTCTCTCTCTTTACTATGGACTTTTTGATTATAGTTTTCCACAATGTTGATAATGCACTTTGTGTTCTGTGTTACTGTTGGAACTTCCACTTTAAAGATTAATAAAATACTATCTATTTATGAAACATTACCCTGTCTTATGCTGCCTGAGTCTTTGACTCTTACAAAATGACAGTACACTCCTTATTCCTCAGCCTTTATTTTTAACACATAGTACTCTACATTTCATCACATCTACTGTAAAATTCACTTTGTACAGACTGAGTCCACATTCATTCATAAAGCAGTTGTAATGGCATTTTCTTAATTTTGTCAAAAAAGCAGTAACACTCCTAAATAAATGTCAGGTATATCTTTGCTAATCACAAATCTTTTAAAGGATGTCAACTCCATATCCTGAGTCATCGCTATTGCCCTTCTTAAGCACCTGTCTCTTCTGCTCCTTGCTATCGCAAACACAATCTTAGGCAAAAATTCTTCCTTCTCTTAATATCTGCCATAATGCACTTCACAGGCACCCTGCCGCAGAAGAACTCTCTCTACCCTATGCACTTAAGAGCTACTGGAATCAGTCACTGACAGGAAATACTGTAGTTGCACCTCTAATTAGAAATGGTCTTCACAGACTGGCAGAACATTGTGTTCTGTTTTTAAGTAACTTGGACACTGCTACGTATTAATTGTCAACATTGATAGAAATGAATTCATATCAATGTCAGTCAGGTTTCTTTGTAATGCTAAAGGCTCCACTCGGGTTTCATGATGGCTTATGAGGTAAAACGAGGTCATACATAAACCTCATTTTTAATTAACTTAAGAGTTTGCATTTAGGTTTCCTTAACGTCTTACTTTATTACTCATTGAAGTCCTCCTCAAGTCAATTTTAATCTTATGATGACTAACCTTTGCTCTACCATCTACCAGGCATGTTTACACGTTGTAATAGCTTCTGTTTTGTGAAGGTATGTGTTATGCCAGCATTGCTATAAGCTGACATTGACCAAATAGTTGGACAAACAATTGCAGGTAATCCAGAATGACTTTGTTAGACAAATCTGCAAATCTAAAAAGAAGCAATAAAAGAATAACAAAATTGAGGACACAAGAATTGTTAGTTGGATAGCTACAAACTACGAGAAAGATAAAAGACAGCATAGGAGACCATGGTTCCAGTGATGGGACAGGACATGTGATGATTGTAATGTTTTGAAACGTGTAGATTTTCTTATTTCTGTATTTTGATGACATCATCATTTTGTATTTGTATTTTGATTGCAAGTACTGACATTTTCTGTTCTTTCCTTATGGCCATAGCCACTTTGATCATCATCATAATGGTTGTATTCTAGTCACATGATGGACAGCAATACATCATCACGATGACAGTTCCTCATGCTATAAGACATGGTCATGTGCAGTTTATGGTGCTGGCTTTTCCATTCATGGACAAAAGTTGTTGTTGTATTTAGTTAGTAAAGTTAGTTTGTTTGGACTTTGACATTTTTGTAAGACTGATCTTTCGGTAGAACTGATCTTTTGCTGTAGACCTCACTTTTGTTTTTGGTCCTTCAACATCATCTCATCTCTTGGTCCTTCTTATTTCTGTTTGCTCAATTTTATAAAGGCAGAATTATTTAGTGCATCAACGTGCTGTAGTTCACAGCTTAAGAACAACATTAGTAAAGGAAGTCACAATCCCATTACCTTCTTTAAAGGAGAAGTGACACAGTAACTATCATGATGATGACGACGATGATGATGATGATCTTCTGTTAAGATTTAATGGTTGTACAATTGTCATTTGCTGTTGCCTCAAGTTTCCAAGGTCCTAGGTTCAGGTCATAGCTTGGTCACTGCCTGTGTGGAGTTGGCATGTTCAACTTGCTCCTGTACAAGTTTTATTAAAGCCCTATAAAGTCTTGATTCTTGCCTATTGCTTGAATTGAAGTAAGTTGATTAGAGAATTGTTATAATGCATGCATTTCTTTATGCATTATGCAGCATAACCATATTCTGACTTGCACGTCTATCAATTTTTAAATGTACAAGTGAAAGAAATTAAAATATTAAAACCAAGATGTACTGTTAAGCATCTTCCCCATATCAGGTCAACATTGAAAAGAAGATGTAATGCATCCATTACCACATTAAGAATATACAGTGATTTGTTATGCTAGGTTATTAAAACTGTGTTCTGAGATTTTTCAGGTAAGGAAGATAGACATTTTGAGGCAAGGTAATCACACTCTTTAATCATGTCACATGTTGATTAGCACATGCAAGTAAGAATTTCACTGTACTCTGTATACATGACAATAATGAGCCTATAAACCAATAAAAATGAGTGAGCAACTTTTTTGTAACTCTTTATGCTGTGAATGGTCCTTCAAGGGCCAGTGAGAGAGAAAGAATAAAACTCCCACACTGGCATATGGAGAGCATGTCCAAGGACTAGTAAGCTCTGCCACTAGACAGTGTGCCATAAAGCAAAATTTTCCAGAAACCTTGAAAGAGAGAACAATTATGAGCCTTGCAACATTTCACAAGGGTGCTAGAAGTTAGGCAGCCTAGCAGAAGCTAAGGGTAATCCTGGCACTTTAATGTTAAGAGAGCAAGCACCACTGGAGGTCTAGAAAAATGAGACATGCCACTAATAGATGATGGGCCCCTACTGCTCACAATGGAGAGCAGACAGCCCCAAACATGCCTGGAAGGGCTGTGCCTCCTCTATGTCCTGCAAAGGCTGCTAGTTAGTGGTCCTGGGTCCTGGGATGTACATAGGACCACTATATGCTGAAGTGATTGTGGTTCTTGACTTTAAGCACCAGATGGGTTTAAAGATCACTTCTGGGCAGTACGACATTGACTCTTAAATTAGGAAGTGATATGAGTCAAGGGTGTGAGGGCAGCAAGTGGCTGTTGAGTTTTTGAGAGGTAGAAAGATAAGAAGCAGTGGGGTATTTTATCTCCTCTCAACAAACCTTCAGGAAGTCATGGCTTTACATGACTTCATCACCACTTACAGCTAGCAATATTTTGCACAAGAAAAGAACCAGCCCTAGACAAAAAGTCAGTCCATGTACGTCCACACAAAGCTGAGTAGATAAAGTTATTTCTTCTAAACAGTGAATCACATATTCAGTGGCACTGGTGAACATTAAAGGATAAGCTCCTTAGATAAAATTATGAACTGCAAAATATTTCATGTAAAAACACAATTTCCTCTGGCAAATTAATATAAACCATGGTACTCAAGCCACTGTAAAAACATCCTCACACTGTTCCACTGCATTCGATCTAGTGTGGTGCTGAGGTGTCACCCGTTGCACAATTGCACTCGAGTCCTAACTTGGGATCCTTGAGGTGGTTCATCTTGTGGTGGGGTGCAGCAACACACTATATCAGTACATGCTCCCAACCTCATGATTGCAAAAAAATAATTTTAACTTGGAAAAAACTGAAATTATCTTTTAATTGGAATTGCATTCAACATGAAAGACAGTTAGCTCTTTTTCACACCATTACTTTTTTGGAATCTGCAGTAAATTAGTTGAATCAGAAAACCTATCAGTATTTAGAAAGTATCTGGATAAAATACAGATAAACTCATCTTGATGGACCAAATGATTTCCACTAATCTGTAAATTTCGTATGTCCTTAAATTAGGTGAATAAGAATAATCTCTGTACACACTGCCATTTTTACATCATTAATTAAAGTATCTCCGCCAACAATAACACAGTCAAAAATACATATGATGTAGCCATTCACCTATAATGGGCATACACACATTGGTGGAAAAATCACAGAAAGAAAAGTAATGCTGATAACCACAGGATTTATCGCAAAACTGTAGTGCCTGGTAAATTGTTTTCTTTTTGCACATATATGCAGCATTCAAACTGTAAAATACAATTTAGATGCATACAGATAAGCAGCATAACAAGCATAATGGAAAGCTATGTTTGAATATGGTTTTCTTCCATGAAGGAAATGAGACATTTTAATGAGCAGAAGCCAATCAGAGCAACGCTATGTTTTCTCCCATCTACACAGCAACACTGAGTTGCCATTTTCAGATGTATGCAGCTCTGGAGAGGATTTTTAAAAGTCTCCATTAAAAACACTAAGGCAGTGTGGACAAAAAGTGAAAATGGAGACTAATGTCTGCATTTTTTATGAAAACATAGTAGTGTGGACATAGCCTAAGAGTAGCCAGTTAAACGACCATGAATGTTCTTGACATGTGGGAGAAATTTTGAACGCACAGTGAAAATCCACACCAGCATTGGGGAATATGAAAATATCCACATCTGGGAATGAAACTTAGACTATCTGAGGTGTAATGCAGTCGTGCTAAACACTGTGCCCCATTACTTCACCTCAGCAGTATCTGTTTGCAGGCTTGAAGGGCTACGAGGCAACTACTTTGTTTTTATTTTAAAATGAAGCTGCTTAATGAACTTAATTGATCTTGACTGTTCATTTGAAAATACTGAATATTTTATCATAGTCATCTGAGGCAATCCATGTCTAGTCAAGCTTCTCTTTTTCTTTTAACAACAAACTAACAAGATGAGTGCAAATCCAGGAACTTCAGCCTTTCTTTCAATGTGAGCAATTAAGCAACTTGGTGGATTGACAGAAAGGCAAACCTAAGATGAGCTGATCAAAGAAGAGCTGAACAATCGAGACAATGAAAGTCTGCCCGAAATGATACACGGGGAAGAGGGCTCTAGAGGTACCACTTTTAGAGACAAAAAGAACAGCACAGATGGGGTCATTAGAGACGAGGAAACCTAATCTTTCTAATCTTCATATTTCGATTTTCTGAAACTGACTGTTAACTGTGTCTAATGTTACTCATAGGGATCAGTAACCGGGTAAAAAGACAAAATAAGGCAGAAAAAGTTAAAAGTTCAAGGCACCCAATGAGGCACAGCTTTATCATGCGTAAGTATAAGTTGTTTAAGAAACAAAAAGTATCCTGTAACTAACAATGAATAATACTGACGTGAACTGAGGGTTACCAATGTCAAACATCTGAGACATAAAACCCACTCGACTGACCACTAGGATATCTAAACTATTACAGCACTATTTGTGTTGGATATATTTTTAATATTAATGTAGACAAAAGCAAAATTTAATAAACTAAAACAACACTTGAATTAGGCATGAAACATAACAGGATATTGCGGAAAGATTATGTTGTTTCCTTTAACTACTTGCAGCGCCCTGAGCAACTACTGTGAAGTGCATCCATGCCGGCCAATTAATTTCTAACATTATTATCAAGTCAATAACAAGACAAAGCAGACCAGACATTACAGGTAAGCTCTTTGTTACCAGCACCCTTTAAGGTAAACCGTTAGTTCCATTTGAACTTAATTTTACTTTTTTATTTGCAAAGACGCTGCATGCAACAAATTCAAACCATCTGTCAAAATGGGAGTGTTATACTTGGACAGGAGGAAGCTTACCTCATGGTTGTACAGTGGAAAATGCTGTTGGAAACATAATAAAGGGATTAACTGCCTTTTTTTTTGAGAGTATGCTTTTAAATCAAAATGTCTCATCTGTTTCCTGCTTGCAAATACTTTAAATTCCTGAATGCTTTGTCCGTGGCATACATGGGATAGACGGTCCATCCCAAATGTTCACACTGCCTGTCTTGTATTGGAGTGCACCCCAAGTACCCAAAAACATACAGAAGGAGGAGGTTTGGAAGGGTCGCAATACTGTAAATAAATTGTAGTAATGAAATTAATTGAAAGCCATCTATTCCTGTTTATCAATCACACTCGCTTTCCAAATCCCATTACATTTAAAGCCTGCTGTGACCAGCTTTTTTCATTTTCATCACCTCTGATGACAGGTAGGATCGTCATCGACTGTGATAAGATGTGCGTCCTATTTTTTTCCAGTTTACAGTTCGTCCCTCCATCCACAAACCGGAGATTGTCCCAATTTTTTTTTTAATCATTCATAATAGGTCTGAATCAGTCATTCTTTGTCTGCAATATGAAAAAGAGTTGCGAGGATGACTCACTGGTCACAATACACCACACATTATTAGGATCTGGGCAGAGATTTAAGGAAACAACTTGAAATTTAAACCAAATATAGCAAGAAAACATTGGGCTTACATTTCTATTTTATTTGTAAATTTACAACGTAAATTTAAATTGTATCTGAATCACTTTAATTCATTTTCGTCTCACATTGTGCCCTTCTTAGTATGTTGCCAAGGTTGTTAAAGGTCAAACAAAGTGCACACATTTTATGATTCAAGCCACCTATAATCAGAGCCACTGAAAGCAGTTCAGAGCTTGGGAGTTACAGCAGATCCAGCAGCATCGGACAAAGAGCAGTAATCAAGCATGGATGGCATTGCAGGCCTTAACATCCACAGAAATGTCTTTGATTTGTGTTCAGATAAAAACCCACAGGTAGAATGAACTCCCATTCCACAGACAGGGACCAGGCCAGAATTGAAGCTGTGGAACAGCCCCACCAAGCAGTGCGCCAGCCTGCATGACAAACTAAATATGAGAACAGCACTTAACACGATAGGTAGCAGGGTGGTGCAGTGGTCAATTCTGTAGCATCACAGAGCCAACCTTCTTTATATGAAACCTAAACTCAGTTGCTGTTTTTTTTTTTTTAAGAAATTTAAGATTGCATGTTCTCCCTGTTGTCTGCACATTTGTTTTTCTCAGGTATTCTAGTTTTCTTGAACATGTGACTTAATAATAATTCTTTACATTTATATAGCACTTTTCACACTACTCAAAGTGCTTCAGTGAGCCACTTCAACCACCACTTATGTGTAGTATCCACCTGGATGATGCAATGACAGCTATTTTTGTGCTAGTATGTTCACCACACATTAGGTGGTGAAGTGGTGAGATAGATAGTTAACTAGAGACAGGGTGATTAGGGATTAGCCAGATTGACTAGCCTGGGAAAACCGGCTCTCCTAAATTTGCTCGCTTTGCAGGACTGGGCTTAGTGATGGACTGCCTCTCCATCCAGAGTTATTTACTCGCCTGCACCCAAGAACATAAGAAATATGGCAAATGAGAGGAGACCATTCAGTCCTTACACCTCATTGGTTTAGCTAATAGCTAAGCCTCTAATATCTCATTCAGATTTTTCTTCAAGATTGTCAAGGGTTCGGCTTCAACTCCATATCTCTGTAGTTGCGCTATATAAATGCAAAGAATTATTATTATTATTATAGTTTGTTCCAGATTCCCACAACTCTTTGTGTAAAGAAGTGCTTCCTGGCTTCAGTCCTAAGTGTACGTCCCCTTCCTCGAGTATGTGATTCATGTTTAAGCTGAAAGAATTCTGCTGGATGTTCTTTATCAATGCCTTTGAGAGTTTTGAAGACCTGGATTAGGTCCCCACATAGCCTCCTCTGCTCGAGACTAAACAGGTTTAATTCTCTGAGTCTGTCAGGAGTAGGACAAGTCCTGGGATGCACCTGATTATTTTCCTCTGTACAGCTTCAAATGTTGCTGTGCCTTTCCTGTAGCAGGATAACCAGAACTTCACACAATACTCCAGATGTGGTCTCATTAGTGCATTGTACAGTCTGAACATAACATCTCCTGATTTAAACTGATGTTCATCAGTTTTTACAAATTAACTTACAAATCTAATTGTATTTTTAATTGCTTAGTTGTGTTGACATAAACCTCTAAATCCTTTTCAGAGGTTGCATGTTTTTGGCCATTGCCTCCCATCTTGCATTTATAGCTGACATTCCTATTGCCCATTTGTAGCACTCCACACTTTTCAACATTAAACTGCATTTTTAAAGTGCTCACTCAGTTTGGAAGCTTGTCCAAATCTCCGTGACTTCCATTCCATTCACTTTCATCTGCAAATCTCACAGATTTACTCTCTATATCAAAATCTGTGTTGTTAATATAAATCAGAACATGTAACGGCCCACAGGACAAACCACTGAGGGTCTCCATTGATGACCTCACTCAAGGTGGAGCGTTCGCCTCTTTCCTGCACTCTTTGTCTTCTGCCAGTTAACCAGCTGATGAGTCAGTTTTACAGGTTACCTCTGATGCTTACAGCTTCTAGCTGCCCTGTCTGACATCTGCAAACATTCATGTAACACAACTAAATATACAACTGGCAAGAAGTGGCCTTTAAATCTCACCCAGGATTCACATTGAACAATTCCTTTAATTACTTCTATAGTCTTGGATGTCCTACAACCCTCCAGGACTGTTAGGCCAGTTGTTTCCTAACTGCTCCTGGTGGCAATAAACTATACTCCTAATCCCACTCATAGTTGTTTCTGAGATGACTACCCTCAATATTGGGTTGCAGGGTAATTCAGGGGAATGCTTTATTGCCTCCTCTGTTGGCTTTCTGTTAGTTCTTTGGTGCCTTTTTTCTTACTGTGGTCCCCTTGAATATGAATAAAGAGCTTACAGTCCTCTGACCATTTGGTCAGTGCACACTGCCATACAGAAATAATCAGTTAACAGTAAGAACCATTATTGGGCATATTATTAAACACATAAACTGTACATACACATATGAATACCTTTCATTTACTATTTGTAAAAAGAGGAGAAAGGAAGACAGATCTTTGATTTTTTTTTTACACTCTGCTCATCTCATTTTCCCTATGCTGTACTGGCAGCTTTTCCTGCAGTGTTTAACGTACAATACAATGTCAAGTTTGTAGCACTCCTTCGCTGATCTTTGTAAGATGATACTTTTCAATGTCAGCATTTGCTGTAGTGAGCATGCTGATGAAAATAGGTGAGTCATATTACGCACTTTGTGTAATAAAAGGGAACCAGCAGTACTGCATATAATGGAAAATAACACAAGGGCCATCTAAAGTTAAAACTGTGCATCTGTTATTTATAAAGACATTCAGCAATCTTAACACTGTTTGAACAGCATATAAGAGCTGAATGATAAGTCTAATGGTATTTACCCCATTTTAAAAATCCTTTCAAAACTGTATGGCCACTTTTTAAGGCTTTTAAAAACTTTTACTAAGGAACATCATAAATGTTCTGATGTTCTCTAGTTTGATCTGAGAAAAGGGCAGACAGTGACAGCAGAGTCAATAAATCTTGAGGAGGAAGGTGGCTATCAAGACAAACCAAAAAATCAATCTGGAATACTCATTTTCAGCTTTAGTTAACAATATGAAAAGTGAGACCAGCTATGTCATATGTGTTGGAGACGGTAGCTCTGACCAGAAAGCAGGAGACAGAGCTGGAGGTAGCAGAGTTAAAGATGCTAAGATTTGCACTTGGTGTGACGAGGATGGACAGGATTAGAAATGAGTACATTAGAGGGTCAGCTCAAGTTGGACGGTTGAGAGACAAAGTCAGAGAGGTGAGATTGCGCTGGTTTGGACATGTGCAGAGGAGAGATGCTGGGTATATTGGGAGAAGAATGCTAAGGATAGAGCTGCCAGGGAAGAGGAAAAGAGGAAGGCCTAAGCGAAGGTTTATGGATGTGGTGAGAGAGGACATGCTGGTGATGGTGTGACAGCGCAAGATGCAGAGGACAGAAAGATATGGAAGAAGATGATCCGCTGTGGCAACCCCTAATGGGAGCAGCCGAAAGAAGAAGAAGTTATCAATATGAAAAGCATTTAATCAAAGAAGCTAGTATTATATGACTGTGCAATATAAATATAATATTGTGTAATATTATTTTATACTGCATAATTCTAGCATTTTAATTTACATGTCAACTGTTAAAGCAGGTGTCCAATAATCTATCTTTAGGCTCCCTGTACTTCCAAAAATATTTTCCAGTTCAACTGATATTGAAGTATCGAACCATACGTGATGTCACCCACCTAATCCAGGTCTGGGTTTATGGGGTGCTATAGCTTTTCCAAGTAGTATCAGTTGCATTACCAATCATGAACATGGCACTCTTTACACTCAATGCCACTGACACTGAAAACTGAATTCTTAGCAAAATTCAGTGTTTCACTTTGTAAAAGAGTTTGTGAAATAAATGGCATTTCATTTCCTGCAAAATTTGTGCCATTCACACAAGAAAAAAAAGAGTTTAGTCATTCTGCAAAGCATTTACAGTACATGCATCAGTCTGCCTGTCATTTAGTATTTAAATAAAAAAACCTCTGGTAGGAAAAAAAAGGAAATCACTGGACTCGTTTCCTGCCACATTTTGTTGAGCCATCAGTCTTGTGCTGTTGTTATTCTGGTGGTACATACTACGGATGCCCACTTTGTCAATTATAATGACAATCCTAAAGATACATCAGACATGGAGATGAAATGGCACACACAACATGCAAATTCTACAGGAATCAAGAAACAGAAGTGAGCATTTACAAGTGGCTTTTCATTCGGTGAATTCTCCTGTGGACAAACCACAGTAATGTGTATGATTGCGTCTTTCGGTTTGCTTTTGTGTGGATAACATAAAACACGTCATATTTTTAAAAGTGCCCTACATCTCTGCAGTGATGTGAACGACAGGCATAAATAGAACTGATTTTATGGGGATGCATGGAATTATCTGCAATACGCAGCTGCAGAAAACAAACAGGTAAACATGGAAGTGTGATGAATCTTTGGGGAGCAATATTCATTGGATTGCATCCCAATGAAACCCTTTAACCTCCCAAAAACCTGCCAGCAAAATGACTTTAAGTGACATTTTTGTGACATTGCATGCAAAGTAAAACTTCTCGTATTTCACGGATCACTTCTCTGCACCAACTCCATACCAGTTTAGAGTCATCAGTTAACCCACCACATGTCTTTGAGATATTTTTAGAAAAATAACTACCAGAGACAAGAAAGAAAAAGGAGAAAATATACAAACTCCAAATAGACAGTGAGCAGCCTGAAATACTGGGCAAAGGAAAAATAACATTCTTGAATCATATCAATGAAACCCATGAAGTGACCTTCAACGTAGCTGAGCATCTCAACCAGCAACTCATTTCAGTGACTAAAATCATTAATATATTATTGATGGAATATTTACCTATAAAAAAAAATCAAAAAAGTTTTCAAGAAAGATGTCTAAATTATTTCTCTAATTAATTTCCCATTTTTTCTGGTAGTTACATTAATCAGATTTAAAAGTAAATAATGCATAATGTTACTTTCAATGGCATTTAAAGTAAACAGAAGTACCAAACAAGTATACTGTAAAGCTGCCTCTCGGTTACACCCTAACTCACTTGTTTGCAAACAGTTTATTTTTATGATTAATAATGATTATCCCTTTAAATAAGATTTAGAATGGATATTTACTCTAACATACATGTATTATTGTTGAAAAACAAAAATATAGGAAATGAGGCCAAATACACCCGATTTCTCCATTAATACACCAAGGGTGGTTTCCATTAATTTGTGTAACTGATATAAACAGCGTAAACCAGCAAAGCCAGAGGACAACAATGGATACCAGCCTAATCCAACAGTTTTTTCGCTTCAGCTTTACCTGCACAAGTTCCTAGAATACAAAGTTCTCGCCGAAAGCTGGCAAGGGTTTCTTCTAATTCAGATATTTTGAGAGTCACTACTCTACCAACATTAATAAATGCTTTCTGGAGACACATAAATGCATGCCGCTGAGTTGCCTGGACAGTGTCAAAAGGATATTCTCCATAAGTAGGATGTTCTGAAAAATCCTTAGTAAACTCTAACACTATTTTGAAAAAAGGAATGTAAATAGTAGCTCTGATAGGAGCCCGCAAGGACTTACTACACCTGCCGAGTCCTGCATAGCAAGGCAAGTGTTTTAACTACGATTTTGTTGAACTGACAGTCTGATGTCTTCTTGAAGGACTACTGTTTTGACATAACCATGGCAATGGTTGTATTCATGCACATTGTGGGTATGGCTGTGCTTGTGCTTAGAGGGTTGACTGTGCATGGTCATATGACAATATGGCTGTCATTTTCTCATTTAAATTTATTTCATAGGTTCAGGACAATGGCAACTTTTATGATTCATGCATTTTTAATGGTTTTATAATTAATTATACTTAATAACTGTATTCTTCTTTTTGTACATATTATACTATGTTTTTGGAGCGCTAATTATTTTATATATAATCCTGCTCCTTTATTTTTTTTATTTCCTTGTTTTTCAGCATTGTGTCATCACTTTGTGCTCATTAGCAGCTAGTTTATTTTTAGGAAAGCACTCATATCTGAGTGGGCCATGTAAGAGAACGCCCTTGCAGGCTCTATAATGTATTAAACTGATTAATTCATAAATTTATTGTTAGGGTCTGTTAGGGATTTTCACATTGTGCCTATTTACTGGAAGTTTCCCCCACTAACTAGGGAAAGTCAGCAGCACATTTTTACCAGCTCCTGGTAATATATTATTTTCTTTCTTGTGCCAGTTGAGTCATACTGGCAATAATGCATAGCTGCTTTTAGCATCAAGCAATGGGGGTTTTACCCAATACTCTTTATTTCTACACAAAGTACAGTCTTGAATAAAACACTATTTTGCCTTAGCATTTGAATAATTTCTTATATAACTGTCATGTGTTCTATTCAGCATTCAGTATTTCATGTAGAATTATGAATTTCACTGCACTGTGATATTGGTTTTGCCACTTGTAGAATTAAGCTGAACCATTCTGTTCAATAATATTTCACTCTTGTTAATATCTGTGACATCATTGTGGCACTATGCCCATACTGTTTATAGTAATGGCGTTTCTGCCTGATCAACGTCATCATGTCAACATTATTAAGAGGGCGATGTGCTATCCTTAACATCCAAGCGTTGAAATGAAAAATCTCTTCAAAAATAAACTACAATGTAATAATTTAGACAGGAAGTACTAGGGTGTTGCACCATGTTAGCCATTATGGATGTAACGAGAAGTCAAACAAAATGACACCTTTTATTGGCTAACTAAAAAGATTACAATATGCAAGCTTTTGAGGCAACTCAGGCCACTTCTTCAGGCAAGATGTAATTTGCTGAGTTGCCTTGAAAGCTTGTATATTGTAATCCTTTTAGTTAGCCAATAAAATGTGTCATTTTGCTTGACTTCCCACTGATTTACACAGGAAAAGGCTAGCAGAGAGGTTTGCGACTACTTTTGTTTTTGGACTTCAGTTTTTGGCATACTTTCTTTGGTTCTTACAATCATGTTTCCCAGTTACCTCCCAGCATTCGGACTCACATCTGTTCTCTGAAGCTGATTCTGCCATCTCCTAAAAAGACTTTTTCCATCTGTCGTCTTTTGCGACTACACACATCTATGTGTGTAATATTTCTCATCTGATGTAGACACAGTTTCATTGATGTAGGTTATAAGGTTGCTTGTGAAAGTACAGGCAGAACAATCTAGCTTCTTTGTTGGCGTAAAGCAATATTTTTAACAATTACTGTAGTTTGTAAAGAAGTACTATGGTATGCTGGAAGTAACAGGTGCATGGCATGAACCAATCTAGACATGGCGCCAGTTCATGACCTATAACTGACCACATACAGGACTAATTTAACATTTTTCAATTATCCTTGCAACACATCTTTGGCAAGTGGGGAGACCCCAGAATGTCTAAAAAAGAATCAAACAAACACGGGGTACGTGCACTCAGACAGTGATTTTTTTCTTTAGTATTGCCCTGTTTTTTACAGTTATTAGTAAATATGTGGAGAGGCACTTGCTTCGGCTGGATATAAAATGAAATATCTTTACATGAAGGATGGAAAAGTGTGAATACAAAGCCAGCCGTGCATCAGTATAGCTATTGAAGAGCTGCTCTGACAGTTCCTTTCATCACAAGAACATTGTGTTGTACAAGTTCCAAGCTACTACAACATTCTGACCGGTTGGTTTGAATAAAAAGCCACTTCTCTTGATTCTCCTGGAATGTCCAAACATTTGACTGTCAGAATTCAAGGGGTCAAGTGCATTCATCTTTGGTTATGTTAACCAGATGTTTTTAACTGAGCGGGGTTTTTTAAGATCTAAATCTGTCCTTCTAAAATACAAGGTCAAACCAAGTAAATATCTGGTTTCCCCCAAGCCCAACTGAAGAGAGATTCATTTGATTTGGTTTCACTTCAAACTCTTAAAGCAACAGTGACACAGTTCGGCAAGCAAATGGGCAACATTCTTAAAACACTTCTGGAGCCAAAGATAAAGCAATAAATGTGCTGGCTTGTTAGAGTAATTAGCACAAGTTTCATGTGGAAAATATTACTTGTATAATATCAAGCAAGTAGGTTAAAAAGGCACTACAATTTCATTGTTTCTATTCACGAGTGTGATTAAATATTTTACTTGCCAATAAATTGTTGTATACATTGACATTTTATCAATATAGTCCACTGAAGAAATGTATACTTTATTACTTTATTAGAAATAAAAATATTATAATAATATTTGTTATATTTTTTAAATAGAATTTTTACGAGTTAGAGAGCACTGCATACGCTTTGCACAGTGGGAACAAAAACACAGTGATCCTTTCAAAACATAAAGTTGAGCTTTACTGTAGCTGACAGCTGCGTTTTATAAATGAACCACAATCTAATAAACATAATTCACCTGCTGCTGGAGAAATTCTATATCTTAATTAGCTAATCTGACATGAATTTTCAATGCTGAGGGAGAAAGTATATATTCACTGTGAACTGCACTGTACTCACATATGCTGGTGTCCCTTTTTTTTGTTCTTAATTGTGCTTTTTTATTATTATTATAAACTTTTGGATGGATGTCTAAGAAAAATTATAAGGCAAATTTCTATAAAGTGAATTATTCACTTATCTATTTATAATGCAATTTTGTTTCTATTACATTGTCACTAAGTGCCAAAAATATCTTACCATTTATGGAAACAAGGCAGAAATCAACACAAAACATTACATGAGTGTACTAGAGGACTTACTTAGACTTAGATCCTCTTACACGTTTACTGCATTAGGCAGCAAGCTTTAACTAACAAGTCTGATCTGTTGTGATGATGGCAGCTTCTAAATAGGATACCTATACATATCATAGGCCATGCTCACGTTACTTAACTTTACCAGGAGGAATCAGGTGGGACACGAGTTTATCTGAGGGACACATGTGAATGCCCATACTCCCTAACACTGCACCAATTTAGAATTGCCCACTTACTGTATTTAACAAGAATACCTTTGGGATGCTAGCAAAACATGAGTACCAAGAATCCATTAAAGCTAAATATGTAAATGATTCCAACCAACCATTCTCTGAGGCCACCTAATGCAACTTTGGAGAGTCATTGTTGGCCAAGGCCTACCCCAGCAGCATTGGCCCAAAGCAGTAATAAAGTCCAGGTACACACTCCAGCTAGGCCAATTAATCTGGATCCAGCACCCAACAGATGTCCATCTATCATAAGTACATCTCTCTATTATGTAAAAAATTCTTGGGAATGAGACGAGACATTTTCAGAGAGATAATTTTTAGTCCCATAAGACGAGACTTTGTGCCAAAAGATGAATTAAAAACCTAACAGGTCCAAGTGGGGCAGAAATAAAAGATAAACAGTAGAAGAAGAAAAGACACAGCATGGAAGACAAAGTGGAATGTCATAAAGAATAATAAAAAACGTTGGCGTGATACACATGCAGAGTAAGTTAGAGATTATGAAAGTACTAAAATTCGAAAGTCTCAAAAAACTGATAGTAAAGATCGCAATAGCGCTAACAAATGGAAATTATTACTTAGTGAAATAATGGAACAGCGAAAAGAGATCGAATATATGAACATAGGTGATATGACAGAAGTATGTAGATATTGGTTGGAGACTTATAGATTGTCTAATTCGTGTTGCCATCAGGGAAAAGTAATGTTTCTTCCCAATGAAGAGCTGCATCCGCGAGAAATAAAAGATTTGTTATTTGGTGAAAGTGAAATCCACAAACACTACTGGCAAAATATCTAAATCTACAATAATTTGTTCGCATCATTCAATGCTCAAAACGTAGATTTATACGATTCAGGACCATACGCTATGAGAATCTGTGGTCCCGCAACAATTAAAGCTACTACAAGTTTAATTTCGAAGAAATCACAATTTGGTCAGGTTTATATTTATGTCCACGGAGAAGCGATGCAACATAGAATCGAAAGAGTTAAACGATCGGACGTATTAGAAATTCTACAGCCAATAATGTATACAAATCCATACGTTCAAAAGTATCGCACTTTACACAAAATTTATCTGAAAAACACGGACAAAGAAGTTTTCTTGGATTTCTATATGAATCCGAAAGATCACGTTCGCATAAGTAATAAACCAACACGTGACGAATTGTCAGCGATAATAGTTTCAAAAGACAGAGATATCAAAGACAGAGTTGATATTTGTGTTTATCCAAAAGCATAGCACGAATCGTTGCAAGCGGCAGATCCAGGAAATGACTAGTGCATAGGGCACGCACAGGGGTTTGGCAAGCGAAGCGAGCAGGGGGCAGAGCCTCCTAGTTCATACACAAGTAAATATTCACTTAAAGCAGGCCATATTTCAGACCTAGACAGGCCAGTGCTACCAAGACATTTGTTTAAAACATACTCAGTCATTCCAATTTAAATCTACCAATTATCCTGAAATCAACACAGGATAAGATTCCTTTCTCTCATAGGTTTTATGATCAGTGATGTTTAAAATTTTTTTGTAAAATTTCTTACATGGGTTTCCTGCTATCTATATGTCTCTTTTTGAGATGCAATTATTTTGAATTTGATACTAACTTTAGTGTTTAATGCATATTGACATATTTAAAAATGTATTAATGCTTTACTGCAGCACCATGTTGCTTCTCCATGGGTGGTCCTATTTTAAACAACTGCATCAGACCTTTCTACTGTATTTGAATCTTACCCCAGAATCCACTGCAGTGTACTCGCTTGTGACATCATCAAGGTGACCAGGGCATGAATTGGGCTGACTTTATTCAATTTTTCACTGCAGTATACTGGCATCTCCAGCTCTCATGATCAAAACTCCTAGGAGACCTGAATATCATCCCACTTGGAACACCAAGCTGAATATCCTCCGTACCGCTCTCTGTTCCAATGTTCATTAATCACTGTGATTGAAACTCCCCCCTGCCTCATTCGATTAAGAAATTGAGATTATCAGCATTTGTTTCTTTCTATTTCAGGCACTAAAGGCAACAATATAAATATCAACCCGGGCAGTTCTGGGTTCAATTTTAAAACATTCTGTTTTGAAATTCCTGGTTAACAAATGTTTGCTCTTGTTCTGAATTTCAAATTTTTAATAAGGGTTTGGCTCCGATGACAGATGATTCTCACCTTTAGTTTTGACGCGCATATCTCCAGGTTATTTTCATCCCTCTTATTGAATCCTGAGAGTCAGTATAATAGAGTACACATATGTACAGGAATAACCAACTCACTCATACTGAACCAGTTAAAAGCAATTACCATGGAGCCAACCCTGGACAGGAAGACTGTATCAGTCACTCATTTACATTCTCTTACAAAAAGCCAATTTAGAGTCACTAAATAACATGAAGACAACCATGGATAGGATGCCTGTTCAGAGCGGACACTCATCTCTTTAGATTCACCATAAACCCAAAGTGCACATTTTTAGGATGAGAAAAGAAGCGAGAGTATAGAAGAATAATTACAATTAAATGATAACATTTTGGACAAAAACAGTCTTTGCCGACATTTACTAGTCTACTCAACCAGCATGTTCACTTTTGGAAAGAAACAAGGGAACCCAAGTGAGCATTTCCTTGCTAACAGATGTCTTGGCTGCAGTAAAAGTTGAGATTGCTTAACACCACCTCAGCAAAGCTCTTCTATCAGCTCAGAATATATCTGATGCAAAATTGTGTATAGTAAAAATAATTTTGGATGTTAAAAATGATTGTTGTGCTAAGGGAACATTTAGGAAAGGCAGCATTTGCAGCCATTAGGAAGTGTAGGTCAGCCTTAGGGCACATAGTATTGTACATTGTTTGCCCTAATTTTAAACAGGTATCAATGCACCAGTGAGATTTACTAATTTAATTTTCTTTACATATCTGTGGTCATTGGCCATTGCGTGGAGTAAGTTTACTATTTGCATGCTGCCTACTATACACTTCACCAATAAGGGCAGCAGGTTTATTTCTGCACTGCTACAAGGTTTATCTAAAAAAGTGCCATTGGCTTGCCAGAACTTACCATGCATTTGTTGGGCTTTTCTCCTGAGTGAACTCTCATGTGAATCAACAGTTTGTACCGAGCGTTAAAGGGTTTGTAGCGTCGAATGCAGCCGGCCCAGAAGCAGGTGAAATCCTCCCCTTTGCGCTGATCGATGTGCATCTTTTCAATGTGCCGCACAAGCTCATCCTGCTGCTCGTAAGCAGCGTTACAGTCAATCCAGCGGCACACTTGCCTGTCCACAATGCATTCCGTGACAGAGCCTTCCTCCCTGTCACACGGCTGTGCTGGTTGGGATCCAGGCCGGGACAGAGAAATCGGGGCCTGACTCTGAAAGTGAAATAAGGTGCCCTGACTCTGGTTGATGTACTGGTGCAAATGATACGGAGGGGGGAGACCATGGTGATGACGATGATGGTGGTGAAGATGGCGATGGCGATGGTGATGATGAAAGAACTCTTCATTTTGTGAAAACTCATCCAATGGCTCCTGTTTCAGGAAGCCAGCTTTCTGACAGCCTTCTAATACCCCATGGTGAACCATATTGTTCATGAGGAAGCTGAGGCTGTCTGTCTGCTCAAGCTGCTGTGAATGCTGGTTGCCTTGTTGACAGTGCATCTGCAGGTACTGTTCGCAGTTATTCTGCTCTGTCTCCTGCGTCCCTAAAGGTGAGGAGGAAGAGAAGGAGAGCACACACGGTCCAGGGGACGGCAGGCTGCAATCCACTTCTGTCTGGGAACAGGGTGGTGGGGGGCTTGGGGCTTTGCGACTTCCAGGGAGCTGGCTGTTGGTGGCCCTAGAGTGAGAGGAAATGCCAGGGGAATTAGTCCGAAGTCCGTTGACACAAGCTGCCACGAGGGACATCTGCGAAGAGCAGAAGATCGCCGTGATATCGATTCCTTCAGACGAGTTGGCGGCTGGGGCTACAGAGATGCATCGCCTCTTCAGGTTGCCTGAATGTAGCTGCCTTGCTGAATGACGAGAGCTGCCAACGGACAAAGAGCCCTGGGAGGAGCCCAGTTCATTATTAAACGAGTATGATGAAAGAGAGTTTGCAAAGCTATTGTTTGCCAGTTCTATTTCAGGATGTATCAGACTTGCCGAACCCCCACTCATCTCTGTTCCACCACAAATGGAGGCAACCTCCTGGGCAGAAGCGAGCCCTGGTAGAGACTTGTAGCTACACAGACTTTCTTGTTTAATGTGCTGGTGGAGGCCTTCTCCCCCATTTAAACTGCAACTGCTGTTTGTTGTTGTACCACTGGTAGACGTTAAAATGTCCTGAAAGTCAGAAGATCTGCAATGTAAATGAAACAAACAAAAAAAAATATTAGTCTGGTTGTCCGTCGTTGATAGATAAAATGCAGAGCTGATTCATTCCTGCCAGTCCGTCTCAACTAAAGCACAAAGTCTACTTTCAACCTGGCATAACAGTTGAGCACTGTGCTCACCGAGTCTGCCTGTCAGCGTGATCGGCCAACTTTCAATGATGTTGTATTAAAAGCATTTGAAATTAAAAATCCTGAAAAGGAAACTCTTAGTGGTAGCCCCCCTGACCTAATGTGCAGTGTGAAAAAATAATGGGACGCTTTACAAAAGGCAACAACTAACTGAAAAAGAAAATTAGCACTGCTCTTTAGTCATTTGGACTCTTCCAAATACATAAATTACACAATCTTTTGAGCTCTTAAATTGGATGACTTACGGAAAAAAATATTTTTAATGCAATATAGGAAAAAAGCAATCTTAACTAAAATCCATTTCAACCAACATAATGATAAAGTCCAGGTAGAACTGTAAGGACTCCTATTCATGTGATGTGTTCTAAATTTACAAAACTCTACAAAAGCACACCAGTCGCAAACACAAAAGGCTAACGGAAGATGAAGTTATTTAAAAACAAACAAGAACATTTAAACATATATATTTTTATACTTTACATACTTTTCCACAAGCAAAAACTGATCACGGTCCAAAAATTCAGCAGATGTCTCATAGCCTAATAAGCCACTTCTTACAATATATTATTAAAATAAAATCAGCTTTATCATCTGGTGTGCTGGCAAAGATGAGGCTTGTGAGGTTTGGCCTTTGACAATACCTGGCATTATTGTTGGAATCTTCATTGAATGAAAAGGAGTGAGTTCATATTTCCAATGTGTTGCTGTGATCTTTCACATAAAGGTTTCTGTCAGCTGGCTCATTATAGATTTTGTGCAAAGCTCCTGAGAGATCTGAGAAAATGTTTTCTGGTTCATAAAGAAAAACTTCTGTCAGGATCTTTCTAATGCTCCATGCAGCATGACAGCACATAGCAACGTTATAATAAATACCTGATTATACCAGTCACCACGGTCAACATGAAAGAAAGGGAATACTCGGTCAAGTTGACGAGATGATGAGCATGGCCCTTCTCTCCGTAAGTATTTTCAGTGGCTGGCAGGCTTTACAATGTTTCAGACATTTCTGATATGAGTTACTAAAGAAAATTTTGACTTATTTTTAAATATTAACGTGTTGACTCCCAGTAATGAGAATTTTCTGTTCCATACGCCAACTAGGGGTTAACAATAAAACAAAAAAACACATTTTTATTGTGAGTTTTGTTCAATAGCCAAATACATTTAATTAGTATATTAAAAATAACACCCTGATTTTACATCAGGAAAAATGTAACTGTTGTCACAGTCAATGTGTTAAAGAAAATGGGAAGAGAGTGACTCCTCAGCCATCTGCCTGCCTTGTAATATTATTTATTATTATCGCTTTTATTTTATACTATTGTATTAGAGAATGTTAACCTGTAGTTCATCAGCAATAGTAAGGATTTCCAGAAATATAGAACTATTTAGATAAAAACTTGACATTTTCATCAAACATCAAAATGTTGCTCTTCCTCAAAATTTGTTTTTGATAAACTACAAGCTCTATTCTTTTTAGATATACCGAAGTAAGAGTAGCGGCATGGTGCCACAATAGTTAGCAAAGTCACATCATCCTGGGTTCAAATCCTCTGCCTGAATATTGTCTATGAGGGGTCTGCGCATCACCAAAGAGACGTGTGGATGTGTGTGTGTCTGAGTTTGAGTGGGCCCTGCATTGCTTCTTACTGCCATGTACCCACTGCTGTTGGGATTGTCTCAGACCCTCTGTAACCTTAAACTGGACTAATTGGGCTTATAAATGAGATGGGATATTCTAAGAGTATGTGTACGGGCTAACATAAAAAGTAGTTGTTTAAATGAAAAATGGAGAATGGTAGTGCCAGTCTGCAACTGTAAAAGGGTGAGAAAACATTCACATTAACTCAATGGTTAAAAACATAAAGAATAACAGAAATGCTGGGTTTCGGCTATGAAGGCTTTTTCAGATATAGTGTCTGTTTTCAACTTTCCTTTTCCATTTTTAGCGTGGAATTAATTTTCTCTATCCATTAATTTTCCTGACCCCTTTCTCTTTCTTTTTTATATCTCAAGGAGCTGGCAGTTATCCCACCAACACTGAGCCTGAGGCAGAAGCCAATCCCACTGTCTCATGAGGAAGATGCAAATATGTACACATAACTGAAATGTGAAAGGGAACAAGTACACAGAGAAAAAGTGACACAGACACAGGAAGATACAAGGCAAGAAAGAACAGTGGACAGAACATCATTTAGTCAATATCTCTAGCTGTGGTCTAGCTGTCTCATTACTCATTAGTCAATATGTGATATATTATTTACATTTATTTATATTATTTACGCTTACTTACTAAATTGCAAACATTCTGGAAAGAAATATTAAACGAGTCAAGCATAACTTGGTTTTGCACAAAAAAAGTCAGCATATTATCCATGTATATACTAAGCAATTGTTAAAAAGAGCACCAAAAACCATTCTTTGTCTCAGAAGGCTAAACCCTATGTTAGTGCTTGCATTTTTTGAGAGCTTGTAGGAGGTAAACAATTACGTTTACATATTTTTTCAGCAGAAGGGTGCAAAATACCTTGTGTCCAGGTTCAAAGAGGCAGCAAGCTGCAGGCTCGGAGGTGTCCTGTCACACGGCGGTGAAGCGCAGTCACCTGTCAAGTGGCTTCCTGAATGGACTGCAAGGCTCTGTCTGCACCTTGTCAAGGAGCCGTCACTTATCAGCAATTCCAGCACATCTTTTTTCCCAGGCAGAGAGCCGTACAGGTTGCAGCCACCATTTGCTGTAACAAATTATGAAATAAAAGTTGCAGTTTCTTGCTTCCAAAACAATTTTACAGACACTTTCATGGGAATATTGCACCAATTAATACAGCCTGTAGAAAGAGATAATCGTAAACAAAGCACGATGAAGCATTAATGTACATCTTCCAACAAATTTTGAAAGTTGTAATGGTGAACAGACAATGGACAATTAGTGGATACAATAGGCTAAAATTGACATTTTACTAAAAATGTTTTATGAGTAGTGGTGATGCAGCTATTTATAAAGATAAGCATGTATTTCTGGATTTGCATCGTGCACAATCAGTTGTAAAATCTTTGTGCCATCAGGGCAAACTGGTCTGTCATGAAGGATCTAGGATGGTCCAAGTTGTATCCATCTGTTAATCAACAGTTTCTAAGAGCAAAGCACATGAAAATGGGAGTCAGTGCCCACCTCTACCATCTCAACAAGCCATTCAGAACAAAAACATTGGCCCTGCTGGCAGACATAGCCATCCACAAAATTTAACTAGACTTTTTGTAAACATTTTCTTACATTCTATTGATATTAACATCAATTCAAAATCCAAAGAGCTTTCTCATTACTCCTATTCTTTCACGTTTATGTTATCATTCCATTTAATAGCAGTTCTGCAAACCAAAACTGAAGTCTACTATCAGGTTTCTTAATCTTCAGTCTTCTCCAAAAAAAAGAAAATCTCCTACACCCTCCAATCCTACCATCTTTCAGATTTTATTTTCTCATATCTCACTTTGCTTTGCCAAGCCATATGTTTTACATCTTTTTGTTAAATAGAATCCATTTTTGTCATGTTTATAGTTTCCAAATCTCTTTCACTTCCTTTCAGACTTACAATGTTTTGTACAGAAGCTTATTTCCACCACTCAAAAAAAAAAGTTATTGTATTATTTCAAATAGACATTGCCTGCTGCTGTGTTATCACAATGCACTTGTGCTACTCGGTCATCCAGTGACAGTTACTGACAGAGATTAAACACGCATATAGCCTGCAATCAAGTGATAGGAACTGAGCAAAAGTTACAGGTATACATTTAGATTTTAATCATGTTAAGGTTTAGCAAGTTTAGTACAGATGTTTTAACATTTAGACAGAATGGTCATGCAGAGCTGTCATTCCTGCCTCACAATGTCATGGGATTTGGTTGGTATCAGATACTTTATAGTTCTCTGATACTGGGTACAAGCAGCACACTCTTTTGTGCTTGGGTGTGCCATTGTGCTCTGCAAGACACTGGTGTACCATCCGCCATGTTTGCTTTGTGCCTTACACTCAGTGCTGCTGCAATAATCACTGGCTCCCTATGGCCCTAAAGTGGGCAGATTAGACTCCTCAGCCCATGCAGAATTAAATCTAAAACTTTGTAACTTTTGATCACTTCTTGTCACCTGATCTTCTGCAAAGTAATTCAATAGTTTTAAGAAATAACTCAGTTCTTTTTTTGGAATGGAATATGCTTGCATTATTCTCCTATACTTTTGAATAATAAACAACTTTTTGTCTTTTTTCTTGGATTTTCCTATCATCACCATTTTCTTTTAAAGTGAAGATTCATACTGAGTAGTTGAAACAGCCCTGAACTTTTACTGCGTTTCTCAACTTTTCTCATTAAACAATCACCACGTGTTTCTCTCACTGACTATTGCCACTCTTTTATACTTTAAACTTTTCTTCATAAAGGTTTCCAGGCTATCTTGTTTTCGAATATCAAACCTAAACATACATAGGGCTGTCATATTGACAAGTCAAATCAAAAAGATTTGGAGAAGATAAATAAAGATAACTGCTTGTTCATTTAGGGTAACCATACAAGGGGATGCAGGTTCAGGTGGGCAAACGAGTTTCTCATTAGAGTGTTCCTAACATTTGAAACAACAAATGACAAACAGATGCCATGACACATCCCTTAAATTTTTGGTGAATCCTAAAGCTTTCCATTTCTCTAATTCACTAAGGAGCACATCCTCGTTCCATCATTATTCTATTTTGCTTGCTGTGGAAACATGTTTGGCACAACCACATAGTTTAAAAAAACTAAAGGATAAGTTTGGCATTATTCAAGCCAAAGTGTTTTCTTCACAATCGTGGTGTAAAATAATTTGCCACATGATATTGCATTCTATCATAAAGTATATATTAAAAAATTTAAAAAAACAGTTTGTGTTTTTTGTTTTATAAAAGATATTGTAGGTATCGAGGTCCCATTGTGAAAAAAGCCTTCAAACTTACCAAATGCTGCACATCCATTTTGAAGCAACAAAGGTTTCAGTTTAAGAAAACAAGCCATGTTTCCGAGGTATGTTTGCGACAACAAACAAAAACTGGAAATCATACAGTTTATCAGAGATTCTTAGTATGATTTTCTCGAGGTAAACTTATTGTTTTTTTGATCGCTTCTCTACTCGCAGCGGGCACCAGGTGCTTGTTGAGATAGGCGCCAGCTGTCTCATGACCCTGACCTGGATAAGCGGTTTAAGAAGATGGATGGATTGGTGGATGGATGAGCAATGTCCTCTGATTGTAGGTTATGCACTTGCCCAATATTCTTTCTCACCAAATGATAAGTGCGACATTTTGCAGTCATTGTTGTCTACACAACAGAGACAGCAAATCACATCTGGGTATCAAAAATTCAGTGTCAATAATGGTGCTTGATGATAGCTTTTCAAAGTGAATCCACACTCCTGGCCCTGAAGGGTCCTGCAGAGGAAAATGAGCAGTGAAGTAAAGTGCACATGGTTAAATGTCACAACAACATTTAGCTTTTTTCCTTTTGTGGTACCTGGCGGGGGTTCATGCCCGGCCGGGATTCCCAGGAGGAGCAGAGGAGGGCTTATGCCTCCTCCAGAACATGAGGGGGCATCCTCCCTGGTTGCTTTGGGGACGACCACGGGTACAGAGCTTGGACGTTCAACCCTGTAGGGGCCCGTGGTCACCGCCAGGGGGCGCCCCGATGCCTTGGGAGCCCTGGACCTCAGTACTTCCCCCACACACAGAAGTGCTAGGGGGAAGAGTATTGGGGACACCCGGAGGACTTCTGGATACGCCGACAGAGCTTCCGCCACACAGGGGTGTGACTACAGAAGCCCTCAGGATACACCTGGAGTCCTTCCGGGGTCAATAAAAGGGGCCGCCTCCCTCCTGTCAAGGGCAAGAGTCGGGTGGAAGAGGACGGAGCTTGGTGGAGAGGAGTGGAGGCGGACCAGAGACTGTAAAGGCATTGTGAGTGTGGCCAAGGACTTAAGGGGTGATTGGTGCTGAGGCACTGGGATTGTGCACTTGAACTCTAAATATAATGTACAATAAACGTGTGTGTGGTGAAACCAACATGTCTACCTGTCTGTGTCCGGGCTGTTCCCCACACTTTTTTAAAGCAAAACATGGATAAAACTGTTCTGCAATATGTGTGTAATCACAAGGCGCAGATCAATACTCAGTAACTTTTTTGGCTTGAAAAATTGAGGTATTCTATAAGTTTTATGGCTTTTTTGCTTTGTGCACCCCCACCCCCACCCCATCCAACCAGATTTGGCAAAGATTTCTATCTCCGGTTTTCAAAGGATCTCAATGTTTTAGGATCCCCTGATACCGAAAATATTGATATCTCAGTGATGGGTGTGTGTCTATCTGTATGTGTGTGTGTAACAGTTACTTGAGGATGGTCTAGAGCAAAAATGGCAGGAAGAAAAAATACCAAACTCCAAACTTAAGCCTGTTATGAGATGATAGTAGTGCTGATTAGTTTTTGAGTCAAATAGTGGAAGAGAAGGAGGCACTCTAGAGGAACCCTCTAAGATCGTAATTCTGCAATTAATTATGAATTCTTCTCATCAACTACTACTGCAATGATCTATTTTATGATCAGAAAGATTGGCATCAGAGTGGAAAATAATTACTGAAATGTTATAGAATAGTTGAGGTAACTTGGTTCCTAGGCCGCAAATCCTACTGATGCTCACGTTCGAATTTTTTAACAATGGGCCCCTGATACCTATAATCTCTATTATAAAATACAAGAATAGGTTAGTTATTTTTTCTAATTTATACTGCATGCTTCACTTTAGAATGCAATTTCATGTGGCAAATTCATATATACCCTGAGAGTGAAGAAATAATTTCAACTTAAAAAATATAGAACTGGTCCTTTAATAATATGTATACATTCAGAACCAGGCAGGGAAATCTAGTGGCTAAGATGGTGACTTCTGCATTACAAGGATTTCATTTCTCTGGTGTGACCCTGAGTGCTTCAGCCAAATGTTAGGCTGAATGGCCTGCTCTCATCAAAACTTTTCATATGCTTATGAGTGCATCTGTTAAGGCACTTCTTCCCTATTTGTCAAAAATACAGAAAAATATAACGGTGGTGCAGTGGTCAGTATGACTGCATCACAGCTCCAGGGACTGCTTTCAATTCCTAACCTGTTCACCAACTGTGTTGAGTTTGCATGTTTTTTTCCCAGTAGCTGTACTGGTTTTTGTCTAAGAAATTCAGTTTCCTTCCACATGTCAAATACAAGCATATTAGGTTTATATCTGACACTCTAAACTGGACTAGCATCAGAGAGTTTGAGCGTGTGTTACATGGATCCGTTTCTCTTGAAAAGCTCATGTGGATAAATATAGCAGTAAGAATAAGTTCTGTCACTCTGTCGAGGCTGAAAAAATATCAATGTTCACAGTTAATGGGTTATGCAGATGAAAACACAGCTGAAATTGGAAAATGAACATCATTCATTACAGTACGTTCAGCAATGAAATGAGAAAAGGGCTACAATACAGTAAAGAGTTTTACTATTACATTAGAGAAATATTGAAAATTACAGCTTACAGCAGTGAATTAAGTTTATTAGGCCACAACATACAGTACGTACAGCCACTGCATTCTCACTTTGCCAGCCACAGAGGAACGTTTCTTTTATATCTGCTTTATATTCATTGTTCGTTTCCCATACTGGCATGGGTACTATATGAAACTACTCTTTTTCCAAACATAAAAGGAAAAATGGCTGGAATGAAACCCTCCAAAAAATCTCTGAAATGAAAAGTGATATCTCTGCTATACTTGAGGTAAAATATACCATATGTGACTTCCAACTCGCTGTAACTCAATTTTATATAATTCAATTTATTTTAATGATGTTATTGATAATGGCATCACACTGATGGTCTTATTAATTCAAAACCTGAAAACAATTCTTAACCAATATTACAAAACATCTCAGCTGTTACAAAGTTTTACAGGCATTCAGCCCTGCACTTCTCAATAATGTGGTCTTAAAGCAGGACATTTTTATGGCTTATTTTCTCCACAGTTAAACCAGTCAAATGATGGTTGCCATTGGCTGGGATGTGGACTGCCTGGAGCAAGAATAGAAGGCACATTAGAGTTCCTACCAAAAGAGACAGACAGTGTCTCCATGTTCTGAAAGGGGACATCCAATCTGAAGGCAGTTTAATTAGCAAGGAGATAGTGGGACACCTATGACAAGGGGATAGTGGGACATGGCTAACACTGCCAGCAGAAATCAATCACGGGGCCAACATTGACCCCCATGTAACTTGGTGTTACAAAAATTACATCACAGACTACACTGCGGTCTCAATTTACATTTATTTATTTGACCAACACCAGCAGCTTACAAGATTTATGATACAATCAGTTAATTTTTTTTTGTTTTTTCCAATTGGAGCTCAGGCAGGCGAAGTGATTCACTTAGGGTCACACAGCATCAGTGGCAGGATTTGAACCCACAGCTTCAGGGGTTGAAGCCCAAAGCCTTAACCACTGCCCCACAGTGTTTTCAAAACGATCTAGAAGAAACTGTAGCAAAATAGCATTGTCTTAGATTTGCTATCACATCTTGATAAACATCTTGGGTCAAAAACAATGGGCTTTTGGTGTGGATGGAATTCTTATAGCATCAACCCTGCATCAAAGGAAAATTCTAGGTATTTGGTGATTTCTACTTTTAATTCAATTCAATTATTTTCTGTTGTATTCTTCACTAACTACAGGCTCAGAGCACTTGTACACGTTTTCAGCTATATTTTTCCCACGTGAACGCACACAAATTAGCCTGAACACACAGCACACAATGTCATTTTAGTTTGATTAACATAACAAATCTTAGATCATGAATCAATAACTCTTTCACCAGATATGAGCAATCAACAATGGGGAAAAAGTCACCAAAAACTACAGTTAACAACATTATTAGAGAAGCTAAACCTCTGGGGTGTAATGATAATTAAAGTCGCAGTCAAAGTTTACCAAAATCACATTTTTATTAACCAGTGACATAGCACAGAATTTCTGGGCCCTCTGTAATAACAGAGGTGGAATAAACTTCCTGAAAAAGGAATTTATAATAGAACATTGATTAAAGATTCCCATATTTAGCATTTTCACATATTTAACATTTTTTGGATGCTGTTGTTAACACAAAAAAAGTTCTTGACTAAAGATGTGCGAGTCTTTAAAGGCCACATTCAAACAGTAGCAAAAAGTGACTCTGTCTCCATTTTGTCGATGCTGATTTTTGCCTTATTTCTTTTCTTTTTTTTGACTGATCACAATCTGTCTACTCTGAAGGTGCCCTGCAAGCACAAAATTGATAAAAAAAAATTTTCAGACAGATGCAAACTGAAAGATGCTGGTTGCTGCTCTACTTCACATCATTTCAGTGCAGCACGCGTGTGAATTTGTCAGCTCGTGGTGGCAAGGAAGAGAATCAAGAAACAAAGATCAGAGCTGTTGGTTTGAGTACATTTATCCCTGGCAGTGTTGTATACACAGAAACAACAGGCCCAAAGGACAGAAGACAGGACTGGTGGGAACGCAATGTGGAAGGTTTGGATAATCATACATCTCTAAAATAATCAGATCTCTGCCACATATGAGTGACAAAAATAGGAGTGGGCCTGAGGTGTGAGTAGTACTGTTTTTGGTTTCAAATCAAACTCAAGGTTGGATGTGGTGGTTTATAAGAGTTGATCTCAATAACACGATTGTGTTAATGAAATTGGAAATAACAATGACAATAACAACTTAACAGATTAAACATACCAAATCGGAACACTTCAAACCGGATGATAACTATTACTCCTAAGACAATTGCAGCGAAAACATACAGAAAAAACCCTGAACATAGCGAACCCAGCCCTGTTCTAACGGGATCTTAAGACGTCCTTGAAAATTACCGGCATTTAACACCCTTTTTCCTGTTGGCACCTAGATAACGCTACAAAGGTATTCTCCTGTATTTCAATCTCATTTGTCACTCTGCTGAAGTCAAATGTTTAGTGACTAAAATAAACCTGCGCTGTGCCTGACGAATTTGTAGCAGTGTGGAGAAAAACTGCTGTGGTGTTAATATTTAATAATGAAACATTTAGAGACCCCCAATGTTATAATTTACTTTTTTTTGTTCAAATACTGCATAACCTTATTTCTACCTGGGTCAGGTGCTATCAGATTGCTCAGGATGCCTTTATAAATAAGCTTGTGGTCGTCTACAATGAGAAGAGGTGGACAAGGGGACAAGCAGAAGAAGCCTTTTCTGTCACACTTGCCTCGATGCTTGATTCACCTGACGTACAGTAATCTGCTCCATTTATGATGCTGGCAGCATTTCGCCAACTCCATCTTCTACTGATGCTTTAAGCATTGATGTTACCTTCGTCAGTTTGGCAATGGCCCTTTGTACAAGTTGCTTGATTTGGGCAGCACTTAGTTATTTTCTTTTTCTTAACTTAATGGATTTAGCCTCACTAAAACCCTAACCCTAAGCCTAACCCAAATTCGGTTCCACCTAAACAGAGCTGAAGAGAGCCAGCACCAACCCAGACAGCAATGCCCACTAGGCAGGAATCATTCCTAGAAGGGAGGCACTTGTCATCCATCAACCTAATATGCACATCTTTGAGATGTATGAGAAAAATGAGGAATGTACAAAAAAATCAAATGAACCCGGGGAGAACATGCAAATGGCACATACTGATATGGGACTGGGACACAATTCACTGGGGCAGTGAATGAGGCAGCAGCACAAACCACTGTACCAAAGCAAATGAATACATTATACAAAAAAAAAAACAGATATGCTGGTAGTCCAACAAATTAAAGCAACACTTATCAAATGGAAATACATTGACATTTTTTTCATTGACCTAACAGTAGGATTAGCACTACGTCAGGAATGCAAACTGTAAATCACTGGGGTAAACGTTAACAAGATTCAGGCTTTTGTCTCAATAAGCAGAAATATTTCACTGGTCACATGATTTAAACTTCCCTAAAATGAATCACAGAATGTGTTTACTTGTGTTTAGTTCATTGCAATAAAACTGCTTTTCCAGGCATGTTTCTCTTTCTTATTAACTTTTTGCAGTATATCTTCCCAGCGGACTGTTAATGTTTCCTTTCAGATAAGCCCTAACATCAACATACTCAATCCCTGACACAACCGCCCAGGCCAAGTTTAAGACCAAACAGATTTTAATCAGTCAAACAGCCCCAGGGACATTACTGAGGGTTCTCATACTTCAGTTTAATTTTGCAAATGCAGCATTACATGAGTAGGCAGGCGGCTGGGCAGGGCAAATTAATTTTATCAAAAAAATATTTATTGGATAACCCTGACAACGTAAGACTTACATTTATTCACATATACTGACTGAACAGAACATGACAGAAGAACATTTCATTTGTCCTTTTCAAAGATGATACCAGAGCTGAGCCACCATTAATAAGTCTTTCTCATATATATATATACCAAACCTTTGTTTACCTACTCCTCTCCAACCATCGTGTAGCCACAACAGAGGTATTCTGAAGAGCCAATGCTGATCCCACCAACCACATTAGGGGCACTAGTCCCCCAAAAGGCCCACTCATTCACATAACCACACTCATTCTGACTGGGCCAAAACACCCAAACCGCCATTCTTTGGGGTATGGGAATAAAACCAATAGCAGCATGGGGTCAATGTTCAAAATCGACAACCCAGCCCAGATTTGAACCCAAAATTCCAAAAAGCATAATAGTTAATGTCAAGTACTTTCAGACTCTGCCACCTCATAACCAATTAATAGTGGTCCTCAAACTACTCCATAAATTAAAAGTAGAAGTTAATTTCTTTGTTTTCAATAAAATTTAATGAATACTATGAAAATAAATCAAGAATCAACATGGAATATCTGCCAACCAAAAAATGCTCAGAAAGCTCAATGATAAAGAATGATTAAAAACATAAAATAAACCAGACCTAAGGGTCCCCAAAAAATTTGTTAAGTCTGTAAAATATTTATATTGTGCTGCATTTTAAATTTGCCTATGCATAAAGGCCAGAATATAGACGGTGACCATTCAACTAAAATAAAATTGGCCTTTTAGCTTTTATTTTCTTGGTTTCTGACCTATGGTGCTTCCACTAACAGACATCCTAGAATTATAGAGGCAAGAAGATAAACCAAGTGAAGGCAGGAGCAGAGACAACTCCATGAATAACAGAGGAGAGAACTTCCCTAACCCAGTGAAACACACACACAAAGGGTGCCGGAAGATTCGGCTCTTAAAAGCACATTACGTAGGGGCTTTGCGTCAGGGACTCTGCAGCTAGGGATGATGTTTCGGGGACAAAGGTGTTGCAGCAATGCCTCCATACTTAAGCCTCACTGAAATGAGGGACAGATGTATTCTTAAGTGCTTGTTAAAGATTGCTGAGAGGACAGGTGACTTGCTTCAGTGATTATCACAATGCCTTGGATTGTTGATGCAAATTACATTCTTGCACTGTTGAAGGTATGTAAAACAAAATAAAATAAATTATTTTTAGTCTTCAAACTTAGATAGATGGCATTATGTGCATTTGCATGGGGACCCCTACTCGACTGACATAATACTTAAACATAAAGCAAAATAAAGACAACAGAATTTCTCCAAAAATATATAATTTGTGATTTTACATTTTTAGGAAGGTACACTGTACACTATGTTTGAACTTGTTTTCCTTGGAAAAATAAACGTTAACTGTGGTGCTGTGTGTGTGTGTGATTTATTTTAGTTTGAGATGTTCACTGACCATATTAATGTAAAAGCTCCTGTGAGGGGAGAATCTGCAGTTATACGTAGTTGAAAACATGAAGTCAAAATGTCAAATCTACCTTTTTACTATGGAACCTTCTGGTTACATGTACACCTTTTGATTTTACCAAGAATACTGCATTTATTTTCCTTTATTTTCAGATCCAGTCCTCTTGTGCAATTTTTGCAAAAAATATAAAAATAATAATAAAATCCTTAGTGGTTCTGTCATCCTACAGTGGTTTAAGATCAGAGTATGGCGAGGGTTTTGGCTCATTCCTGTATGTGTGGATGAACAGGTCTTTGCGTTTACTTTAACTGAGACCTCTCACTGCATGTTTGTAGTCCCACACTTATGCTACATTCATTCATTCATCTCCAATGCTAGACAGGTTGTCTTTCCACTAGGAACACTACACACTGCAAAGGCAGTCGTCCTTGACTTGAATTCCACTTGCAAAAACCTCTTAATGATATGAACTCAACTGTGAACATGTCTACATATTGTAATGATCACTAGCATTAGCCTAAAAGAATCTGAATTGTATATGAAGGAGAGATTTAGTCAGGATGGGGACATTCTTTGGGTTTTTATTTACAGTAACTGTCTCTATACAACTGGAACTTCCGCCACAGTGATCCTGCTTTTTGGCATTTCATATACAAATGTTTAAGCACAAAAAGGATTTTAACAACAGTTTAGGAGTATTTTAAGGTCAATTTAGGAGGGTCAAAAAGTGGGATGTATACCCTCCTGAAATATGATGCCACTGGTGAACATGTTTATTACTAGAAATGGATAAAGATACCAGACTAGAAGTATGCAGAAGGGGCACAAGGCAGAGCCAAAAGCTAGCCCTAACAATGATGTTAAGTATGTTAAGGCTTTAACCAACAAAAAAAATATACATATAATGTATATACATAAATCTGGAAACGTCCGTCCACTTTTCTAACTTATTCCATTCATTTAAGGGTCACAGGAATCTCAATGCTCTCCGTATAACATCAGGGTCTAGATAGATAGATAGATAGATAGATAGATAGATAGATAGATAGATAGATAGATAGATAGATAGATAGATAGATAGATAGATAGATAGATAGATAGATAGATAGATAGATAGATAGATAGATAGATAGATAGATAGATAGATAGATAGGCCTAAACCAGTCCCACATTTTCAAACCCACTTATCCATTTCTGTTTATTATAATGTGATATTCAGCAAGCATCAGTCTATTGCAGTACATACCCAAACACAGTGTGTTAAAAATGAAAATTCTGTCATAGTCTCTTTATGTTTGCAATTACATTTTTAAACCACTTCTTATATTATCTAACATCTACCATTTATATTATGAAAAAAAGAAAAATATTGGCTACAAAAGAGGCCTATGGCCTTAGACTTGTGAATCTTCATGAATCTAAATGAAAAGACTGCTGAATCTAAAGAGTTAATGGCCCTGTCGAGCACAGAGGGTATACAGTGACCTTCTTTTTAAAGAATCCATACTCACCTTTTTAAAGCAATGCAGTGTAGGGTGACCAAGTAATGGTATCTGGATGTTGAACCTATTATTCTCATGGTAGGACACATGCCGATGAAAACACACATTCATATCTAATCAGATAGAAAGCAGTGGGCCTTACGTAATCCCCACTTGAAAGACAACAGTCTATCCACAATTAAATTATATTAAAACGATGTACAATTATACATAGCTGCGGGCACACTGATTCATCAGCCATCACTCTGTATTTAAATAGCAGACATCCAGAGTTACATGTCAAAATTCTTGCACAGGGGGGTGGCCTGCTAGAGATGGGGAATATTCTTAGATTCTTCACACACATTTCCCCTTCACGACTGCCTAAAAATATTGAATTTGTCCATTCTAAATGTTTAAATTCATGTCAACACATTTAAGGTGGCTAATCTCAGCACACTCAGATAAGCAGGGAGATGTCATAGTGGTGAGATGACACCTAATTTCAGAATCATTGTTTGAATTTCCAAAGAAAAGAATCACTTGAACGTTGCCAATTTTAAAATGGAAAAATCAGACTATTTTCTTACATCCTTTTTAATAGTCACTGGGGTCATCTAACATTAAAGGAGCTCTCCTGCAAGTACGACCAAAGTGGAATGAGAAATAGAGATGTAGTGACCCCCATATCCAAGGAAAAACTAAACTCAGACAAAAAGTTAGACTAATAGCGTGTCCTCTGTGAAAAACAGCTACAATTCTGTTTGGCATGGACGTCACCGGTTTGCAGATCAATTTTCATCCACTATTCCAGCACAAAATCCCACACTTTGGTCAGATTGGTTGGATGCCTCCACCAGCATTTCACTCATTGCTCCAAACGGTCCCAAAGTTTTTCTATGGGATTTAAATTTGGAGATTTTGTGGACCGAGAATGATTTAAAATGTTCTTTATGTTAGTCACACAGACTGGATGACTAGGGTAGCTATTCTGTGTCCTACATGATCAAGCAGAAGCCCCATGCAGCCCCTTTTAGATCAATTGTGTTGTTACCTCAACTAAAGATTCCATGACCTCATAACCAAAACACCCCCAGAACATCAGAGAGCTGTCTTCCACCAGAACAGCACTTGGCACACAGACCTCATGGGAGGTTTTCATGCAGTTTAAAGGCAAGGAGAAAGCACAGCAGTACTATTCAACCATCCATCCACTGTGAAGCCTGCTTATCCAGTTTGGTGTCATGGGGGCAATTTAACCAAAAATCAAAACCATTTTCCTTTTTTGTTTAAATAGGTGAAGATGGAGGGTCTCCCATGACATCCTGGGAGAAAACTGTGATATTATCAAAATGTGCAGTATGAGGGAAAAGAAGGATTGACTCATTTGGACTAACGTGTGACTTTCATAAGGGTGCACATCATGCAGACGTTTGAAAAAACTCTGTTTTGTCCACCCACAATTGTAAAATTAAACTTAAAAGGTACAATGTATGCACAAAGCAAGGAAAGTTCAAATGAACATAGCCATTATGAAGCTAAAATTCCTGAAGTGTTTGCTGTGAATGAATTAATAAATTGTACTGATGCCTTGCTTTGCCATACACAACTAAAAAACAAAGTTTCATGAATGCCCAGACCAAATTTCAGGCTGCGGTCCACCAGACTCACTCCATTTTCAAAAGAGAGGAGTTGCTAAATTTGAACTGCTGGTAAACCTCAAACCAAAAACTGACTCATTTGCTCACAGGAGGCACAATTTTCAAGAGTCTTAATGGACATGAAAAATAAATTGGTTGGCCAATCGTTAAAGTTCTCAGAAAGTGGCAGAGCTTGCACACCACTGAGGAGGAACATCGACTGGCACTGTAGATCACGTAAGGTACTGACACAAGAGACGGCCTAGTAATGAGCTGGCATGGGAGGACAGAGTTGAGACCTGGCATTGTCCCTCAGTGTGACAACAGTTTCTGGGTGGGTCATCATCAAAAAAGAAAACACTCCAGAATCATCTTTCATTTCCTAGGTGGTTAGTGAAGGCATCACTTAACACTTTGACTAACACATTTTAGCTTATTTTCAAGTTTTCACTCCATTTCCTGTTGCACTTTGAGCGATCACAAAGATTACAATCTAATTCCACACAGAATTCCTGGAGAAGTGTACCGAGTGAACTGAAATGATTACTAAAACAAATGATATCATTTTCAAAATAGGTCATTGTAATAACGTTTGTGTTTGTACTGTCCAGCAATTGTCACAGGAATATTATTCAGTTAAGCTTTTTGGAAAAATGTTAACATCTGAAATACCATTTGGTTTACATTACTAATGTTCTTTATATTGAGGTCTGACAAGCTCAAGGACAAAAGAGTAATTTCCCTAAAATAAACTAAAAATTTATGAATAGACAAGTATGCTGAAGGAAAATATGAAACTCCCAGATTTCTGTTTTTCTTCTTTGAATGAAGCAGTACATTTCCAAAGACAGTCCGTATAAACACGGTTGTGTCACCCGTGTGTCAAATCAGGACCAAAGGTTTCATGTAAAGCACAACCATCTGATTGCTTCAATGGCTTTCAGAAAACTAGTAAGGATTGCTTCTAAGGATGAATATGTCACAGGAACATGTATACAATACAATACTTTTTTTGTGTAGCCCAAAATCACACAAGAAGTGCCACAATGGGCTTTAACAGGCCCTGCCTCTTGATAGCCCCCCAGCCTTGACTCTCTAAGAAGACAAGGAAAAACTCCCAAAAGAAACCCTATTGAAGAAAAAATGGAAGAAACCTTGGGAAATGCAGTTCAAAGAGAGACCCCTTTCCAGGTAGGCTGGGCATGCAGTGGGTGTCAAAAAAAAAGGGGGGGGGGGGGTAAATACAATACAATACAGAGAACAGAACATAAGTAATCCTCAATACAATATAATAGTGCAACAGAAATATTACAAATAGAGAGCAGAATTCAACAGTAGTTGATATTACTCAATACTATTTGGATTTGTTCAGAGTTCTGGAGACCTCGGCCATCAAGCTGCCTCCCTCTATTGGCCATTCCCCAGCTGACTCAGTGCTGGTCCAGCCAATCCGATGAAAGGAATCCCTCTCCCCGATGATTCCTGCAATCCTCCATCAGAGATGACTTTTCCTTAGGCAGGCATATATCTTATATATTTAGCTAAGTGACCTAACGTACAGTACAACACTCTATATTCAAAAACCAGATTTAATAATCTGGAAGGGTGCTTCCTAAGGTTTGTACGGACCTTGGAATGTTCCGCGGACACTGGCTCCTCTCAAGAGATGTGAAATACAAGCATCTTCTCATATGGCAAGGACAGGCTTCCTCATCCATGGTCTAATTACCTATTATATATGATCCACCTGTGTTATGCTCGTTTGTTACAGAAAATCATTAAGTGAAATAAGTGGACAACAAGTGTCATATAACATTCCTCCATTCTGGGAGAGACCTTTACAAAGGTAAGTAAACCAGTCCTTTCTTAACTGCTCGAGTAGACTCTTCTATCAGCTACACAACAAAGTTTGTGGCATGTTGTAGCATTTACTGCACCTTTATCTTCAACTTTTTATCGCATTTAGGTATTTTCTCCACCGTGGTCTTCAGCCACTTATAAGTACATGAAGTGGTTTAAAGGCTCCCATACTTGTTAAGAAGACAAAATATAGTATCATCCATGTGTGCCTGAGTGTCCCCTGATAAGCTTGACAGCGGTAAGCCCTACCACTCCTGGGTGATAGGGGGCACTGTTGCTAACGGCATATTCTCCCTTTCCACAGCCCAGAAAAGTTGCCCAGTTAGGGCACACACTACTGGCTGTGATGTCTTGAAGAAGTCTCACCATTTCCGGTCATTCTGCCTTAAAAATCAATGATTCAGAAAGGTTGGTGTCTTTGAATCAATCAGGAGCTTAACACAGTGGAACTGATAGAGCGAGAAAAGACAAACAACCAACACCAGGATTTCATGACTTCATCAGTGTCTGAGTTGTGCCTTACACACATTGTTGCGTAATTTTGGTTTCATGTTGGACTTTCTTCTTTCAATTAAACAGGGTTCCAGGGGTGGTATCCCAACTGTTCTCCCTCCTCCAGACTTCCTCCTTGCCGATGGTCACAATAGTTATCACAACAATGAAAGAAAATGTGTTATTTGTAAATGATGCTTTTACTTGAACTTGGACTTTGCAGAGCCTGCACTGTGTTATGGCAGTATTAAATAAAAATGAAAAGTCAAAGTCAAAATAACAAGCCAAAGGTTGAAACCACGAAGACGTGAAATAATAAATAAAGCTCATGACGCGAGTCAAAGATCAAAGTAAAGATATGGTGTGGGATTTAGCAGCCAAAAGGGGACATAGAATCAGACCCAAATCGAGCAGATGTTAAATAAAGACAAAGAACAGAAACATCTTTAACTAGAATATATAAACAAAAAAGATTACCAAAGTTTTTCTTTTTTTTTTTTAAAAAAAGAAGAATCAAAATCTCAGATGATTGGTGGAATGCAAACACTGTCTTTTATACAGGCGTGCTGAAGACGTGACGTGTCACACACTCCCGATCATCTTCTTGGCAACTGCGTTCCAACCATCAACAAAAAAATAAAAATATATATGGGGGCACAGAAAAGAGCAATTCATTTTCAGCATTATTAAAAAATAGATATAATCCACTAGATTCCTTGGTCTTGAAAATCCTGGAAATGATGATTTAAATGGTTTGAGAGACAAGGGAACAGTCTCAGCCAGCCAGATCATGACAGCGTGCTCCTCGTTTGATGCAACAGCATAGTCTTAATACAGGCAAAGGTCAAAAATACCACAAGATCTAACCAAACATTAAAACCAAACCCAAAAACTCTAGCCAAAAATAATTCAAAGCAAAACTGTATTGTTTTACTTTGTTTAGATACATTATTTAGATGGTAAACAATTTTTGTTCTTTATCCCTTGTTATATACAGCTATGCTTAGACAACTCCAACATTGTCTACATTACGTCACACACCATGCCCATGTGACCGGCAATGTTTCAATAAACATGAAAATGACCATCACAAAACGCCTCAAAATGAATTATATCATCATAGCAGCAAAATAAACTAATTAAAAAACACACATGTAACAATTCCAAAAATGAAATAAATCAAATCTACATATATAAAAAGGACTGATAACCACAATGAAAAAAATGACTTTCAAATGGAAAAATGATCACTCACAAAATTGCAGGCAAAACTAAAAGCAAAAAAACTCGGGCACACTGAGTGATGAAACTTTCTGCATACTCTGATCACTTTTGTGGCAGCACATCTAAGCTCCACGGTCCAAACTATTAAATGACAAAAAACAAGATCCATGCCTGTGAAAACGTAAAGTGCAGGAAGCTTAAGATGAATGGTGTATCACTGAATATATTATGATCAGGAGGAAAAAAATAATCCAAAAAAAACATTGCTACACAAAAACATCCACCTTTTTTAATTATAAAAGATTTATGTGAATTTCATATAAACAAATTCAAAGCAAAGAATCATCCAACCATCCATTTCCTAAACCTGCTTTACCCTGAGCAGGGCCACGGGGAAGCTGGAGCCTATCCCAGCAAGCATTTGGCACAAGGTAGGAACAATTCCTAGACAGAGAGTCACTCCATCACAGGGCAAACACACAAAGAGAGGCCAGTTTAGCACAGCCAGCCCACCTAACCTTCATCGCTTTGGACTGTGGTAGGAAACCCATGCAAGGAGAACCCGGGATGTGAACTTCAGCATTATTGTTGCAACACAGCAGTTCTACCACTGTGCCACTCTGCAAAGAATTAATAATTATAAATTAAAGAAGTAATAATCCAAAATTCTAAATTAGATAAATATGAAAAGGCTAGAAAAAAAGATCAAAATCTAAAGTTAAAACAAAAAAATCTATACTTAATAAACAAACGAGTCAAAATCAGTAATCCAAGAAGATTCCAAAAGCTAACGTCAGTGCCACAGAAACACAGGCTAAAGAGCAAAGATTACAAAACTTACAGGATGTGTTAAGGGAGCCAAAGGATACTGTTGAAGAAGCAACTGATGTCTGTCTCTCACACTCACACACACACTCACACACACACACAAAAGAAGTTCTGCGCGCAGGTGTTTTAAATAACCCACTGAGATGACCACAGCACCAGAGGGCTGTAATTAAAGAAAACGTACTCAAATGAAGGAATCAATTGGCCTAATTACTAAACACAGGGAATATTAAACTTGAACAACTAAGAGGCAAATTAGTATAAACAAACAGGAAAAATTAAGAAAAATAAAAAAATAAAATCTTTAGTCCACCTTCAGACCTCCAGAGCCTTACAATTCAGGAGCTCTGCTGAACAGCCATGTTTACGTCAAATGACTGCGACAGCCAATACTCCACCCAGAAGCTACAGAGGTGCGGAGGCACCTGTTCATATCACTTGGACTTAGTAAAAGCACACGGAAGGATAGGAGAAAAAAATACAAGATATACAGTCTTTTAAAACTCATGATGTTAGTGCACAAAAATGTTTAAAGACAGACACTTTTCTAGATACAATTGTAATTCAAAAACAGCTAAATGTTATGAGAGGTGTACATTTTGATTGGCTCGTCCGAGGGACAGAGTTGTGGAGATCTGCAGCTCAGCTCTTCTGCAGTATTCAGACAATCGTAATAGAATGGACATTTTGGGTCAATTACAGTGTGCTATGACCTTGGGATGATCTCATGTTGATCTGGTCTTGGTACGTATTTACGGTAAAGAAACTAACTTTCTGGTTTAGCATAGCTGCAGTGTGCCTCAGAGCTGCAGACTAACAGCAGACCAAGACTAAAACTAAGTGCTGTTGCAGTGTATTATTTAGAGTCGGAGAATTGCAACTTAGACCACCTCATGAGCAGGTTTAACAGATTTAGTACAGTAAATAATGTCATAAAATGAAATTCTTACACATCAGACTGACTGTTAAACACATGAAAAAGCACTTACATGCCATTAAAAAAATATGGAAACCAGGTTTAATATTTATATTTGGATTGAAGCACATTGAATCAAAAATATTTATTTCAATGCTATAGAAAAAGATAAGTAATTCATATTTATATTTATATAACGTAATATAAGAAATAGAAAAATATGGATCAACATACATTTAACCATTAATCTTCAGTAAAAAGACTCAGAATCGGTGTCCCTAATTAAGAACTTGCTAGGCCGTCAATTCGGAAAGTGCAAATTGAAAGATGCTGACAGTTTCTTCCATGTTGTATTCATTTTGAGTGTCATGAAGATATCTCTGCTGGTGTCCTCCAGGTCTTATACTGTATGAGATCTCTCTACAATATGCATTATATATTGTTTGTGCTCGACTGTGAAGTTTGCGCTGTGATGATACATTCTTTACAAAAATTGAACAGCCTCTGAATATATTTTATACACTTTGGTGGCTCCTAGATTACTTCAGTTATTAGGAAAAGCTGTCTGCTTAATGAATCAAAACTATCAACTCTTCTGCATTATGTAATAGAGACGTTTTAGCAAATTATGTCCATCCATCCATTATCCAACCCGCTATATCCTAACACAGGGTCACGGGGGTCTGCTGCAGCCAATCCCAGCCAGCACAGGGCGCAAGGCAGGAATAAATCCCCGGGCAGGGTGCCAGCCCACCACAGGGCACACAGACACACACCAGGGACAATTTAGGATCACCAATGCACCTAACCTGTATGTCTTTGGACTGTGGGAGGAAACCGGAGCGCCCGGAGGAAACCCACGCAGACACGGGGAGAACCTGCAAACTCCACGCAGGGAGGACAAGGGAAGCGAACCCAGGTCTCCTAACTGCGAGGCAGCAGCGCTACCACTGCGCCACCCTATCAAATTATGTTTCAGACACAATTCTACAAACATGCAGCTTTCACCTTCATTGCTTTACTTATAAGGATTTAAGGGCCTTTTCAAATGTTTGAAGTTAACAATACATTTACGACAGTGACACTCACATTGATCAAATGCAGCTTAATGATTGCAATGATTTTGCCACATCGTTAATTCAGAGAGGGTGAGACGTTAAGTGTTGAGGCACTGCTGTTAACTGGCAATGCGATGGCTGAGGGGAAACACGAGGCCAAAACACGAGTAGCTGTGGATTAGATAAACTTGGTACTGATCTTGTTCCACTGTTCACTGTGACAGCACTTAGACCTGAGGATGGTCTCCTCTTAGTCTGGTCTTGATCCACTGCAAGTTCAGTACTATCTCAGGTCCACACTGCGACTCACACTTTACGTTTTTTCACCTTTGCACAGAAACTGCAGATTTTGTTATTCCCAGCCAGTCTAACTGAAAATTTTTTTTTATAAAAAATGAAATCATAGTGCATTAGGAAAATGACTGGAAACAAAGAAAATTGCTTCAAAAATTTCTGTAGACCTTTACATTTTCAATCATTTTCACTTGAAACATGAAAAATTTGGAAAAAAATCGTAAATAGTATTTTAGAAGCATGGTACTTTCAATAAGTCATTTTTGTTCAAAATCAACATGATTCTGGCACTGAAGAGCTTTAAAATTTGATAGTGATTGGTTGGCCCAACACAGCAATAGTACAAAATTAAATCCATGAATGAAGACAGCATTTTTACAAGGTGAGAACTTACTGGTTAGGTGTTTCTTATGCACAGAAGGGTTACCTTGCAAGCTTCAGCCCACCATCTTAACCAATAGGCCATTTCTAATGATCTAGCAAAAAGAGCAGGAGTCCTGTGGCTGTGGATGCCAAATAAGGTAAAGTGTTTATTTTTAAATACATTTTTTACTGAATTCCATATAATGTGTGAGGTTTATGAATATAACTGGAGGGTACTTTGAAAGGAACTGGACAGAAGTGTTTATGATTGTTATAGTCTGCATACTGCTGTGTATCCTCACATTGCATACATTAAACACACTGAGATTGGGTTCATGCACTCGGAGACAGGATATTCATGTTGAAGAACTAGCATCTGAAAGCTTTTTATCTGAGAAAGCCAATTGGCAGCTCCATCTTGTTTCACATCACTATAGTCTGTCACCTCATGTCAGACCTAACTGGTCTGTCCCACCTCTCCCATTCCTTTCTCTAAGATTCGCCTGTTTTTTTGACATGACTCAGATTCAAAGGTGTAAGTGGGCCAGCTGCTCTTTGACTTCTTCACACTGTATCATGAATTGTAATGTATTTAATTGGGAAGCCTCACCATCCAAAAGTGCAAATAACATTTAGCAGATCCTTCAAAATGAATAATACTAAGTAACTGAGAATAGCTTGCTACTTAAGTGGTACCATCCCGCCAAGGCTCAATATCAGCCAGAGGTTTTTATAGTAGAAATTACCGACAGGAGTCAAGCGATAAATCTCTAACAGATTAGCACAACTGATCTCTGCAATGTTTGCCTGTTCCTGAACTGGATAAACCGTTGTCAAATTATCATTTTCAGCTCCTGCTTCCTAATCTCCATTGGCCTGCGGTCCAGGCTTTGACTGATTTATTTTTAAGCCACTCCAGTGACCTTTCGGTAGGTTGCCTCAACCACTTTTTATTTTTTCTTCCCAAGCCTTCCAGGTTCAGATGCTGAGATGAATCTCCACAGTGTGGTGCTGTCATCACTATGCTACACAGCAGGGACAATCTTTTTAGAAAGACGTTGGGATAAGCTTGACCAAGACTTAGATTTACATGTCTGACAATATTATTCATTTCTTTTCTGTTCTTTAGGAGAGTTATGCCTTAGATGTTTCCCTGCCTTTAACTTTTCAATCACCTTATCCTGATTTGTTTTGAATGTTCCTGTGTCTTTATGGTATCATATGTGTTATCTGCTGTCAAAGAAGGGACTGAATATTTATAGGCCATATAGATATGTGCAACTATGCATTTACTCACCCACATTATGTTGGGGTGTAGTGAGCAAGCATCAGGCCAAGCCAAACCACTCTTGGATAAGATAGCAGACACTTTGCTGGACACATTCAGCTACAGTCAGCCATTTCAGAGACCCCACTCAACATAACATGTTGTATTAGGATGCAGTTGGGATAAAACTACAGTATTTAAAGAATATTCAGACAGACATGGACAGACACTACCAATTGCACACAGGCAGTGATGTGGCCAGGGTTCAAATTGGGGTCCCTGGAGCTGTGAGGCAGCAGAACCAGTCACTGTGACCTTGTAGGCAGTTATTGAAGATGAATTACTGCTAGTCTAAAGACACTTAGTGCAGTATTTTATGTCTTTTTTGCCCTTTTCCACACTCCCTTCCATATACTTTAAACAAGAAAACCTGGGTCTTTGCTTGGGGAGCTACAAGTTAGCAATTCCCCATACAAATTGCCATGTTGATTTGTTTATTTTGCTTTGACATCACCTTGTGCTAATAATTACATTGATCCAAGGAAAGCATAAATAAAGGCAGCTGAAAACATAACTGACACAATAGCAAATCAGGGTGCAAAGGCAACAGGAGTGGGCCACAGTGAGTAGAGCTAGGCCGGCCAATCGTTAGGCAGGATTACCTTAAGGCCTTCATGCCAAACCCACGTAGACTTCTGTTTGCAGTTTGTGTTAAAGCATGAGTTACTCATTTCACCCAAGACCCAAATTCAATTACTTTTATAGCAGGTAAAAAGCAGTTTGGGAAAACACACGTTCATACTGTAAATCATGCAAATCACATTTATTTGGGTTTCAGGAAAACATATCATTAGTTAAATCCTAATTCAATCATATAAAAAAAACTGCCCAACGTTCTCTGCCTTTATTGCATGAATTTATATTTTGCCCAAACTGTTCTCTCCCAGCTAAAACGGTAATTGAATTTGGCCACAACAGCCATGTGGAGTTTGTTATTGCTCTACATAAGTTTCCTAAAGGGAGAATATGAAGTAAATTAATTTTGTTTTTGTAAGAAACATTGATTTTTGGAAACAATTTACAGAAAGAAGCTAAGGGAACAGGAATGGGGTTTTTAATAAATCCGCTGTCCCTGGAAACAGCTCTGTTCCCAATCAAGAAAGCTCGCCCAAGAATAAGTAAACTTAAAAAGTTGTGCTTTCTTGTTTCAAGACAATATTTTTTATATAAGAAAATCATTTTAAATGAGGGCATACAGTATGTTTTGCTCTAATGATTAATAGTTTAGCCGCATTAACAGAATTGGTCACGCTCACAAAGGAAGACAGAGCATCTCTCGTTACATGGCGACTTGGCCTCAGTCCAAAAGTAAATTCACTTTATATTAAAAGCAGAGAATGATACGCTCCTCAATATTTCTTTTTGTGTTACTATTTTTGTGGTCAAAAGATGGAAGCCCACTGACAGCAAATAAACACAAGAAGTTGGGGCGTTGGCACTTCACTCTTCATAAGCATCTATTGACAAATGTGCCCCATGGAGAGAGTTCTGATCACTGACAGCACAGCCTGCATCCACATACACAACTAACAAGGACCATCAATTGTCCATTTGCTTTGCCAATTTGAAGAATGAAAGCAAAACCAGGACTTACAAGAATCCACTATACCAGTGGTTCCCATACTCGATCCTGGGGACCCACTGTGCTGCAGGTTTTTGTTCCAAACAGGTTCACAATCGGTGATAATAATCAACAACAACTGATCTTGTTTAATTAGCTGGTCTTTTTTAATCTTCTCTTATTCTGCATTCAGAAAAACACAACAGTATGTTTTTTACATTTATAACACATTTAGAAATATTTCTAATTTCTAATATTTCTATTTTTTTCTAAAGCTACAAATGTTTTTATATTAAGGATCCACTGACTAGTCCTTGTTTTATTAAGGATCCACTTGCTATTTTCCTATTATTTTTCCTGTGTAGTTTGCTCCCTTCATTTAACCCTAATAGTGACAATTAACAACCAGCAGAGCAGACACCCAGGATGATGAAAGCTGCCATGACTTCAGTATCAGACCCACTAATTAGTAAATCTTCAATTAAATAACCAGAACACGTGGAAAAGCAAAATGAAAATTATGTTGAAAATACTATTAACAACTTTTAAAAAAAATACATATTCCCCATATAACTGCTTATTACATTTTAATAAAAATCTACCAAACTTAGTTTGTAATTTCTACATTGACTCCAAAATACAGACACTGAGAAATTCAATTAATTAGGCAGAGAGTCCAATGAAAACGGAAGTTGGTTGGAACAAAAACCTGCTGCCACAGTGGGTACCCAGGATCGAGTTTGGGAACGACTGCACTAAACAATTCGGCCCCTCTCCAATTTTATTGAGGATTTATTGAGGATCCTCCATCTTTCCCCATTTTATATTAAGGATCCACTATATAGGCAGCACGGTGGCGCAGTGGTAGCGCTGCTGCCTCGCAGTTGGGAGACCCGGGTTCGCTTCCCGGGTCCTCCCTGCGTGTTCTGTGTGTTTGCATGTTCTCCCCGTGTCTGCGTGGGTTTCCTCCGGGTGCTCCGGTTTCCTCCCACGGTCCAAAGACATGCAGGTTAGGTGGATTCTAAATTGGCCCTAGTGTGTGCTTGGTGTGTGGGTGTGTTTGTGTGTGTCCTGCGGTGGGTTGGCACCCTGCCCAGGATTGGTTCCTGCCTTGTGCCCTGTGTTGGCTGGGATTGGCTCCAGCAGACCCCCGTGACCCTGTGTTCGGATTCAGCGGGTTGGAAAATGAATGGATGGATCCACTATACTGGCTAGTCCCTGTTTAATTGAGGATCCACTACACCGTCCCAATCTTCCATGTTACTATAGATCTACTGCACCACCCATACCTTTTCTCCATTTTATAAGCTTAAATTTAACAATCAGCATGAACTTTATTGTATTTTTTAAGCTTTTGAAGCCAAGCTTGGATAAAGATTTTAAAAACTGAAAACAAACTCCAAGAAAACCATTGTATTCTGAGATTGCATTGAATAATATTAATAAAATGAAATATGTGTACATTCAGTCAAGCATTCCGATGCTGAATCAACTTTGTAATGAGATTATGGAACACCAGATACAAGAAAACAAAAGAAGCTTCAGTTCCACAATTTGGCAACCATTGAATTCACAGATGTTATAACCTGTAAGTCACTCCACCATAAGTTATGTCTCCTCCAATGACTTCCCAACACTGCAACATTTTAGAATCCTTAGGTAATAACAGAGTATATCGTAACTATTGAAAACAGCACAGTTTTTATAAAAGCTGCAATAACATGCAACACGTCATGGATGGATAAATTTAGAAATTTTAAAGTTTTCATTCATATTGGATATAATTTTAGTATATAAGACCTGTTCCTTCATATAATCCTTCTAAGCCTTGGATGTGGAAACTGGAGTCTGTCCTGACAGTAATGGTAGTCAAGTTGGACCCAACCCCAGATAGAATGGTTCACACATGCGGGAACTCACAGGGTCATTGGTTTTCAATGTTTAAAACTACGCACCCCATGTTGACTAGCATACAAATGTAAGAATTTCACTGTACTTTGCACACATGATAATAATGACCCAATAAACCCAATTTAGCTTACGCTACCAGAGCAAATAAATTGCCCATGTGTTATAATTTTCTTTCTTTTTGCATTTATTTCCTAATTTTGTATTTATGGAAATGTATTAGTATTATTTCCCTTGTTATTATTATATCATTTTATTATTTTTTTGTATAATTTGGGCTGTTGCTACAGCTGTTGCCATCTTGTTGCACATTGTGATGTCACTTCCAGGAAATATATAATGTGACTGGGTGTTTCTCTTGGTGTCCAATATTTTGGATTCTCAAAACAACCAACCTTTAGTGGTGTTAAGAGTAGACTCCTAAAAGGGTACTCAGGGCAAAGGACTTTTCATATGTTCTTTTCTACTTTGATTTTTAATTTACGTTTTGAGCTTGGTTCACGTTTGCTTTTCTTTTGATTTATGGTTTTAACCTTAGTTATTCCTCTGGCTATGATTTTGGCCTCACCATTTCCCGGCCTCTCCTAAAAGAAGCCAACATTTTTTTACTCTTTTCCAACCAAGGAAAACACAATGTTGTAATGTGAAGGACAAGTGCAGCAAGGCTGAGTGTTAAGGTAGTGCTGGGGTGCATCCAAGTTGAATGGAATGACCAGGATAGGAGTCACCAAAACAGGCAAGAAATTGCAACCAGAAGACTGATAAAGAGGGTATCAAAACAAAATCATATCCAAGAACCATAACCAAAAACAAAAGCAATAAGTCAGGATCCATGAAGTCAAAAAAGGAAACTAAGAAAGCAAACATTTGGGGTTTTTACTTGGAAACCATCAAACTTACCAGTCTTTATACCATCGCAAAGATCTAGGACTTGTTCCCAGTGGCAACGACCGACACAAAGCAGCTATTACAGGGGAAATGGTGGCGACCAGAAGTTAAAAAAAAAAACTAATGATGAATTGTTAGAAAATTATTAATGAAGAACCAAAAGGAAACAATTATAAAAGAAGGACAACAATCATGACACTGAGAGGGAGAGAGAGCCTTATGTTTTGTAAGAAGCACCCTCACAGTTAGTTGCTCTCTATAATTAAACAGTTTCCCTTTAGCTCCACTGGCAGAAAAGTTTATTCAAAGACCCCACATTTCAGTCCCATGTGTACCTGACAGAGACTTGTCACCTTCATCAAATTCCTGAAGCACAAGTTAATTTAGAAGCATCTGTGCTGTCCAAAGCTACTCTATTGCTCAAAATCGTTCTGTTCAGATGAAGGAAGATTCAAAGCTTAGGTTCGAGTTCCTACTAGGTCACTGTGAATGGATTGTGCATGTTTTCCCATTGCCCAGATTTGGTATTTTTTCATTGGGTATTTTTGTTAACTCTAACATCCTGAAAATGCCTGGAAATTGAGCCAATGTGTGTACTCCTTCATGTAGTGGCATCTCAACCGGGGTTGGTTCTTGTTTGGCTTACAGTGCGGCAGGGATGATCTCCATCTATCTGTGACCCTGTGTTCCTTGTGGCAGTTCAGAACATCAAATAACATTCATTTAAGTGTACGTCATCTATTATTTTTTAATGCAAAATAAATAGGAAACACTGAATAAAGATACTGCATTTATTGTATCCATAGGGAATGTGAAAAAAAAAAACCAAATCCCAACCTTAAAATTAAAAAGTTAATTTTGGATAATTGATGGCCCTTGATTACCAAACTGTTGGTTCTTCTCTAACGCTGCCCTGATGGTAAAGAATGGCATTTCTGATTTAGCCCTGCCGCGATGCCCTTTGTTGTTCTATAAATCCTTTTATATGCAAAGGTAATCAATTCCCCCTACTTAAGAATCATTTATCAGCCCTACGAGATGTTCATGGATGGGCTGTATAAATGTGACTTTTATTAAAGCCAGCTCTGCATAAGCCCTGCAGTAGTCAGATATCATCAGCTTACCATCAGTCTTGTAACCACAAGTCTCCTTGACCTGCTTTTACTTAAGTCAAGATTGTTTTCTGTTTGCAGTAGTGAGAACACATTTAAATACTGAGAGAAACACTCAGGCCAGAAGAAGAAAGATGGTGAAATAAACATGAAAACCGTTAAGTGAAAAGCAGCAAGGCATTTCAGATGGACAAGTCAGCTGGAATTCGTGAATGACACATGCTATGGTCCTAATTAGAAATCACAGCAAACCTATTGTCTACTTAATAAAACTTTTCAGGTGTCAAACTGATGGACAACTATGGCAATTGTAAAGAATGTGAATCTTAATAGGAAACAGATGAAATAAAAACCATAACACAAGATTGTTTTAGATGTATGTAGTAAGACAGTGGAATCATTTTAAACGATGCTGGAGATTATTAGGAATGATACGTGGTTGTCTGTTTAATGTGTAACTGATGGGTTCTCAATGTTTCTGAAAATGTTTTTCCTACTCATAAGAAGCAGGAGGAGTAAAGAGAGGCAATGAAAAGAACAGCAACGTCACATTCTTAAGCCCACTTAATCCAACTCAGCATCCGGTTGTGGTCTTGAGGCTATCCCAACAGCATTAAGTACAAAGCAGGAATCAGCACTGGAGCAGGGCCAACTGAAATTAGGGTTAGGGTTAGGGTTAGGGCCAAACTGGCAAAGAAATGAGTGACTAACAACCATATGTTTTTTAAGGATATGTAAGAAAAACCCACAAAAACACAGGGAGGACACGCAAACTTCACACAAAGAGAACAACAGTGTGTAGGATAACGGCCCAGGATAAGAGATGAAGTAGCAATGGTAAGTGGCAAGAAAATTGATGAAATAAAAGGTATGAGAACATTTGACAAAGGGCCTCCATTTTTCTTGTAGTGCATCAATCAATGAAGCACTTTTACTGTTCTGTTTAGAATAGAAAGAAGAATCAATACAGTTGAGTTCATTATTGATGCCTTGTATTAATAAAGCACTTCATAAATAAAACAGCCATGCATAGACCGCCACAATTTCGAGTGTCCTGCCATAGTTCTTCATCCTGGTCTAGTGCCCTGCATTGAGTATTTTGGTTACATGATGTACCATGATAAATAGCAGCTGTTGCAACTTATTATCCAGAGAAAGATACAAGTAAGGAAAAAAATTGAAAGGGAGAAGACATCTTAACTCTGTAATCAGGAGTATCAGGTCCCTACTCCATTCAGTAGTTTCCAAGTTGAAACAACCCTAATGAAAGCCAAATTTCATTAATGAAGATGGCACCAGAAAAAGAAGAAAAAAGGATAGCTATTAAACTTCAAGTGGCCAGTCTGTGAGATACCACATGCCATCTTAATCAAATCCAGACTTATGTGGTCCAGATAAGCCCATGAAAACTTGGAGTAAATGGCAGCTGTGTCTGTGTACATCATCAACAGCAAAGCCATACTCTATGACATACACAGCTCAGTTTAGACGCATGCACCAGGCATGGTCCATTGTGAGGAGACATCAGGCAGACCTAGGAATGGCTGGTGGGATTATTTTACTTGACTAACCTGGGAACATTCTCCAGGAAGATGTGGGCTTTTCAGCTTGCCATGTTGTCAGCAAAACCCTCACTATAAGTGTTTGTTTCAAGGAAAGAAGTAAGAGGCTGTTGGGAACTGGTGCCCACCCAGATCATATTTTAGTACCCAATGCAAAATGGAAGTGAAAAGAAAATCATCAGAGCGGACAATTGGTATATATTAAAATAATATTGTAAAACAGCCATTAATTCAACCAATCAGTGTTTATAGTGGGCAATGTACTACCTTACATCCTTGAGTTCGGATCCCAGTCCAGACATGGTATGTGGGAGTTCTCCCCATCTTCACAGGGATTATCCTGCCATATCCCAAAATCATGCAGATTGGATTAAAATTCTGCTGTTGTTTGCTCTAGCATGTCCAATGATGAAATGCCACCCCATTCCAGGTTTGGCTTCAGTTTCTGATTCTTACGCAGCCAGTTCTGACTCCTCACAACCCTAACTTACAATTAAGTGGATTCCAGATGTAGATAGATAAAATCAATAATTATGTTAGTGCTAAAGATTAAAGAGGTATATCTTACTAGCCAAGGAGGGCACTGTTAACTAGATATTAAATGACATTCTCATTTTCATAAGAAAAATAGGACACAGTTTGAATTATTAACATTAATGAGTCTCTGAGAATTCTGACATGTGAAATAAGGTGTCAATATATATAATAGGAAGGATTTCATAACTTGCACTTCCATGGCCATTCAAGATTATTGGTTAACAATGTTGTAAAATCCGGGTCCAGGCCAAGTAAAAGAGATATGAGGTCAAGGGAGATGCTATATTTGTGAAGTTTAATCCAGTCCGCCAGAATTCTTCTCTGATGCACCAGTAAAAGTCACGTCTTTAAGGGAACTCTTAACTCTATTTGAAGAAACCTTTCAAACTGAATCTTCAAAAGACAATTGCAAACTGATCTGCTCCACTCATGTAACAAAAGTTGAACAGATCAAGTGATAATCATGAGCAAGGCATTTCCCGCCAATGAAAGAGATCCTCTATCTGTTGTAATCTACAAGTCAAGTGTTGACTGTCTGAAGAATACACATCATGATTTGGTGAACTCTTCGTGTAACTGCTAAGGAAAAGCAATGCTTGCAAATCCAATTGTTGTGTTGCTTTTTAGCATGACTAAAAATAGGTGAAGAAAAGTCACAGATACCTTGCAGTTTCTTAGTTTATTTATCCAACCATTTCTGAATTTTTTCAGTCCATTATAGGAGGTTGAAGGAGCTCCTTAGTTGTACCAAATGCAAAATAAATGCGCATGTGGAGCCAATTAATGATAAAACATTTAATAAAAGTTCCGGCCTTTTTTTCCATATAGTGAATCCCTTTAGTGAATATCATCTCAAAGTCACTTTACAAGCACAGAGCTTAAGAATAATTCATTTAAAGCGGGAGCACAGGCAGTTTTTTTCGGTTATTTTACGTCACACAGAGTCAGTGGTGACAATCAAACCAGCATCCTTGTCGTTTATAGTCTACTGCCTTAGTCACTAGGCCGCACTGTGTTTGCACTGCCAAGATCTGTTCATTCTGAATCTGCCCTGTAACCCAAATGGCATTTAGCTCCCTAGACTTTTTAACTGATAAGAGTAGAGGGAATTGTGAAATGAACTACATTGAGACAGAATGTGACAGTGAAGCACCATTTAAGTTTTTAATTTGCTTTTACAGTCATTCTACACCTCCACACTTGTGGTCATGAGCTTTTGGTAGTGAGTGTGTAAACGAGACTCAGAATACAAGCTGCCAAAAGGAGGTTCCTCTTCAGTACTCTAGGGCTCATCTCAATCAGTTCATTTTATATAGTGCTATTCACAGACTGCATCATCACAGGACACTTTACATAGTGAACAAGGATATGTTTCAAAATAAACGATACAGGACCTTACACCTAGTGAAGTTGTCCATTGATTGAGAAAAGTGAGACATGTACCAGATACAGCCCACTGTGAGAAAGACCAGGATATACTGAAGGGACTGCATCTCTTGGATTACCTGGAAGTAATCAAATGGAGGCACTAGAAAATGAAGGCTAGTCTGACCTGGCTTTACCATGACCGTCACCAGTACAAGTGGGTGTAAAATGTAAAATAAAATATGATAAGATGTGAAAGACTGGCAAGAAGGAGAAGGCTAAGATAAGACATACCAGTTAATATCAGTCAAGCCACCACACAAAATAACTCATTATTTCCTATTTTTTAACTTCTGGACAAAGCAGCTAGGAAAATTACCCAATTTTCCCTTCATGCCAGCTCACTCTGGATCCCCATGAAAGCCACTTAAACGAGTGACTAGTTCATTAGAGACAAAAAATCAGTCAACAGAAAAGATCACACTTCATAATGTTATCAAGGGCTTGAAATAATTAAAATGTACATTATATCAGGTAGACATGTGGTCCACTTAATGAAAGCTGTGGTCTTTAACACAGAATGATAGTTAAGAAGCCACATGCTTACCTGAATGTATTCAATATAACATGAACAATAAATGAACCTCCACAAACAAACAAAAAATAAAATCCGCTGCTTCCTGGCTGTTGGTTTCATTCCGTCTCTGCATCACCCCTTCCTCTGATGCAATCTTCCGCAATTTCCCCTTACGTATCAATTTTGATTTACATCTTCATGCTCACATCTAGTAGCTGTGATGCAGACTGACACACCCTGGCAAGTATTTGCCATCTGCATCACTATGTCTGACCTGGCACCACCATGAATTTCAGGAAATAGGAAGTAGGAAAACGGCATGCACTTTACAAAATTTCACTCAATTTCCTACTCTGGTGGGAGGTTTGTCTTACCTTCCATAGGTGCATTCGGACCCCAGGCCATACAATGCCCAGGTTTGGACCAAAATCTCTTGTTGTGTCATGACCAGTTTTGGATAATTTGGGAGCAAAAGTGAGTGCTACCTGAGGTACCAGATAATCTGGTCACTGTAAATTAGTGTCATATGAGGTGCTCATGGTTGGACATTTTAACATATAAGAAGTTACTGTGGATTTAATGCAGTGAACTATAATTCTAGAGAGGCCACAACTGGCAGTTTAGGAAAGAACAAAGTCATTTCATCAGAAATGGATTTCTGGAATCATTTCTGTACCGAAAGTCGGTCTATTAACTGACCCCACTTACTCCAGTTTTACAAGTTGTGGGAAGATGGAGTCTATTATGGAAGCACTGCACACAAGGCAAAATCCAGCCTTGCATGGGACTCAAGTACATGCAGACCGTCAGGACCATATGAACTCCATACAGATGCTGACCAGATTATTTTTCAGATTAGGATCCTTGGTGCTGAGAGGAAACAGCGCTAATCACCAGGCTACCATGCCAGTAAAGTACTGCTGCTGTATTTTTAGATTTAATTTTGCTTTAAGTGGAATGCACCTCTATAATAATACAGCTGCTAGCAAATAGAATATGTGATGGTTTAATGGGGAATCTGCGGTGGGCTGGCGCCCTGCCCGGGGTTTTTTCCTGCCTTGCACCCTGTGTTGGCTGGGACTGGCTCCAGCAGACCCCCATGACCCTGTAGTTAGGATATAGCGGGTTGGATAATGGATGGATGGATGGATTAATGGGGAATGTTAACTGACAATGGGTTTACATCCATCGACTTTCTCTACTAAGTTTATCCAGCAGTCACAGAGAGCTGCAGCCCATCCACTCAGGAATCCCGTTGTGGTCAAGATGTCAGTACAGTGTACAACATCTACAGAAATCTTTTTCCAATGAAAGCGATTATTCTCTGGAGATCAAACCCGTCTTTTATAATTTAAAACACATGTGATTCTCTTCAGATCACAGTAAGCTTTAGTTAAGATGAAGAGAATCCTTAAAATACGGTGTCTAGTTTTATTATAAAGACCAGTACTGTAAGCTGCTGCATTTTATTTTTTAAAATGACACTGATTTTCATAAGATCTCTGCAATATGTTTTCACTTCTGGAAATACAGCATATTATGCCTACTAAATCAGCATAAGGACCGTTATTGTTTAATGTAATGTGACAGAATGGTCCTTACTCTTGTTCCTCTGATTTATTCAATACAAACAGAAGGTAGAAATTAATTTTCTTTTATCTCTAAGCAGAAGACACAAACATATAATTGGAGAGAGGTACGGAATCAAAGTGAAGTTACTAGATATAGCTAAGAAATTGTCTTTAGATTTTCAACTTTTAAGGGTCTGGATTCCAGCAACTAAACCAGCCATCACATATCACCTTTTCTCTAATTGCTCCCTCATAGGGTATTAGAACTTCAGAACAAATGTGATGAGAACAGGCCATACAGCCCAACAAGTTTGCCCATCCTAATCACATAAATCATCCCAACCAAAATACCATCAAGTTAAAATTTGAATTACTACTCTCTACCACACTACTTAGTTCTTTATTCCATGTGATTATGGTTCTTAGTAGGAAAAAATATTTTCTAACATTTGCACAAGATCTGCGTGTAACAACTTTCCAACAGTGTTCCCATGTTTTTGTTGAAGAATTTATTTTAAAGTAGCAGATAGAATCCACTGGACTAATTCCTTTCGTAATTTTGAACACTTCAATCATGTCACCTCTTAATCTCCATTTGTTCTAAATGAAAAGGTTCACTTCCTTCAGTCTTTCCTCATAGCTCATATCTTTTATTCCCAGAATCAGCCTAGCTGCTCTTCTCTTGACTCTCTCTAGCACTACTATGTAATTTTTATAATATAGAGACGAAAACTGTGCACAGTACTCCAGATTAGACCTCACTAGTGTTTTATAAAGCTTAAGCATAACGTCTTTTAACTTGTCTCCACACATCTACTATATAATAAAACACTAAGAACGGTGTGTCCTGTCCCTCAGAGCAATCTGATTGGTCAGTTTGGCTTTCTTGATTCAACGGATGAAGAAGTGTGAGTGTGAGACACATAAGTAAGAGTAAAGGCACACTTTGAGAAGGTCGCCTTCCAAGATGAGAAATACAAAATCAGACAGGAGGCAAGAAAGGTGCTTTGAAAATAATAACGGAGTCTGAGGAGCAGGCTTCACAGAAACACATGAGAAAGGGAGCACCAGTGAAGAGACATTCACACACACGAACACAGAAAAAAGAAAGTACATGTAGGGCAAGAGCTTGCTAATATTTTAAAATCATTCTATTACCTGTCTTTGACAGCAACCATGAATAGTAATGACATATAACTTAATGTTCTATCAGCCTTCTTAATTGCTTCTGTACACTATGACCACTAAAACTCTTAGTACCTTCTTAAAAGGTATACTTGCAAGTTTCAGACTGTAAAATTACAAGGGAGAATATAAAGACTGGGAGATACAGTAAATTGGAGTCAAAGTAAAGCTAAATCGTAACCAGGAGAACAGAAGATCAAAGCGTCAAAGCCCAAAACAGAACCCAAACCCACAGTCAAAACTTGAAGAAAATGGAGATCAGAGAACCAGAAAATCTGAAGGAACTTTGAAAATACTTTTGTTTTTCTTTGAGAAATCAACAAATTTGGAAAATTAAATGACCTCAAGAAGTACACTTTATACCCTATGACTGTAGATATCACTAGTCCATGACCTCTGTTAGCAACCACACATCAATCAATAAACACAATTGCACCAAATAGCAGTTCTCATATGAAAAGAACATGGCGTTACTTTCTAGCATCAGAAACAAATGTAAATAATTAAATCCCAACAAAAAAGAAAGCCAATCGTGGTGTGAGCCTCCCTTTGTTTATTCAAATCTACTTTCTACATGTGGATTACCTTACATTTCCTTACATCAAATATCATCTTCCACAAATCTGCACAAGCCTGTATGCCATCCAAGTCCCTTTGTAACAACTGAGCTGATTCAACATCCTCTGCCCTTCCAGCTACTGTAGTTTAGCATCATCTGAAAACTTAACCAGCTTATTGATTATATTCTTTTCCAGATTATTTATGTTGTGATAAAACCAGGGAGTCAGTGAACCCAAAACCCCAACATGAACACACTTGTACAGTCCCGAGTTCAAATATAATCGAAGGTTTTTATTTTAAATACCTCCAAATGTGACACAAGCAAATAGAGATCTTCCTCTCACAATATCTCTCTTTTCTCCTTACTGCATTACCCCACTCCACTCAAGTGTCGCTCCACTACCTCCCAGCTCCGACTCACTTGAATAAGGGAGTGCGATCCCTTTTATTACAGACCCGGGAGTACTTCCAGTGCCAGGGTGACTGCCCGATAAAAGCACTTCTGGGTCGCATGAAAGTCCATAATAGGGAGCTTATCTCCCTACAGCACCCTCTTGTGGCACCCAGTGACCCCAGCAGGGCTGCTCTGCTGGACTACATATCCCGGCATGCCCAAATGGCTTCTTACTGTGCACCGACCTCCAGGACTGCTGCCATCTAACATGTTGTGGGAATAAAAAACCTCCAGCAACTTCTTCTCTTTTTAATGGGCTGTCCATCCACCCTTTCCGGTCCTTCCTTCCAGGTCTGCTCTCTCTCCTGGCCAGGATGCCTGTCCAGCCCATGTGACATCTACAATGTATATTAAAAAGAGCAACAGCCCTAGCACTGATCCCTAATGGACACCACTTTTAACATCACCTGATGCTGAAAAAGTTTCCCTCACCATTGCCCTTCACTTCCTGTACTTGGGACAGCTTTGTACCCACCTAAAGACTGCATCTTGAATTCCCACTTCATGTAGTTTGATCAGTAACCATTCATATGTGCTACCTTATGAAAAGCCCCTTGAAGCCTTGCCATACTGGTTTGTTGTGGATAATCTAACTCATTATCATGATCTATAAAGCCATCGTAGTTAAAATAGACTTGTAAATTAAAAGGAGACGCTGAAATAATCCTGCTAACCTATAAAACGCATATCAACTACTTAACATACCATGCTCTACATTCTCTACCCAGGCTGGCTTCTCTGTGCAATTGTCATTGTGACCAATTATAGACTGAGCCCTTAGAAGTTAGGTTTACTTTCAGAATGGATACTAATGCAGACTCCCCAAAGTCAGAGAGAGAGTGGAGTGAATGGCTGTTTCGCAGCTAAATGAAGAGCAGCAGTGCTTGAACAGCTACAGTAGCAGTGTATGAGCCATCTTACCCTTTATAAAAGATACCCTCATGTAATATAATAATAATTCTTTGCATTTACAGTGCATCCGGAAAGTATTCACAGTGCATCACTTTTTCCACCTTTTGTTATGTTACAGACTTATTCCAAAATGGATTAAATTCATTTTTTTCCTCAGAATTCTGCACACAACACCCCATAATGACAACGTGAAAAAAGTTTACTTGAGGTTTTTGCAAATTTATTAAAAATAAAAAAACTGAGAAATCCCATGTACATAAGTATTCACAGCCTTTGCTCAATACTTTGTCGATGCACCTTTGGCAGCAATTACAGCCTCAAGTCTTTTTGAATATGATGCCACAAGCTTGGCACACCTATCCTTGGCCAGTTTCGCCCATTCCTCTTTGCAGCACGTCTCAAGCTCCATCAGGTTGGATAGGAAGCGTCGGTGCACAGCCATTTTAAGATCTCTCCAGAGATGTTCAATCAGATTCAAGTCTGGGCTCTGGCTGGGCCACTCAAGGACATTCACGGAGTTGTCCTGAAGCCACTCCTTTGATATCTTGGCTGTGTGCTTAGGGTCGTTGTCCTGCTGAAAGATGAACTGTCGCCCCAGTCTGAGGTCAAGAGCGCTCTGGAGCAGGTTTTCATCCAGGATGTCTCTGTACATTGCTGCAGTCATCTTTCCCTTTATCCTGACTAGTCTCCCAGTCCCTGCCGCTGAAAAACATCCCCACAGCATGATGCTGCCACCACCATGCTTCACTGTAGGGATGGTGCCAGGTTTCCTCCAAACGTGACGCCTGGCATTCACACCAAAGAGTTCAATCTTTGTCTCATCAGACCAGAGAATTTTCCTTCTCATGGTTTTGAGAGTCCTTCAGGTGCCTTTTGGCAAACTCCAGGTGGGCCTTTTACTAAGGAGTGGCTTCCGTCTGGCCACTCTACCATACAGGCCTGATTGGTGGATTGCTGCAGAGATGGTTGTCCTTCTGGAAGGTTCTCCTCTCTCCACAGAGAACCTCTGAAGCTCTGACAGAGTGACCATCGGATTCTTGGTCACCTTCCTGACTAAGGCCCTTCTCCTCCGATCGCTCAGTTTAGATGGCCGGCCAGCTCTAGGAAGAGTCCTGGTGGTTTCGAACTTCTTCCACTTACGGATGATGGAAGCCACTGTGCTCATTGGGACCTTCAAAGCAGCAGAAATTTTTCTGTAACCTTCCCCAGATTTGTGCCTCGAGACAATCCTGTCTCGGAGGTCTACAGACAATTCCTTTGACTTCATGCTTGGTTTGTGCTCTGACATGAACTGTCAACTGTGGGACCTTATATAGACAGGTGTGTGCCTTTCCAAATCATGTCCAATCAACTGAATTTACCACAGGTGGACTGCAATTAAGCTGCAGAAACATCTCAAGGATGATCAGGGGAAACAGGATGCACCTGAGCTCAGTTTTGAGCTTCATGGCAAAGGCTGTGAATACTTATGTACATGTGCTTTCTCAATGTTTTTATTTTTAATAAATTTGCAAAAATCTCAAGTAAACTTTTTTCATGTTGTCATTATGGGGTGTTGTGTGTAGAATTCTGAAGAAAAAAATGAATTTAATCCATTTTGGAATAAGGCTGTAACATAACAAAATGTGGAAAAAGTGATGCGCTGTGAATACTTTCCGGATGCACTGTATATAGTGCTTTTCTCACTACTCAAAGCGCTCAGCAATTGCAGGTTAAAGGCCTTGCTTAAGGGCCCAACACAGTGGAGTTCTTTTTGGCATTTACGGGATTCGAACCAGCAACCTTCCGATTGCCAGTGCAGATTCCTAGCATCACAGCCACCACTCTGCAATATAAGGTTAACAAGTGAATGAATGAGGAGACAGTTAGGTGGTTACCAGTAAATTGAGGACATTGTGGCCAAAACAGTTTAAAAACTTTTTTAAAAAAGCTGTATGTACAACAGAATGACATGTAAGTATGACTTTCACCATACTCTGCATACATGACACTCATCCTACTGCAGCTACTACTACTATTAGATCTTTGATATGTGGTGGGCTCAGCTAGCAACAGAAACTGGAGTTCTATTGAAGTCTAGGCTGCATTTTCACAAGCAGATCAAGTCCTTCAGAATACCCTTATGAATCTTACTTCATCATGTAGTAACTTCATTTTAATTTACACGTACAGTAATAAAAAGGCCGCAGTTGAAGAACACACAAATGTTCACATAAAATAGAAGATGACTGTCAACGGGTGAGAGAAAATCAATCTGGTACAATATTGCAATATGTTTCATTGCTCTATTTAAATAAAACTATAAATAAAGTGAAGTATTTAACACTTAAAGGTTATGATTTTTGTTTATCCTTTCACTTAGAGCTTCATTAAAATGAGACACGTGAAAGCCAATGGCGGATAAAATGAAAAGAATGGATCTCACCTCAAAGGATGCCCAGGAAGTCCAGACAGAGCAGGAAATTGATTTGGGCAACCTGAGCAAATATGGAAAATGTCTGTTAAACCATTGATGATCATGTACCAAAATAAAGTTTTTCTGCCATATTTCAAACATTTGTGCCCATTTTATAAGGTGTAACCCAGAGCTACAGTAAGACAAAGTACCACTGTGTGTGCTACGAACCGTAATTGAGTAATCTCAGTCTGACCGTGAATGTCGCTGGGACACTTCCATTTTCATAATTAAAAAAAAATATGCAATTACTGGATTCAGGGATTTATTTCTTTTTAGGTGTAACTCAGTAAAACACTTTGTTTAATATATAGGAATACTTTTTCTTCAGTTAAATAATAAGGAAATAATACATTTAGCCAAATTTTGGCAACAAATAATAATGCTTAATATATTACAACAAGTGAGAAAGTTTAATGTTATCACACCCCAACATGAATGTGTGATTATCTCATATGGTGGTGTTGTTGGTGATTCCCACATCTCTTTCTATTGTTTTTTTCTAGTCTATTTTATTCTATTTCAGTATCTCCTAAATTGATTTAATAACAGACAGCAGAGCATTTGCTTCAGCTAAATTATTGAACCCGTACTTTCATGCAACAACCAATCTCTATATAAAGAAACGTTTCCTAGTTAGTGTCATAAAATCATCCTATGGTATTTGATTTTTTCAATTTGGTAACATTAACTTCATTTATACTATTTTAAACACCTGGAGTAAGTTTACTCAATTTCTCTATTCAAGAGGGAAACAATGAAGTTCTCGTAGCTTTTTACATACCATTTAGTATGCGGATGCTCTTGGATGTGCTTCCCAGTACACTTTCCACTACAACAGTTTCTAGTTTGTAGTGCTGTAACCAGAAGTGACACACAGGTCCAAATGCAAGGTCACTAGTGCACCATTAAGAATGAACGTATGGTTCCTTATATTTACAGTTTTTATGATGATGTATTAAAACTGTCTGGCTAACGAGAATGTGGTGTTCACATAAACTCCTGGATCATTTTCTTTTGACAAAAACACGACAGTCATTTGATTGAAATGGTTAGTTTCAGAATGCAGCAATGGCAGAATGGTTTTGTGCCTGACAATAAATACAGAATCTAAATGAGTTTCAATGACAGACAAAGGATCCCAGGAATTGTATATGAGAAGGAGGCTGTATTGGGGTATTCTTATTTTAACAATAACCAGACCCTCAAATGGCCTTCAAATATTGGAGACTACCACCACCAGGATTTTGTAAAAGCACAGTGAACTAAAGTTTTGAAAAAAATCACATGGATCCATACAGAGACATTGGAGGTTGTTGGCTCAAGAAAGCCTGATGCACAGAACAAGAAGAAATCGGGTTTGAAGGGCTAATCATGCGGTAGTAGTTAACTACTAAGGACCATGGCTAAATCAATAAACAAGAATACATTAGATTAATGAGCAAATGAACATGTTCAAGGCCATTTTCAGCATAAAGCTCAGTAGCAGTCAGGAACTGAAAGAAATAAGCTGCTATGGTGGCCTTAAGTAAAATATTTTTTTTTATATCTACTCATCTAGCTCACTGGCTTGAGCAGACTGCAAGAGAACTTAACTGAGAACTGTTCTGAGTGTCTCACATATATAATTTTCCCAAAGGCATTAATACTTAATATGATGAAAATAATTGAAGTCAAAAAAATCAAAGAAACCACATGTTTCATAAATCAGTTTCTAACATCTCTAAGAAACACAACTCTGAAACTGCCATTGCAGCAAAGGCCAAGGCTTGAATAACAGTAGTTATCATTATTAATCTCTCACAGCAGTTACAGTACCAAAATGTTTGACCGTTACACTTCCTCAGCAATTTAATATCCCCAGTGTGCAAATTGTTTCAGCCTTGTTAACGTCAAACCAAGCCACTACAGAACATGAGATACATTTGTTAAAATCGAATTAGCTAAAGATGCCATGCCTCCCCCTATATCATTTTGTTTATTTGATCTGGTCTCTTGCTGCTTCACACATGTCCTGAGTTTAAACATGTAACTAATGAAGTATCAGCAAAAAAAAACACACTTCTCTTAAAATAAATCTACTTATAAATGCTACTTATATAATAGGGGTATATTAAATGAACAAAAATGATATTTGAGACAGATGATTTCCTTTGCATTTTCATTCAGAATTTTAAGCTTTGCACAATTAGAAATCACAACCCATCTCCTCCTGAAACTGTAAAGGGTTAAGAAGAACACAACGGGAGGAGCGGGAGAAGACTTCAGGTCTCTTCTGTCCCTTTAAAAGTTTGTTCCAGGCCTGAAGCACTGCTGCCCCACTCCGATGTAGCTTTCAACACCGATGGCTCCCCATCCTGGGAAGTGTTTTTACCTTAGTAAAATATGTCTACTAGGTCAACCCAACAGAAAAGATCACTTTGACATCTGCTGCTCTCTGAATGCCTAAACTCAACTTTGAATGTAGCACACACATTGGTAACAATGTGGCCATCAACCTGAACTGGGGTATTGCCTAACTAGCCAATGTGCCCAGTCTGTTCCTCAAATAGTACCTTTGGAGAAAAATGGGCACAGAGGTCTTCTGTTATTGTTTCCAAAATACTAATCTGATTTTTCTTTTTCCTTTTTCAGAAGTGCTTGGTTTAGACTAATGCCAGATGTTTCATTTCTCTGAGATTCAAAGTCTTTGTCGCTGCCATCGTTTATAATGGGGGTGTGATGACATCATGTGGCATGTCGTCTTTAGTCCATTTGTCATTGCTGTCAACAATGTGGCAGTGCCCATTAAAAACAATACACAAAATGGCTGCATCTTAGAGAACCTCAGACAAAATGGAGAGGTGATGGTGTCAAAAAAAAAAATCATAATACAAGCAAAAATGCTACAAGCAATAATAATTATTGGCACAAATCGATTTAGAACAAAATTTTAATCAGATCCTGCCAATAAACTTATTTCTGGGAAAACAGGCAAAAATTGCCGGGATTCCAAAAAGAAAAAAAGATTTCAATCAAGGACAATCAGATTGAAGCAATTTCACAGAAAAGAGTGCTGAATTTTGAAAGTCTTGTCAATCCATCAGTGAGGTATTTAGGCTGGAAAAAGACTTTAAATCAGAAGAACATGGAATAGAAATTAGTGGCAGAAACATACCACATGGCATGACATTATGTAACCAATACATTATGTGAATCAACAAGCTAATTAGAAGAGCAGGTACAGTTATGGAACACACTTTGGACCCCCTGGAGGCAGGGCTGTCTAAATGCATGCACACACTGGGCAGTTGCCCGGGGGCCCCACGAGCATAAGACCCCAAGGCTAATCTATGAGATTTCCTGAGTGGTTGTGTAGGTAAGGGCCCCAGTGCACTGCTTTGCCAGGGGGGCCTATAATGCTGTTAAGCTAGCCCTGCCTGGAGATCCTTGACTTGAAGGCTCATACAGTTTATTATCTATCCTGCTATTGTTCTGCAAGAAAAACCTTTCCAACATTAGTGCCAAATTTACCTTTAACCGGGTTCTATCTGCATCCTCACATTTTGAACTCATTCTAAAATAACAACTGGAATCCACCATACAAATGCACTTCATCATTTTGAACAGTTCAATCACGTCACCTATTATTTTCCATGTGTTTAAGCTAAAAATGTTCAATTCCTTCAATCTTTCCTCACAACTCACACCTCAAAGTCCTGGAATCATAAGAACATACATAAGAAAATAAGAAATTTGACAAATGAGAGGAGACCAATCAGTTCATCTGAATTGTCTGTTTAGCTAATAGCTAAGCTGTCCTAATACCTCATCCAGATTCTTCTTAAAGGATGTCAAGGTTTCTGCTTCATCTACACGTCTCAGTCATTAGGTTTAAATTCCCATAACTCTTTGCATAAAGAAGTGGTTTCTAGCCTCAGTCTTAAGTGCTCCTTCCCTTAATTTCCACTGGCGTCCTTGAATATGTGACGCACCATCAAGTTGAAGAAAATCTGCTGGATGTATTTTATCAATGCCTTTGAGGATTTTAAAGACCTGGATTAGGTCCCCTCAATGTCTCCACTGTCCAAGACTAAACAGGTTTAGTTCTTTGAGTCTGCCAGAATAGGACATGTCCTTAAGTCCTGGAATGCGCCTGGTCCACAAAGCTTCAAGCGCTGCTCTGTCTTTTAATTGTTTCTCTTGTCTTGTAACTTTTTCTTTGTCATCTTGTAAAGCTATATATGTAAATGTTGTTGTTGTTTTGTGGCATGGTACCCAGAACTGCACACAATATTCCAGATGTGACCTCACAGTTGCATTATATACTCCAAGCACAACATTGCTTAACTTGTATCCAAATCAGCCCTTTTTGAAAAATTTGAATCAGTCTCTTTGCCCTTCTTTTGACTTTCTCTACCACTCCTTTATATGTTTTGTAATATTGAGACATGATTAGGTCCCACCAGCACACCAAAAAGCCCAATCATAACTTCTCTTGATTTATACTCCACACACAGGGCCACATCACTTGACATCCTATAGCCTTCTTAATCATCTCCACACATTGTCTGGATGTAGATGGTGAAAGGTCAACTATGACTCCTTGGCTTCTTTCATAAGATGTATTTTGAAATTTCATTTCTCCCATAGTTTATTTAAATCTAACATCCCGGATATATGTCTTAATCCTTTGTAGGTGTATACGATTATAATTGAAACCAAAAACTTTGTTCACCTATTGAGTCCTCCCAGCGTGTCTTAATCTTGTTACCCTTGCTGGACCAACATCTATATTTGCACTCACCCTTGGCTTCCAAGTTGCTTTTTTTCAGTCGCCTATATCAAGCTTCTTCTTCATCTGTCTTCTCAGGCTCTGCTTTGTCAGCTCACAAACTTGACCTCCCTCACCGCCTCCAGTCAACCCCCGGCTCCCCAATTAGCGCTCAGCACCACCATAACTTTTGCTTGTTGCAATTACCAGGCCAATTAGGGCCATTTACTATACCCTATAAACTTGTCTGAATTCAACTGTTTTCCGTAAACCTGCTATTGGCACTGAGCTCACAGATGACTGTCGTGTTTCTAGGACACTTCCGCATCTCCACTTAACAGCATCAGTAAGTTTGTGCTTATCAGTTAGTGTGGTGTTGGCCCAGACAGCTTGAGTATGCTATGAATGGTCAGCATTAAAAGGGTGTTTAGCTGACAGAGCAGAATTTCTAACAATTATGACATCACAGGGGCAGCAAATGTTCCCTCTCTGACCATCAGGAGAATATTCTGGAGGAATCCTGGAGATGCTTCCCTAGGAAGGCCCTTCTACCTTAGTGTTTTCCAGAAAGGCCAGTATTATGGTACAGGACAGTCCTCTCCAGTCATATAATTCCGCCTGCCCCAGGGGACTTAAAAGCCACCATGAGAAAGAAGTTGTTCTGTCTAGCCGCTTGAACACAAATGCAAGGGATGCAGCAACAAACTGTGATTAACATGCAACAGTTTGGTTCTTGTATCTCCAGGACTACATGATGCAAAGTTACACTCTCCTTATGAAAGGCATGTGGAAAACAGTGACAGTTGAATCCTGAACGTAACAATCAAGTTAGATGCCCCGTGCCTAGTTCTCACATTCTGCTTCACACACAGGAAAGCTTGCTAAAAAAAGTTCATGTGCCAAAGGGGCTTGCATTTAACTTGGACCATATGGGAGAAGGCCAGTAATTACAAATCCTCCAATAAATTCCAGTGATTTGGCCCAATGGCTTTCACTATTAATTTTTAACATAAACACCAGGGGGTTGGGAATGCATGACAAGTCTTCACTGGAGGCACTATGAATGGAATATTTCATTAGCTTGCTGTTATAAAGTGGGACTAAACTGAAACAATGGCCCTCAGCAAATCATGTTGAGTTTGAAGTAAATTAATATAAATTCAAGTTATTTCTTCAAAGGTCTAATAAATTAGAGAAACCTAAGAAAAATAAAATAGCTACTCCCAACAACTCTCCAGGCCCACACAGGGGCCGGCAAAAGCAGTGATGCAAGTATGTCAAAATTCAATGGAGCAAAAACACTTGGCAACCAAATAGACGGCTGGGTGTCCAGCTTCACAGAAACTCAATGGCATGTTGGATGTAAAATGCCTTTCTGTCTCCCTTCAAGACTGAGCTCTTGCTTCATATTTTACTTTAAAGTCAAAATGACTTTGGAAACATATACAGTAGTTCTATTCACCTTGTACTGCACTTAATATTGGAAGGTATTATATTTGCAACTGTAGCCTGAAAAACATTCTCAGGAGAGGCTCATGACTCAAGTGGTTGGAAAAATGGAAAAAAAACACTGCAGCAGGTAAAACTATAAAGGCCTCCATAATATTGCAGTAGCCTGTTTAGTATTAAGCCAAAAGCCAAAATTCAAAAATGCAATCAATCAGAAAATGTTCACTATATTTTAAGTTTATATTCTACCTTCTTATTTACGTATTAGATTCAATGAATGTCTGTATAGATTACTAGACGGCGTTATTTTAAGATGCACGTGTACTCTTCCTCTGTTTCTTTTCAACTGCTTCTACTATTTTCTGTACCAAGAGAAGAACCCAAACTGAAATTGAATCTTGACAAGCAGAATGACGCAAGTGCACTAATTGAACAAGTATGTGCAACTCCAGCACACTGGAACTGATTTGTATCTCTTACCCCACCAAATATTAGAATTGCAGGAATCAAAAAAAGCAAAAATGTTGTTTTTATTTATTTGTCCTGGAAAAGAAATAATGGAAACTGTAAAAACAGCTATGCTTTATTGTTTCCAATAATTTGTTATACAAAAACTATGTTTTTTTATTATGTAACCCCATAAACATTAAAGTAAACAAATAAATTTGATTTGTTTTTTTTCATTTATTTTGCACTTTTTCTCTATGATTATCTAAAATAGATAGATAGATAGATAGATAGATAGATAGATAGATAGATAGATAGATAGATAGATAGATAGATAGATAGATAGATAGATAGATAGATAGATAGATAGATAGATAGATAGATAGATAGATAGATAGATAGATAATAACAATTATCCAGGCTGAATGTTGAGGTGGTGCACTCCTACCATTACTTGGGGGTCCGCATCAATGACAGTTTGGAAAGAGGAATTTTATAAGAAAGAGCAGAGCAGGCGCTTCTTTCTTAGGAGAATGCATCTGTTTAATGTGGGTAGTGACATCCTTCACATCTTCTATAATTCTGTGATAGTAAGTGTGATTTTTTACACTGTGGTGTGCTGGGCCGGTAGGATCACTTCAAGAGAGGCTCACCGAATCAACAAGCTTAATTAGAAGGGCAGGCTCAGTTATGGAGAACACATTGGATACCCTGGAGGGCGTAGCAAAGGAGAGAATTAAAACAAAACTGAGCGCCATTATAAACAATGCCGCACATTCTCTCAATGACACAATAACACTGAGGACGTTCAGCCAACGAATTATCAGCAGAAGTGTGTCAAGAAACTCTACTGGGGGTCCTTTATATCAACAACAATATGTCTACATAATGCCTCACTATGATTGTGACGGCCAAGTCAGAAGTTTTTCTTTCTTTTTCATTTTCACCCTTTTTATTCATTCTGGTGTGTGTTCAGACCATATTTTATATATATATATAGACATTTACATACGCATCAGGTCCTGCGGTGGGCTAGCGCCCTGCCCGGGGTTTGTTTCCTGCCTTGCGCCCTGTGTTGGCTGGGATTGGTTCCACCAGACCCCCGTGACCCTGTAGTTAGGATATAGCGGGTTGGATAATGGATGGATGGATATGCATCAGGTCAGATCAGGTCTGGGTGAATGCACTGGTACACTGGCCACACCCACCACATGAAGAAACAGCTTGAGATCCTGGTTGGTAACCAGTCCAGTCCCACCCCCTGGAAATGACCATCTATCTGCTGCAGCCAGGTGTTATGTGGGCACCCCTTGGCCTGGTCCAGCCACTCGGGTCTTCAATAATGAGGATCCTGTGAGCCAAATCAACCTCGGGCAATCGCGCCACATGGCTGTAGTGCCATAACTAACACTCCCTCACAATGCAGGTAATGTGCCTAATTCGGGACTCCGTAAGCAACCACTCATTAGACATGGATGGCACATTAGGTTACCAGTTTTATACAATTTCTAAAATTTGTTTTCTCCAGCGTACAAATATTGTAAAATTAGGACAGCTTCTTACTTTGCAGGATCTTAAAATGCTATTCTTTATAGTAAGGTTCTTCAAATAATTCAATTATCATTAGTTCAGAGCACAAAAGCAAGGATCCCAGCTAGAACTAAAAAATATGACCATATGTTTCCAATTCTAAAAGTCACTTAACTAGTTTACAATTATGCATGAAGTTGTAAATTGCAAATATTTTAGCTCCTTTCATATGTTACAGAATATGTTAGTGCTTGTACTCGTCGGTGGAGTATGTGATCTCAAAATGCAGACCTGTCTAAAACTCCACATTCAAGTAAAAGTAGTACGGGAGGAAAATCCTGTAGGTGTAGCCTCACCAATCTGTGGAAGGATATACTGTACTAGCAAAGATCAACAGAGGAAGAAGTCTCGTTATTTTAAGTAGAGTATACTTGAGAGAAATGCAGCTGATTTTTGGTATTGGTTTTTAATTGAATGAGTTGTCTTGTTTGGCGTTTATTAAGTCTTGCCAAGTATCTTTGTTTTCCCAGCAACCTTTAATGGTACTTAGTGTATCTTGTAGTGGGGATTTGTCATTGCCATCATGAGACTGTCATTATACTGTATGGTGATCTTTGTTGTTGCCTGAAAAGTTTAGAGAGTTTGGCTGACATTAGGCAGTGAATTAATTATTAATATTTATTAAATGTTATTAGTATTAAAAATATATATACATTTTATATTCTACCCTTCATAGCTATTTAACTTACAATTTTTCATATCTATCTATTACAAAGTACCACTCGTATCCATTACTCTATTGCATTTTGTGCAATATTGTGCCTTTGATATATAACAGTTTTCATATCTATCTATCTATCTATCTATCTATCTATCTATCTATCTATCTATCTATCTATCTATCTATCTATCTATCTATCTATCTACTGTATCTACAGTATACTTTGTTGGGTGTGCAAGTATCGAGAGTTTCCACACGGCAAGTCACTAACAACCCCTCTCCTTTTTCACGTGCAGAACAAACATTTATGTCATTTCTGGTCTGGCCATAGATCCTGCCTTTTCTGTCCTGCAGTCTACTTGAACAAGAAAGATGCCAGAAGCTGGTGTTCATTTCTGAACCAGAGATCATAGAGACTGCAAGTTCAGTTTAACCTGAGAAGAGGCACTGAAGAACACTTGAGATCCATGATTTTATTTTGGACGTTTCTTTTCATCTAAGTTTCTTTTGCATTAAACAGTTGAGCTCAACACTTCCACATCTTCAGAGCTATCATTGTTCTCCTTCCTATCACATAATCAGTTTCTTAAATTTGCTTCACATTCAGCAGATGAGGCTGCTCTTCTTTATCCCTCTGCTATGTCACCTTCTCGATCAGTTTCCCTATGCAGTTTGACATAGGAAAGACACAAACCCTTATAACTTTGTGGAGGTTGCTGCTAGCTCCCATGATCAAAGTTTCATCACCCGGAACTTGAAAGGATACCATCAGGTTGTTATGACAAATGTGCTTGATGTGTAGTGGATGTCAGAGTTGTCATTCCTCTTCTTCCTATCACATGATCAGTTTCTGCAATTCACTTCACTCTCAGAAGATGTCACTGCTCTTCTTTTTCCTTCTACTATATCACCCTCTCAATCAGTTTGTCTATGCAGTTTTCCATAAGAAAGACACAAACCCAGAAAACTTCATGGAGGTTGCCGCCGTCTCCCAAGATCAAGGTTTCAACCCCAGTAGTTTGCAAGTACCAGGAGTTTGACATGACACATGTGCTTGATGCCATTTCAATCTTGCTTCCAAACCCATATGTCGGAAGGGAGGCAGCTATGCCATGAATGGTGCTGGCCGGGTCACTTATGGGGAAGTGGCCCATAAGGAACTAGGGTAGACACCAGGAGACAACATCAAAGCAACATCTCCACATTGATCTCTTGTTTGTATTTTTCAGGGCAAAATCATAAATTGGCCAGTGCAGACATTCATCCTGGAGAACGACAGCCCTCGTGGACAGGATGCTTCACACCACAGTGCTCAGCTTAGGGAGGAGCAATGTAAGGGATGGCCGGCAGCCCAAGAGATGGATGGTTGAGAGAAGGCAGCTTCTTTAGGGTATTGCCTCCCCCAGAATTCTAGATGGCAGCTCCCCTCGGATGCAGTGGTGCTCCGGATTCAAACAAGGCATCATGGGACTTGGAGTCCTTTACCGCAGCCCTGTTAGGTACCATGAGTGCCCAGGGGGTGTTGCAAGGATTGAGGAGCCATACCCAGAAGTGCTTATAGAACATGTGGGTCGAAGAGTAGAAGCACTTCCAGGTTGGGAAATATAAAAGAAGTGTCGGGTGGAAGGTGGACAAAGCTTGCTGGGAGGAGTGGAGAAGGCAGTGACTGAAAGAGGAAAGAGGATCATTGTGTGCTACTGTGGCTCTGCATACTTGTGGTTGTGGTGGGAAACGCTTGAGGGAAGAGTTTCTCATAATAAAAGGTGTATTGTGTTTTAAACTTGTGTCACATAAATATATATATATATATATATATATATATATATATATATATATATATATATATATATATATATCATTGCATTCGTAGTCTGAGTCCCGACCTGAATTGTGTGGGTGGTTACCTACCAGGTAACGCTTGTGGTTGGTCTGCCATTCGGCGAACATCTGCCATGGTGCTCTCTTCAGTTGCGAGAAGAAGATCGTGGAATGTTGCATAGTTTACTGCCAAATAATGCAAAGAGTACGTGATACATGTTTCGCCCTCATTTGGGCTCATCAGGTGTACACACTCTACTGCTCCCCTCTCGGGGATCGAACCTCGGATGTCAACGTCAGAGACGAAGCCCCTTTACACTGTGCCACGGCAATTCAGGTAGGGACTCAGACTACGAATGCAATGAATGTAATTACTCCGGACCTACAGGCTGTCAAATAAACGAACCACATGCCGTGGCGCAGCATAAATGCAAAATATATGTAGATATATGTGCTGTATGCCATTGATCTTCATCAAGATAGCAAGGATTTGGTTTAAAGCCTGAAAAAGACAAATCAGAGGCAGTAAGCCAGCAGTTTTGTTACACAGCCTTTGAAAACTGCTTTTTTATCACCAATACAAGATTAGGACCTTAGTGTCTAATTGGATAAAGGCGCAGTGAACACATTTCATTAGTTAGCTGTGCCTTTGGGAGTTTGAAATACTTGGCTAGTACTTGCAAAGTGACAAAGCAGCACAGTAAACATGTCTACCACAGCGGAAGTGGTCAGCCATTAGCATCTTCAGACATTCAAAAGACACCCATGGTTCTCCTAGTGCACCACGGATACACAGAGAGCTCTGCATGATTAGGCATGGAACATCAGCTAGAATTCAGAGCGAACACTCCAAACAAATCAGCAGAGGTGTAGGGTACAACCCAGGAGAAGAAAGAATTGAGGAATACTGAGCAAGTAAACAGAAATTAAGCTACCACATCTCACTTCCACCAAACCAAAAAGCACAACTCAGATGAGCCTGATTACAGTGGACATATTCTCAACTTTTGTACTTTTTCACAAATAAGCCTGTATAACAGTAAGCCATATTTGCATAAACATTCCTGAATTGGTCTGGACTTTAACAATAAATCTTCCATGTGAAAGAGCAGTTCCCTCACAGTGGGACAATATGAGTTTATGCATCTGATCAGCAGATGGCTTAGTATTATTAACAATAATTGGTGGTAATCTTATGTGATTTTTTTATTTCGGTGACACTTCATTTTCTGTAATTCTTGAGCAGCCTTTTAAGTCACCTAAGCACTGTGTTAACTGCTGAAGTGAAGCTTCTCCTGCGCCAGCTTTTAATGTTTTCAGTTTCTGAGATGCATGAAATTAAGAGCAGATGTGCAAAAGCTCAACGTTTCGCCTGTGCCGTAAATGTTTTCTAAATGGGTCCTCGCCTTGATAGACGTCAAACAGCTGAAATCAAGGCACAACAAGTTGCCAAACTGCAAAGACAAATGCGGCTGAAAATCTATTGTGACACCAAAACTAGGACCACTTTAGCCTCATAAATCATATGATCAGCATGTAAGTAGTTAATAACATAAAATTCGCTCTTTGTTTCTCCTGCACTCAAATAAGTACATCTTTTCAAAATGACTGAAGGCCTGTATTGACAGACTGCATGCTTTTTCATAATTATTTCAAACTGCATATGCTGATTATTAACTATGAAACAATGTTTTTAGAGTTCTAATAAGTACTCTTTCGTTTTTTTTCTAAGGTCTTTGAAACGCTAACATACCATTCCCATTTGGGTTGTTAAACCCTATAAATTTCTTTGCAAAAAATACATTTTACTGTGCGAAGGGAACAGTTTAACTAGTTTTGCCTGATGAAAACCTGATGACAGTATTGAGCGCAGGGTTTGCATCGCAAGAAAAGTATGCAGTCATTAATGCAGAGTTTCAAAAGTTGTGACCCAACCAAACAAACATTCTAAGTAAACTGCTTGATAACATGGTCATCCTTCTCATTCAAAAAATATCATAACTAGCAAAGCATTGATTTTTCATACATTAATCACTTACCTGGACTGGAGCAGTGTTTCCTATGTTTTGTGAATTTTCCTTCTACAAATATATTTGTTTAGAGTATGAGAATATTCCCATGGGTTATTTTCACTTCAGTATGGGCCTATCTTTCTATTTTCAAAGAAAGACACCATGACACTGAGCACTAATTCTAAACGATGATGCTCTCTGGCAGAATGAAGGGAGTCCAAAGGGATGGAATGGGGGTCATTGTTGATTTTTACTTCAATGTGGCTGTGTCATTTTAACTTCTGCAATGTGCAATGTTGGCACAACCTCCTAAACACATCAGCCTATCTGTGGAAATGTAGTGATGGGCTGTTTGGCTTATTCAACATGGCCAGGTCTTTTGTCTTGAAATAGACATTCGACTGCAGAACAATGCTTTTGAACAAAAATGTTTGCTTGTTCCAAGCCAAGGTGTGTCATTTCACTCCAGGAATATGTAAAGCTGCTCAATAGTAGTGCAAAAGTTTGCCAGGGACCTTGTTTGGTCAACTTTTTCCTAATGATTCGCTGTGCAGCCGGCTTATACGAACATTTTTTCCCAGTGCCCCATGATGCTTTGCAAAGCCAGGGTGACATCACAGAGATGTAGCATCCAATGTTGGATTTTTGTTAGATAACAGATTTGCATTGTGGATGTGCAGAACATTCATGATTTAAGTTTACTCTATCTTACACTTTATGGTGCTGCCTGATCTGCTTTGCATATGTGTGAATAATGTATGGTGTTTACACACATGCGTGATGTCACAGCTCAATTCGAACACCAGCTGGATTTGTACCCCACATGTATTTAAAAAGAAAAAAAAACTTGCAGTATTTTCATTTTAAAGGCCACATTAGATAGATAGATAGATAGATAGATAGATAGATAGATAGATAGATAGATAGATAGATAGATAGATAGATAGATAGATAGATAGATAGATAGATAGATAGATAGATAGATAGATAGATAGATAGATAGATAGATAGATAGATAGATAGATAGATAGATAGATTGTATTCTTCCCCAAGGGAAAACTACAAGTTTAAAGATGCTCAAGAAAAAAAATTATATATATATTGTAGATGCCACATGGGCTGGACGGGCATCTTGGTCAGAAGAGGGGATGGTTTCTAACAGGCAGATAGGCTGGGGAGGAGACCCGGAAGGAAACACCTGAAGAGATGGTCGAACAGCCCACTGAAAAGGGAAGATGTCACTGGGGGCTTTTTACTCCCCCAGCACGCTAGATGGCAGTAGCTCCGGGTATCAGTGCCTAATAGGAAGCCAGCAGGGCATGCTGGGAGTTGTAGTCCAGCAGAGCAGCCCTGCTGGGGTTACTGGGTGCCACAAGGAGGCGTTGTAGGGAGACAAGCTCTCTGTTATAATGGATTTTCACAAGACCTGGAAGTGGTACCATCGGACAGTGGGCCTGGCACCGGAAGTACTTCCGGGACCTTAATAAAAGGGGCTGCACTCCTTTACTCAGCCAAGTCGGAGCTGGGAGGATGTGGGGCAACACTTGGTTGGAGGAGGGCAGTTCGGTGGTAGTGAGAAGTATTGTGGGGAGAGAGAAAATGTGAATCTTGTGCTTATGTTAACTTTGTGCTACATTTTGTTAATTTTCCTGAGATGTGTGTGTAATAAACACACTGTTATTTAAACCCGGGACTCTTAGTGTGTTTATGTTGGCATTTGCGCCTCTCTAACGCGATGCTTTGTATCACCATATATACAGTACAAAAGAGCTGCTGCTGTCAATCACACTGTAGGCTTGTAGGTAGGTGTAAAATGTGGTGAGATCTGCTCAGTCGTACTGCAGGATTACATTTAAAGGCAGTGACATTCAAATACAGCAAGTCTAGTTTGTTGTGTCCACATTCTAGTTGAAGTTTGTTTGTTCTGATGTCCCCCTGGTTAAGTCAACAGCACTCTAGGGTCAATGATTCATTCATTAGAATATTAGTACAGAGTGACTGATTTCTATTCCTAAGTTACGTTACATCATCCTGATTAATGTTTATTATCTCCCTAGGCAGTAACATGGACACATTCAGTCAGTATTTTAATAACTAGATAACACATTTTGGTTTTAATTGTAACCTGCTCACTTTTTCACCATGACTCATTCACTCATTTCCAGTCCCCCTCGTGTCTGATCTTAACAGGTGAAAATTTCCCAGCATTAAGATAGCATCTAATATAAGACTTTTAACTTGGTTATTTGTAATAAAGAAATGCCACAGAACCTAAACTCATTTTAACTCATCATGACATGTAAAAGTTCATCCAATTTGTTTAAAAGCAATCGAACAATCCATGTTTATGGAGACAGGCCATTTCTGAGTATTGAGTGATACCCAAGTAATATGGTAGCCACCGCTCCACAAAAAGGCAGCATCGCAAAACACAGAATGGTGTTGAAAAAGACACAAAAATAATTCAACCAAGATAAATAACTTCAAATTAGGAAAACTGCTACCAGAGTTGTAATATACATGTTCTAAAATCTAAAATAAATCTGAAAAGGTTCACCCAAATACTATCAAAAAAAAAAAAACAGAAATGAAACCAAATCATAACAGTTCCTATAATACTCACTCTGTGATTTGAGGCCATAGTTCATATTTCTACACATGATAAAACAAACTGAAGTCAAAATTTAGGTACAGTGGGAAGAACATGACATTGCAGTAAAACTACACAATGCAATTTCATGCCATTTTATTGGCATGTGGAGCATTTTTGACAAGTTACAAAAACATCTGCTACTTTACAAAGAAGATAAGATTAGAATGCAAAGCAAAAGAACACAATAAGGGAGCATTTTGTTAAAACAAACAATCATACAAAAATATTGAGATAATGGGAGGAGCCTTCAAATGTCCTAACCTCAAGAATAAAAAATAAAATAAATAAACAGCAGGAGGTAATTGAGGGTAAGCATTATAAGGTAGCACAGTAGAGTCCTTATCAGAACAGCGAGTATACAAGAGGTGACTACAAAGACAGAGGATTCAAATAAAAAGGAGAATACGAGGGATTTCAGGAACTGTTTTCATTATGACGAAAATCACAGAAACATTTTGAAACACATCCTAATTTATGATTCAACAGAGATCTTTGCAAAAATAAAATTTATTTACCCTCTTTTTTTTTACTGGAGAATGAGACTATGATCATAAAAATTCAATGGACTGAGCAAAGTTTACAATATAGTCATCATCTTCTGGTTGGAACTGCATATTACACAGGATGATGCAGTCACATCAATAAAATATCTACAAATAACACATAAACAAAGCAAAAGGAAAGCCAAGCAAAGCTTTGGTCATGATGGGCAGAGAATAGGGAAAGTAAAGAGTTTTTCCTTAGCAGTGACTTACTGTAACTGACCTCAAAGAATATTCCAACAAGACCAGGCAGCAAAGGAAAATCAGTCTGATTAACAAATATGTTGAAAACCTAAGTGGTGTTCCATCAGGGCTAAGCCTTGAAATGCTACCATTAATAAAGCATGGGTTTCTTTGTGACTGATGGAGGCTCATAGGCAGACCTAATAAACACACTAAGAGTTCTGGGTTCAAATTACAGTGCATTTATTACACACACTCTTCAAGAAAATTAACAAAAAAATGTGGCACAAAGTTAACATAAGCACAAGATTCACTTTTTCTCTCTTCCCACAATACTTCTCACCACCACTGCACTGCCCTCCTCCTACCAAGTGCTGCCCCACATCCTCCCAGCTCCAACTCGCCTGAGTAAGGGAGTGTGGTCCCTTTTATTAACATCCCGGGAGTACTTCCGGTGTCAGGGTTACTGCCTGATGGAAGCACTTCCAGGACTTTTGAAAATCCATTATAACAGAGAGCTTGTCTCCCAGCAGCGCCTTCTTGTGGCACAAGAAAACACAAGTCATAATTAGCATTTATGGAGAGTCATGCAGTAAGAACATAAGATGTCTGACAACACAGAGAAAACCAGTCAGCTATCAAGCCTGAGTGGTTAGCTAATAACTAAGTTGACCCAATATGTTCTCCAGATACGCCTTAACAGTTGTCAAGGTTTCTTCTTCAAATACATGACCTAGTAGTTTGTTTCTGATTCCAGTGATTCTTTGCTTCTCTTTAATGCACATCTCCTTAATTTCCACTGGGTGTCTTTGAGTGCTGTTTCAACTAAAAGAAGTCTGCTGGACCAACTTTATCAAAGCTTTGAACGAAGATTTAGGACAGGAAAAAGATCAGTGCATGTAAGAGTTTATATACTTTATGAAAACCTAACGGCCTTTCTAACCTTTCTCGTTTATTATTGTAAAATTACCTTCTGAATATTTTAACCTTTATTTAAATGTACAGATTTGCAAAATTAAAAAAAGGATTTGTTTCCCTAGCTTTGAAATGTGGTCAAGATGGTGAAAATTCTTTTTTGTTTGAATTTATATTTAGTATGAGATGCCTACTTGGGTTTTGTGAATTTAAGACTAGTAGAGAATATAAGGAAGTAATTTATTTTGCTCATATGGATAAAAACAAACATAACTTACTCTTTCATTAAGAGTAAGTCTAGCACCGAATTGACAAGGACAACTCTGCAAACTTTTTAGGTTTAATTAATTTTTACAGACCCACAGCTCTTAGGGGCTAAAATGGCATTTTGGAAGTAAGCACGCAAAAATCCAAATTTGAAATATACCCAGGTTATTGCTAGAGAAATCAGCAGTACAAAAAAGTAAACTTCATGAAGGTTCATGTTACTGCATTGCAAGAGGTGTGAAAAGAGGGAATTCCCTAAGTGCTGGGCATGCCCAGTGGACAGCCTCTTGAATCCTAGACACCTTCTATGAAAAGAGGTAATGCTGCATTCAGCCCAAAAGAGAGACAGGAAACCAAAGAAAGCCTAACGCTCAACGAGCTGAGCTATATAGACTGATGAAAAGAAAGAAGCCTTTCACTTTGAGGGGAAAAAGGGAGGGCGTGTGCATGGCAGAGAGCCTGTACACAAATGCTAGGAAAGTCACTCATCTGAAAACTCAACTCCATATAGATGTAGCTTTTCGTTGTTCAGATTTTCGTAACTTGCCTAATACTGATGTGTTAGTTGCACACTGACATTTTAATATGTATTATCATAGGAACCCTTTGACAGACTGGCACCCCATACAGGACCTTTGGGTGCCCTTCACCTGATGCTTTTGTTGTAGGCCACAGTGCCCTGCAACAATGCATTATATTAAGCAAGGATGGATATTCTCATAGAAAAGGCTCCATTTCCCACATACTGTAGTCATTTTTAAAAACTGCTGTTAAAATCAGCTGCAGGACAATCTTCAACTCATTTCATAATAGCAAAGCACTCTGTCATAAATCTGAAACCTTTCAGTTTCATACATTAATCTAAATCCCTTTAAAATGCTTTTTCTGTCCAAGCCAACGTGGGATTTGAATTGGATTTTTGCATATAAATCAGGTGAATTCAATGAGAATAGTTTCAAAACTGATCTTTTGTAGAATTAGAGGATGTTTTTAAGAACTCTGAATAATAAAAATGTAATCTGTGGTTACGTGTCCACAAAACATTATTTCATGAAGGTCAGAATTTACAAAATATGTTAAGGTAAGTAGTACTGGCTGCCAACAGAACATTATTCATTTATGTCTATGTATTTGTCCATGTTAATGATGGGTACTAATTTTGATCAACATTTGCTTATATCTTTATCATGCTCTTGATTACGTAACTTTGTCACCATTTTGTCACGGACATCATTATTTTGTATTTTAGCTTTCATTGGCACCTCAACTTTGATTGTCCAAGAGAATAAATATGGAAGACCATGGACAAAAAAAAAAACTGAAAATGTGTCAGAAGATAAGCCAAGACCAGGAAGGAATAAAATCCTAATAAAATCTAAACCTGAAACACTTTAAATATCACAAGTAGAAGAAGTCAAACTCAGACAGTGAATGCACTGAAGAGCCAGTTTAAGTGTCACAGCTTCAGTAACATCACTGAGCGAGTGTGACCTCCATTTCCCGTTAACTAGCAACTTTGATACACACCTCTGCACAAAGTGGTGACACCAGTAATAAAAACAAAATGGTAAATTAAAAATAAACTGTACATTTACATTTACATATACATCTGTTTGCTTGGCAGATGCTTTTATCCAAAGCGACTTACAAAAGAGGTAAACATAATCGAGTAATATTGAACTAGGGCCTGTTTACTTTTACAAGTGCTTAATCTGAAGCAAACACAACTTTCTCAAAATATTTTGTTATACTTTTGATCCATTCCTCTTGATAGAAGTGGTGTAATTGAGTCAAGTTCGGGACATCCTTGCTCAGGCATGTTTCTTCAGTTCAATCCACAGATTTTCCATGGGATTCCGGTCAGGGCTTTGCAATGGCTACTCTAATATTGTCATGTTGTTGTCTGCATGCCATTTTGTTACTACTTTGGAAGTATGCTTGGCATCATTGTCCAGTTGGAAGACCAAGAGCATTTGTGACCAAGCTGTAGCTTTCTGGCAGATGTCTTGAGATGTTGCTTCAGAATTATCAGGCAATGCTCCTTCTTCATGATGTCATCTATTGCATAAAGTGCACCAGTCTCTTTTCCAGCAAAACACCCCAATGGGATGGTGTTCTTTGCATTATGAGCCTCATCCTTACGCCTCCATACGTATCAGTGATCATAATGGCCAAACAATTCAGATTCTGTTTTGTCTGACTAGAGAACACTCCTCCAAAAGGCTATGTCTTTCTCCTGGTCAGCACCTGCAAACTAGCTTTCTTTTTTGGAGTAATGGTTTCCTCCTTGGTTGACAAATTTTCAGGCCATGGCATTGAAGTTCTCTCTTAATGATGGATTGATGATACTTTTCCTCCTGACATCTCCAACTCCTTCATCAGTTCCTAAGTTGTTTTCTTGGGGTAATCTTATATATAAAAGTCTACATGTGTGTCTACGTGTGCCTGTCCGGTCCGGAAGTGACAGGTGGAGTTGGGGTAAGAGCTCCATCTCAGAGGAAACAGAATACTCACTTAGCTGCTAATAACTCAAGCAAGGCCAGCACGTCAGCAAAACGAAAACCTCAGAAGAAAGACAAAGTCGCTTAGCCACTAACATCGACAAAACGGTACCTCTTTTACTTTTCCTCCTGCCGCTAATACACAAGCGTTGCAATCACGTCGGCAAAACGAATCCTCCTAGGAGAGAGATGCCCAGAGTAGTTCCATTCAATTACCTGACATCTCTACATTTCATTTTTTTCTGACGATTTCAATAGTTTCTAGGACCTCTGGCTTTTTACAGCATGGGCTTACACAGCTAGTTCATTTATAAACACACACAAAATCTTAACAGTTTGGTTACTATTGTACTGTGATACCGGACACCGCATAGTAGCTAACCACATGATCCTCATGCCATGTGACCTATGACAACATGGATCTGAAATAAAAGATGAGCCGTCATATTAAACAGCGTCTGAACTTCAATAAACTAAAAGAACAACTTCATGAGAAACTTGTATTTGACAAACAAACTGTTTTGATTGGCGTTTTACTGGGGTTTTTTTGTGCTCCCCTAAGGCGTTTACGGAAATATTCAACTAAAAAATGCATCTGTTGTGTTTTTTAGTCCAAGGAATTTGAATCTGACCATTGATTTAATTTGAAGATGTTCTGAAGGAGTATAATAAGAAAAGAATTCAGGAAGGCCATTTTTTATTTTGTTAGTGGTGTCATCACTATTGAGCAGTTGCTCTGGTGATCTTACCCAGAATGTTCCAGAAGTGTATGACATGTGATGTCCACCAAAGTGACTATATAATGGTTGCAACATACATTTCGAGATCATTCAAGATTAAGCATAACCTTTTGTGTTGGTGTGCGATTCTTGCATGTAAAAATTAGTTTAAAAATTTGATTTAAAAATTTGATTTTTTCATAGTGAATTGGGTTTCATGACAGAGCCTTTTGACCCTTTCGGTTAATGGACTTGGCACGTTTTTGACAACGTCTTATCTCCAGGACCTCTATCATTAAAAAGCACAATTTCCCATCGGGATTAATAAAGTATCTATCTATCTATCTATCTATCTATCTATCTATCTATCTATCTATCTATCTATCTATCTATCTATCTATCTATCTATCTATCTATCTATCTATCTATCTATCTATCTATCTATCTATCTATCTATCTATCTATCTATCTATCTAACTGCCTCGTGGTTTTGCGCTGAGTCAGTAAACAAACATATTACAGAAAAAGATTCTGGCTTTGTCTTGGTTTAATTTCAGGAGCAAATTTGTTGTAGCCCTTAAACTTTGGTGAACGATCTAAAAATCGATTAATCATCTTTTGCTAAAATTTTTCTGAAAAGTCCATAAAGAAAGACCTAATTGATTTCTGCTGCTCAGTAATTCAAATTTTGAATCCAAAAGGACTCATCCTTCATCTTATTTGAATATGACACTGAGATATTCTTTAAATGAACCATTGTATCTACAGACCTTAGTTGAATTTTGAGTTTTAATTATTTAGGAAAAAAACTGAGAGTCAGATAATGATGAAGATATATCCTATCTGTAGCTGAAATGGAAAGAGGCCCCACCACACTGTATTGGGCTAAACAATTAAATCATGCCAAACTCTTACAAAGTACTCAGGAAGCACAGGTTTACACAATTCAATTAATCCATGCTCTGTTTTAAATTTGAATACAGTTACCGCCAGCTTCTTATGAAATTGAGTGCAGGTGACCCTCAACAACATCTTTTCTTGAAAAAAAAAGCATCTGTCAGGTAGTTTTATTTGTTTTACTTCACGTTAAGTTACGGCCAAGAACATAAACTAAAATCTGAATTATAAGACAGCCAAGGGTGAATAAGCAAAATCAGAAATTGAAGTCAAAGAAAGCATTGATGTCAGAAGTTGTACCCAAGGATATTAATGTTAATTCTTTTCAGCTTGAGAAAGACTTTATTTTAAGATAAAGTGCAGACAAGCAGGTCCCGTAACCTTCAAATAACAAGGCATCTGATGCAGCAATCAATAGACACACTGTTATGGGAAGTGAAAAAGCAGGATGAAAACAGATTTCATCAACAAGCTGTGAAAAGAATCAAAATAAAAAAATAAAAAAGAATATTCAAGGAAATAAAAAGTGGAAAAGAAAAAAAAAGCAAATTTAATCTGCAAATACCCTTGACAGAGAAAGTCCTTCTAAAAGCTGTACCACAGCATCAGAAACATGTGTTGCACTTTAGCTCTTAGCAATGGAATTGGGATGGACAAAGCGTCTGGTCATGTTATTTTATATGACACTGGCCCTCATTTAAGGCTGCATTCACAGTACTATGTTCTCAATTAAAATCATACACATTAGTCTCTGGTTTTGCCTTTGGTTCACCTTACCCTAACATTTTTAACCTTTGAAAACTTGAAAACACTCACGAGGATTGTATACTTCTAAAGTGCTGGCTTGCTGTTTTAATGTGGATGGGTGAAAACGGAGACATTTGAAAACACAAACTCTCATCACGCTCTGATTTGCTCATGCTTATTATGTGGCCCTTTTCTGATTGGATCCTCCTCATTGTAACCTCTCATTCCCTCATTTACCAGTTGCTAGTTTTGCGATAAATCCCATTGCCAATGGCGGAACCATCCCTTTAAGGATTTTTCCATCAACATGTGCATGCCAGGTGTAGGCAAACATCAATGTCATATTCGTACAGCACATTACCAACCATGTGGCTTTGCTTGTTACAAAGGACCTCTGACTCTCCCAAACAGCAATCACTGTTAACAAGAATTTTTTTTCTCATCTTTTGTTGTTAGCTGGTCATATCTCTGGTTAAATTAGTTTTCTGTTACTACATTGTTGATTATGTCATGGTACAGTCAGGGTGTGTTCCCTGGTTTATGCTTATTTTTCTGTGTTTTCTCTGTTCAATTTAAAGCATTATTAGTGTATTCATATGTTTATCAAATTAATGCATTGTTGTAATAATTGTTCCAATTATTTAGTACTTACTATCTGTGTATTACATGTTCTCCTGTGTTTCTTGTGTTTTATGAGTGGAACTCTGTGAGGGAAGCCACCCTGACATCACAGCTGAAGGATCGCCCTTTGAGGCTGGGAGTTGATCCTTCAGCAGCTTACTGACTGACTGTGGAGGAGAGTGCATCATTGTGAGTATTGCTTTTAAGTCAAACCTCCTTGCCTATTTTTGTGTTCTTTTTTTGCCATTTTTGTTATCCTTTTGTTTGTAACAAATAATATCAGCGCATTCATAAAGATTTCATGTTGGACTTGACTCCATGGTTGCTTTACCTTGTGGAGCATTTTTGTACATTTTTGGTCTTTTCTTGGAACATTTCAAATTTTTTGGAATTTTTCAAGTCAGATCCACTTTTTAAGGCCTTTGCAAGCCAAAGCCGGCCCGTGGAGTTGGTGGATCCACTTTCTTGGGAAGAAGCCTATTACCTGTTTACCTGGAATGGATTTGTTTGATTAATTTGATTCATCGAAAGGATCTGGGCCTGGCAGCAGTAAAAAGAATATTTCATGGGACAGAGTACCCTTTGAAACAATCACAAATTGGGGGTGGAGTGGTGGCTCTGAGGCTAAGGATCTGCGCTGGTATCCTGAAGGTTGCCGGTTCGAATCCCCATCACTGCCAAAAGAGATCCTACTCTGCTGGGCCCTTGAGCAAGACCCTTAACCTGTAATTGCTCCAGGGGCGCTGTACAATGGCTGACCCTGCACTCTGACCCCAAGGGGTATGCGAAAACTAACAAATTTCTAATACGAGAAATCGTATAAGACGAAATAAAGAACAAAAAAAAAAAAAAATAATGTATTCATTATTTGATGATGACCTCTATTATACAAATTAATATTAAACATCCTGATAATTCATATCGCATGACTGTGTCTTGTTTGAAAGCACGATATATGAAACACCATGAAAATTCATAATTAAAATAAGACTATAATGTTCAAGAATCATAAGTGAACAAAAATTGTGCGACTTTTTCATGGATAATGATTTAGTTCAATGAACAACAACTGTGTGCCTTGTTCTCAGGTAATGATTTGGTTTGAACTCGAAAACAATCAGTGAATGACACATGCCCAGTGCAGTCATTGAGCTGTAAAATAGTGTGCCATAAAGATGAAAGAAAATTATTGTTAGAAATTGGAATAATATTTTTATAAGCTTCAATTTTGTGTGACTAATTTATTGAATATACAAAGGGATGTACTGTAAATCTGTTAGATTTATATTATGTTTATATATTTTGCTTAAAATAAACTACAATGAATTGTGCAAAATAAATAATTATTTTATTATAAATGTGTTATCACTGTGTTGTGCATGTATGATGGACAATAGAATCATCAGTGACAGAGTTCTCATTCGTCTGTTTATGATTTAGTTCAAGTTCAAAAGAACTGAAGTGCACGAGAATCATGGATCAGAGAGAAGGTACTTGTACATGCACTTTAAATGTCTACCTCTGAAATGAAATACGGAGAATAAGCACCATGCATGTACTACACCACTCAGCTCTGAATCAATTCATTTGTGGTCACTAATTGATTTGTAACATTTGCTAAACAGAGTTGTTCAAAAGGAACAAATCGTGCGCTGTTTGCCTATATGTGAAGATTCTGTATAATCTTGTTTGTTCTGTGTGGATTTTCTTCCCACACCCCTAGTGTTGTAATGCTAAGGTTTTAGACTAAAAGGAACCACATTTTCTGGTTCACACCCCCATTTTGAAGATTGTTTCTTGCTGCAATTGCTAATAAATTGTGTTTTTTTGTACAGCTCTGGCCATACTGTTGTTGGCAATGGAGCCCTATTGCTACCATATGACAGCCAAAAGTGTAAAATTTAATGTCATTATTCTGCTGATATTTAAGATCACTACCATCCAAGTTTCTGGGTTCAAAACAAAAATTCTATCCGCAAAGATACAAATTCTTAGTTGGCTTTCGGACTTTCTGGCATGTTTTTGGACTTTTATTTTTGGTTCCTTTTTGATCTTCTGGCACTTGACTCTGCCTGTTCCTGATTACATTATTCTTATTCATCTCTCCGTAATGTTTTTTCCCTGAGACCCTGCCATTTTCCACCTAGACATAACAACAAAGACATTAGACTAGTGACACCAAATTAACCCTGTGTGAAGGAATGTGGGTGAGTGAATGAGGGTTCTCTGTGATAGACTGGCACACCATTTGGGGTTGGTTTCTGCCTTGTGCCTAGTTTTACTGGAATGGGCACAAGCTGCCCGTGACTCTGAACTTGATAAGCAGGATGAAACTAGACTGACGGACAGCCATTTCAATAAGTTACTAGCAGCGTTTATCAAGAAGTGAGTCACAAGAGCAGGTCTGGCTTCCCCATTGAAACATGAGAATAAGACACTGGTCAGCATTGAGTATAAGCAAAGCCCCTGAGCCAAGACGACCATGAATATGTGCAAAGCAGTTTACAAGATGAAAGAACCTTTGCTGAAACAGCAGACACACTCACAATGGCAGTTAAAGGCTGCCCCGTAGCCCTCGAGGTGCTCACAGCAGACACGGCTCGGCAGGCCACATGACATCTTCTCATTCCCAGCATTTCTGCATTTCTGAACCCGAGGGCAAATGTAAATGAAAAAATAGCTACATCAATAAAAGAAAAACAACTTGTAAAACAGGTGCTTTGGCCGAAAGAGACATCAGCGTTTAGGCAGAAGGAAAGCTCTCAATTAAAGTTGGAACGAAAAAATGTCTATGTTTTCTTTAGGAGATTATTGGAATTACCCGACATGAAGGGTTTCATATGGAGAAAATCAGTTTGTTATGGCTGTTAGCAGTCGTGGTTGAAGAGGCAGCACATAATAAATTGCATTTACTCTTTAGGATTCAGTTCATGTTTTTATGTTCTCAAAAAAAAAACAAAAAAAACTTAATTCTTCTTCTTTAATTAACTCCAGTCTAATGCAGAATGAAAAGCAAGTCTCGTGTTCTTGTGCTCTGTACTCCTACAATTGCAATTTGCACACCCTGTAATCAGACAGAAATTCTCCTACCCAACATTTCTAGACATCCAAAAAAGACTGCCAGAGAGACAAAGTGACAGCTAACGAAAGAGAAAATTCAAATCAACTTAACAGAAAAGGATGTCGGAGAAAATGTAAAAGTACAATAGGACTGAACAGTCCAAAGCATTCCAGTCATCTTTAATGTATTTAGCACCTTTCATTACAAAGACCAACCCCATGTGCTTCACAAGTATACGGCAGCAGCTCAGTCACTTGAATACAAGTCGCACAGTTGATGTCAGTGACTTGTTTGAAGTTCTATTGCAATGTACTGATGGGTTGAGCCAGTGACTTTGTAATTCCTGGCCCAGTCCCTTAGCATTAACACATGATGTTGAGTTTTGAGGAGGCCATATAAGTGGCACAAAGAAACAATGACTGGGTTGGCATGGCTCACAAGGCAAAAAGACAACAATCCTAAACAGTTCTTCAAAATTCAGGGAGTGCTACACAGTGATCGAGAAACTTAAAATCACCGTTAGGGTGCTATAGTGCATTTTATGGCCTGGACAGATTTTTCACATCAATAAATGTTTAGCCAATATACCTGTTGTATGCACATTTACAGTATATTTAAGATGTGACAATTTCATAAAAGCATGGCATAAAACTCACAAACTCTCAGGGATGCAGGATAACATAACATAACAGCCACAAAAATGTCTAACGTAGTTCAGGGTTACAGGGGCCAGACACAAACCCAGAAGTACTAGGTGCAAGATAGAAAACAACCCTAAACAAGGCACTAGACACTTATCAACAATTACACTGGGGCCTCCACATCCCTACAAACCCTGGGAGATCTATCCATCATTATATCATATCATCATCATGACTCCTGTGATATGATATGATATAATATAATATAATATAATATAATATAATATAATATAATATAATATAATATAATATAATATAATATAATATAATATAATATAATATATAAAATCCCTATGTGCGTCCAGGTGTCCGTGTGTGGGTGTCTTCTGGTGAAGTGCGCATGCGCGGGGCACGGTGCGATGCACGATATTACTGTCAGAGAAAGTTAGAGGCGTTTTACGGAAATACAAACCAGTATTACTGCGAGAGGAAATTAAAGGTACACAATACAGTGACGCATATTACAGCCACATACAAGCCAGTATTACTGTCAGAGGAGATTAAAGGCATATTACCGACGCGCACGCCTGTATTACCGCCAGAGAAAATTAAAGGTATATTACGGACGTACAAGCCAGCGGACGTACAAGACAGTATCCTTCAATAAGGGCGCGCACAGGCATCCTTCAATAAGGGCGCGCACAAAAAGGCGAGCCTCAAAAGGGCGACCTCAATTGGGCGCAGCGAATAAAGGCGCGCGTAAAGATCGATCTGCACCTTTGTTGCTCTTCACATATTCCAGAGCGATTTGAACTAAATTATCTACAAACGCCTTTATTCGCCGTGCTCAATTGAGGTCGCCCTTTTGAAGCTCGCATTTTTGTGCGCGCCCTTATTGAATAGAGCCGTACAAGACAGTATTACTGTCACAGAAAATTAAAGACACACAATACACGGCGGCAGCCCACGAAGAACGGTCAGCTCAGCAAGTAAACATCAACAAAAGAAAGGCTGAAAGAAAGAAAAATACGACCAATAAAAAGAATGAGGTCAAAGTCCCTTGCCATTTAATATAGACTGTTCCTACTAATGTTTATGCACTACTGTTCTAGCGCCCCTTATTGTAACGGGCTAAATGACTAGTATAATCTAATATAATCTAATATAATATAATATAATATAATATAATATAATATAATATAATATAATATAATATAATATAATATAATATAATATAATATAATATAATATAATATAATTCCAGCTCATTGAGCACCCCATCTCTATTCAGCTTGGCTTTACTCACCAAGTCGGTACACAACCTTTGGATGGTGACTGATGGGCAGCTATCCCTCAGGTGCCTTGCTGCTACAGTCTTTTGGTCTTGCACATTCACTTTATGCAATATCCAGAAGATCAGATAGTATCTGACGGAGTACGCAGCCCAACTCCTGGTCCAGACTTTGGTCTTGTCGCACCTGGACTATTGTAACTGCTGGCAGAACCCGGCATGTGTCACCAGGCTGCTGCAGATGATTCAAAATACAGTTGCATGTCTGGTATTCTACTAGCTGAGGAGGGCACATGTCACTCCTCTTTTCTGATCACAACATTGGTTTCCTGTAGCAGCATGCATTAACTTCAAATCCTGGATGTTTGTCTACAGAGTAGTCAATGGGTCAACATCTATACATATGAGAGACACTTGTGATATCCAATGCTCCTTCTCGGCCACTCAGGTTTGTTGAGGAATGTGGCATTAAATCTCAGTCCAGACTCTATTCACGTTTAGCTCCTGGCTGGTGGAATGAGCTGCCCACCTCAATTCAAAATTCTGACTCCCTCAATGTGTTTAGGAATATATATTTTGATGTATATTTGAAGACTTTCTTGTTTGGTGAATTTCTGTCTGATATAAACTTATAGGTTTTAATAATCTAGGAATTGTAACTTGCTTGTATTTTGTTCTGAGCTCTTCACTTGTAGCAACGAACTTTGTAACCTCATCCTGTACCACTCGTTTCTTAAACAGTCCCACAGACTGATATTTATTTGATTATGTTGACATCTTATGTAAGTCACTTTGGCTAAAAGGCACTCTGGGGAGGTGCTAAGCTAACACATTTTAATAATATAATATAAATGAATATGGCAGAGTCCCACCACAGTTGAAACTGCTGCCTCACAGGTCCAAACTCTTGAGTTTGAATCCTGCTTCTGTTTGCTGTCTGTCAGAAGTTTCATTTTCTTTCTTTGTCTGTGTAGGTTTTCTCTCAGTACTCCAATTTTCCACCTACATTCTGAAGACATGTGTATCAGATTAATTGGATTAGCATGTGTATGATAAGCCATGCTACAGAATTCACATCTTGTTTCTGTCTTGCACCCATAAAAGGCATCTGCAACTTTGAACTGAGCCTTCAAAACCTTCCGTTATGTTATAATATATCCTGGGATTGAATCAGGGACCAGTAACTGTCTGTGTGGGGTCCTCTCAGTCTCCCTATGTCCATGAGAGTCTCTTTCCACACCTCTAAGGCATGCATGTAAGATTAAATCTAAAGTTGGTCCTATGTGAATGAGTGTGTCCAGGATCGATTCTAGCTTTGTATGCCATGTGCCTGGGATAGGGTTCAGTTTCTGCTGAGTCCAGAGATGTGCAGACAGATGGATAAACTTATCGATTCTGAGTACAATAAATGTTACTGACATGTAGCCTATGCTATTAACGTCAAATGCATCTATGCACCCATAATTCAATTATTTTCTAAACCCAGTTATTTCAATTCAGGATCAAAATGGACCAACAGAATCAGGCAGAAGACAGAAGTCAACCTTGGATGGTTTGTTACATCTTAGCCCTTTAACTCGGTTATTATACAGTATGTCTAACTATATAAAACTGGTCACTACCTTCACACTGCAGAAAAGCCACAATTGCACCCCAATCAAAGAGCGTTCTTTTTGTTCAGTAACCTACGCCTTCTGCTTTTTAGACTCTTCAAGGTGGCAAGGATTTGTGAATTCTTCAATTGCTTCCCATGGTGTGCATATTTAAAGAGTGGGCACCTCTGTATGCCTCCCTAAACTAGATATGTACAAAATACATTCAGGTGATGTTCAATAAAACTTGTATTTATTAAAGAAAACCATAGAGTGTGATGAAGGGAAAAACTCAAAATTATAACAGATTTTTATGTTCAACATACAGTGCAAATATATATAAAGTATATATATTGGTTTATCAGACAAACTTCGCTAATCAAAAAAACATGAAAATTAATTTATTTTTTAGGTAAAGTTCACGCCAGCACTTGCTTCACACTTTCATTCTATGGCATGTAGTGTATCAACAAACTGATATAGGCTGTCAAGCAGCTACACTCCAGGCTTACCCACATTGGATGATGTCTTAAAAGATGTGGTAAAAAACAAACTGTAAAATATGCATAAAACAAATGAGACAATGCAAAAAGTATCCTAAATGCTCCAAATATAATTAAAATATACAATGATCATAAGATAAGTAACCCTGAATAGGATGCCACTCTATCACTCTTATTCACACACCCACAACTATTCACCCATCCATCTACCTATCCATCCATCCAATATCGAACCTGCTTAAACCAGTTTAGGGTTCCAGAGGGAAAGCACCCATCCAATAAGCACTCAGGTGCCACCAAACCAGGATATCAGCCCAGGAATCTGGGCATGTGAGGCAGCCATACTCGCTGTGCAACTATGCTGCAATCACTGATTGTGGGTAAATCTAAAGTCAACCCTGAATTAAATCTGTATGTGTCCAGGGTATAAGAATAGAGTAGGCTACCTGTAGAAAACCCAGGCACTGGGTGAGAATGCAAGCTCCACGCAAGGACCAATGGTAGATAGTACTGAGGCAGCAATGCTAAAACAGGGCCAACATGCCACATTAAACATACTCATTCATGCTTTCTCAAACACATTTATTTCAGCACAGGGTTGCAGAGGATGGAGTCTATCCTGGCAGAGATGGTGCAAGAAAAGGACCAACATGGAATGTGGTGCTAGTGAATATGGTGTGTGCGGGGCACACTCACCCACATACCCATATTCACTCATATCAGATCAACTTACAGAGACCCACACTGAACATAAGGTGCAGCATATATATAAAAGAGTACCGGAGTAGTGACTCCAATATCGGCATCAGGTCTCAATGGCCCTTACTACTCCAAAGGAGAACTGAAATAAAGGAGGGGATTGACCTGTGGGCTCTACTATAGGACCCTTAAAAGATAGATAGATAGATAGATAGATAGATAGATAGATAGATAGATAGATAGATAGATAGATAGATAGATAGATAGATAGATAGATAGATAGATAGATAGATAGATAGATAGATAGATAGATAGATAGATAGATAGATAGATAGATAGATAGATACTTTATTAATCCCAAGAGGAAATTCACAGGAGTGATCAATAAAAAAGAGAAAAATAAAAGTAGAAAAATAAAGTCGTACAAGGAGCTGCTGAAAAGGCTGCCACTCTCGGCGGCGCCTGAGTCGATAAATGTACTTTATAGTTGTAAAGTGAATCAAGGTAACACAAAAAAGTCACATTCCATATGAGATATGATGGGTAAAAAAGGTAACATTAGGAGAACAAAACATTTAGAGATCTCAGTAAATGAAGAAAACATCACAGACAAATCCATCATTTAGTATAGCAGAGGAAATTTTGGCAGCTATTAAAACAATAAATGGACTATAAAAAAATTGGCTGTCACTCCTGGGTCAAAATACAGTAAAAAAACAAACAACAAAATGAGAGGTGACATTAGTGTGGCCATGGGGTACACACATGAACAACGCTCCTGGTTTCATTTCCATTTACAGACAAGTCTTCAACTGAAATTTAAAAGGACCTGAAATAAAAAATACACCTGAGCACTACATGGGAACATGGTGATTTCATGTGCAAAGTTTTTCTACAAATCTGGCAGTCATAATATCCCAGGGGACTGCACCAGAGCAGCTCTCCATTTTCAAGCTTGTTTTCAAACCTGATGTGCCTGTTGTAAATACTAGAAGTACAACCTGGAAAGAACGAAGCCAACTTTTATTATTAATTTTATTGTTTATTATTACTAGTATTATCATTTAACAGACACCTTTATGCAAAGTGACCAATAAAAAAACAACAATTATAAATACAAAGTGGTGGACAGTGAGAATTCCAGCTCTGGTTAACAGCCCTGCACATTCACAGCACCGAGGCTGGGGCCCATATGGGTGCAACAGCACCCTCTAGAGGTGCTCCTCTCAATTGTTTTCATCAGCACAACCCTTTACTGAGAGCCAATTCAGCCTCTTTAAATGTGATATACTGCACACTATAAATCAGTGGTGGGTATCCTTGGTCCTGGAGTGCTGCGGCATTTAAAGTTTTCATTGCTGACACTTTATACGTGTCTGGCCAATTCTGTCTTTTTATGAGACAATTTCTTTAATTACATTCCTGTTTGGTTGCTCCTTCTGCTCATTATAAATGACACTATAAGGTATGGGTTTGTATAAAAGAGAATAAGTGGTGAACAACATGTATATTTTGATTCATTAATGACCTCATGCAATAGCTCTCTTGTGTTATAACTTCTATACATGGGCTGATGATCAGACATAAATGAAAAGAGCAACCCATGATGCTGTGGATTAAATCCATTCAGAGAGGAAATACAAGAGAAAACTATTACCAGAAAGTACACACTAAGCCTTACGTTAAGCAGAGGGCAAAAACAGGAAAACACAAACATTGCTCAATTATTTGAAGACTGTAGTTATTACCATAATAAGATACCAATGAGAAGGACAAAAGTGGTGTACGTCAGCCATCTAGGGACTGCACGGTTTACCTAACCAGATGGCACTTGTCAATGAGGGTAGCTCCAGTGCTCCTGGAAGTCTAAGGCTTTTCTATGCTTCTTCCTCCACTTTTGTGCTGATTTAATGACCCTGGATACCAATTAGGCCCAGAAATTGCCTGTTTTCTTATTTGTGGGATACCCCCATTCATTAGAGTAGCCAAGCACTGACTGGACAGTATGTATCTGCCAATCGGACAACCCAAATCCTGACCCAGGTATTAATAAGTAAATAGGGTGGCGACTGAGGAAGATAGAAAAAAGAAACTGGACCAGTAAATATACTGGTCACTCTAGTTCTACACTATATAAAGTGCCATAGGATTTGTGTTCACTACAGTAAGGAGCTATATAAAAAAAACTTGATGGTCTTGTGACCATTTACATTAAATTACATATTCTAATAAATGACAAGGAAAATGCAAATGGTATAGTGTATTGGAGGTAGCGGTGACCAACAGATGATAAAGAAGGGCAGTCACACTGCACATGTAACAGAAACCTTTATAACACATCTGCTATTTTCTGTTTTAATAGTTAACAGCGGCACAGCACTTAACACTCCTGTTTGGATTCTTATTGTGCTCGGTTCACTATCTATGTGGAGTGTGTTTGTTCTCCCCATGTAAGTGTAGGTCTTTTTCAAGTATTCTGGCTTACATGCTAAAGGTGTATTTTTTAGTTGACAAGTGACTTTAAATGGGGCTCTATAACTAAGTATAGGCCTGTGCCTGAGTGTACCCTGCAATGAACTGGCACCTCTGGCACTGCTGGCTCCAGGCTTGGACCTGACATGGCTGGGTATAATCGATATCCCTGAGACCTTGACATTCAAATAAGAGGGCTCTGTAAAATGGTGGATTATTGCACATTGTATGATTATTTCTGGATTTACCCATTTTGCATTTTGTGTTCTACTTAGGCATTGTAAATATACATACAGACATCACGTCTTACCTGGTGGTGAAATAACAAGCTCCACTATTGGCTTATAGTCACTCTTACTCACCATAACATTTTACAATGCAGAAAGTAGCTGACATTTCAACCAATACCACCTGTGACACTAAAAAAATGTGGTGTGCAGGCTGCCCCTGACTTACATTAGTTTGGGGAAATGACATCTTAAATTAGGAGATAATCCAGAAAGCTGGAATTTCCAGAAGGAGAAAGAATAGGAACTCCAACAAAATAAAAAACATTTTCAAATTTCAAAACACAGGCATCAAATAGTTAGTAAAGACAGCCCTATCATGTTACAGAAAAATACAAAGGTCGAACCCTAAAACATTTTAGCTGAGCACAGGGATCACATTACACCTCAGCTGGCTCAACTACACCAGCTTCCTGTCACATACAGAACCATCAGGAAAACTCCGCTATTAACTTACAAAGCTGTCATCACCAATACTGCTGAATACCCGGCTGCAATGCTCTGCCAATGTCAACCAGGAGACACCTAAGATCGTCTGACACTGCTCCTCTTGGTAGGCTAGCCTTTATGTACTCTCTGGAACGTTCTCCATAGGTCTACTCACACGATTCATTCAGATCACATCTGAAGACCCATCTCTGTTTCCTTGATGTCTAGTACGTCTGTCTACAGGGTTTCCACATTTTGTAACATTTAAATTAGGCGTGAAGACCCAGCTCGTTCTTTTTGAAAACGGTTCTCTGAAGTGTATATGTTGTGCTTTGCAGCGTGCTACAACTTCTTTCGCTTCTGTTGTTTGCTATGCTTCCACAGTGTGTGTTTATTCATTTTTCTTGGGACACAGTGATACAGTGGTTACAGAGTCGTGAGTCCCAACCTCATCACGGCTTCCAGGATGTCTATGTGGTCTCTTCCTGGCAATGATTCTGTTCTCTTGATATTCCAGTTTCCCTTTGATATTCCCAAAATATTAGGTTAATTATTAACCATAAACTGCCCCCCTCTGAATGATTGTGCCCTAGCGTGGACTGGCACTCTGTGCAGTGTTGGCTCCTGATATTGCCAGGATGGGGCCTGATAATAAATGGTTAGAAGGATATCTCTTCCAAGTGCCTCCTAGTGCATCCAAAATCCCTTTTTATGTCTACTATATACCATTCATTCTGGCAGCACTCTTTATTTAATTTTGTTTATAAATGTCTTAGGTTCTGCGGTGGGCTTGCGCCCTGCCCGGGGTTTGTTTCCTGCCTTGCACCCTGTGTTGGCTGGGATTGGCTCCAGCAGACCCCATGACCCTGTAGTTAGGATATAGCGGGTTGGATAATGGATGGATGGATGTCTTAGGTTGATGCTGTTCCATAATCTTGTTTCCTTTTGTGGTCTCATAATAATAATATGTATGGTGCTACATAAAATAAAGAATGATTGACAAGAATGTAGCATATTTAGTTTTTTGAAGGAGCAAGTAAGAGACATAATGAGTAACTTTTACTGTGTTAATTTTAGAACCTGCTTATGCAGTTTGCAGTTACACCTCCAGACAATCATGAACGGAGTGCCAGTCCATCATTGGCCACATTTTTTCTAAACTGCACATCTTTGGGAAATGGATGGAAAACCAGAGTACTCTGAGAAAAGACACATATGCAAGTGGAGAGCATGCAGACTCCACTTAGACAATGACCATGCAGTTATTTGAGCCCAAGACATATCTGAATCTACTATATAATAAAACTCTACTCTGTGTGTGTTTGTGCTTGTGTCTGTTCTGTCCCTCTAAGCAATCTGATTGAGCAGCTTGGCTTTGATCTAATTGGTAAGTTTGGCTTTGGCGTATATGACTGACAGAGGAAGTACCAGGCAAGAGACGTTCAAACACACAAAGAGGAGTAAAGGAGTAGGAAGCATGCTGAGAGTCGCAGTAAGCATTTGCAAAAATACAAATGATGTTTTAAAAGCAGATAATGGGGGCCCACCTACCATTGGTGGTGGTCAGTCAAAAAGCTGACAGGAGATGAGCAGGTCACCCTGAAATGATGAAGTCTGTAAAGCAGGCATTATGGAAGATGTGAACGAGAAAGGGTAAGAGAGGTTCAGACGCACATAGAAAGGCACACAAGGAACACTGAAGGTACATGAAGGGCAAGACATATCAAATAACACATATTTTTTAACTTATTCTATTACCTGTCTTCGATAGATATTGTAGTTAGTAACATATAATTCTCAAACCCACTTAATCCAACTAAAGGCTCCTGGCCAAAAAAATAAAATTTTACAAACCCCATTGATTAAGAAGTATTTAGAGTTTTTCTAAATTTTCACTTTCAGCTCCTTACAAGTATTTTATTTTGAACATTCTCCATGAAGCTAAGACTTCAAACTTACCATTTCTCTCTCCTCTGGCATAAAGCAGAACTGAAGAACAATTAACCGTAAAGCACGGAGTAAAGGATTTTCTGACGGAGTTGATTACCAGACGCATATGGTATTGGGAAATCTGCAGCACCCAAGAATCCTGCCAGAAAAGTGAAGGAAGGCACTACAAGTGAGAACAGATCAGCACATGGCAGGTATCAGGCATTCTCACCCTCGCAATGAGCTAAGTGTGCATTCAGAGCTGGCCAAGATATCATAATTAGGAATGACTGGGCAACTGTGAAAGAACCAAGATCATTTGTAATGCAAATTAGGAAAGCATTCCATATGGACAAGGAAAAAAAAAAAGAAAGAAATAAACTTCCCCTGACCAGAATGGCTAACAGCACTAAAACCAAAATGTTTCAATATGACATTTGGATAATACCAATTGTTCTCATTCAATTGCTAGAGGAAATTTTTTAAAAAGAAATAAAAAGAATTTAATTCAGTCCTTGTAATAATTTAAATAGGTATGAATGCTGGATCTGTAAACTAAAAAAAAAGAAAAAAAAAAGAACTTAAACAACTGGGCTGCAGCACTGCACTATTAAAACACCTCGGGGCTGTGCTCTCCACAGAAGAACACCATTTCAAATGAAGTTTGTCCACCAAGTCCATTCAATTTCTAAACCACTTATCTAATTTAGGGTCAGAGCAGCTCTGGCTATAAGAAGCCCGAACTGGGCACCAGTCCATTACTGGGCCCACACTCACTCATAAAGGAGTCATCAGTTAACCTAACCTGCATATCATGGGGACTTGGAGAAAACCCCACACAGACAAGAGCACAACAGGCAAAAGGGTTTATTCTGTTATTATCACACAGAGATCCATACATTTAGACAAAACTGTTATTGAGAAAGCTCTACAGCCCTCACTTTAAATTAATATACTTAATTAAGTATGAAGCTCTTTTAGAACAGTAGTATACCTGTGCATGAAGATTACACAGTTTGAGTTATGCTGGAGGGTCTTAAAGGAACCAACAAATTTTAAAGAACAAAATGTTTCAGCAGCGAAAGAGCTGAAGTCCTCTTTTTTAATAGTACCAATCTTTTTTCATTGTCTCAATATAATTTTTAATAAGGTGTAAGTTTTGCCTGAGAGGAAGGATGGAAAGGGGAGTCCCCATCAATAGAGGAATATGAATGTTTGAGTGTTGTTGGCCACATGTGGACATATAGAGAGGATGCCAAAGAATGGCATTTAAAATCACATTTTGGTTAGGCAGACCTCATAGTGTTCTTGGACATCGTTTCACCATAACCTTTGCCACTCAGTTGTCCCATGATGATGATGTCATTGATACACCACTTTAGATTTTTAGTGGTTAGGATGCTGTGTTGCATGGTAGTGCCGTTGTAGACACAAGAAGCAGATCAAGAGACACGTCCCATGTCTTCCCCGCCCGGAGTTTGCATGTTCTCCCAGTGTCTGCATTGGTTTTCTTCAGGTGCTCTGGTTTCCTCCCACAGTCCAAAGACATGCAGGTTAGGTGGGCTAGCATTGCCAAACTGGCCCTTGTGCTGTCCGTGTATATTTTGAAGATGGCCTGGTGCCCTGTCCAAGGATTGTTTGGGCCTTGTGCCCTTTGCTTGTTGGGATAAGCCCCCACCCAGCAACCCTGCTCAGAAAATGAATGGATATATGGATGAATGATGTCGAGTGTCTATAAGGACATAACAACATCTCTCTAGGGTCAAGGCCGCAGCAGTACGCAGGTACAGTATGTGATGTACTGGTGCTTGTCTCATTTAAGGCTACACAATCCACTTTTGTCCAAACTAGTTTCTCTAGCAAATTGCTTTCAAGATCTTTGCTTTGGTTTTGACTTCTGTTTGAGTCTGGCTTAAACTGCCATTTCAATAGGAAACTTTGTTTGTTTGCTTTTTTCCATTAGCATACCTAAGCCCAAATAGGATCTTTATCTAAAACATAAGCCCTCTGAGACAGTATTTCTAATCAGCTGGGGCTGCGGGTACTTTAGCCCATAATAGCTGACATGCTGTTTTCCCTACTGCCACTAATGGACTCTAATAGACTGTTAAGTCATTTCCTCTGTCCATGCGTCCCTCCGTCCATTACATGACATGTTTTTTCCATTGCATGGAGCTCTGAGCACACAGTATTAACGACCACTGGATGTGATGACAGTCCAACATTGAGCCTGTTCACAACTCCACACCAAACTTCTGCGGAACTATTAAACAGCAGTGCCACACTCACTCGCTTAAAACGATAATACAGGCTTTTCAAATCACTTATGATCTGTAAATGATTTTGGAAATGAGTAGCTGTGAAATACAACAAAAATGTTAATGCACCAGTCAACTACAGCACACACTCGTCCTCTCATGCTGGTTCAATTTAAAGTCACTTTTGAAACTAATACATATATCTTTTTAGAATATGGGATAAAAATAAGCAAACCAAGAGGAAAAAAAGCATACACAGACACAGGGAGAACATGAGAATGCCAAAGACAAAGCAGGATGTGAACCCAGGCTTGTGGCGTCAGCAGCACTAAACCCTGCGCCCCTCTACTTTAATATAAGCAAAATCAATCTTTGCAAAATAGCATACAGTATAATATTCTCTGGAATACACCAAACACAGGAGCTCACACATGATCGAATTAACCAGAGATAAAATATATACAGCAATTAAAGGGCCAAGAAGTATGAGCCATGTACACTGACCCACTGAATTCACAAGTAAGAAATCACAGGGAATCATTGGGATTGTTGGATCTCTTTAGATCATTTTGGTAAAAGTTGTAGTGGCAAAGTGGTGACAGGCCAGGCTAGCTTATCTTCAGCAATTTTTTCAGATTTTCTCAGTCTACCCAGCGTGTCCTGGTGTGAGACTTAACTTCAGCTGACTATGTGTGTTTCTTTTATTGGTGCCCCTTATTTTTGGTCTCCATCACATCACGTTCATGAGAGTCTATCAAGTCCATTGAGGATTGTCAGATTTTAATTTGTCTGCAAGAATCCATAAATCGTGATGGTCACTCAGTACTGGAGGAGCCCACACTGTGTGGTGCTAAAAGAATCCAGCGTAAGGATATTTGGTAACACAGAAAAGAGAGAACATGAATGACAGAATGGCATCAGGATTTTAAGCACTGTGGCTGTTATTAAAGGCCTGGCTGTGCCCAAGAGGCACTTTAATGACCTCTTGGGCACAGCCATCAGCAGTGCGTCTGTCTGCGGAGAGAGTGTCAACCTAGTTGAGAGGTTTACTTACCTTGGAAGAGACATTCATGTCTCTGGTGACTCTTCCTATGAAGTCAGTAGACGGATTGGGAGAGCATGGGGGGTCATGAGGTCACTGGAAAGGGGTGTGTGGTGCTCCTGATATCTATGCAAAAGGACGAAGCTCCAAGTCTTTAGAGTCCTAGTGCTTCCTGTCTTGCTATATGGGTGACCTGAGACGAAGACAGGATTCCTTTGGTACTGTGTCTCTCTGGAAAATCCTTGGGTACCATTGGATTGACTTTGTGTCGAATGAGTGGTTGCTCATGGAGTCCCGAATGAGGCACATTACAGGCATTGTGAGGACCATCTGGCACGTTTCCCTGAGGGTGATCCAGCTCGTAAGATCCTCATTGTTAGGGACCCGAGTGAATGGACCAGACCAAGGGGTCGCCCACATAACACATGGCTGTGGCAGATAGAGGGTTATTTCCGGAGGGTGGGACTGGACTGCGTGTCTGCCTGGGGGGTTACCAACCGGGATCCCGAGCTGTTTCATCATGTAGTGGGTGCGGCAAAGCACAGTACCAGTGCATGCTCCCCAACTGGACTTGACTTGCTGTTATTGGAAAAGAAGATGGGACATGCCATAGGAACCCTACAATCTGAATACAAATTAAAAGAATGCCAAAATGTTAACCAAAATGCTTTATGAGCATTGAACTTATTGTTTTATTTCCACAAGTTAAGAGATATAATGAGTTAGAAAATAGGCTATTAAAATAATAGCTCAAGCTGTAATTTTTTTCACAAATATTCCAGATCATTTCATGATTGTGTTTTAAACCGCTAAATCACATGTTAAACTTATTTTTAACACACTCTGCTCAGAAAGATTTGGAACTTTATTGCAGGTGTGGCAGCATGGAGGCGCAGTAAGGAGACCAGAGTTCACATCTCTGGTGGAGTCTGCATGTTCTCCCCATGTCTGTGGGGGTTTCCTGCCACAGTTCAAAGACCTGCTGGTTAGGTGATTGGGTGATTTTACATTGGTCCTAGTGTGTGGTGGGAGTTTGTGTGTGTGTGTTTGCCCTGCAATGGACTGGCACCTTGTCCAGGCTTTGTTCCTCCCTTGCACAATATGCTACCTGGGGTAGGTTTTAGGGTAAGGGATATGGGCCCCAAGGCTTGGCTTGGGCACCCTGAACCCTCATTTAAAAATTAAATATAATTAGTTTCAAGGAAGGGCGGCACGGTGGCGCAGTGGGTAGCGCTGCTGCCTCGCAGTTGGGAGATCTGGGGACCTGGGTTCGATTCCCGGGTCCTCCCTGCGTGGAGTTTGCATGTTCTCCCTGTGTCTGCGTGGGTTTCCTCCGGGCGCTCCGGTTTCCTCCCACAGTCCAAAGACATGCAGGTTAGGTGGATTGGCGATTCTAAATTGGCCCTAGTGTGTGCTTGGTGTGTGGGTGTGTTTGTGTGTGTCCTGCGGTGGGTTGGCACCCTGCCCAGGATTGTTTCCTGCCTTGTGCCCTGTGTTGGCTGGGATTGGCTCCAGCAGACCCCCGTGACCCTGTGTTCGGATTCAGCGGGTTGGAAAATGGATGGATGGATAGTTTCAAGGAATGTTATAACACCACTTGGAAGCGGTACAACATATTCATCAAGTAGACTATTTTTCATTTAAACCATTCGGATAGATAGTACCCTAGTCATCTAACCAATGTTTTTCTCTTTTTAGCTCCAGCTGACCCCCGCGACCCTGTTCAGGACTAAGCAGGTTGGAAAATGACTGACTTTATTGCAGGTGGCGAGAGTGGTCTGGCACCTGATTTAAGGGACCTCTTACTCTCTTTCTGGTACCCTCACTTATCAGTATCTTACCTAATTCATTTTTTTTCCATCAATTTGCTTAAAATAAATCTTTCTTCTTCTTTTGGCTGCTCCTGTTAGGGGTTGCCACAGCGGATCATCTTCTTCCATATCTTTCTGTCCTCTGCATCTTGTTCTGTTACACCCATTACCTGCATGCCTTCTCTCACCACATCCATAAACCTCCTCTTAGGCCTTCCCCTTTTCCTCTTACCTGGCAGTTCTATACTTAGCACCCTTCTCCCAATATACTCAGCATCTCTCCTCTGCACATGTCCAAACCAACGCAATCTCACCTCTCTGACTTTGTCTCTCAATCGTCCAACTTGAGCTGACCTTCTAATGTCCTCATTTCTAATCCTATCCATCCTTGTCACACCCGATGTAAATCTTAACATCTTTAACTCTGCTACCTCCAGTTTTGTCTCCTGCTTTCTGGTCAGTGCCACCGTCTCCAACCCATATAACATAGCTGCTCTCACTACCGTAAACTGCTTGAAATACTGTAAATGGCATCCATAAATTTCTGTCACTTCCCCACGTTGATAGGCAGGGCCCCTGAACACAATATTCTGAAAGCTAGCCCTTGCATGTTATTTTGATTCCTAACATGTTTGTCAGTGTTGGTTTATTTATTTGTGTTTTTTGTTCAAAGAGAAAAATCTTGAAATATAAAGGAGACATGTATGTGGTGTCTAATACTTGACAAAATGAGGACATTGCAGTAACACAAAATAGGAAATCACTGGAGCCTGGGACACTCATTCTGTAACCAAAACAAGAAATTCATACATTAGAGATCTTTTTCAAATGTTTATGTATTTTATTCTTCTTCTTTCGGCTGCTCCTGTTAGACGTTGCCACAGCAGATCATTTTCTTCCATATCTTTCTGTCCTCTGCATCTTGTTTTGTTACACCCATCACCTGCATGTCCTCTCTCACCACATCCATAAACCTTCGCTTAGGCCTTCCTCTTTTCCTCTATCCTTATTAATTTTAGAAATTGTAATGCAGTCACTCTAATGCATGTGAATGAGATAAACAATACTAAACCTTATTCAAATCAGCTTATGTACCCCAAATATCAACAGCTTGTACAGAAGTTCACTAACTGTGCCTGCTTGCTACAGCACACCCTACCACGGGTTCCATAGGACTGGCATTGTGAATTCTTCAGCATGAAAAGGGATAAACAATTAGACATAAATATTAGAAAATGTCTCTTCACACAAAGGACCTCAGACACAAGGAATAAGCTTCCAAGCAGTGTGATAGCAGCACTTGAAAATTCAACTTGATGTTAGTTTGCCAGAGTTGGGCGAGTAGAGAGTGAGAAGCGATGCTGGGCTGAATGGCCTGTCTTCTTTACTGTAGTTTGTATGTTCTTATTTGAAGGGGTGTCCCAAGGGACTGAAGTGTGCCCTCTAAGTGAGATCTTTTAAAAGTGGGACTATTGTAGACGTCTGCAGAAGAGGCTTCATTTGTACTTTACCCAGCATGCTTTTCAACAGTCCTGGTAAGTATTGAGCTCACTGTGATCAAAATGAAATAGAAATTTTGCATAAGCAGGAAATACTTCAAGTTGCTTTCTGTCTTAGAATGTTGTGATTATTAACTCAAGTATCATGTTATCAATTTATTTTAAACTTTTTGCCTATTTTAGGATTGTACTATCATGTCCAGACTACGCTATGCTGCTGATGTTGAATTGATTTCCATTTGACGCATCTAACAAATCCACACTGTACATTTCAAGAAATGACCATATTAAAGTAAGAAAGAAGTGCAAAAATAAACTGCACATTGGCAATGTTCATAAAATAAAAGTTAATTCATCAATCTTCAGAGTGCTTTATAAAGTATAAAAAAACTTCAACCATCATCATACGCAGAATCCACTTGGATGATGTGACGACAGCCATTCTTGCGCCACTCCACTCGCCACATATTTGTTATTAGGTGGTGAAAGGGCAAGAGAGATATTTAGTCAATTAGAAAAATGCAAAAGTGGAACAAGTCTTTAATGAGCAATTTTCTGTGTTCTCCACCTGCCAAAAGTCTTTAAAAACCTTAAAAGAAGTATTTTAGTGAGTTTCATGGGTTGTCATTGCACTTAGTATCAAACCAAACTTGCCAGTTTTGCTCAACACTGAATCCATGCATACACTGTGAAACTCACTTAATTTAAGTCAAAAATATACATAGTAGGTGGAGTTGTCAATTTGAGGTTGTTGATTTATTAATCATGATCTTCACTGTAACTTTTTAATAGTTAGGTGTGTACAGTAAATTCTTCAATGAAAATTTAGGCTTTTGTCAATGTCATTTTTATTCAGCATGAATATTTTACTTGTGATGGTCACTGCTATGCTTCCTGACAAGTTTTATAGTCAGTGTACACTTTTGAGTGCTTTTCTATTGGAATTGGTCTTCTGTGAGTTTCAATTGTATTATTAAGCTGGCAACCTCCTCTTGTTCAGGGAACCCCAAATAGCCACAATGCCATACTCTTGTGGATGTGTGTCCATGTTACGGGAAGGGCGTAGTCACAGAAGTCAACTAGACAGAGCACTGGAAAAATATGCTAAGATTGTCAGGTCTTTTGATGTTGCATAAATTTGATTTGCTGATAAAAAGCACTTTTTACTGAATCTGCATTTTACATATTTGTCCATCTTGTTTTGAAGAACATCTTTTGTTTCTTTTGTGGTCTTGTTTTTTTTATTATCTTTATGACAGCGCCTGTCTTTGCCTATTCTTCTTTATCAGATCAGTTTTGTTTGCTCTTTAGGAGATAGTTTATTTCAGGTAGACAGTTGTACCCGACCAAATAGGGTCAAATGAACAAAGCAAGCCTTGTTGGTTCTTCAATAAGGTATTTGTTGTCTTCTCTATTATACAGGGTAGAGGCATTGCCAGTAAGGCATCATATTCTCTTTTCTGTGCTCATCTTCTTGGTGCTACTTGGTAATTTGGGGGCACGCTTTGTGCATTCTAATATTTTGTTTCCATTTAAATGGTTTTACTGGAAAGGTTTCAAGTGACTTTTAATTTTATTTTATTGAATTTGGTCATTGACAAAACAAACTGAAGAATGATTTGCTTACAGAGATTTATAAGTAAAAGTCCTACTCATTATTTAGATTTGAAAAAAAAACAAGAGGTCTGAAAATTGACAGTACTCCTTTTGAGAGAGATTTAAGAGTCATAGTAGACTTGGCACTCTCAACGTCCCAACAGTGTTCAGAAGCCATTAAGAAGGCAAATAGAATGTTAGGTTATATAGCACGATGTGTGGAGTGCAAGTCCAAGGAGGTTGTGCTGAAGCTTTATAATGCACTGGTGAGGTCTCATCTGTGTGCTGTTTTGGTCTCCAGGCTACAAAAAGGACATAGCAGCAGTAGAAAAGATCCAGAGAAGAGTGACTAGGCTGATTTCAGGGCTACAGGGGATGAATTATGAGGAAAGATTAAAAGAGCTGAGCCCGTACAGTTTAAGCAAAAGAATATTAAGAGGTGACATAATTGAAGAGTTTAAAATTATAAAGGGAATTAGTAAAGCTGATTGAGACTGCTATTTTAAAATGAGTTTAACAAGAACAAGGGGATACAGTTGTAAACTTGTTAAGAGTAAATTTCAGACAATTCACACAGAGAACCATAGACACATGGAATAAGTTACCAAGTAGTGTGGTAGACAGCAGGACTTTAGGGAAGTTCAAAACTTGACTTGATGTTATTTTGGAAGAATTATGTGGATAGGACCAGCATTTTTTCAAATGTTCTAATAACACCCAACGCAAACGCCCTTGTCTTTTGTGTTGTTTTGTGGATGCTAAACATTAGGAGAAGATCCCTGTGCCACAATGTGCTACAGGCTCTGTTTTCATTACTTGAACTACATTGTTAATTATTCTGTAAGAAATCACATTGGAATAATTCTGTATCAGCCGTGTTTGTAACAGGTCTGTTGTTTGACCCACCTTCAGTGAGATATTTGGTTACCACCACACATTTTAGGATCTTAACCAAAATGGAACAATCCAATTGAGCATTTCAGATTTTTTAACATGACTAGTGTATTTTTCAAAGCTCATCTGCCAGGAGTATTTTGCAGCTAATCAGTAAAAAAAAGAAAGTCATCAGTGTGCTCTGCATTCGGTAAAAGGTTTGTGTGAGTGGTGGACAGCAGAGCAGAGTTTGCTTTTTTCTTCAGAGAGATTGATAGTTTGGTCTGCTGTGGAGAGTTTTATTATGTGTTAACGGTGGTGCTGTGTTAACGGGAGATAAGGTGTTTATGTTTTTGTAGGAGGTCCAAACGCTTAGAAATTGCTCGTACGTACCCACCCTTCGCAGTCATGCTGCACTAAACTGGAGCTCAGCATTCTGCATGCTGAAATGAAAGGGAAGCGTTGTGAAAGGGAATGTATTTCTATTAACAAGGAAAATGTCTACACAAAGGCACAATATCCTTAATGGCTTATTTTAGCAGCTTAAAATATTTATAAAACTGTAGCTGATTTTAATTTTTTTAAGAAACTAAAAAGTTTTTTTTTGCTGTTACATGTCTTCTGTTAAGAAGTTAGCTTTGGGAAGAGTTTTTTTAAATTATAAATAACAATTAAGTGAGAGTCTCCACAAATATATCATTGTGTATGTGTGTTCCTTTCCTCTCCGACGCTTATTTATACAACTCCTACACACTAACAGAAACTTAAAACCTGTTTATGATCATATCTAACCAAAAAACTCCAGTGGTTTTACTCCAGCCTACACTTATTTTACAACAGAAAGATTAAGACACGGGTCAGCAAATATAACCTTTCAATCCAGTCAGTCGAGTCTCAGAATTGTGTGTCTAATGGTGCATTTATGATTCAATGTTCCCTTAAAGGAATATAGTAGAAGTCGAGCAGTTTTTAAATTTCCTCATAATAGAAGAAGTCACTGGGATAAAACTAAACTCCATTTTTCTAATCATCACTGACTGGCTCCACAAAGTCATTTGAATTGTGAATGTGTCTTGCTTAGAAAAAACTTTACCTACACCTGACTCATGAGGTAAACTGCAAGGAGGTCTTGAGCCAAAAACCACATATTGACCTGCAGTGTCGGTCAAAGCCCATTTAGAGCCTTCAACAGGGAAGGTGGACAGTGCCCTTCAATGTATATAATCTATAAACAATAATAGACTTTGAATACTGGTTGAGGGGCTTCCGCTTGGTTTCCAGACTGCCCTTACCTTCAGTTATACAACTCTGCACATAATGCCGACATTACAAAGTGCACACCACTTGGTGTCCAGCTCGCACATCCTTTTAACTATCATAAACAGTACCCCTAATGGATACAGCATAGGCTGTAATCCCCATTCCAAATTTTGTGGTGCGGGTGCTCGTGCCTACTTCAGCAAGATGTCACCCTGGGTGGCTACCCATGTTGCCCATACCTAAATCTGAATGGCTAGAAATGTGGTCATCAGTTTTCTCTCACAAGTGTACCCCGGCCAATTCACAGACACTGTTTCAGTTACGGTACGTTTACACTGTGAAGAATGTACAGGTCAGACATCTATAACATCAGGCACATGCAGAGAGGAAGGTGCTTGATTCAACTCAACAAGATATGCAAGGCACAGGAGGGAATTCATAAAGAAATAATTTAATTCACGCCACAAGTTCTGCTTCAATGATAAAGAAAATGCCTAGAAGCAGGGCAAGCAGTGGGCTCCCCTTCAAATGCAAATGTTTAAGCCAGTGTTCATGGAGCATGGAGCACTTGCTGCTCATTCTTGTTAAGTTTGTGACGAGTGAGCTCCTGCTGTGATCATAGCTTACTGTTGAGGCCTTGATTTTCCAACAGAGGGCCTCAGAATGTGGCAGATATGATTCTTTGAAAGTGTCATGATTCTGAAAATAATGGCACATTACATTTGACTTTTTTATAATTATGACTTTTTTGTAAATCAGAGAGGTCGGCTGAGCATTTTGGAAGGATAGCATAATAAAGACATTTTTTGAACGATTTGTCATTCAAATGACAATTCGCAGTATTAATTTTCATCTAAACACGTTTTAGCAGACAGGGTTTTGCAAGCAAACTCCATTTGATATCCCTCAGGTAAATAACTATAATTCTAATGCTTTTCTCAAACGTCTACAGATGAAAAGCATGTTGAAATGCTGCTATCAGAGTCCTGATTTTAATTAAACAAAATGCACTTAGCCATTTTGGCTTCTAATATCAGTCTTTTCATTACTCTGATACTTATTAAGCTACACATTCCAGCACCCCAGAATAATGTGCCGTCACTCCTTATCCTGTGAAAAAGTCCTAAGATCTCCCCACGGTTATTTTCATAATACCCTAAAGTCCTTCTACACAACTCTTGGCTAACATCCATTCAAATGTTCCTGCTCAGTGGGTCCATCGGTGTCAGAGTTTAACTCTTGCCTGAACTCTTTTAACACTGTAATGGTTGCACAGATGCTGACACTGTGATGCTTGGCTATTAATGTGACCTGTCAATGGTAGGAATGGTTTTTGATTTATTTTTGGTGGACTTATCTTTATCACTTTTGTTGATTGATCACTCATTTTGTTTTTTTTCGTAGACCTGGCATTCGGATCTGTTTTCATTTTTCTCAATTATTTGTGCCATTACAGCCGCCATGTCCTCAGAGATTGTGACTTTTTGGGAAAGATGCCACAGTATAAAAGGTCATTTAAAGTTCACTTCCTCATCTGAGTTTGCTGATTCCTAAACTCTTTCTGCATCACGCATGTTTCCTAAACTAAAATCTTTTCTTTGATCTTTTTTGGTGCTAACCCATGTCTGTATTTGTTGACTTTAATTTTATTGTCTCTCATTTTGGTTTTGATGCTATTAAGTCTTATTCTCTCAGTTTTCAGCCTTATTTGAATTTCGACTACAGATTTTCTCCTGATCACACTCTCTTTATTTTGTTAGCTCATCTAGCACAACAGGAAGCAAGTGCTGAAATAACATTTTTGAGAAGCTGATCAGTGGTCCACTTCAAATTTTAAATACTAAATTCTAAAAAATCTATTATATATAACGTGTGAATATAATTTCTTGAAACGTGCTGACATTTGATTCCACAAGGCAGCTCATTTCTGTCGAATGGAGCCGATAACACACTAAACACTCACCATAGAGAAATATTGGTAAAATTTTACAGGGAGAACGGATATTTGATTGTTCTGTGATATACTTGTGGACATCATTAACAAATCAATTACTCAAAATGTATTGAACTAATCTCTACTGCCAAGCAGCTCCTACACGTGTTCAGCTTCGGTTTTATATAAAAATTTGATGACATGACATCTGTGGGATCTCCCCAGTATTTTGAAATTTACATACTGTAGGATTTGAATTATGTTCTCATATTTCTTAGCAATTTTCACTGCATTGCTGATGCTTTGTAAAGAGCATTTTGAAAGGACCAATATGAAATAAAAAGTGATTGATTAACAAAAGCTGTGATGCTACTGATGCATGTTCAGAGCTGAAAAATCCATAAAGATGCGCACCCTAGTTGAAGGTTTTCCAATGTTGGTCACATTTTATTTTTTTCTATGCTGTGTAAATATTTCAATTTTGAATAAGGCTTAAAATTTTCTGAATGAAGTGGCACAGTGGCAGTGTTGCTGCCTTGCAGTAATGAGACCAGGATTCATGTCCTGTGTCCCCTTATCATGGAGTTTGCATGTTCTCCCACAGTCCAAAAGCATGCAGGTGTGGTAAATTGACCCTTAGTGATTGTGTGAGACAATGGTACGGTAAGACAATTTTCTGAAGGACTTACATTGAAATGTTCCTGCTCTTTTGGAGTAATTGCTGTTACTGATGCCCAATGGCAAGAGATTATATTAAAATTCTGGCTCTGTCACTGATTGAATGAAACTTGCACTTTCTCTCTGGGTCAATTCAATTCAGTTTAATGTTTTATAGTGCTCTTCACTGAGCATAGGCACAGAGCACTGTGACAAGTTCTCTGGTAAAATGCAGGTATAATTTTTTTATTTAATTACTTAATGAACACACAAATCTGTTTAAAAACAAAGGAATACAAAGTAGTTTTAAACTGATTCACATAAATGGAAACCAACTACATCTATTAATTAACTGTTAAACTATGGCCGGTTGGGATTTTTAACCTCCTGCTTTCCAAAGATGTGCAGGGTTATCATGTTCTGTGATGGATTGGTGCCCTTCTAGAGTAGGTTCCTGCCTTAGATTGTATGCTGCCAGGATAGGATCCAAAAAGGTAAATAGTCAAACCAGGAAACCAACTGCAGCCAAAGAAGCACATCATTCATCCATTTTATAAACCAGATTTTCAAAGGCTGGAGTTGTAAAGCGGACAGGATGCCTTTGCAACAAAATCAAATCCACCCACTCATTCCAGGCCAATGCAGAACTGCAGAATAACCCAACATTATGATTATGAGGTGTGTGAAGAAACCCTGGGCACACACATACAGAAATAGGCGAGCAATTTCTTTGCACCTGCATGTCATCTCATTACACTTCTTATTTTTTTCATACTACATTGGGTTAAATCTCTATTGCACAATTTTCCCTTTAGCAGCCCCTGACTGTCTTTTATTTTAGTGGATCTGCATCTTGAGGTGACTGGGAGAGCTCTGTTAAGAGACACCCATGCACAATGCCCAGAGGTGATCACCTTCTATGTGGGTGAAGAATTCAAAAGCATCTCAGTGTAGCAACATAAACAATTAGACTGCCTGTTGTACTTAAGAACATAAGATATTTGACAAAGAAGAGGACACCATTCGGTGCATCTGGCTTTTTTTGTTTAGTTAATAGCTAAGCTGTCCCAATATCTCATCCGCATACTTCTCAAAGGTTGTCAGGGATTGTGCTTCAACTTCTTGATTCGGTAGTTTGTTTCAGAGTCCCACAACTCTTTATGTAAATAAGCCTTGAATGCACTGTCCCTTAATTTCCACTAGTTCCCTCACATATCTGATTCACCATTTAGTTGGAAGAAGTCAGCTGGATCTACTCTGAGAACTTTGAAGACCTGGATGAGGTCTCCATGCAGTCTCCTCAGCTCGAGAGTTAACAGGTTAAATTCTCTGAGCCTGTCAGAATACGCCATATCCTTAAGTACTGGGATATACTTGGTTGCTCTGTGCCTTTTTGTAGTGTAATGACCAGAACTGCACACAACACTCCAGCTGTGGTCTCACTAGTGCATTATATAGTCTGAGCAAACATACACTTCTGTTACAATATACTGGGAATGTGAAAGAAGAGCACATGTGTGTCAGGCAGGGTCTTTGGGGCTGGTTTAGTTTTTTTTTTTGATAAACTCATAAAGCACTGGGATGTCCTGATCCATAATCACCAAACAGACCTGAATGGAAGTTAAGAGAAAAGACTTGAGGATTGAGTTACCCTGCCTTCTAATTCAGTGTTAGAAGTCAAAGAAGTCATTGGATGATCGATACCACACATGTCTGCAATTTCTGGTTAATTAAAAATGTGAATGGATCATATGATAAGAAGAAATATGCAAACAGTAAGAAGCAGGAAAACAACAACTGACTAATTCTGATAAAATGTATTGCATTTCTAAACTAATGATCTGATGTAGCAGTGCAGCAACCTTATCTCTCAAGAAAGAAAAAAAACTTTAAATCGAAAGATTTTGTTTAAATTGTTTGCAGGGCTGCTGAAGTCTTCTGCTACATGCCTTTGGTTTCTGTATACAATGATAATTAAAGGGTTGGTTATGTTGTATGGAACAGATTTAAGGCTTTTATATCTTTAGATGAAGCAGCCCTGTATTATTTTGAGCAATAACAAAACCCACTTTCTGAAAGCTCTTCTGTGTGTCAAAGCATTGCAAGAGAATTGGGAAACCAAAATGTAAAGAGTGGTAGGCCACAATTGCTAACGGTACCAGTGGCTACACTCATGTAAAAAGAAGAAAAGCTCAAGATGATCCATCACTCCATTTTGGGAACTATCTTTTCCAATGAACTTAAATGACAACAACTTAGCATTTGTTTGATCAACGTACTACCACATCAATGAGAAGTGATTGTTCCCTCTAAGCTGGTCTTGAAGTTATGGGTCTGGATAACACCATCTGCAGATGAATACTGGATCTCCCAATGGGTAGATGACAGGTGGTGAAGACAGACAGCAGAACAACATACTTGTTGATTTTAAACCCTAAAACCCTTCAAGGCCTTCATGCTGCTCCTTTGTCTTCTTAGCCTACACCCATAAGTTTCATGGCTAAATACAGTAACAATCACAAGATCAGATTTGAGGAACACAACACACAGATCGGGCTGATCGTCAACAATAATGAGATGGTTCATGGCAATGAAGAGGCCAGGCTGATGGTGAAGTAGCGCTGCAACATTATTCTGGCACAGAATTTTAGCAAGAGGAAAACAAAAAACTTATCGTACTGTATATTATTTCAGCTTTCATTGGGCAGAGATTCGAAAGACCAGGGTTAGATCCACAAACCTGATGCCATATTGAAAAGGAAGCACAAGAAGGCCCCGCTTTCTGAGCTACCTGTGAAAATGTGGGATGAATAGCATGAGACGTTTAACTTTTATTGTTGTATCACACTTTGGGTGAATAGAACCACAACATCAAACTCAGACAAGCTGGTTTAAAAACTATTTCTACCCCCAAGTTCATGTCAAGAACAGCTGGCTGGTATCCATTGTCCACAGTGCAACCATCCACACCAGTTTGGCTCTCTATAATGCACAATGCTGCATGCTGTATGTTTTCTTTATTTTAAGCAAATTACACCTTTTTTATTTAGATCCCTGCCCATTAATTCAGCTCACTTATTAAGGGACAATTTAGAGACATGAATTTCTTTGGAATAAATGTGTCAGAAGAATACATCTGTATTACTCAGAGAAAAACCCACACAAATGTAGGGAGGGCATTAAAACTCCACACAGACAGGCGTCAGCACAATAAACATCTTATTTAGCTTCCCTAACACATTTTTGAGCTACAGTAATCCCTCGCTGTATCGCACTTCGCCTTTCGCGGCTTCACTCTATCGCGGATTTTATATGTAAGCATATTTAAATATATATCGCGGATTTTTTGCTGGTTCGTGGGTTTCTGCGGACAATGGGTCTTTTAATTTCTGGTACATGCTTCCTCAGTTGGTTTGCCCAGTTGATTTCATACAAGGGACGCTATTGGCAGATGACTGAGAAGCTACCCAACTTACTTTTCTCTCTCTCTCTCTCTCTTGAGCTGACTTTTTCTGATCCTGACGTAGGGGGATTGAGCAGGGGGGCTGTTCGCACACCTAGACGATACGGACGCTCGTCTAAAAATGCTGAAAGATTATCTTCACGTTGCTACCTTCTGTGCAGCTGTTTCGTGAAGCGACATGCTGCACGGTGCTTCGCATACTTAAAAGCACGAAGGGCACGTATTGATTTTCGATTGTTTGTTTTTCTCTGTCTCTCTCTATCTCTCTCTCTCTCTCTTTCTCTGCTCCTGACGGAGGGGGTGTGAGCTGCCGCCTTCAACAGCTTTGTGCCGCGGTGCTTCGCATACTTAAAAGCCAAACAGCCCTATTGATTTGTTTGCTTTTCTCTATCTCTCTGACATTATCTGCTCCTGACTCGCACTCCTTTGAAGAGGAAGATATGTTTGCATTCTTTTAATTGTGAGACGGAACTGTCATCTCTGTCTTGTCATGGAGCACAGTTTAAACTTTTGAAAAAGAGACAAATGTTTGTTTGCAGTGTTTGAATAACGTTCCTGTCTCTCTACAACCTCCTGTGTTTCTGCGCAAATCTGTGACCCAAGCATGACAATATAAAAATAACCTTATAAACATATGGTTTCTACTTCGCGGATTTTCTTATTTCGCGGGTGGCTCTGGAACGCAACCCCCGCGATGGAGGAGGGATTACTGTATTATTAATGAGAAAAGAAGCACAAATATAGATGATTTCAGAGTACTGGATATATATAAAATGTATTTAAACTGAATTAAAGGCAATTGCTCTGCCTTTATAGAAACAGTGCTCTTCTGAGTCTTGACAAAATGTAACTGGAAGAGCATTGCTTTATGATACTTTAACAAATGAAGTTCTCGAAAGATGTTTGCCATTAGAGTTCTACGCATCAGAGGGCATCAGTAACTGCCTTCCCTATGTTACAGTAAAATTTTTGCAAGTTGGAGGACCTGCTGGCAGGGCTGGATGCAGGTTAACATTATACCCAGGACGCAGTGTAACAGGTCAGGTCAGGTTGGGGAGCATGCACTTGTTCAGCTCGTTGCTGCACCCACCACATGATGAAACAGCTCGGGATCCTGGTTGGCAACCCCTCAGGCAGACATGCGGTCCAGTCCCACCCCTCAGAAATGACCCTCTATCTGCTGCAGCCAGGTGTTACGTGGGTGTCCCCTTGGCCTGGTCCAGCCACTCAGATCCTCAACAATGAGGATCATGGGAGCCAGATCACCCTCAGGAAATCGCACAACATGGCTGTTATGCTGCAACTGACGCTTGCTCACAATGCAGGTAATGTGTCTTATTTGGGACTTCATGAGCAACTGCTCATTCAACACAAAGTCAAACCAGTGGTAACCAAGGATTCTCCAAAGAGACACAGTATCAAGAAATTTTTAGTGTGCTCTAATAGCTATCTGACTATGACAATGAGAGAAACTGCAATGGTTATTGGCCTCTGAGAAACCTGATTGATGGAGGGCAGATTACTCCATAAATAACCTGATTATGTGGCAATGTAAATCCATAACCAGGCTACTGTTAAGGATTTTGTATTTTGCACATGTCCATTACACTCTGTCAACCTGCGTATGTATTTGCTCCGCACTCGCTTTCAGCAGCCACGGGTAGAAGTGTCCACAAAATTCATTTCCAGAGATAAAGGTTCAGGTGATCACATTATTCCTTCTCCTGATTGAAATAATGTGTCTCAGTATTTTTATATATTGCAAAATATATGTTGATGAGCTGAATATACAGTGCTAAACTCAGGAACACAATCTCGGCAGCAGCAGGGTAACGTTAAAAGTAATATGTGCTGCATAGTCCGATTACTTTTTTTTTTTCACCTAACACAATACTTATCTAACTGAGGTAAAAATGCATGCATTATTATTATTCCTGCAGCACTGGGTGTACAACAAGGTCATTTCTAGGGCCCAATCACACAGCCAAGCAGAAAAAAGTGAACAGCATGCAATCCAGTAAGAGAATGCCATAAATAAAGTAACAACTTGACTAAACATAATTAAAACACAGGAAAATAATCACAGACGTCATGCTTATTTTCAGATTACCGGTTGCCGATAATGACATTTAACTTTCTTGCACAATTTAATGACTTTGCAGCATTTTAACGAAGTAGAACTTCAGAAGATTACTTGCCCGTGTTTATAAGGATTTTTAAGAAACCAGGTTTCTTCTTTAACTAGGTTATTCATTTTAATCCAGTTATGTATGTGCATGTAAACCCACTGATTGAATTCTATGTGTGCTATAATTTAATAGTTATATCTGTGTTACTGTATACTATAAAGGATGTTACTGAGTTACAGGAATATCAGTATACAGAGCTACTACTTGGGGACTGTTACAATATAAAGGATGGTATCATTGTTACAGTATAACAGTTATTAACTTATAAATGTTTTTAATTTTCGCAATTCCTTTCTAGTTAGGAGAGTATTACCATGTGATATAATCGAGTTGGAAGTATATGATACAATTAAAACTACTATCAAATTAATAAAGCATCAGCAATCATAACTGAGTTACACAGATTTCACTGAGTTATCAGAGTGTTGAAATTTTGTATTTTCTGTCAAGTTATGGATGGATTACTAATTAATAATACTAATTAAACTTCAATATAGCACCTCTCATTGAGTTATTTGACATGCTTGTTATGGAAGTTAATATTGCAGTCAGAGTGGTAGTTGCCATCATGTTATTGGTGCGTTGTGTTCAAACTTTCATAAGTGATTATAATATACAACTATTCTCAAGTTATGGCAGCATTTACACCTAAAGCAGGGTAGCTGGGTGACTGATGGGGGAGGGCGAGCCCAGAAATAGTTGAGGTGCCAAATAGACAAAACCCTGTTTAATTAAAAAAAAAATTCAAAGAAACACACTACAACACTACACTACAACAGATGTCAACTTGATCACTATACCGACACCTCCTGCATGAAACCCAAAAAACCAGAAGGATCATGAAGCCCTGCTTGCACGGTCTGCACTCATACTGTAAGATCAAAATCAAGTGAGCTTTGGAACTTCTGCTCCAAGGTAGGTTCCTTTCCTTCCTGAGCTCACCTTAGGACAAGTTTGCTATGGTGTGACAGGTATATCCCCTCCCCAGTCAAATTCTCAACTTGCCACTGTCCTCAGAGCTGGTCTTGATGCCTGAAGCGAGAGCTCTGTGAGGGCTTCAGCTTCTGCCTCACAGAGTGAGTGAAAAAAATGGTAAGATGCCATCTAAACTGTTCTAGTGGAGTTCTTAAAGACTTTCTCCCTAACGTGGTCATGTGCAAATGAGACCCCAGCCTCAGGGATAGTCTCCCTTTTATACCAGATGGACCTGGAGGGGAGGGGCTTCTTTGGCTCTGTTGCCATCAAGGGGCACTTTATCAATTCTGTGAGGGAAAAAGGAGACAAATTGTTAACAACAGCAGCCCCTCTCATCCCGTGGTGGTACCACATACCTTAGGTGAGTCCAGAAGGTGATCCTCTGGCACGCATGCATGACATCAGTTACAATATGGTGGTGTTACAATAAGGTGGTTATTATAAAACTAGCTGTGAAAGGTGGTGCTGTAAAAAGCTCGGGGTCCTAGAAACTATTGGCATCGTCAGAAAAAAAATTAAAACGTAGAGATGTCAGGTAATTGAAGGGAACTACTCTGGGTGTCTCTCTCCTAGGAGGTTTCGTTTTGCCGACATGCTCGCCTCACTTGTGTATTAGTGGCGGGAGGAAAAGTAAAAGGGATACCGTTTTGCCGATGTGCTCACCTCACTTGTTTATTAGCAGCTAAGGAAGTTTCTGTTTCCTTGGAGGTGGAGCCCTTGCCCAAGACTCCACCTCTCTCTTCCAGGCCGGACAGACAGACACTCACACTTCCATGCGTAGATGTTTAGATATAAGATAACTCATATGTCTTGTGATTACACCCATTAAACCAATTTCATCCATGAAATGATGGTGTTATGAAATTTGTGGTTTATTTAATTGCAGATTACGCTACTGCATTCTTTTTATGGGCTGGGCTTTTGTTTCACATTTATAATATTTTTCTGTCATGTTGTGTAATGTCAGCAGGTCCCTGCTAATAAGATGGAGACAATATCCACATCATTAAAAGTTTCTGGATTTCAAACAAGTTTGTGGTGTTGTTAGTGGGTTTTTGACATCTACAAGGTTCTAAATTTAGCCAGGTTTCTGACAAACAAGTTTTGGTTTGCATGCTGGGATATGGTTATTCAGTTCATTGACTTTCCCAACCTCAGCCCATTATCGACCAGAGATCTCTCATTTTTCTACAATATCTCTCTTTCTCTCTGCCTTTCCTTACACAGTCAGAACAGCTCAGTCTCTTTCTTACTGTTGGTCCTAACAAGATGCACATGATCATGCAGTTAACCACTGAAGTATACCTATCTCAATTTCACTTTCATGCTGAAAATTTGTAAACTAGATGCCGTGCTTCTTCAGGTGTTGTGTACATACATTTTTCCACCTTGGCACAGAAATGCTATGCACTCCTTGAGTCACCTTTTGCTTTTAGCCTTTTTTACTTTTTACTAACAAATGGTAAAAGAGCTGCACTCACATGTGTTAATGTGAAAGGACACTCACATGTGATGCAACAGGTCACTGTCAAAGCACAACTAAAAACAAGACCCGAAGTGAGCATGCACAGCAATCTAAATTCACCTAACTAGATGTTTGTTGCCTAGTCCACACCGTGCCAGCATCATGTTAACAGTTTTACTAAAATGGCTATTACTGAAGAACAAAGTTTCCCTTCTGCCAGATCCCAATATTTACAAGCAAGCACAAATCTGTGAGAAAATTCGATTGAACACAGATGGCAGGAAATTCCTCTGAAATGACAGTGGCCAAATTCAAACCACAAGACATGAAAATAACCTCAAGTACTAGACATGAAGAGCATATCTTATAGATTCTTTCCTTATGCAATTCACAATCTGTCATTGATTACTCCAAGACAGAGTGCAGATTTATGTGACTTCTGTAAAACAAGTAATCAATTTGCAACAATTAAAATTTTAACAGTTTGCAATAACATAAGAGGGGAAAAAAAAGTGTTGGACCTCCAATCTGCAAACAAACCCAACAAATCCTTGAATGCATGAAGTTAAGTAATTAAGGGCCTGATCTTAAGTGGCAGTAATTATGATGTGATTTAAGGAAACAACATTGGAAAAATCTTTTTTTTCCCTTTTGCAGAATATATTAGTGTGTTCAGTTCCTGAAAGCATGTTTTGTATTAAATAGAGGAAATCTTTAAAAAAACATCCAACTGTGTATTGGCTTTTTAATGATTCAGTTGGGTTTTGTTAGAATTAGGAAGCAAGTTACATTTACAAAAAATGCATAGCGAGGTGAATAAAGACAAAGGAAAATGTGTGGTGCCCTTCTCATTTAATCCATTTAGAACCATAGTGGAAGCCAGTGCCCCAAGGCTGAACCCACCCAGAATGAGATACTAATATGTGACATTAAATGCATAAAGATATACAATGCAGAGCATATGCTACTTAATAATGAGTCACATAATCGGTCAACATGTTTGTCAGTAAAAATACACGTCAACTCATCTCACTGAGTCTTTTCCAGAGCTACACTGGGAAGCCTCATGTTGTAAAGACACAATGCTTGTGTCTAAATTTTGTAGGAAAGCATCCAGAGTGCCATGGGGTGACCACTTACATTTCCACATGTAAGAAGCGAAAAGTCCAAAGAATAGAGAAAGAGACGGAGGGAGACAACCATCTGGACAGTCTAGAGATTACTGGTTATCTGTACAGCAGCCTGGTTGTTCTGTCACTAGGGGGCAGTGATAGTGTTTTGTGAAGTACACCAAGAGTTTATAGTAAAGGAGGCCCACAAATACCAACAGGAAGAGGGGAAAAAATGTATGGAGGCCATGTATTATTTAGAGGAGTGCAAAGAACCCAAGAACGTGTCTTGCTGAAAGTGTTATAGCATTTCACAAATTCAAGTCCATATTTACAAGATTTGATTGTGGGCAAGAGATTATTAAGAGATCTCTTTTGGCAGTGACGGGGATTCAAACCAGCAACCTTCAGGATACCAGCGCAGATCCTTAGCCTCAGAGCTACCACTCCGCCCCGTAACATTTGCTGTTATTGGGGACCTATCCAAGCCTGGATTGAAAACTAAATTAAAATCTCCTTCCATTCTGCATAATTCGTTGTCATCCACATTAGGTGCATATATATTTACTAGAATTACTTCTAGAATTACTAGAAGTTGGGATCAGATACAACATCTGAAGCTATAAATGGGATTGTTTTATGGATTAAAATTCCCACACCTCTGTTTTTTCTATTGAAGCAGGAATGAAAGATCCTGTCTCTTTTCAGTCAAAACTGATCCATACTTGTTAGGTGAGTCTTCTGTAAAAGCACTATCTTAGACTTTAACTCTGTGAGATGGGAGAATACCTCTTTCTCTTTAGGTTATGATTGAGACCTTTAACATTCCAGTTTACACAGTTCAATGTCTGATCAGAGATATACTGCTTCTGAGTCTTAGAGGGCATTTTGTGATCTTATGTAGAAGCTATGAGGTAATTTAAATATAACACTACTTTCAAATGTTTATTGCTGGGTGTTGTGGTTATTAAGCCAGCAGACAAGCTGACACTTACAACTATGTGGGTAAAAGAAATAAAAAGATAACAACTTGCTCTCGTTCCCTTCTCTTCTATCACCTCATGTTTATTTATTTATTGTGTTATGTAGACGGTACAATAACATTCTAACTTACATGTTTTCAGACATACCATTTGTTATGTCATACAATTCCACTTTGTACACTTGGATGCCCCTCTTTGAAGGTTTGGAAGAAATGCAACATAGCTGTTAATTTGCTTCTCAGTTCATACAAAAACAGTTAAATATTTCCTCTTAAAATTTTAATGAAAATAAAAGCAACAGAAATCTCTTTGGTGAGAATCTCATCATTACCAATAAAAAGCAACACAATGCCATTTCTGGGTTATGTCACATTTTGGCGAGTTCAGGTAACAAGGTTATTGCCAAATTCTATCACTACTAGCTACCATATGGATGGCCATTTCAGTGAAATTCCCCAATGGAAAGCCTGCATTATAAGCATCTGCCATACCATGTGAATGCAGAATTTTGTAACACAGCAACCCCTGACCCTTAAAATGACTCCTAGTGGTAATTCGTAAGATGTGGAACATACAAATGGAAACTCCCTGAAAAGATCTGCACTGTAAAGGTCAGTGTTTTAGAGGGTTAAATATTCGTTTCTCACTCACTGATAAACTTCTGTCATTTGTAAAACAACCCCTTTTTTATATATTTCTGTACTATGGCAATTTATGTGTTTGAGCTCAGGATAGTGTCTTCAGAGAACTCTATTAAACATACCAGGCCTTACAGCCCACAAAGTCTGTCTGAGCTTCTGATCACCCAACAGCAGGCCTAATTTAATACAGTCATTAGCAGAGGTTACATTTACAAGCAGGCAGACCTTGAGACACTTTTTTCTTACTGACCAGTGCAGACAGAGTACACATCTTGACAGAGGTGGCTAAACAAATGCTCCACAAACTCAAGGACACCACTGGAAATTATGGATGAAATGCATTCAAAAAGAACTTCACACAAACCATTTGTGGAATTCTGGAACCAACTACAAAGCCATGACATTTAAGCAACTTTTTAAAAAGAATCTGGAATAACTATTGGCTAACCAAATAAGCTTCCTAGGCTGGATTGTCCCTTAGTGTTTGTACAATAATTAGGGCTTTTTACAATGGCTCTTGTGGAAGAATGGTCAGACCAGGGGTCTCATTTATAAAGTTTATGTATTTAAAAAAAGAGTCTCCAAATGTGGGTATGCAACTTTGTACACAAACATTAGTATTTATAAAAGAAAACCTGATAGGGAGATGTGTATATTTACGACAGCTCTTACCCATACGTACGCAACATTTTGGAGAAACGTGGGAATGATGACACCCTTGATCAAGCACGGAAATGCAGCCAAACCAGCTATACAGTATGTTGACTCGCATACATAATAACTCATATCACCAAGCTGTTAATTATATGTTGACGTGACAAACATAATTAACCTCATCAGTGATGAATATGAGGCACAGATTTTTTTTTGTCAGTTTATATCAACTGCCTACTGTCACTTTTCAGAGAACTGGCCGACAAGTCAGGGATATCTCAGCCAGGCTTTACTCCGTCATGCCTGCTTTGCTGAAAGCCATTAACCGAACAACATGATGCTACATTCACCTTTCGTATGGTGTTGACTGTACACACATAAACCAAAACATGTTTTTGTCAATATAAAAAGTTAATTTGTAGCAGTGTCTGGATTTTCCATTGTAATCAGAGTAATTTACTGCATTCATATTGCAATAAGGGCACCTAGAGAGAATGAAGTTGCTTTTGTTAACTATAAGCAGTTACATTCCATTAATGCACAATTCATCCAAGATGTGAATGGCAAATATTGTGTCTCGATGGCCTCAGTCAACCAGAGATTCATTTCTTTTTAGGAAAAGTAACTGTGACAGACATGATGGTGCTGTACATGGTGGCTGGCTGAACCCTCCATGTATCATATGGCCTGTACTATTCACTGTAACAGCAATCATGTCATTACATGTGCCAGGCGATAGTGGCTACCCGCTCAGACCCTGGTGTCTTTCACCTTTATCTGACCCCTAGAACACAGAAGAGAGGTGCTATAATACCACGGATAACCTTGCAGTCTCAGTTGTGGAGCACAGCCAGATACTCCTGAATGCATGTGGCAGGGTCTCATCGCATCAGGAGGGAGCTGCTCTATGTACGGCCATATGTATGAGGCTGATTAAGACGCTCGAGATATGGATGTTTCAGATACATTCATGTACGCACATTTACAAGGTGATTGTGATTTTTAATTGGTAAATTGTGCAGAAATGTGAATACACTGGGTTTTATAAATCAGTTTTTTTTATGGACAAATATTTTGGTGTGCACATATTTTCATACTCAAATCCACACAAAAGTTTTATAAATGAGGCGCCAGGTGTGCAAGTGTCATTACATCATTACTTTCTGAAATTTTTGAACAAAATCTATCCATTCATTAAAGCATGTCTGACTTCATTAAATTATTTTATAAAAAAGCTGTGTTTTCCAGCAAGATAATGACCGCAGGTATTAAGCCAAAGCTACACAGGAATGGCTTAAAAACAACAACGTGAATATCCAGGAGTGGCTAAGTGAGAGTGCAGTGTATCTCAGAGTAACTCTTAGATGCTGCACTAAAAGTCAGAAAGTGCAGCGTCCACATGTGCAAAGCTGATAGACACCTGAGCACACACACTTGAGCCTGTAATGGCTGCCAAACGTACCCTCTACTAAATACTGACCTGAAGAGTGTGAATACTTACGGGATTAGTATATTTTGTGTTTTATATTCATAATTAATTTAGACCACTTTGCAGAGACCTGTTTTCACTTTGACATTAAAGAATCTTTTTTTGTTGACGAGTGTCAAAAAAGCCAAATTAAAGTCTAATGGAATAAAATCCACAGTGATTTAATGTTGTATAATAATAAAATATGAACACTTCAAAGGGAGAATATTTTTTATAAGCACTGTAAATACAGAATTAGCAATCGGAGCACATCCAGATAAGACCCTCTTTTAAACTTCCCAGTGCCCATCTCTGAAGTGGACTCCAAACTTTGGTATTCTTGAAACTCAATTCTAAGTCTAAATTAGAGTCCTGGTTTCCTGAGCTAAAGGGAAACAATCTTATTTAAACTTTCAGCGTGGCACGGTGCTAACTACTCTACAGCGAGTGTTACAGAGCAGCGCTGTCATTATAGCAGTTTGCCTCTTTCACATCTTATCACAAAATGGCAGAGATGAAATCACACCACATGAGCAGAATGAAAAATGAAACAAGCAGAAGCTTCATCTCTCCCATCATTTGGCTCAGTTTTACAAAGCTGCTTAGACAGCCACATGAACGTCAAGTTTCTTCAGGCTTAACTTTTCATATTCTTAGGTTCTCCTTCTCCAAAACTAAAAAGTAAAAGAAATATAGGCATGAGACAGTTCAGCACAAGAAATCCACAACCAAACCTCTGCCATGATCACATGCTGATGCTGTCCATTACAGTTTGAGGTCAGCCCAGGTTTTACTCTTGCATCGAACAAGGCGTCTGGCACACCACAAGCCACAAGGCCCAATGCAGGCCACATCATACGTCCCACTGCAAGCAGTGCCTTTGCCCCAAAAGGAACTGGGCCTGGCAAGATGTGACCACATAATTAGGTGAGGCGTGTCCTCCTTGATCTCCCCGTCTTGTTAAAATCCTTACGAGCCACACACAATGCTGATATTTGCATCAGTTACAAAGATCTTCTTATCACTCACAATTTGCCTGTTTGAATAATCAAGAAGCACCACTTTGAAATCTAAATGAAGCTTTGATTTTCTATTGAGGCCCACACAGTTAGTTCATGGTGGAACCATTCAAAATTTAAGAGAGCCAATAAATTATGGTGCCAGAGTCAAGCTTAGTGATGAGCCGTCCTAATTTAGTTGACTTTCATGCTGTCAAGTGTGACTGTTCTTATTTTGTTCTACAGACGCTGAATCAGACTTAGAATTTAAAGCACTCTCAGCCAATGTCTGCATGGTTGCTTCTCTGGGTACTCAAGTTTCCTCTGTCACTCTGAAGACAAGTATGTTAGGTTGATGGCTATCTTTACATTTTCTTGCTGGGACTGAGCACTACAGTAAATATAGTGGAGAGGTCTCCTATCTTGGAATGGCACACAATGCTGCTGGCTCCCCTCATCCCTCTCGACAGATAGCCATGCAAGGCACTATATGATAGATAGATAGATAGATAGATAGATAGATAGATAGACAGACAGACAGACAGACAGACAGACAGACAGACAGACAGACAGACAGACAGACAGACAGACAGACAGACAGACATTTTGAAGGAAACTTTATTATGCTCAATAATAATAGACAGCAACCATCAATATATACATTTAATAAATGACAATCACTTTTCGTATTAAAGAAAGAGTTAATAAATATTTTACCTCATCACTATTCACCCAGTACACTTTTCCTACTCCACACATAAATTCAAATAATTGTAAGTATTACAAACAGTCCCCCACCTACAGAGTCCTCTCACCAGTCAGTCACCAGTTCGGCCCTCTCAAAAGAACACAACGCTCCCCCCAGCCCCCATAACTCACAGGTCTGCATGGCATTAATGAGGCTGTGATAAGTAAACTCCAGCTGCAGCCTGCATTTCATTAGCACCAGAAATACAAGTAGCACATCAGTATTTTTAAGTTCTTTTCCTTATTTTTTACTTATTTTGAATTTCCCCTTGGGGATTAATAATAATATTAATATCTATCCCTTACTTGTTTTACAAACTGTCTGCTTTGCTATTACTAACAGAAAATTACCAAGTACACATTTGTTGTTTTTTTTTTGTTTAGGATTATGAACAACTCAAAAAATGAAAGTAACATTTGAATAAAGCTGCCTAATTCATTTAGAAAACAATCTAAGATAGATAGGTAGATAGATATGAAAGGCACTATAGATAGATAGATAGATAGATAGATAGATAGATAGATAGATAGATAGATAGATAGATAGATAGATAGATAGATAGATAGATAGATAGATAGATAGATAGATAGATAGATAGATAGATAGATAGATAGATAGATAGATACCCCTATATAGATGCCCCTATATTGGAATCAACAAGTTTCAATATCTCCTCACACCTCCTTTTCTGTCCTAACGTTGCCATTGCAGGACTGAAGAGTGTAGAAGAAAATGCACACATTTGGATAAAGACATTGGCAAACCTGACCCTGCTGACATTGTCGGTGTGATGTCATTTTACACTGTGATTGTATTTAGAGGGTCACAAAACAAAGCAAACAAAGAGGTTCATCCTGCTTCTTTCCTTATCTTATATATAAATGTAGACCCCTGATGTCATAGTGCAACAAGCCAGGAACCAATCCAACCATCACAGGGCACACTCGCTCATGTTGGACCAATTTTAGATTTGCCAATTAAGCTAATACACACGCCTTTGGGAATTGGGATTAAAATACACAGAGATACACAGAAAAGGTGTAATGGACTGGTCAGGATTCAAATCTCAACCCTGCCCTACCAATCAGACATTAAAAATGTAGACATGCCAGCTAACTTACTAACTTACCCAGCACATATTGGGGATGTTGGATCAAAACTAGGGGGTCCAAAGAAACCCACACAGACAATGAAAGAACATGGAAGCTCCATATAAACACTGGATAGCCTTGGATTTCATCAATGTGAAACCACATCCTGGAGCACTAACCACCGTGCCATCTTGCTACATGTAAACACAGAATATTTCTCAGTAAACAAAATTCTCCTAAAAAAGTCTACAGGGCACATACTGCAATGCCTTAGATGCCGTTTGCTAATCTACAATATTAGCAGAAAAGACTCTACAAATTCTAGCACCATGCAGCCCATGAAGGAAAACTGTCACTAAAAATGGAATGTTGAATAGGATTAAAATGGAAGCTTCTCTGTGTTTTTCTTTATTTCAGGCTGTTAGGATGTTCCACATTGAAATAAGAGGTTCAGTTTATAAATGCATTTTTCTTTTGTTTTATCACAATTTGGGCCATGAGTTTCAGACAACTGCATCTGTGCTGTTAACAGTTCTGTTCTGTTTTGGAGCTGTCAAGGTCCTCACTTTTTATAAAAATGGCAGATGGAGGAGCAAAGCGACATTAAGGTTAGGCACCTCTGCCTCAAGGCATCCTGGCCTGATGAGCTGTACTGTGGCACAGTCCCAACATCTTATTAAATTACCATGAAGTCTTCTTTACACACATAGGTATGCACATCACAAAGTGTGCAAACGCAAATTTTTCCATTACAAAATAAAATCAAAGAAAGCGATGCAGCTTGCCAAATGCTTCCAGTGCTAAAGCAAAGGTATCACTTGCTAGCCGGTCCACAGTGCCTTCTTGTTTTCATTCTCTTTTATTTAATGGCTCTCATTATTATCTAGTTACAAATGCTGAATATTTCTTCAGGCTCTGCAATGCTTAATAGGCTGAGCATCTTGAGTTAAGCCTACATTCATAGATTAGCAGTTCTAAAAAATATAAAAATAAGCAGTAAATATACTCAAGTAGGTAATTGCGCCCACAAATCTGATTGAGAGCGCAGGTTAGGAAGAGCCCAAGGGTCCATAATGACTGAACCTTGACATCATAATTACGGTGGCTTCATATCTTCATCTGTTTGAATTTCAGTTTATGGACCCTAAAATTCAGATCTTCATCACGTTATATATTGTGAGCTGCTTCACTGTTTTATTCCTCTACTGCAATATTCGAGAATAGCATTCACTGCAGAAATGTTGGGGCAAACTTCTGGGAGTTATTTTTCCCATTTCTACTGTCTGCCATCCTTACATCTTCTGAATTTGGCTGTCTTTAAGGTAGTGAACACAAGACAAGGACCACTCCTGAGCAGAAAACCCACCCATTGCAGCACACGATCACATTCCTAGATTTGTTGTAATTCACACAATGATACCTTACAGCATCCAGTTCTTTGGCACTATATGTCAAAGAAAAAAGTATAGGGACACAGGGAGCTCATACCAAATCCATGCTGACTATGACTACTTTCACACTATTTTCATATAGAAATGGTGTTTTTAAATGAAAACAATTTGCATCTACACTAGCATTTTCACATCCTTTAGAAAATATCTTTGTCCACCCTAAAATGACTGAAAACACATGCTGTATGACGTAGTTGTACAAAAAAGGAAGAGGAAGTGTCCATCTTGGAGAGATGATTACACTGCTGGCCATGTGGATTTATCACAATACTGTAGTGACCTTTCAATTATTTGCCTTTTGTGCACATAAGTGCATTCAAACAGTATAAAAACACAATTCAGATGCATACAAGTAAGCAACACAATAAGCACCATGGAAAACAACATTTGTCCTCTCATTTGGAATGTGGTGTTCTTCCATGAAGGGTGACCATTCAGGGAATGAGACGTTGTAATGAACAGAATCCAATCAGGGAAGGATCACGTAATAAGCACAAACCAATCAGAGTGCAATCAGAATCTGCGCTTTCAAAGGTGAAAGTTTTCATCTGTCCACGTTACAACGTTGAGCCGGCATTTTCAGAAATATACAGTTCTGGAGAACTTTTTCAAAAGTCTCCATTTTCTGGGGCTAAAACACCAGGGTACTGTGGATGAAAGGTCAAAGCTGACATTTCTACAAGGAAATGGTTGCCTATGACTGGGCCAGGATTCAGGGCACAGGAGATGCAAGGTAGTAATGCATTGTGTTTGTCGTTCACTGAACTGATCCAGCCAGAAAATCATCACGTCTTACATGTAGAGTTGTGAGTCTACTAAATTAATGCATAGGTCACTAAATTAACTATAAACCATTTTAAGAAAAAAGCTACTCAGCAGTAAGTAAAAACATATACCATCGCTACCTAGAAATGTTATGTGCTTGCCATTTGTCCTTCTGGTCTGCTCGTGCGTGCAAAGAACATAGCCTGTTCATGCTGGGGTGAAGGAAGCTGGTGATTGACAGGCAGAACGTCCGGTTCCCGGAATTTGTAATTTGCATAAATTGGACCTTTTATACAAAGGGAGTAGGAGAACATGTAATCAGAGGGAAAAGACTTGTGGACCATCTAAACAGATCAGCCACTGAACAGGCCATTTAAAGAAACTACTACTACAAAGGCTTATCTAGATACGGGACGATCAGCGTTCATCTCTAGGGGTGAAAGTTTCTTGAATCCTGCATTGCCCTGTTACGTCTAGTGGACCTGGGTGAGCTTGTTCAAGTTTTATTATTACGGCACGGTGCTGACCGAGAAAACATATTCAATCATTGCCCAGCTTCTACAATTCATCCACCCAGTAAAATAAGACTGTTTAACTCTGGACTACTGTGTGAACTTCAGGAGGGACTGGGGTTTGTAATTATCTTATAGATTTTTATTTGCACCATAGGGGTTATTGTGTTGTGGGGAATAAAAAAGGCCATTGCTGTTTTCATTTTGGTGTCTTTTCTTTTAAATGTATAATATATTTCTTCCTGACTTCATTAAAATTGTCCTGTAATTGTCTTAAATATATATTTATATACTGTGGAGGACAGCCTCCATGCTGGGAGGACCAGGGGAGCAAGTGTGGCCAGAACGTTACCTCTCCCGGAACACTAGATGGCAGCCCCCCTTTGTTGCTGTGGTGCCTCAGACTCCCACAGGGCTTCTTGGGAGTTGGAGTTTGGTGCAGCCCTGTTGGGATCTGTGGGTGCCGCCAGGGGGTGCTTCAACTGCTGCTGAGCCCTGGAGAGCAGCATTTCCACCAGACCAGGAAGTGCTGCCGGAACGGGAACCAGGTACACACACAGGAAGTGCTGCAGGAAGGTCATCAGGGAGCACCTGGACCACATCCGGGTCAACTATAAAAGGGGCCGCCACACTCCAGTTCAAGGAGCAGGAGTCAGGAGGCAGAGGACAGAGCTTGTGGGAGAGGAGTGGAAACGGCAGAGAAGATTAGAAGAGGAAAAAGAGAAGGAAGGAAAAGAAGGACTGTGAGCATTGTTGGTGTTACATGGTCATCCCCTTAGCCTGGTTCAGCTGCTCAAGTCCACAGCAATGAGGATCCTATGTGTCGGATCACCCTCAGGGAATTGTGCTACAAGGCCATATTACTGTAACTGACGCTCCTTCACAATGCAAGTAATATGCCTCATTTGGGACTCCATGAGCAACTGCTCATTCAGCACAAAGTCAAACCAGCGGTACCCAAGGATTCTCTGATGAGACACAGTACCAAAGGAGTCCAGTCTTCACCTCAGTTCAGTGGATAGTGTCCATGTCTCACAACCATATAGCAAAACAGGAATCACCAGGACTCTAAAGACTTGGACCTTCATCCTTTTGCAGAGATATCAGGAGCTCCAGACACCCCTTTCCGACAACCTCATGACCTCCCATGCTCTCCCTTTCCATCTACTGAGTGGATAGATAGGTGAATGGACAACAATCTGCCTCAATATTGTAAAGTGCCTTTAAAGTTCTGCTTTTAACTCTAAACTTCCTCTCAGTGCTGCTCACCCCTTATAAACTGCTCAGACAGCTGGGATCTTCCGATGTTGGCCTGTTCATTCCAACTCAATGACTTACATCAAGGATCTGTTACTCTGTATCCATTTGACATGATTTCATTTAAATTTGTTTGATAAGTGTAGCACTGTGCGATGGTACTGTTGAGAAAAGTCCCATATAAAATAAAGATTGATTTAATCAATCTCCTTACTTCAATGTGTAACTCAATGTATGGAAGAAGTAGTGTTCAGAATAACAGATTTTAAAAATACCAGGAACTTGATATATACAGACCAGAAAAACTCATTTCACCTTGGCCCTGATTCAGCCATTAATTGAAGAAGTCTCAAATGGCTATTTAACTAATTGGAAGGGAAGTTGGTGATTTTGTAATAAAAAAAGAGGTTTCTTATCTGAATGCCAATCCACAGTGCCAGTCATCAGTCTCTGTTGTGGTTTCCAACTTAAACAATATGGACAAGCTAATTACAATGCAAAGGAGGCTGGAGATGCGGCTTACCCAGTGTACTCAAAGCAAACATGTATCAAAAGACAACTTAGAATTATCTACAGCAATGCACACATGTGGCTTCCAGCAAGTTTCCTGCATCAGACTGAAGAACATAAACTAAAAGATTACATTTTTTGTAGAACTTTGATAGTTGTTGAGACGAGACTTCAAGAAACAAAAAATTTACAAAGGCAACTGCAGAAACATCTGTGCTACAAGATATGCAAACCACACTGTGAACAGATTAATTTAAAAATTCACAACTGGATATTTGTGTAAATGAAATTATAAAAAAGCATGCCCTGAATTTTAGTGAAACTGATCAGGGCTCTCTAGTGCAGATGTACGCATAAATTCTTCAAGCCATGGCAGCCGCTGCCAAAGGACACTCCTCACTCCTCATTGTATTCACAGCGTGGGGGAGTCACGTTAGTAGGAGGGCAGCTCACCCACATTCACCACCATTGAAAAATGCAATGCTGGCAACAGACTGGAGTTGCCAGCCTTTATTTTAAGGATTTTTTAAAATTTGTTTGCTCTTAACTACTGTCAGTTGGGTAGTGTGTTTTAAAAGCTTTTTTTAGCTCTTATACGTTTTTTACAGATGGAGAAATGGCTGCCAGCCTTGACACTTTCAATATTCTAAAGACAAAAAGAGAAATGATACAGCCCACTATATATATGGTGATACAAACACGCCTCCCTCGAGCTACGTTTTGTGTGCTGGCTGTCTGTCCCATTCATTAGATACATTTGTGTATGAGCTAAAGTGGACTGAAGGGAACAGGAGAGATGAAAACAGAACAAATCTTCTGTTTCTCCTTTCCCAAAAAATTGAAAGTTTTATTCACCAAATTGGCCCTAGTGTGTGCTTGGTGTGTGGGTGTGTTTGTGTGTGTCCTGCGGTGGGTTGGCACCCTGCCCAGGATTGGTTCCTGCCTTGTGCCCTGTGTTGGCTGGGATTAGCTCCAGCAGACCCCCGTGACCCTGTGTTCGGATTCAGCGGGTTAGAAAATGGATGGATGGATGGATGGATTCACCAAATCCCTCAACTAAAGTCTGATTCAGTCCTGATAATGAGCTCATGTAGATGGTCAGCTATTAACACTTCAGATAGGTTAGCTACCTAGCACTCTACCCAGCTATCTTTGGTACGGTGACATACATCATTAATGGAGGAGCATCCTGTCTGGTTTGGTTACTCTTCCTGTTCCTGGTAGGAATTCCAGCTTAATGAAAGGACAGGGGGAGACTGCCTCCTGGGGGATATGAATTTCTCCAGTACATCATTCCGGCATGGCTTCCATTTGGACATCTGTTAGGGCAGAATGAAAGATGTAGTTCTGAAGAGAAGCCCTGCAGGTGCTGATGGGAGGATCAGGAGTTTCTACCTGACCCGAAAGTTCTTCCTGAGTACAACGCTTTCATGCCAGAAGTGCTCCCAGGTCCACCTTGAAAGGGAGTCCTCTGCCTCACCCTGGTGACTCTGAGATGGGAGTGGAGAATGCTGCAGCTCACCTTGAGTAGAGGCAATGGAAAAACAGAAAAGATAAGAAAGAAAGAAAGAAAGAAAGAAAGAAAGAAAGAAAGAAAGAAAGAAAGAAAGAAAGAAAGAAAGAAAGAAAGAAAGAAAGAAAGAAAGAAAGGGGAAAATATTGTATTTGCTGCATTGTTATACAGGTGCTGTGTCTAATAAAAGACTTGTTTTGAATTTGTGATTTAAATATGTATGTATATATATATATATATATATATCTACATAACTATATATATATATATATATGTATATACACACACTATATGCATACAGCATATACATATACAGTATATATAAATATATATACTGTAACAAGACCACTATGGGGCGTGCCAGCCACCCAACCCGACACAGATAGACACGGGAGGCACATTAATAAAAACAAATAAATGTTTTATTTTTCAGACACACTCTGCTGCTCCCTGTGTAATTACTCCGGACCTACAGGCTGTCAAATAAACGAACCACACGCCGTGGCGCAGCGTAAAGGGGCTTCATCTCTGACGCTGACATCCGAGGTTTGATCCCCGACAGGGGAGCAGTAGAGTTTGTATGCCTGATGAGCCCAAATGAGGGCAAAACACGTGTCACGTACTCTTTGCATTATTTGACAGTATGACAACTATGCAACATACTGTATATATACAGTACATATATATATATATATATAATACTGTATATATATATATATATATATATATACAAAGCAGTATTAGAATGATATGTATGTATATATAGCATGAATGCAAATATTATATATGATTATGAAATAGCGCTGTCAGATCTACTGCCTCACCCAGTTAAGGGTTACAGGGGTCTAAACATGAAGGGGAACCAAGCCCAGACAAAGATGCCAGCCTATTTTGGGGCACACTAAGTCATACTTGCTCACTCTTTAATACAGGGAAGATGCAGTCACCAATTAACCTTACATGTACATCTTTAGGGTAAGAGAGCAAAAGTGGCCTCAAAAAATGGATGGATGGATATTTAAGGGGGCACGACATACAAAGAGACAGAGGCACAGCAAGTGCTCCTCAACCAAAAAATGAAGAAAAGATGAATGGGTTGTAAATTTGTGCTGTGTGTACAATTTTCTGTGCAAAGAAACATTTCTAAAACTGTTCAATATTACTCTTTTCTATGGATGGTACAGTAAAACAGTGGCTATTGCTACTGCCTCATGGATTCAGTGTCCCAGGTCTGAATTTCATGCCATGTCATTATCTGTATGGAGTTTATATGTTCTCCCCACATCAGTTTTCCTTTCAGATCCCCAACGACATGTAGCTTAGCGTATCTGGTGCTGAATTTGCCCCAGTGTGGTTCTATTTGCCGTGTAACTGACTAGCACCCTGTTCAGGTTTGTTTGAACCAAGCATTGCCGGCACAGTCTCCTGTCCACCACAACCTCATCCTGGAGTTGGTGGATTTGGAAATGTCTGTTTGTGTTTGTACTCTTTACAGGCTTACAGGTATGAACCTCTGCCCTGAGTGAAAGCTAATTTTAAAGTCAGAGTTGGCCTCACTTCCCGTTATTTCTTTTATTATTTAAAACAGCACCAGTATTGCTGTGTGTCATGCTGCCATTCCTTGCAGGGTGCAGTTCTGCCTTGCACCAGCTGTTGGCTCTCATACACTCCAGCTCACTTGCCCAGCGTGAAGTAATTTTGGATGATGGGATGGAATTTATCCTGATTTAAGTTTTCTGCCTGACGGTGTGCACTAGTGAGCAATCATTCATAAAGAGTGAAACTAGAGTCACGTTGTTAGAAGTCTCTTCACACAACACTGCAGTTTTTATCCAGTTTCAGCTCAGAGGACCTCCAACCTGCCTTGTTTATCATTTTCTGGATAAATTAGGCAACTTATAAGTCAGTATTATTGAAGCTGGCATGGAGGGAATGCCACCAAAAAAAGCAAGCGGTGGGTGGGAGGGCAGTGTTGAGTAGAACACACATAAAGTAAGGCAGAAGAGGCATGTGCTGAAAATGCATGGGGCTGATCCTGCATGAAACGGAAAAGATCTTAAACGACAAAGAATATAAAATGAGACACGGACAGTTGTTACTAATGGACGTACTGAAAGGGAGTTTGTAGGCAGCAATGAAGGTGAAATAATATTCAATACACCAGTGTGGCGTGCATATACTGTAAGCTTTGCTCTTATACACGTAACCTGTTTATGAAATATTATTCTTTCACCTACAACATACTATACTTTATTTCTACTTATTATTATTATTATTTTATGTGTTGCATGCTGAAGGAGCTGTCAATGAAACTGGTTTTAATATTTTACAGCTTGTTAGTGCTCTCATTCTGCCACACCAGTCAATTGCAAAACTTACTTTTTATTTTATGAATTTCACTGTACTCTGTACATTTGAAAACAATGACACTATAAGCCTATTATTATTATTATTATCATTATTTACAGTTGCTTAATTTTTCTTTAATTATACATTCTTTTTTTTACTGTGAAATCTCTATTTCTTGGGCATTGCCATTAAAAATCCTGTGAAAGCTTCTAGACATGTCTAACAAAACGGGGTGAAGCTCCTAGTTAGATGCTTACTGGCTCACTATACCAAAACAATCATTTCTTAAAGTTATAAAAGGCATCACTACAGCCTGACACTTGAGAAGCGCACAACCACTGAACCCCCAAATGTTCTGGACCACCACAACCGCTGACCTGCTCAGCTCTGAGACTTTTGACTCTGATAGCACCTGGTATAGATAGCTGTCAGAAGACCAAGAACACCTCAGCCAGCAAAGAGAAAGGGTGAACATCCTAACTGCTGCAGCAACAATCTTCCTGCTGAATTCCAAAGGGGCTTAATGGCAGAGTCTGACATGGTTTGCACATGGAACGCTTCTTCAGTATTAGAAAAGTATAAAATGTACTGTATCTTTGTATCTTTTTGTTGTTGTTAGTCTGTCACTGTTGTCACTTGATGGTGGCACTGTAAATAGAACGACTGTTCTGCAATGCATTTCCCAACAATGAGCCTGATCCATTTGTGGAGCTAACACTTCTGCTGGACAGAGTGCTTTAAACACCTTTGGTAGTCTTAGCGTAGCCAAAAGTATCCCCCCTTGCATGTTGATGGGGGGGGGGGGGGTTGGGATTAATTTGTGATCCATCAAATCTAATTTTAGTAGCTTTGATAAAACGAATCGTCATGAGAGCTGGAGGTGGGGAGCCGCTTTATAGGCTGTACAGCTGCGTGAGTGTATGAATTAAAGAGTGCTGCCAACTTCCATTAACAACCATATGTAAAATCAGTGGGTTTTTTTTTTGTTTAAGCTCACAGTGTAAAATTAATATTGACATAAGAGGCTTAGCAAAATAATTAGAAACTGCTATTTAAAATATAGGATACCTGTAGTATTTTGCAGAAGAAATGCACCTTTAAGCCCCTTACACTCTATATTACTTGTTTATTCATCTTGTTGCTGCTTTCACAACTCGCATTCATCTTTTAGCCACCACTTAAAAGGACCTCATCTATGGTCTCAAACACCAGCCAACGCATGGAGCATGAAAAGTATCACCTGCGGGTGTGGGGTGCATGGCACCTGAATGGGAGGTGTTATGGTCAAGTCCAAGTTCCACCACTGTCCCGTGTTTAAAGTGCTTCTTTTTATCTTCTTTGTTCTGTTTTATTATCATTCAATTTTTCCATTTTTTATTTTTTCTTTATTCTGTATTATTTGTTAAATGTAGTCTATTTAGTTATTATGAAGTATCTGTGTCTGTCCTGCAAATCTCTTGTGCACCTTGTATTTTATGGGCGGATTCCCTAAGGCAGGGGTGGGCAATGTCGGTCCTGGACAGCCGCAGTGGCTACAGGTTTTCATTCCAACCCAACTGCTTAATTAGAAACCAATCCTTGCCAATCTCAGGCCTTATTTTATTTTATGGCCTGTCAGTCTGCAATGTAAGGTTCTTATATCGTAGATTTTTTTCCTTTCCATGGATATCATCCAAATGAGTTGAAGCCTAAAATGTATAATTTTTAGTCTGTCACATTTTTCTATTAAGTGTTTTATTAAATCAAACAGTGCATGATGAACACACACAGATAAATGGAAACACGTTAGATTGAGAACTGCTGGCTGCTTTGTCATTTACATCTCATTACTAAATGAGGAGCCATTAAAAACACTGAATGCAGCTGTTTAAGACTGAAATAAGCAATTAAGGGTGGGGAACCTTAACAAGCGAGACCACTAAAATGAAGCATCAAAATGTCACTTAAGCAATAAGTGCTTCATCAGGAAAAATTGACTTCTCATTAAGAAACTGGGCTGGAACAAAAACCTGCACATACTGCGGCTCTCCAGGACCGACTTTGCCCACCCCTGCCCTGAGGGGTGAGGCACCCGTCATTCACTGTTAACGGACAGACAGCCTCCAGCCCTATGATGGCCAGCTGCGGTTCATTCAAATGCGCTCTGAAGTTGGTGATTTTATAAGAATTGTTCTCTTTGTGATTTCTGATTTTTTTTTTGGCTTTTGACCTTTTCTGCTTTGGAACTCATATGGCGATTTTGACAGTGTTTGCTAGGAATACCTTTGCCAACTTTTCTTATAAAGATTTTGTGGACTTGTTTTAACGGTTCTCTCTCTGGCGAGACATACTTTAAGGGTTTCTGAGGCTCTATGCTACTTCAGTTTAAATGATTAGTCAGACTTTAAGCCCCAAAATTTCCTGGGGTCGGGCTTACCTTGGGGTGTGGACCTGTTTTGTGAGCCATTCTGAAGGGCCTCGTACTTCATTATTGTGTGGAACCAGAGTATTCATAACAGGAGGAGGGTATTGGGAATTCTGATCGGCCGAGATTGCTTACTCCCCACTACAGGAGACAGCACCACAAGCAGTATTAGGTAATCTAATAATAATAAAAATCAGTACAGTTGATTTAAATTGCTGTGATTTATAACAGTTTATGAGCATCAAAGCTATAAGCAGAAATGCTTCTTCAGATGACAGAGATGAGTAAATGCCAACAGGCAAAAACTTCAAAAGTACTGATTACTGTTACTCCCTCAAAAATGAAATTCTCAACCATTCTCTTCCTATATAAAAATGGTAATTGGTTGGCCGTGCTTCATTCTATTTCCTTTTGCCTTAGTTGTGTGATATATTCTGTTTTACTTTTTTCATTTCAATATTTTTCTTCTCATGTTGCACACACCCACAAAGATGCAATTAAAATAACCAAATACTTCCTTGTGGAATGTCAGTGAACAATGGATTAGCCAAAAATAAACCCCAGACAGGGCCTGGGAGAGCATACAGATTCTACACAGACATTGAGTAGTTTAAGAACTTGAACACAAGACACTAGATCTGAGTGAAGGGGTACTGACCACTGCATCAACAAGTTGCCCTTATGATCATGCATAAAAATACTGTATACTGTATATCTACTATGTAATAAAACGCTACTGTCTATGTATGTGTGGGGTCAGTTTGGCTTTGGTCTGATTGATTAGTCTTGTTTTACTTGCTCAGTCAAATGAAATCAAGACAGGAAGCGCCAAGCAAGAGAGGCAGAGACACCCAAAGACATCAAGGAAATGAGTAGGAGGAACGCTGAGAGTCGCCTTTAAAGACAGGAAGTATTCCTAAGAATATGAATGATGCTTTCACAGCAGATGATGGAGGCCCATCTACCATTGGTGGTGCTCAAAAACTGAATAGGAAACAAGGAATAATAATAATAATAATAATAATACATTTTATTTACATAGCGTCTGTCCTATGCTCAAGGAACGTGCCTCGAAATGAGTCTTAGAAGCTGGCTTACAGAAACATGACTAAGTGAGGAAGCCTTGAGCAAGACAAGTTGAGACACACGAGGATACTGAAGAAAGTAATACACGAGGGTACATGTAATACAAGAGATATCAAAAATATATTCTATTACTTGTCTTTGACACATAATCTAGCTAGTATGCACATAAATATATATTCTGTACTGATCAGCAACAACATTAAAACCACTGACACATGAAGTGAACAACATTGATTATCTCATTACAATGGTGCCTGTCAAGGGGTGGGATATATTAGGCAGCAAGTGAACAGTCAGTTCTTGAAGGTGATGTGTTGAAATCAAAGCAGGAAAAATGGGAAAGTATAAGGATCTGACTTTGACAAGGGCCAAATTGTGATGGCCATACAACTGGGTCAGTGAATCCCCAAATTAGAAGGTCTTGTGGTGTGTTCCCTTTATGCAGTGGTTAGTACCTACCAAAAGTGGTCCAAAGAAGGGTAACCAGTGAACCAGCAACAGGGTCATGGGCAGAGAATGCCCACTGATGTGCATGGGGAGTGAATGATAGCTGTTCTGTTCCATTTCCACAGAAGAGCCACTGTAGCACACATTGCTGAAAAACTTCATTCTGGGCATAAGAGAAAGGTGTCAGAACACACAGTGCATCCCAGCTTGCTGTGTATGGGGTTGTGTAGCCACAGACCAGTCAGAATGCCCATGTTGACACCTGTCCACCTCTGAAAGTCCCTACAATGAACACATGAGCATCAGAAATAGACCATGGAGCACTGAAAGAAGGTGGCTTGGTCTGATGAATCACGTTTTCTTTCGAATCATGTGGCAGACTGGGTGTGTGTGTGTCGTTAACATGGGAAAGAGATGACATCAGGATTCACTGTGGGAAGAAGGCAAGCTGGTGGAGGCAGTGCAATGCTGTGGGCAATGCTCTTCTTCTTCTTTCTTGGGAAATCTTAGGTTCTGGCATTCATGTGGATGTTACGTTGACTATACCACTTACCTAAAGACTGTCGCAGACCACGTTCACCCCTTCATGCTTTCTCCTACTCTGAAAAAATTGTTCAGGAATGATTTAAAGAAAATGACAAAGAATTCATTGTTGACTTGGCCTCCTAATTCCCCAGATCTCAATCTGATTGAGCAGCTGTGGGATGTGCTGGAAAAATAAGTCAGATCAATGGAGTCCCCACCTGGCAAACTTACAGAGCATAAAGGATCTGCTTGGTGTCAGATACCACAAGAAACTTCAGAGGTCCATGGAATCCATCCCCCAACAGGTTAGAGCTGTTTCGACAGCACAAAAGGGACCTACACAATATTAGGCAGGTGGTTTTACTGATGTGGCTGATTGTGATTTATAGGGCCATTACTGTCACAAGTGTAGAGTACAGTGACATTCTAACTTACATGTGCTAATCAACATGAAACATGTCTTATGGGCCTGTGTTTGTGTGAACGCAGGGTTGAGGGTATCAGTGATGCACAGTCTGTAATCCTCCTCTCATTTTCACTATTAGAGTGGAGGAGGACACCCTGTGAAGTGTATACTGTCCCTACCATCCAGCATGAAAAAAATCCCACTTGTTCTGGCCTCCTGGTCTAAAAGAAAAGTGACCACCAGAAGTCGCCATTCCCTTTGAACCAGCTGGTAATACTTGAACTTTTAGGTCAAGAAAGGAAAATTCCATTACACAACATGGCTATTGAGAACTCAACTTCCATTACTTTTCTCTAATTTTTTATTTTTAACTGTGAACATTAAATAGAGTTTTCCTGGTTTAGAGCCATTCCTCTCTGTGACTTACATGTTTCTTTGTTCACTATATACAATATATTTAGATACTGTATATATGCATACATATGTGAGTTGTTGAGTATATACAATTCATAGCACAATGAGTGAAAGTTAATAACTGTTAAATTTAATTACAGCTTATTCACCTACACTATAATGTCTTCATCAAAGTGTCCACACTCGATGATGATGGCAATTAAACAAAAGAGATGCAGGCTTTTCAGTTCAGTCAGATAACACTGTATATATTTATGCCAATTTTAAGTCAAATCAGCCATGTTAATGCGCATGAACACGCACTTTCTTTGCATATGTGAGGGACATGAGCAGCATATCTATTCTCATAAACGTCCTGAGAATATGAAAGGTGCTTTATCAATAATTGTATTACTGTTTTTATTCATTGTAAAACTAACAGGAGTAGGTTTGGGCAGACTTATTTTAAGGGAACAGGGTTCAAAGGGGTCAAGCTTCTGCAACCCAAAAACCACAAACCCTCCATTTGTCACTTACTAACAATTTTAGAAACCTTTTGTGTGGAAAAAAATATCTCAGGAGAAAGGAAAGGCATAATTATGCTAATGGTGCTTGTTATTCCCTGCGATTCCTATCACAAGTTGTTAAAGAAATGTTTGTTGATATTCTGTCACTCTGCCTACTTGGAACATAAACCTGTGCTGTCATTTTACAACAGTCATAGTTCAGAGTAGGAGTATTTAATAATACAATAAGCTCACATGGTTTAATCTACCATTAGCCAAATAGCTAAATGAGAACCAACTGTGTGAGAACAATAAAATAATTTGTCCAGGGAATAGGATGTAGATAAATTCAGTAAAAGCCGTTCCAACTGGCTCTGCAATCTTAAATTGTGGCCAACTCCAACTCTCTACCACCTGGCTCTTTGACCAGTTCTGATGTTTAACTTAATAAACGATCTCAGTTGAACAGCGTACACTTAAATCATTTCCACTGCTTATTTTTGCCTTATCGCTCTAAATACAAGTCACTGTAACCTGGCAGGAGTCTTCTGTGGACCAGCAATGGCCATTTCATCGCTATCTAGGAACTGACACTCTGTGTACCATCCAATGTGTCTTCCATCCATCCATTTTCCAACCCGCTGAATCCGAACACAGGGTCACGGGGGTCTGCTGGAACCAATCCCAGCCAACACAGGGCACAAGGCAGGAACCAATCCCAGGCAGGGTGCCAACCCACCGCAGGACACACACAAACACACCCACACACCAAGCACACACTAGGGCCAATTCAGAATCGCCAATCCACCTAACCTGCATGTCTTTGGACAGTGGGAGGAAACCGTAGCGCCCGGAGGAAACCCACACAGACACGGGGAGAACATGCAAACTCCACGCAGGGAGGACCTGGGAAGCGAACCCAGGTCCCCAGGTCTCCCAACTGCGAGGCAGCAGCGCTACCCACTGCGCCACCGTGCCACCCAATGTGTCTTGGAAGCCAAATTATACAGAACTAAAAACGTTAGAATTCACTGAAATCTTAAACTGTGATAGACTGACATCCCGTGCAGGTTTGATCCTGCCTGACTCCCAAACTTTATATAAGTGGCCAACCCCTGTGATCCAAAACTGGACTAAGATGTTTTGGGGACAAATTGATGGATGGATTAAGTATCATATTTTTTATTTTTTACAACACTAACAAAAATAAACTTATAAAAGAAGGATATACAAGCCTTATATCACTCAAACATTCTGGGAGGTGTTGGCAACCAGGACAAAAGACCATTCATCCAACCGCTTTTAACCTACCTATTGGAGCTTCAGGATGTCCACTTAGAACTGGACACAAAGCAGGAAACAACCCAAGACCACCCATCAGTCTACTTGGGGATGTACCCATCCATGCCAGTCTAATTTAATGTTACTAACCAACCAAACCTTCACATATACTGTGTAAGGTCTGGTAAAGAACTGACAAATCCGATTAAATGCAATGAGAACATGGTGAGTAAACATGCAAAGTCCACACAGACACTGAAAGGCTTGGAGCTGAATATAGGCTTACAGAGCTGTAAGGTAGCTGTACCTGACTGCAAAAGTGTCCGTCATACAGATGGTGTGCATCGATTCTGTACAAAACTACAGTTTGGCCAAAACAGAGCTAGAAGGAGTGTTGAATCCGACTGATCTTCCTGCATTTCTCCATTATCCCTACATTCTGGTCATGACCTCCCATACTTGCCACCTTTTACCAGTTCACAGATAACTTTATGCTGTCTGTCTCTTGTGAGGTTCTGTTCAGTGGGGTGGAAAGCCTCACTATCTGAACCACGGGTTCCCACCCTTAAAATGAACTCTGCCTTTCATTTGAATTGTTATTTTTGATTCTGCATCTTCACTTTATGTTTTACACGATATGTAGCTGCAATCATTAGTTCAGAAATGGGTTTAAAATGAACGTACATGAATAAAGGTGGGCTAATTAAGGTGTGGTAACATTGAGCAACATACCTATGGGCCTCCATCCATTTTAAGCCCTGCATCTATTAGTCCACCACAGTTGCAACTTGAAGGAAATGTTAATTGAAGGTTCGAGTTATTTTAATTCCCTTTCACTCCACTTATCCTGTTGACAGCTATGATCTTTACCTCTTCCAAAAATCTGCCAATGAAAACATCTTAAATCCTCTTTAGTCTCATGCCTTTCCAAATTTTGGCCAGCAACTTATATTACATGCCTGGTATCATCCCAGAATACACAAAGACATAAACAGAACATAGAAGAGTTTGCGTTGAACATCATGTAGGCTTAAATTACACCCAACACTGCCAAGGTGCTGGCATAATCAATCGCTGTATGATGTTAGGTTTATAAAGTGTGAAAGGCACCATGAAAATAACACATGATTGATGATCATATTGTTAGTTTTTATTCCGTCACTCTATTTCATGTTATCCGACTACATTTTTTTTAAATGACGGGGGACACCACACTGTTTTGACCTAAGCAGATGCACCCCATTGACATAAACGTAAGTCCTTTTTAGGATCTGGTTTGTTTATCCCATTCTCCCTAGCAGATCCTTTCAAACTCCATTAAACTGGACGTGAAGCATCTGTATGCTGCCATCTTTGGGTCTCTCCACCCATGGTCTATGGGGAATATGGCTGGGCTTTAGTTGGGCCACTCAAAGACTGTCCGTATGCTTTGGCTCGTTGTCATGCTGAAAGGTGAACTGTCACCGTAGTCAGAGGTTGTGTGCACTCTGGAGCAGGTGTCCTTCGAGGACCTCTTTGCAGCTGGCTGCATTCATCCTTCCCTCAATTCCATTCAGTTTCCCTGCCTCTGCTATAGAGAAGCACCTAATAGCATGAAGCTGCCACCACCATGCTTCACCATAGGGATGGCATTAGGCAGGTGATGAGCAGTGTTTAGTCTTCACTAGACATGGTGCCTCAAGTTCTGCAAAAGGAGTTCAATTGTTGTCTCATCAGACTGCAGAATCTGCTTCCTCGTGCTATCAGAATCCCTTAGATGTCATCAAGCAAACTCCAAGAGGGAGTTAGCCACCCTAACATAAATGCCTGATTGATGGAGTACTGCTAAAATGTTCATCCTTCTTACATTCTTCTGAAGCTCTGTCAGAGAGGCCACTGGGTTCTTCCCTACATGGCCAATTACTCAGTTTGGCCAGATAGCCAACCCTAGGAAGAGTCTTGGTGGTTCCAAACTTCTTCTATTTCACAACTATTAAGGCCACTGTGGTCCTGAGACCACTCAAAGCTTTATACCCTTGCCTTGATCCATGCTTCTCCACAATTAGATCAGAACTCGCAGACTGGATTTCATAGCTGACAAGCTGTGTGAATTATAGGACCTTATTTGTGTGCTTTTCTAAACGATGTCCAATCAATTCAGTTTGCCACCGGTGGACTCCAATCAAGCTCTAGACACATCACATGGAGGATTCAAGCATGAAATGAGAGATTTCAGTTTTTGATTTACAATAATTTTGTAGACACTTCTGAAAATATGCTTTCACTTTGTCATTATGAGTTTTTAAGCAAAAATGGCAAACTCATGCATATAAAATGAAATCTATCTAAAAACAAAATAAAGTGTGCAGAAAGTAAAGGGGTGTCCGAATACTTTCTCAATCCACCATAGGAGTAGTTAGGAAGCTGGTGAAGTGTCACAACAATCTGTTGACAGCATTCATTTGTCAAGCAAGTCTAATTTAACATGGCAGTGCCAGGAATGGAAAACCAAAGTAACAGACTAGCTGTCAAAATGAGTACAACCTGCCACTCGTATTAACGGCTGCTTTAGTTTGTGCCCATTACCTCACTCCTTCTAATCCTAACGTCTAACATTTTTAGTGCTCGGCACACGTACAGTGCAGTATCTCCTTTCGCTTTCCACCCTGTGAAGAGGATGCAATCAGGCGAGAGGTTCAGCAACATTTTTGCTTGTTAAAATACAAATGTGCATTCAGAAGGTGACCTTAATTTCCATGCACTCGTATTTAGTATTTTTTTTTAATAAATGCAGAAGGTGCACATTTACCTTTTAGTTCTGCGGTGGTCTGACATTTTTTTTCTTCAACTGACTTCACTGCTCAGAATTGCTAGCTAGTTGGAGTCAGATATTCCACAGACATAAAAATCATTTTTTCATTTCTTGTATTCTGTTTTTATTTGTTACTAAAATTATCTTTTACTCTTCCCATGCTTTTGCTTTGCCATTTCCACATTTCTATAAAAATGTTCGGGGTTTATAGGGATCTGTAGCTGTTCTGTTATATTATTTTATTTTAAATAAAACCAGAGAAAGCTGACTGGTCCACTGTTCGGAAATAAAACTGAAACAGTCCACTCTTCACGAGGGCCAGGAAACAACAGTGAAATGGGGTGGAAATTTCAAATGATTTTAAGTTTAAGCCCAGTTTGACCTCTTAGACTGTGATCTGTGTGTGTGTGTGTGTGTGTGTGTGTGTGTCTGCCAATGGCACAACTAACCTGTCAAACTTTAGAAGCTTAAGGATCAAGAAAAGCATTGTACCTGTTAGTTAAACCTTTGTCTTACATCACCTCCTGACTGTAAGCCCAATGGACCACTGACATGGAACGGCCAGGAGTCAAATGTGGGCACTGAAAATTCCAAGGAGTGCTGCCTGCTTCCCATAACATATATAACAAAAGCAGGAAGGCTGCTTGCTGTCAGGCATTGATTAGGGGGGGGCATTTGCCTGTCCCTCATGTCCTCTTCCACACCTCAGTACCGACAGATCATATACATTAAGGGCATCCTTTATATCAAGTTGACATGTTGTCGCTGGTGGTTATTCTATCACACTGGCACTTGTGGGTGAGTGCCAGTTAGAAGTGGTAGCCTCACTTTTTCATAAACATGTAGCACCACCATGTGCCAACCCTGTACCACCTCTGTCCCTGGGAATATTTTCACAGCTGTCACCATTTTACGCATACATTTGCTAAACAAAACTAGAACTGCATGTGGCACAGAAATGATACATTAAGTGCTCAACATTATAATAAGTAAAGCATCACATAGTGCATCATTTTTGTGATGTCTTCTGTGAACCTTTGTCAATTCTTAGGTGCCCAACAGATGCATTGGCTCAAAACATTTTAACATCAAAAGATTTCAGCACATGAACACTTTTATCCTGAATGTCATACACATTTATTTCTCTTCATGTAGCACTGAACTCGGCTTCACACCTTTCATTTAAGAGTAGCGATGAGCAAAATGACTCTCAACAAACTGAATTTGCAGCAGATCTTTCACAAAAACATCTGTGAAACAAATGGACTTTCACGACAAGTCAAATCTGTGACAGTACCATGTATACTTTGTGCTATCTGCAAACTTCTATGACATATGTAAAAACGTCAAAAAATGTATTCTGGTGTGGGGCATGGATTGGGGAGAGCACCTACCTGCAGGCACTTCTGAGCTGCTAGAACCCTGTGGCCTCAGTACATGGCCACCACAAAATCTCCAGAATGATTCTGACTTGGATCAATTTTCAGAACTGGGAAAAGTCATGCAAGGCAAATCAGGCGTCCTAAATGTGCCGGCAGGGAAGATGAGAGTGTGAGGAGCAGTATGGAAGGAGCCGTAGAAGATCAGGGCAGCGTCGGAGAGCAGCCGAGAAAGGAGATAACAGTTTTGGTTGCAAAATAACCCTCACAAAGCAATATTCTTTCTATTCCACTCCAAAAAAACTCTTTAATCTCCCACCAAATACCTAACTTCATTGGGTTTTGGGTTTCACAACTGAGAAATCACATGCAGAATACATTTTTGAGGCAATTTTGTGAAAGCGTATGAAAACTAAACTCTTCTGTTTCACTATTTTGCAGTCTCATGCATTGCAGCTTCAGAAAGTGGTGATCTTAACTGAGATTCTTAATTCATTATGCTGACTTAGTATAAATGGTAGTTTTACTAATTTTGTAGTAACTGGCCAGCTAAAACTAACCAGAGTGAACTTCATTACAATTAAAATTCAGTCATCTCCTAACCCGCTTAGTCCTGAACAGGGGTGCGGGGGGGTGCTGGAGCCTATCTCACCTAGCATCGGGCACAAGGCAGGAACAGTTCAAATTGTTTTTTTTAATTATTTAACTTGTCTACATGGAATCTGTTGACATAACTGAATTAAGTAACATTATTTTACCAAAATTTTACTTTTTTCATCAGTAAACCCACAATAAAAGATCTCCAAATTCACATGCGTAATATCTTTTGATAGTCAAGATTTTTTTGGAACAAATTTTGATATGAATATAAACAATATTTGTTTTATAAAAAGAATACAGAAAGAATATATATATTTGTGTAAAAGTTCTGTTTTTAATCTGGAATGAAGTAAAGGAATTGCTTTAATAACAGAAATTCAGTAAGTCTATTCAATTAGATAGATAGATAGATAGATAGATAGATAGATAGATAGATAGATAGATAGATAGATAGATAGATAGATAGATAGATAGATAGATAGATAGATAGATAGATAGATAGATAGATAGATAGATAGATAGGAAAGGCACTACATTAGATAGATAGATAGATAGATAGATAGATAGATAGATAGATAGATAGATAGATAGATAGATAGATAGATAGATAGATAGATAGGAAAGGCACTACATTAGATAGATAGATAGATAGATAGATAGATAGATAGATAGATAGATAGATAGATAGATAGATAGATAGATAGATAGATAGATAGATAGATAGATAGATAGATAGATAGATAGATAGGAAAGGCACTACATTAGATAGATAGATAGATAGATAGATAGATAGATAGATAGATAGATAGATAGATAGATAGATAGATAGATAGATAGATAGATAGATAGATAGATAGATAGATAGATAGATAGATAGATAGATAGATAGATAGATAGATAGGAAAGGCACTACATTAGATAGATAGATAGATAGATAGATAGATAGATAGATAGATAGATAGATAGATAGATAGATAGATAGATAGATAGATAGATAGATAGATAGATAGATAGATAGATAGATAGATAGATAGATAGATAGATAGATAGATAGATAGATAGATAGATAGATAGATAGATAGATAGAAAAGGCCGCACAACAACTGTTGTTATAATTTGAAAGTGAAGCCTTTCTAATAAATAAAGCTGATTTAATTGCAGGGTGAATGGTGACCTGTCCTCTTTACAGAATGTGATCAGTGAATTAAGGAAGCTGGGCAAACAAGAGTTATTTTTAAATCTGTATATTCAGACTTCTGCTCTTGAGGTGCAGTAATCATTATCAATATGAAAGACCCCTTGGAGTACACTGGCCAAGCTCCAGCAGTGGGTTAATTAAGGGAATTTCTGAAGAGGCTGTTTTCACTTTGCTTTGAGCTTTTCCATATATTCCGAAGGGTCAGTATTGAAGTGGATTTTTCTTTTCTTCTTGTTCTTCATCTAAATCGCACACAATATACTTTCTTTTTCTTATTTTCTGCTCTGCAGTACCATAAAAATATAAAGCCTCAGAAAGTTTTCGATCACCTGACATTTCAAGTGTTCAGCCAAGGAGAAAAGGTATTTGCAGTTACTAAGAGATGACTGTTAGCAATTGATGCTGTCTGTTAAGTAAATCATTTTCTCTCTTTAGCCGCAATGGGCTAGTAGTTAATATGCAATCTGGTGAAAATGTGGAAGCAAATGAGCCCCTGCCGCTGCCTCTAGCCCATCTCCTGAGAGGACACTTTGGCGAGGCCTTTCCAGGTCATGTTTTCAATACTAACCCAATAGAAATAACACTACAAATCTTTACTGCTGGAACAATTAAAACAAACAGAAACTTCAACATTAAAACATAATAATTAGAAACATTCCAGTGTCATGAAAAACAATGAATGCCATACAACAGCGGCTTCTAAACAAAATGAGGTCAGTTGGTTACACTGACAGCCACTATGGTTGTTTATTCAGTAGACGATGCCTGATTGCAAAATTCTTAAAACAAAAGAGAGGAAGAGGGATGACCAAACAGAAATATTACTCGGGCAACTGAGTTACGAAAGAGTCAGCATTCCGTCTCTTCACTCCAACTCAGAGGTGGCCTCACCTCTGCTTTCCTCATCCATCAATCCACTGTCCTGACCCTCTTAAACCCTGAGTTGAGGGGCATATCCTGGCAGCATGAGACACAAGGCAGGATCCAGCACTGGGAAGGACTTCAGCCCACCACAGGGCACAGTGACACACTAACTCTTAAAGGGCCCAACAAACAACCTGAAACATAAATTTTTGAGATGTGAGAGTGAAACGTGGAGTATCACATGGGCACAAGTAGAATATGGCAGCTCTGCAGTGGCCATGCCAGGATTTGAACCCTGGACACTGCAGCACCAACAACTGTGCCACCAAAACCCTCACAATTTAGGATTAGAAGAGACTTTATCATAAGCCATGACAGACCTCTGCCTACTGCAAGGTCAGGCAGGCACTCAAGTTAAAATTTTACAAGTAGCACAATGCCATCACCTTTATGCATCTTATGACTTGTGTTTCTATGACACATTTGAATAATTTTGTAGAATGATTTTTCTTGGAAAGAGAAACTGGTAGTCACAAAAACATTTAAAGAAAAAAATTACAAAGCCCCGGTTGGACCATAAGATCCAGGTCAGCTGTTAAATGGAAAACAAATTCCATACAAAAGAAAAAGGAAAACAACACTGAAGTCAGGCTACAGGGAATGTTTTTGACAATATTTGGAGTGTTGGCACATTCAGCAGCCATATAATGACAGCCCACAAGGAACAGTGCCCAGCACAGCATGGCATTCATGCAGCTTTCTGTTCAGGAAAGAGAAGGCAGAGAAAATAAGCAAGCGGTAGACTAATCGATCAAACGGCACTTGGGCCAGTATGTGTCAGTAATGGCAGTCCTGTAATATGAATAACTGAAAACAAAGGGCCAGTAGTCCAGAGTTCAGCTCCCAGTCATGACAAACGATTTGCCTACTTCTAAGACAGAATGAATCCACACCTGGTTAGTGACCAGCTCTGTATCTTGTGTGCTTTGAATGACGGGGGCCATACTGACAAGTTATCAACAGCTAAAACAGCACCAACCAGGCAACACGGGGGCACAGTCGTGGGGAAAAGGGTGTGTAAGTTAGTGTGCCCAGAGAAGTACTGGCATCCCACCCAGGGCTAGTCTCTACACGATACCCAAAGTTGCTGGGTTAGACTCCGAATCCTCACAGCCCACACCTAAACAATGAAAACTTTGAAAAAACCCAAAGTAATGAATGAAATTGTACCAGCACATGTCTAATAACTGAACATCTTGAACCGAGCTCTGGGGGGAGATCTAAAATGAAACATAATTCATGAATGAAACTGTGTCTGACGTACACCATCCTAAACCCAGCAATGCTTGAACTTGCACTCAGGTGAGCACTTGATCCATGTGTGAGGTCATGGGGAGTGACTGTGTCACCAGACAAGAACCAACCTCAGACAGGATACCAATGAACTGTAACTATCACATAATACCCAGACTCACTCATGGTAGATCTAATCAAAGTGACCAATGAACTTAATGGACGGCTCTTTGGGATGTGGGAGCAAAGCTGAAGACCAGGAGAAAACCCACATGGACATCAGGAGAAGATACAAAACTTCACACATTGAATCTACACCTGATTAATAACTAAAACTGCTGTTACCCTTAATTAATTATACCCACCGTCACACACAAGAGCATCGGAAGTGTCCCAAGGGTCATTGTCAAGGGAAGCAAAGTAGGAAGATTGACAAGGTGACACCAGCACTAACTACAGGAAGAGCTTTGACGTCACTGTCAGAGGATCATTTCAAGCCCTGCCTCTGGCCGGAAGTTGGTGTTCACTTTGGAAGCACTTAGTGACAAGGCTGGACCTCTAGTTGGTAGCTAACTTCTAGGACTGAAAAGCCATACTAAGCAATAGCCCAATATTTGATTCATTTTCTTTCTTTATTTTTCTGGACATTAAACAGGATATCCTGCATGACCCCAGCCCTTTAGGAACTATCGATCTCTTTATTTTTACACTACATAATCATACTGGGGGTCAGTGCCTATCCTGACAACACTGAGTGTAAAGCAGGAAGCAAGCCTGGGCAGATTGCCAATCCACTGCATGGCACACACACGTCAACACGGGGCCAGTTTACAGTAACAAATTAACCTGACCTGCACAACTTAGGGAATGCTGGAGGAAAACTGGAGAACCTGGCAGAGAATATGCAAACTCCAATAACCAGGTATGGGATTTGAATTCAGGACACTAGGTCCACCAGGCATATGACTATGCCACCCCTAAGCTGGGCAGACAAATTTTATTTTATACAGCACCCTTCTGTGGTAGAGTGGTGGCTTTGACGCTAGGGATCTGTGTTGGCAATTGGAAGGTCCCACAAATGCCAGAAGTGATTCTACTCCATGGGATTTTTGAGTAAGGCCCTTAATCTGCAACTGCTCCGTCCTGGGTATGACATTAATCTACATCCATCCCTGCAAGCAGGTCCTCCAACTTACAGGGAACACTTGAGGGTTGATGGCAAAATTGGCACTCCAACCAATGTACAAGACATCACACTGTTCCACTCCATTCAAATTAGTGTGGTGCTGAGGTGTCACCTGTTGCATGGCTGTACTTGGGTCCTAATTTGGGATCCTGAGGTGGTTCATTGTGTGGTGAGTGTGGCAATGCGCTCTATCAGTTCATGCTCCCAGCCTCTCTCTCTCTCTTTCTACAGGGAACATCACCACAAAATACTTCACATCTACACATATATAGTACTAGCCATGCCCTACGGCTCCACCCATGTAGTAGTGAAAAAGGACAGTGAGGAGGGCACCACCCAGCTCCCCACTCCTGACGACACGCATCCCCCCGCCTTGGCCCACAGTTTTGGATTAGTGTCAATATATCACTCCTGCAAGCGAACTATGTTTCTGAGAGCGATGAGAGAAGTCGCAAAATCAACCGGTATGTTCAAGCAAATTCTAGAAAAAAAACTATTTAAATCCGTTGAGTAGTTCTCTCGTTTGCTAGCTAAGCGGCGGTAAGGTACATGCCCCAAGGCTGGAGCATGAGTGAGGAGGGCCTCACATCCTTCCCCTCGGCCCACTGTATGTCTCTCGGATTTGCGCAAATAAATCAGTGCCATAAGCGAACTATGATACTTAGCACGATGAGACAAGTCGTAAAATCAACCAGAATGTTCAAGCAAATTATAGAGAAAAAAACAATATAAATTTGTCAAGTAGTTCTCTCATGAAAAGCAGACAGACAGACAGACAGACAGACGTTGGATTTTTTATATATATATATATAGAGATGTATAGTATGTATGCTTTCTAGTTGGAGCTCATGCAGTAGCTTTGTGGTTTTCCAATTGGATCCTTGGGTATTATGCCACACTGCTGAAAAAGTGAAAAGAAGTGAAACAAAATCGTGTACTCTGTATACTTGGAAAGTGCACCCTAAATTCAACTAATAATTGACATGGCACCTCCTTTTAATATGTTTACAACAGTTTGGAGTGTGATGGAAATACAGGAGCAGCGAGGACATGACTAGTGACTAATCCCATTAAGCTGAAGCAATGTAAGATGTGACCATCCATTCAATCTGCCCCGTCTTCTAATATATTCAACGTAAATCACACCCCAGGCTCTTCTGACTGTACCATTACTGTTACAAATGCCTCTTTGATTTTATTGCACCTTTTGAAGCTCTTAACAGATAAAATAAAAATCGGTTGACTGATAGGCGTCTGCCTCAAAATACAACATAGATAACTTTGTGCCATTTTTCATTCCATCAGAAAAGCCCTGGATACTGACCACTACAGGCCACAGCCCCTGAACAGATAATGACCTGTTGTACTCGGATAAGAACATCGCATTGGACGAGCCACTTCAACCATCTCCTGTCCTGTCAGACCCAGTGGAGCCTCTCTGACTAAAAAGGACAGATGAGGAGGTGCTGTGTAAAAAGGGTTTAGGACACCAACCGACATTTAGACGACAGGGCTGCCATTTGACAAGAGGAGTGTGAAGACATGGACCAAATGATTTATTCGCTCTAATATGTGCTAAAGGTACAATCCAGGCTTGTCTAGAACTACCTGCAGAAGAAGGTGCCCACATACTGTATGAACAGACACTGATTAGCAGTGTGGCATAGCGGGTAAGGCACTAGACTTTAAAACATAAGGTAACTGTGCTTTAATGGCTTACTTTGTGGACGTAACTAAGTGACTTGACCAGCCAGTGCTTCAATTGTAAAAAGTGAATGTAAACAATTACAAATTTCTCAAGACTTTGGAAAAAAGCCATCTGCCTAATATAAAAAAAACAGAGCACAACATTCTCAAACCTGTGTAAACTAGTTCAGGGTCACGGTGGGTCAAAGTCTATCCTGGCAGAAGTAGATGCAAGACAAAAACCAACCCTGGACAGGGTGCCAGTCTAGCTCACACCCACCCATTCTAGGCCAATGTCTTGGAGATGAGGGGGGAAAACCAAAGCTTCTGGAGAAAACCCCATATGAGTACTGGAAGAATGAACAAACTCCACACAGATGGCAACCTGGGAGTAGGAGTTGAACCTAGGATGCTGGGAAACCTACACCACTGTAGGTCAGCCTAGCAATATATTAATTCAATATACTCAATATTCAATATTACATCTCTCTATTATAAAAAAAAATCCGGGAAAGTAAAAGCAGGTCGACGAGACATGATCTTCTCGGAAGTTCTCGGAAGACACTTAAAGACCCGCGAGATGCAAACAATATCAAATAAAAGCACGGAACACTCAGTCATGTAAAGGCACATAGCACACACAGATCCTGTGCTCTCAGCACATATAAAGCGTATAAGGACAAGACGTTAAGCAAAGAAGAAAGAGCAGCGCGGAAAAAAGAGACCCAAAAGCATTGGAGAGAAAAAAAGGCAGATAAGAGATTATGAAGGCAGTGGAATTCGAAAGGCTCAAACAAACGATGGTGCGATACACATGCAGAGAAAGGTACAGAATATGAAAGCAGTAAAATTCGAAAGTATTGAAGTGTCCCAGCCAGGTTTTGTTTTAAGTGACTACTAGGTCCGATTGAGGGAGGGTGGAGTACATCACGGAAGACTGATAGCAGCGTGACAGCAGCAGAAAGACAGCAGATGATCTGACGACACCTCCTTAGCATGTGTTCAGCCATGTGTTCAAATGTCTTCTATAACCACTTTCTAGTGGCGCTGTGTGTCCCGGATGTTTTTGCTCCCATTTTAACAATCAGGCAACCCCCAGGTCACCTACCGTCCATAATGCTCAGCCAGGGCCTAGCATATCATATGCTGCCACCTATAGGACTGATGGGCATCTACTAGATTAGGAAATGTTGCCCAGTACCCTGTTCATGTCCCGATGGAGTTGGCATTTCTGAAACTCCAACAATTAAAGTAGAAACGACAGACCCCAGTTATATTTCACTTCACCTCCTGGCTCTAGACTGCCTGCAATGAAGAACCCTACCTGATAACCCTTCACTATGAAATGACCTGCGCAAGAGATTAGGGGCATTTGTCCCACCACAAAGGAAATAGAAACAGGGTCTACAAGAAATATTCGCTCCCTTGGAAGTTTTAAACAACATTGAATCTCAATGGATTTAATTTGGCTTTATGACGTTGATCAACAGGTAAAGACTCTTTAATGTCAAATTGACAACAGTTCTCTGTAAAGTGGTCTAAATGAAGTATACAGTACATATAAAACACAAAATAACTGACTAAGTGTTCACCCCCTTCAAGTCAGTATTTAGTAGATACACCCTTGGCAGCCATGACAGTCTATGTGCACAGGTCTCTTCTCCATCAGCTTTGCACATCTGGACACCACACTTTTTCTCATTCTTCATTGTGAAGCTGCTGAAGCTCTGTCAGGTTGCATGTTGATTGTGAGTAAACAGCCTTTAGCAAGTCCAGCAGCTGCATTAAGATCCTGACTCTGACTACGCCACTTCACAATAATAATGTTGCTGTTTTTAAGCCATTCCTGCGTAGCTTTAACTTTTTACTTGGGGTTGTTGTCTTGCTGAAAAAACAACATCTTCACCCAGGGTGCAGGTTTCTTGAAGACCACATCAGGCTTTCCTCCAGGATTTGCCCATATTTTTCTGCATTCACTTCCAAGGCCTGCTGCCACCACCCACCATGATTCATGGTAGTGTTTTTGATAATGTTCATCAAACATGGCATTTATTCTGATGGCCAGAAAGATTGATTTTGGTCTCATCAGACCATAGGACCTTCTTCCAGGTGACTTCAGAGTCTCTCATGTGCTTTCTACCAAGATGTCATGTGTGTGTGTGTTTTAATAATGGCTTTCTCTTCGTCACTTCCCCATAAAGCTGCAACTGGTGTACCACCAGGCTAACTGTTGCTGTCTGCACATTATCTCCAATCTCAATCCTTGTAGCTTGTATCCTCCACAGAGTTCTCTGATGGCTTCCCTCACTAGTCGTCTTCTTCCACAATACTTTTTGCTTAATGGCTTTATAGCTGCGCCATTGTCTTTCCATTTCATAATAACTGATGTAGCTGATATATCTTCTTGTCTCCAACCCTTGACTTGTGCATGTCAATCACCTTTTCACTGAGTCACTTGGAGTGGTCTTTTAGGTTAGTCCACTAAACTGACTCACCACAAGATGGACCTTCCAGATTAGGTGCATTTATACTGCAATCAACTGAAACCTCAGACAGACAGGTGGCCTTCACTGTTATGGGACTCCTAAACCAACTGATTGCTCTAGTGATGATTTAGGTGTGTCATATACTTGTGAATACTTGTGAAATCAGTTATTTTGTATTGCTCATTGTCAAAAAAGCCTAATTAAATCTGCTGTGATATGATGTAGTATAAGTGTACAATGTGAAAACTTCCAAGGGGATGCGCACTTTGCAGACACTGATAAGGCTTCATCTCGCTGACACCACGGTGGATTTATGTGACCACCCTATGCCAGCCATTATCACTGTTTAGCGAGCAGCGGTGTTATGTTGGCAGCCTCTGTGTCAACAGATGCCCAGCAGGACAGACATAAAAGTAATGTAAATCAGAACAAGCAGTCAAGGCCTGCTAGCCGGGAGCAAAGGGCAGATAAATCTGAATCAAAGGAAAACATCAGCACTCACCAGGCGCCTTCATTGTGAGCCAGCCCTGGATGTGCACAATCAACCAGATTATAAAACTTCTCTCCAAACCCTGAGTCGGGCCAGTCTAGCATAACAAGCATCTTGTTTTCTTCAGCTGCTAGAGGGAAAAAAAAGGGCAAAGATACAGCCAACATTTACAGCATTACCACGGTGCGGACATCCAATGCACTGCAATGAGGCAGATTTTTCTTTAATGAAGCAAATTCAGGCCGGGCCAAAAACAGCAAGTGCCATAGCTGAAATGTAAATTAAAAAAAAAAAGCCCCAGAGCGTGAGTCACTCATTGAAAGGCAAAAGACAAAAGTTGAGCTTGACCGGCAAATGGCGCATGAGTGTCTAAAAATGTGTGAGTAATAGGACATGAGAAGACATTACTGGTGATTTAGCAGAGTAGACTCACCACAGGGATTATATAAAAAAAAGAAAAAGAAAAGAAAAGCACATACTAACTTACTGGCATCCCGTCCAGGGTTGGCTGGCTGTCCTGCTGTCAATCCCCCAACTGCCCACAGGACTCCATACTGAGTTATGTTGGTTTGATAATAGATGGATGGACATCCCACCTTGTGATCTCCTTTACTTGGTGTTATCCACCTTGTCATGGATGTTCTCATCTGTATCTGCGATATAACTGAGAACCCCGGCAGATGAAGAGCACTTTAAATAAATTCATGAGAGAACTCCGGAAGCCTTGGTAGGGACTACAGCTCCACTTCATGGAAAAGGGGATCAGCAGGGGGCACCAAACTGAGCTTACAGAATGCCCATCATCTGGACCCACTTTTATTGTTCCGATCCATGGGAAGACTGAGATTACTAAATGGCTCTAAAGGGTCAAAAAAAGTCAAATTATCAAGTCAACACATTTATCGACTACAAGACTCTCAATGTGTCATGGAGAGCAATGCCTTAGCGAGGACCCATTCTGCAGAGCTAGACCTGCTCGCGTGTAGATGAGAGAGATGAGTGTCAAGTCACCACAATGCAGTGCTGGGGTCTGACAGGTCCATGCCCTCTCCTCGGTACCAGCGCCTACCCGCTATTCTGCTTGCCACAAATGAAACTTCAAAATTCCAAACACCAAAGGTTCCTGGTATCTTTTACAGCTCAGAGAATGACTAGGATGCCAGCCCAATTAATTAATAGGTAATATTGATAAAAAAAATGTGCAATAAATGACTGCAGTCATCAGAGGGTTGCAGAGCATAGAAGCTATATGGCCATAATAATGTTTGTCTAACAGACACCTTTAGTTAAACCAGCTTACAAAAACAGGATACATCTAAAATTTTTGAGTACTTGGCAAGAAAATGTTAACAGTCCATGGAAAATAACAGTTTTTGGTAGAGTCCGAGAATTGTTTTTACTTCAGTTACTCCTAAGATTAACTTCTAAGGTGCACCCTACTGCTTGAGTAGGCAATCCGCACCAGGACAGAGCCTTCCTGAAACAGTAAGAGACAGGAGGCAGTAAGGACCTTTGGTCAGGAGGACTAAGCTCTTATAACTGGAAAAATCCAGTGGACACAGCAGAATAGGCAAAATGGGCCTACAGAAATTAAGAGCCTGCCATGGGCAAGCAGACAAGAGACACTTGTGCACATTGGGAAGAATGAAGCAACAGTATTGGATTGACAAGGAGATGTGAGACTTCAGGACAAAGGGAATTAATTACATGGTGACAGCGAGATTCCTGATAACAGGTAGGACACATAGAAGTGAAATCCACAGCATGGTGGCACAGTGCTTAGCCTCACAAATCGGTGACACCAAACTCAAATCATGACCAGAAGAGTGATTGAATGCTCTTCCTGCATGTACTGTACATGCCAGTTGGGTTAGCTGCATATGAACACTCGCTGAGATAGACTGACATCTTCTACTCATGCCTTCTATCATAAACTCCGGCCTTTTCTTGAATTGGTGCCTCATTTGTGTGACTGAGATGGGCTCCACCAAGATACAACTGGATTAAGAGGCAGATGGATTTATGAAAGCAGAAGAAGAAGGTAGACATAAGCTCTGGTACTTGGACAGGTTGAGTGCATGATGACAGTTGTTCAGCAATCAAGAGATGATTGAAAGGAAATTAGAGGTTGGAAGTGATGGGAGGATGTGGTCATCTAAGCAGAGCAGATAAGAGAAGTCATCTGTAGATATGAAGGAAGGAATGTGCAGAGGGGCGAAGAACCTCTGAGATATGGAAAGCATAAAGACCAGTCTGCAGAACTATGAGGGTTGAAAAGAGAGTGACTGGCCCACCATAACTTAGAGCCAAGAATGGAGAAAAGCAGCTGAACATCTTTTAACAGTTAGTCCATTTCGTTTAACATATTTTGAGAGAAAAGGGAAAATAAAAAATGAAAAGCACTCCTGTCTAGAAGTAACATTTTGGAGCATCACATCAACCACCTCTGACACAATCAATCCTTCTCAAAGATTCCCAAATGCCTGGATAGAGTTGACAGCATTTCTTGGATTGTCACCGTCCTTTATTCCATGCACAATGCCCCTCACCTCCCAATGAGTGCTGAAACGCAGACCTCACAGATGTCAAGGCCCTAAGTAAAACAATCTGACTTAATACTTTCCTTTACAAAACTCAGGGTGTAATCTGTGGCTTAAGGGTGAACCTTCATTAGTAAACAGGCACAAACCTCCCTGAATATTTTCCTAGTAAGCACATGCTCTATAAAACAAAGGACGGGCTAAAATACCACAACACAATCATCAGAAGTCATGAATCAGTGGAACATACTGGGGAGATTACGGTATGCCAGTTCAATCAAATTATCTATGCTTCATTGTTAGAGTTATGCGAGTCACACACGGGAGGCTGGCCTCCACAATTGTTTATCTCAAACAATTATCTACTCCATAAAACCAGCGCCAATCAAAGTGAATGGCAAAGAGCCCAGACACCTCAGGGAAAGCAGGAGGTGGAACCCGATGGGTGGTATGAGCAGCAACCAGGGGCAGGCTCTTCTCATTCCAGCTATTCCTACGTTTTGTACAATACTTTGTGGTTGAACAAAAAAGGGCACAAAGGCCAAGGATTTGCCATTAGGGCCCAAGGATCCTGCTTGATGATTAAATGTAAAATTCAGCAGTTAATGAACAGTCTTACACTATATGAGAAGAAATTACAACATTATACAGTATACTTCATATGTCTGAAGGTGACCAGGTAGGTATCTGTCCAGCCGGCGTGTATGCTAAGGCAGTGTGGCGTGTGTCTATGGAACAAGATTGGAATCCACAAGGATGGGAGTTAAAGTCATTGTGTCACCCCAAGTACGTCAATAAATCTAATTCTTAAAAAAAAATACATATATACAGTATAAACACATACATACATGCATACATACATACATATATATATATATATATATATATATATACATACATTTATATATACTGTATATATGTATGTGTATATATATATATATATATATATATATAAATATATATACATATATATAAATACATACACACATATATAAATACACACACACACATACTGTATATATATATATAAACACACATATATACATATATATGTATGTATACAGTACATACATACACACACACTGCACTGGGATTGAAAGAATGTTTTTCTTTTATAAAATCGTTTATTTAAATATATATATATATATATATATATATATATACCCCGTGACCCTGTGTTAGGATTCAACGGGTTGGAAAATGGATGGATGGATGGATATATCTGTACACATACAGTCATGTACTGAATTACAGCCAACCAAGCTGAGGCAATTCATACTTATGGCCAAGGGCCATAGGGAAGCAATAGGGTGATAATGTTCTAGATGTTGCTAAAACCAGCTGCAATAATAAATCTTTCATTATTATTATTATTATTTGATAAGGTCTCATATGTTTTCTGATTCTGAGAGGGTCCCTCTAAGGTTTGTTTTGGCAGACTTTGCTCCATGTGCCCAATTCTTGTGCATTCAGCCCACACTGCCTTCTTTACACCAGTGTTTTAAATTCATTGACAATCCACTAGCAGCAATGCAAACCACCCACCTTGGTGAAATGAGTATGATCGTTGGGGGGTGGTAACTCTGGGTCCAAGGGTCACCCTTGGCAAAAACGAAGTTACTTAGAAACGGGGAAATATATTGTGCAGTGCTGCCTATCACTTAGACATCCTACTGTGATCCACTATTGAACCAATAATGACAACCCACAACCCACTGCTGGCAACCCAGGTCATAACCCAGTGGCTGAGAAAAACTGTCTCAGGTGACCTGCAGTGACCCACAAGCAAACCTACAATGGCATCCTATAACCCACTGGTGGTGCTGTGACTCAGTGGTTGAGAAACACTGCCTTACACAGACCTAGTGTGTGGACGCCAGGCCTTGAAGATCAGTTTGTGCCACTCTGTGCTGGCAGTTACAGTAGGTCTACCGGTGACCCCAGTGACCCTCATTTGTAATGACCCATACACTAGGTGACCAACATATGGACAGTTTGACATACGGCCAAATTGTCGGTGCCAAATTGAGGCATGTATATAAAAATACTTAGGCCTGTCAATCTGTCACATGATTACTTGTGAACTATTGAAACTAGAACCTTGATGTTGGTCACAAAAGCTTATGATCTTGTATGTTTTTGTATATCAAAACTATGGTAGCGACAACCTGTGAGTTTATTACAGCAAAGTGACTGCTGGAAAGAAAAATAGAACTATAGACATCTGCTGAGCATTGTGCAAATTTCATAGACCGATGACATGCTAAAGAACACCACAGCAAGAAGAAGAACAGCAGAGCCACCTAACAAGTGTCAAGAGTGAGATACAGAATGTAAGTACAACGGAGAAATGCATACTTCTCAGTGTCACTGTCATACTAGTAGGATGGATCTGTGTTTGTAAAGTGTCTCTAGATTCTGTTCACAATAGAAAAGTGCTATATTGACTCTGTTGTATAAATGCCAGAGTTACCACAACCCAATAATTGCAGAACCCATCTGACAGAGGACATCCATGGTCAGCACAATTTTTCTTACATTTAGTAAATAAAACAGGCATTCTGTGATGCTAAAGGCAAGAAGAGCCAGCAGGTTCCCAGAATTTCAGACTTCATTAATTTAAAATGGCTTACACTGCATTTACTGAAATTAAAAAAGGCCGACCTATCATGACTTATCAGTGGTGCAGTCAGCACAGAATTGGCCATTCGCAATCATCCGACTGTCAGTTCACTGCCAAAAAATTTGTTTTTATTTTATTACTTCATACAGTTCTCTGACATAAGGTGGTTTGTGAACCACAAAGCAATAAAATTCATAGGATTTTACTAAAGTTTTACAGTAAAAGTGTAAGTTTAAAAAGTTTTTGCGTATTAATTTCAAAGCCAAACAGAATGAAATCGTATTACGCAACGAATAACTCTAATGCAACATGAAACACAATTTACTTTCAAATGAACACTTTTACTATTTTTTAATATGGTTAATTACTCACTGTAATGTAAAATAGTTAGTTTTATTATGCATATGTAACAATTCTCATGAAAATAACAATCTGTTTAAATTGTATATCCGCATCCGCCCGGGGGTTGGCGAGCGAAGTGAGCGGGGGGCAAAGCTCCCTAGTTTCAAAAATAATAATATGAATCAACTCTCATACATAACGTAACTTCTCAAACCCACTTAATCCAGGTCAGAGTTGAGGGGACGAGCTTTTCCACCTGAAGCAAAGCATGTGCAAGCCGGCCAGTATGTGGATGGGAGACCGTCTAGGAACACCTTAGGTTGCTGTGGAGATGTTGGTGGGGCCAGCGAGAGATGCTTATCCTGGGGTCTGAATGTAGATCTCATGCTCCAGTGCAGTGACAGGGACACTTAGTGTTGTCAAAATGACGCTGTCTGTCAGGTGAGACATATAACTGAAGTCCCGACTTTCTGTGGTCATTAAAGATCCCTGGGCATCCTTCATAAAGAGTTGGTTGTTTCTCGAAGTCCTAGCTAAATTGACCACCATGGCCTAGTCATTCTGGCCCCCTAATCATCCCCTGTCTCTAATTGGCTCTCCCTCCCTCATCACTTCACCACTTGACAGCTAATGTGTGGTGAGTGTTCTGGTGCAAAATGGCTGCCGTCGCATTATCCAGGTGGATGCTACACATTAGTGGTGGTTGAAGTGGCTCCTCACGTAAATGTAAATAATTATTATTATTATTATTATGCAGATAGGATCAGACACTAACCAGGAACTCTGAATGGAATGTCAGACCACTCAAGTTTACACATGGGGCTGATTGATTAAATACACAAAATGATACGTAAATGGAAAATTAGACTTGAATGTACACACCATGAAAACCCTTGCAATCACTTTCAATTATACAACTGCATGAAAACCTGCAAGTTAATAACCCATCCACCTCACTTCCAATATTTTTATTGTAATAAAATTATTAAATATATTTACTTATTTGGCTAACATCTTTAGCCAAGGTAACGTATCACAATCAAGATGGAATTGGTTCAATTTCTTTTGCTTTTCCGATTGGAGAACTGGCAGGTGAAGTGACTTGCTCCTGGTCACACAGTGCCAGTATCAGGCTTTGAACCCACAGCACCAGGGTTTGACTTGTAAAGCCTTCACCAGTACACCACATGTCCTCTAAATGCCTATAAATATATAATGTATGCAAACAGCAAAAACGTCAGAAAGCTGTGCAAGTACATCCAAAGCCTCATGAGATCATCAGAGCCTCGCACAGAGCTGTAGGAGTTCCATCTTGCAAGCAGGAAAGGTCACGTCACATGCGCAAAAGCATCCCACAGTTCATTAGCACACAGGAATCTGAAGAAATGTGTTACAGGCCAGTAAGAGGGATGGGCTGGGAGAAGAAAGCCATTATCAGTCAGCCCATCTGTCGAGTGGGAGCACCGTGCCAAGTTGCTGTGCGTTCAGAGCGAGCCACACATTTTGACATCTTACGCGAGCCACAGGCAGTGGTTTGCCCAGTGCCACACCGCCTTGCTGCCGGCCTCGTGGCCATGACCCACACTTCCTAAGTTAGGAGGTCACTGCGCCCAACTTGTGTTCACAGCTTTGGGCTTAAGACTGCAAGAATAAAAAGGTTCGTATATGAGATACCCTGAAAAGCAAAAGGAAAGACCCAACAATGGAGAGAAGGACTGTATATCGGTGTCTTAAGCTTAGCCTGTTTGTCCTTCTAGGAGTGAACACCATAGTGGGGTGACACACACTAAGGGTGAATCCCCATCTTAAACCTCACCCTCTCTTATTTTTCTTTGTTTTTTTTTTTTGTTTTTTTTTTTAGATGCAATTACCTTTTCTTTTTTGCAATTTGCCATTTATCTATGATAATACGCTTAAATGTACACAGCTGTCTATGAATAATTTTGAACTTTTTTGTTTTTTGGCATTTGTCTTCACTTTTTTTCATTTCATTTTGCCTTCGCACACTGATGCAACTGCACTCTAGCTCATTCTTGGCATTAGTACAGACCATCAGATAATACAAACTTTATTATTCATCCATATACTTTCCAAGCTGTTTATCCCATTTGGAGTAAGTAGAGCCCATGCAGGCTGCCAAGCAGGAGTTCACATCCGGAGAGATGCCAGTCCATAGCAGGGCACATACACGCACACCCCTGGGCCATTTAACATTGCAAATGAGCCTCCTGTGGAAAGTGGGAGAAAATACCGGAGCCTCGATCCAAGCTCTGTTCTAAAGGTCAGCATCTGCCAAACAAAACAATCGTCATCAGATATAGTGCCTTTCCGAATCCTGCTTCAAGCACTGGGGCAGTAAATTGGTTTATGTGTCTTGTCCAGTGCCATGTGGCACAACTCAACGATCTTGCATTTTATCTCGTGATTTCCAATTGAAGGCTCGGTGATCTGTGAAGGGTGCTATACAAAAAAAGACTGCCTGACTCATTGATAGGTTTATAAATGGGCTGAATGATAAACAGATTTAGTGGCTGGCTCATTGATTAATTCATTTAAACAATTGTAAGCTGACTCCTTAATTGACTGAGTGAATAAACGACCATTTGACGCATACTTGGGCTAAACACATAATCGATCTAATGACTGGCCGGTTGATTAATTGGTCTAACAATTGTCCAATTTGTTGACTGACTCATTAAAGGTCTCACTGATTAAATTATTTCATTAGTGGTAAGTTGATTAAATAATTAATTTGATAAATAGCTCATTCTCAATTATTTTTATTATTAATGATTGGCTGATTAATTACTTTAATAAAAAGGATAATTCAGTGACCAATTTATTTATTGTTTGGCTGAAATGACTGATTGTTATAATGACTAGAGGACTGGTTAACTGATTTAACAATTGTTGATTTTGTTGACTGATTCATTAGATGGCTGATTAATTCATTTAATGATTGGCTGATTAATTGATTACTGGATAAAAAATTGTTTTAACGATTGGAAGATTAACAGATTCACTAGCTGAAAAATTTAATAATTGTTTAGATATCTGATCAATTATTGGCATATTAATATAATGACTAATTAACATAATTAAACAATTGTTGGCTGATTTATTTGTTGATTCATTAATTGATTTATTAATTGGTGCACACTAATATTTGGATGACTGACTACTGAATAATGATTGTCCATTTTTTATTAATTGATTTTATTTTTGGTACACCGCTATAATGACTTGCTGATTGATAAATTGATTTAATTGGTGGATTGATTAATTTAATTTATTCTGAAACTAAATATAACATAAGTGAACTCAGTCAAACAAATGAACGTAAGATATGGTTCATAAACAATCCAAAATGATCTCAACATTCAACCATTATGATGTGACTTCTTAATTCTTTGTGTTTTCAGTTACCTTTAAAAATGGAGGTTTGAGGTAGTCTGGGGTTTTGGACTATGAAGAGTTCATTTCCACCATGTAACTGTAGATAAACCTTCACTTTAATGGCTGTATGGTATTTTTGCCACTTTCTGGGGGTGCCGCCTTCGTAGAGTATAAGTTATTGATGGTTGCTAAGTGGTTGCCATGCTGGGATGACCAGGGGTGTGCGACGAGTGACATCACCATAGCAACAGTACAAAAGGTCAGTATCATGCACTTCCTGGGTTTTCAAGATCATGGATTCCTTCAAACACATTTTATTTTGGTTTTGCAGCCTGATAATTTGGAATCTTTGTTATGCAAGGCACATTTGCTTAAATCAAAGCCTTTGCTACTTCAAATTGGACGTATTTGTTAAGCATTAAAGTGTTTTTTCATAATGGGACCTCTGTACCCATAAGCTCCATTATAAAATGCAAGAGCAGGTTAGATATTTTTCAAAATTTATTAAATATACCTCACTTTACAACACAATTTCATATAGTAAATTAATTTGTACCATAAGAAGAACTTAACAAATACTGAACTTATCCTTTAACATTCACCTATCGCTAAGATGCTAATTAATGGACACACCGAAAGAGTTAATGAAGACCTGGAAAAGATTCTACACTGCACTTTTGGTGTTTGCTCTTACCTGAAATTTGCCCTTCATGGTCTGTATCGTTCTTCAATTCACAACCCTTTTTTCAGATTTACTTTCTGTCTCTTCATCAAACCCGAGTGTGGCGAAGCATGACACTTGCCTTAAATTTGTGTGGAAGTTGATTTAGGTAAACCTAAAGAGGTTTGCAGGCCACAAATGTGGACAAGATCCTACATTTAGGGCAGGGCAGACATCCGCTGCAGGGTTCTGTCCCATAAATTTGCTCCTTGTTACCTTGGTCCCTATGGAAAAAAATCAGTCAGTTGGGTATCTTAAAGATGAACTCTTCCTTCAAATTTCAAGGTTCATGCTACTTTTCACTCCAGTCCACATTATAAATGCACATCTACACCCCGACTTGTTCAGGGCAATGACGAATGTGAGATACAGAGCACGTTTGTCCCAAGTTTATTACTTTGATTCATTACTGGCGTCCATGCCCTCAGGTAAATGGCAAGGTCCTGTTCTCACGAGCACAATAAGCCAGATGGAGGCCTCGTTCAGGGATGTGATCACTTTGCTGTTTTTTAGAGAGCCCAGTTACCTGCTGGATGCATTTCGGGTTTTTGGACTACAGAGAATTCATTTGCACCAATTAAATTTAGTTTAAACTTTGTTTAATGTCAACAGCGTCAAAACCTCAAAGTCAGGCACTTCTTGCTTGTCCAAGATTTTGGATTCCTTCACAATATTTTGTTTTGGTTGAGTGGCTTAACAGTATAAAATTCTTTCCATGCATTTCTTGACTTTGGGTTTTGTTTTGCGTTTAGGCTTTGGCACTAAATAGTCTTACTTGAAATTATAAAAGACCATTTTGCAACATTTTATTACCTCGGGTTTCATCTGGCGATTTGTTTTCTGGAGCAAGGTTCAGTCTCTCCAGTTTCTAGGCCAGTCTGTTTATTCACTATGTTTCATCTCCTGATCCTTTTCTTCAGATACACTGCCACATAGTATTACAGGCCATACATCAACCTCAGACCATAAATAGAGTACTGTAAACAGAGAGTCCCATCTAAAATAGTCCTTTGTATAGGATGAAACAGCCAGTAGAGTAGGAAAGTTAAGCATGAGCCTGGCATGTTTATTTTAGAGTTACGGTAGACTGGATATTAAAATTCTAAATCCTTAGCCACTTGGCCATGCTACCTGAAGCAGCACAATTCTGACTACATAGAAAAACGAACATTTAGGTGGTCCTGATGAAAGACATCTTATAACAGCAATGTTAATCAATCCATCCATTTTTCACCCTTCTTATCTACATCAGGGTAACAAGGATCCTTAAGTGAACACAACTAGGCACAAGATGGGAACCAAAGCAAAACGGGACTCCTTCTCACCGCAGGACACACTCATGCACACTGCCATTCTTATTCACACCATTCCAATTTATGTTTACCAATCAACTTAAAAAACGCACCAAATCAGGGAGGACAAATTCAATACAGACAGAGTTAACCCATCACTCCGGAGATGTGAACCACTGCATGACCCCAAACAATCTGTATTCCTGTTGAAAAATATTTAATATTTAATTTACAGCGGCTAACAAAAAACTAGACATAGAGTGCCAGAAACAAAATGACAAACCTAAATTTAACAGTGCAAAAAAACTGGACTTGAAGGCGGACGGTTAATAAAGAGCTGATGGACAGCTGAATCAGGAAGATTAATCATGAAGTTAAACGGATTATTTCTGGCTCACATTCTTTTAAAACAAGCAGAAATGCATCATTATGCAGCACACAAAAGTTCCAAGTCATACTAAAACTTTCATTTCCCAAAGAAACAATCGCGATCCAAAATAAACTAAAGTCCAGTGCTTTAAGTGCTCAGAACAACAGTTGGGATTTCTGTTCCAGGGGAACATTTTACAAGCTTTGATGCATTCCATATAAAAAAAAAATAACCTTTTGCCAAATATGGCAAAACATTGAAACTTGTAGTAGGCCTGCACAGATACAGGCAAACACTGAGCTTCTCGTAACTTCATGCAGCCTGGAAGACACAACAAGGAAAGTCCACATTATTACAACCGGGCTAATTGAGAAGTAAATGTGTTTTTTTCCAATGCCACCTTTCATAAAGTGATTTACAAATCAATTTAAAAAAAGAACAAGATGAACCAAACAAGCACCAGCATTGACAAAAATCTGAGACTGAATCTGTGACCCCAGAACTTAAAAGTTGTGTCATAGCTGTAAAGTGAAAAATGTGAAGATTTTATATCAGAATCTACAACATCCTTAGCACACAACAAACAGAGTCCAGTTTCACCAGACAGACCAGATGGTTTGTCAGTTTGTTATATTATGACGTAGCGCTCTTCCGTGTTAAAGACTCCAGAGCCGAGTACACATATACACATACAAGGCCATCCATGTTCAGACTCTGCCTTTCCCATTACGGCCTAGAAGGCAGGAGCACACCCTGGTGGGAGACCGGCTCATCTACACTTGGGGGCAATTTAGAGTCACCAGTGAATCTAACAGCACATCATTGGGATGAGAGAAGATAACAGAGGACCAGGGGAGAAGGTGGAAACTCCATAAGGATGGTGAATGAGCTGAGACAGAGAGAGGTGCCTACTTCTCAAAGGTGCAGGAGCCATCCATCCAGTCATGCATTTTTGAACCTTTCGTCTTCAGTATGACATTAGTCTATCCTAGCAGCAATAATCCTTGATGGGACATTTCTCGATAGCATGAAACACTCATTGGTACACCGACACCCAGCTGAACCACCCCTGCCAGTCAGCTCAAGAGAAAATTTATATAGATGAAGGAAACTTATATACATTTATATGAATGGGCCAAGACAGAGACAGGTGACGGCTTGATTAAAGTGCAGAAGCCATCCATTCATCCATGCATTTTTGAAGCTTTTGTAGAAACAAGAAATTTGACAACAATAGGAGACCATTCATTCCATCAAGGCGTACCATTTAGCCAATAGTTAAGCGGTCTCAATATCTCATCCAGACTCTTCATAAAGTTTGTCAAGGTTTGTGCTTCTGCTACATGCCTCGGTAGTTTATTTCAGAGTCCCACAACTCCTTTGAACAAAGAAGTGCTTCTCGGCTTCAGTTTTAAATGCTCTTCCTCTGAAATTCAACTGGTGTCCTCAAGCACTTACGTGATTTTCTGTTAAGTTGAAAGAATTCTGCTGGCTGTACTTTCAGTGTCTTTGAGGATTTTGAAGAGCTGGATTAGGTCCCCACACAGTCTCCTCTACTTGAGGTTAAACAGATTTAACTTTCTGAGTCTGCCAGCGCCTGACATGTCCTTAAGTCCTGGGATGCACTTGCTTGTTCTCCTCTGCGCAGCTTGAAGTGCTGCTATGTCTTTCTTGTATCGCGGTAATCAGAACTGCACACAATACTCCAGATGCGCTCTTTCTCGGGCATTACTGTATATAATATATGCATAATGTCCCTTGACTTACGGTATATTCAATAGTTTTTATGGTATAATTTTAACATTTTATTCACCTTTTTACTAGCTCCTGCACATTGTTTAGACAAGACAACTTTTCTACATTAAAATGCATTTTCCAAGTGCTCACCCAAGTTCTGAAGCTTGCCCAAGTCTTTCAGGATATTTGTACGCTGCCTCCGTCAGCATGGTGTTAACTAGCCTGTCCAAACAGCAATGACGGCAAAGCAGAAATAAACCTCTGGTGGGACATCTCTCTATAGCACCACACACACATACACACACACACACACACACCAATACACCCACAACAGGCTGATTCACCCTTCTCAGTCAGCCCAAGAGGAAATTTACGTAAAAGATTTACAGAAATGTATGCAAATGAGCTAAGCTGGGGATAGGCAACATATTGGATTTTCGATTAATTAACAAAAATCAATATGCAAATGCCTGTATTGTGACAGTCAGCACTTTTATTGAAAAATTTTCACAACTTCTTCCGAAATCTAAATAAAGTCCACATAATCTCCTTTCTAAGTGTGATTACATTGGCTCCAGCCATGTTGTCTGGAGGTATTGGGCATTCGCAAATTACAATCAGTTTCCTTTAAATTTTGCAGGGGGATTTAATGAGGTGGCCACTGGGTGTATGCGTTCATTTTTTGAGACCATTTCGAATGTTACTAAGCAGCTTACAGTGAGGCTTGCCTACTTCTTAATAACACATTTTACACTATTGAGCTACGCTACCCAGCACTCAATATTTATGGATCACTTGTAAAAATGTCTTGTTGAAATTTACTTACAGAAACAAGAATTTCCTGAAAAGGAAATAATTCTGTCAATGTGTGCTATCTGAACACAAATTAACAAAACTAAAAATGATTTATTTAGAAGAAGTTTCCTGGCGCACAGTAGTATTTTTTGACGGAGCTCCACATATCAACAGACAAGACTATCAGTTTGTGCTACAGTAGTACAATTTGAAAAAGTAGGATGAATTGATAGACCTCCGGCAGCCACGGGTTGATGGGCTTTAGCAGCGGGGATACACAATCGAAGTCCTCTAGCAGCCCCTGAAAGCATGTTTTATGGCAGCTTCTGCACATATCCTCACCCTCTCAGACAGCCCACGGCCATCTTAGGAGTGTGTCCCCCTCAAGTCTGGAGTCAGGGTCACTACACTACGTGGTCTTGGTGATATGTGAAACTGTAGAGATGATTGGAGGAAGTCAAATATACAACCATAATAATAAGTGTAAACTGAGGTTAGTCATAGAATGATAAAATATTAATAAATGAAACAAAAATCTGTGTGATTTAGTAATGCCAGATTTGAACAGGGAGAGGTCACTTCACTGTTCATTGGGGTTAAAAATGAAAGTAAAGTTTTGCTCCATTTCCACAGAAATATCACCGCCTTCCTCAAAATTTCAAGCACCTCTCACAGTTTCTTACTTGGCGCTAGCCATGTAAAGTACCCATCTATGCCATGAATAAAATAAGGATTCAAGGAACTCTTAGGAGTACCGGATGAAAAATACCAGTTGCATGGCTGGAAAAGCAGCACTTACTACGCTGGTAAATGTCATAAAATGGATATCCACACGCATTATAGACTGTTAGAGACAACAAAAAGTGCAGATATGCAAATACATAATTTAAAACGACTACAAAGGATGATAATCATAAAACTGTACATGTACAATATAAATATCACATGTATTGTGGTCAGTGATTAGCATGGTGTTGAATCAAGAGCTTTGTCTTTGCTTATGGATAACAGAGAAAGAGAAACCTACATGCGATGCATACAATGGAAACTCATATACTGTTTAAGTAACGGAGATAAAAAACATGCTATTTGAGCTGATCCTCTGAGGCACAGCTATTTATGAAATTGTTATTTTAAAAAGAAACAAAACTGTTTGCTTTGCTAATATTTCATATTGCTTTGAGAAAAATGTTCCAGTTTTTGGACTTGCAATCAAAATGTGCATATACGGTACATACATGTCTATATAGTGCTGATCTTTTAAGTTTAAGTTTTTTTGAGAATATATCAAGAAACATTGAATCTCGCATTTTGAATCAAAATAATTGCAGTATCAATTTAAGTCCATATCGCTCAGCCTTAGTTGAGACAGTGAGAGGTGTCAGCTTGACAATGGTGTAGAAGCCATCTATTCTTCTCTCCATTTTTGAACATTTTTTGCTTCAGCCTCCCATGAATTAGTTTATCCCAGCAGCAATGATGGCAAAACAGACACAAATCCCAGATGGGACATCTCTCCACATAGAGTGGCACACTCACTCAGGCACCCACACCCGGCTGATTCACCCTTGTCAGTGAGCCCAAGAGGAAATTTATATAAATGTACCGTAAGATGCCAACCCAATTCACTGTGCCACCATGACAACTAATAATAAAGAAAGCGTGAAAAACTGTGGAACAAACAAAAAAGAAAGCATCAAATCATGGAAAGAATGATAAAGATGGACAAATTTAGGCAAGGCAAAGTAAAGAAAAGAATCGGTTCAGAGGTGAGAGGGAATATTAAAAAAACAAATTAAAAGAGTAAAAAAAGAAAGATCACATGAGATGCCTTGGAATTTACATTTAAAAAATGCATTCCTATCTGACAAATTTGTTTAAATGTAAGGGAAAAATGGAGTACACTGAGAAAACCCACAAAACTTCATGAGCACATGCAAACTCCACACAAAGTAGCTTCAGGGTTGGGTTGTGAACCCAACTGCCAGCAATACTAATTACTGTGCTGCCATGCCATCTGATATGCCCGAGTGGAAGACACTCAGTCAGTGACCAGTTTGCCCATCTCAAGAAAGGACAACACACCCTACCGCCCCCGTAACTCACAGGTCTGCACGGCATTAATGAGGCTGTGATAAGTAAACTCCAGCTGCAGCCTGCATTTCACTAGCACCATAAACAGAAGTAGCACATCAATATTTTTAAGCTCTTTTCCTTATTTCTTACTTTAGAACATTAGAACACTCTAGATGAGAACAGGCCATTCAGCCCAACAAAGCTCGCCAGTTGAATTTAGAAATGTTATGAGTACCAAAAAATAGTGAAATCCATTAAGATGCTATATAGAATTATAATACCTGATGCTATGATACAACTGATGAGATATAATGATCACTATGTAGTAACACCATGTTAAATGTAACTGTTTGTCCAAATGTACTGTAACTTGTCATTGTTAATATTTACACTGGTACAGTATTAGATGAACGGTACAGAAGCTATAGTGGTATTACATCTCACATTTCCACAAATGATTTTGAAATATCTACAATGTAAAAGGGGATCTAATACCTTTCGATTTGTGGATAAAACTTTCAAGTATTGTTTTTTTTTTTTGTCACAGATCCAGTGACAAAGGGTGGCTTGTTATAGTAGGTTTTGTTATTAACTTTAATGTCACTGTTCTCTGTGCCCACTGTTATGGACTCATTCATACAGGCAGACCAAGTATGGTACACAGGGGCACAGCATCAACATTTAGAATTGCCGAGCCAAGCACAGGACTAGAAAGCCAAAGACAACTGGAGAACTGAATAGTCAGCCTAAAGACTGACTAGTATATTTCTGTCTTCTGTCAGCACAATATCCTTGTTGGGAGAATGAGAACTGTATGTAGGCATTGTGATATTCCTGTATTTTTGAAGGTGGGGTTTGAGTCCTTTCCTGTCCTTGTTTGGACCCAGAGAAGGAGCTTGCACATGGAGCAACCAGAGGATATATAACGATGGACCTACAGCCAACACTTTGGAGCTGCCGAGCGGAAGATTATGTCTTCCGTCCGGTGAAAATCCTTTCAGCGTGGCAACGAAAGATGGCAGAGTGCGTTGATCAAGATACCCACATGCTTGATAGTCTGTCATAAGCTTCCCGTCTGTAATACCGCGTGAACCCGTCAGTAAAGAGCTAAATTATCCTCTATACTTCTCGTGTAATCTTGTAACCGTCATATTGCATGCTGGGGGGGATAATACCTTTTTTATTTATAATTATTTAAATTCAGGTTAATTAAAATGCCGCAATTGAAAAGAACACATTTCCAGAGAGCTAATGCCTCTTAAGGTTTCAGGCACTATAATAGATAGATAGATAGATAGATAGATAGATAGATAGATAGATAGATAGATAGATAGATAGATAGATAGATAGATAGATAGATAGATAGATAGATAGATAGATAGATAGATAGATAGATAGATAGATAGATAGATAGATAGATAGATAGATAGATAGATAGATAGATAGATAGATAGATAGATAGATAGATAGATAGATAGATACTTTCTTTTTTATCATTCAACATTCCATTTTCCTTAAAGATATTACTTCAGTCAATGCCCTGACAGACAGATCCAGTTCATAGTTATCTGGTTGCTTCCGGTAAAAGATTAGTGCCAGTCACTGTAAAGCTGCACTGTGGAACGTCAGATTTCTCAGTGGCCATGTTGACATTTTTGGTGGCACACTCCTAGAGCATACGCCAATTACATGAAAGGTAATGACATTAGGATACTTCACCTCCATGAAGTGGGCTCACTCGGAGGACTGTGGTTTTCTTCTGTACTACACAAACATTGGAATATCAAATCAATGACTCAGGTCGGTGTACTTTTGTAAATTACGTGCTGCCAATTCACAAAGAATTACTGCCAGCACAGACTCCTTCTCTCCAGTGACCCTGAATGGATCAGATACAAGTCAGAAATATGCAGTATAGGCCTGTGCATCCTCTTTCGCATCTGAATGCGTGTCTTGCATTACACCTCCAGAGTTTCCTGTTCATTGACCCCATGGTTGCTTCTTGGAATCAGATAAAGAGGATCGTGTGGTCAGTGTCACTTTTCACTAGAGTCTTTTCTCCAAAGCACTGAACCCTGACACTATATCTTCCATGTTTTCTTCTTTAAGTGTACTTCTTGGATGAGAACCTCAGTGGAAACAGACGTTCAGTTATAAATCAGTACCATAGAGGCACACCACTGTGTAACATTTCCACCCATCCTTATCCAGTTGAGGATCATGGCAATCTGGTATCTAACACAGCAGCACTGTGTGCAAGGGAGGAACCAATCATGGTTAGGATGCCAGTCATCAGCAGGGTGTACACACACACACACACACACACACACACACACACACACACACACACACACAGGGGCAGTTGGAGTTGTCTGTTAACCTGCATGTCTGAACAAAGTGAGAGAAATGACAGAGTAGCTGGAGAACAAGGCACGAAGTTACATGGAGATTGTCCACAATGTCACGTAGGCAGAGACTGGGCTGGAATTTGAACCCAGAACTTTGCAGTGGTCAGACTGCAGTTAATGGATGTTTGCAATGGCTTCTTATTTCATCCATTTTACATTTATCCAGTCATTTGTCTGAACCCATTTTCCATTATGTAGTCAGGGGGCAGGAGCCACCCACGGATGGGATGTGAGTCTGTTTCAAGGCACAATGATATATACATCTGTGCTCAGTCACAACAGGCCAATTCTGAGTCAACGAGGAGCCTGGGAAGAACAGATTAAGTCCACACAGACAGCCAAATAAAAGACATGAAAGAGCCCAAAGATGGGTGAAATGTTTGATCAAGTCTCCATGCTTCGGGGAGATGAAATGGGTGTGTGGGTGGGGGGCATCTGATAATGAATTATGTTATTAAGAAATACCAGGCTGTTTCTCAACATGGACTTCCAAAAGCTATAAGGACAAGGGGGGTACTACAAGCCTGGAAGAGGGGCTTTGGAAGAGTTGCCTTGAACTTCTGCTCCACAGCCTGGTTTGTGTTGTGGCAGCCAGTAGGCCCCTACTATATAAGTGATGAGGTAAGCAAAATGACTCGCCTGCTTAGCACAGGGAAACACCCGGTCATACAGACACAATTTATAATTCAGCCTGTAAGACTCATTCACTTGCAACACTTTAAGGAGTAAAGCTCATCAAGATGAAGAATTGCAGTGAGTGCTTTTCAATGATTCAGTCGGCTTTCCATGAAAGGCTGCCCCCCCAAAAATAATTCAAGATAAATGTTCAGGTGAGCAAAATGTCATCTCTACTGGACAAGGGAAGAAGCCCAAACTAGTTACCTCTAATGGCTCCACTGTGAAAATGATATACATCTAGAAGACAAAAGTGTAAGCAGTTCATGTATTAAGATACAGAACGTTAATGTCACCTGCAAGTCAAACAGCAAAGTGCTTGGTAAAGGATGAAACAACACAGTAGGGTACCAAAAATGGTGCTACGGCACCTGCCATAGAATAGCATTAGTCTGTCTATTATCTTATCCAGCTCATTGAACTTGGTAATAAACCCATCAGCCCTGGGCACAAGACTGGAGCCAACCCTAGATGGAATGCTGTTATGTGCTCAAGGGTCCCAAAGCACACAAACCCCAAACAGTTTTAAAAATACCCACTAGAGGGGGAAAAGCCATCAAAATCAAGTGGTGGCTCTGAGGCTAGGGATCTGCACTGGCAATCGGAAGGTTGCCGGTTCGAATCCTGTAAAATGCCAAAAGGGACTCTGCTCTGTTGGGCCCTTGAGCAAGGCTCTTAACCTGCAATTGCTGAGTGCTTTGAGTAGTTAGAAAAGCGCTATATAAATGCAAAGAATTATTATTATTAAAATAACAAAAAAAACAGGCTAGTAACATAGAGGGTCTGTAGCCTGAGGCCAGTGTCCTTGCCCGGCCGGAACGCCTCCACACTGGGACCAGGGGAGTAAGTGTGGCCAGAGCGTAACCCCAACCCCTTCCCGGGATGCTAGATGGTAAACCCCCTGGGTTGCAGTGGTGCCTCAGACTTCCGCAGGGCTTCTTGGGGGTTGGACTTTGGTGCAGCCCTGTTGGGATCCGCAGGCACCGTCAGGGGGTGCTGCAGCAGGAGCTACGGAGCCCTTGTGGGCAGTTCTTCCACCACACCCGGAAGTGCTGCCGGAAATGAGTCATCAAGCACCTGGAGCACTTCCGAGCCAGCAGTCACTACTTGGGGAGCCAGAGTCGGGAGGAGGAGGACGAAGCTTGACCGGAGGAGTGGAAAGGAGAAGTAAAAGAGAAAAGCAAAAGAATTGTTTTGTGTTTGTGCTGGACTGTGTTGAGCTTGTGGGAACAGGGAAAGCGTTGCCCACAAGGTAAAAAGAAAATAAAAATCAGTGTGTGCCTTGAACTTATGTCCCATGCTTGTCTGTGTCGGGTTCAGGTAGCAGTGCCAGCCTGGGTGGTGCACAGTCATATAGAATCTTTAAATAAAAGGTATATTAACACAAAGATGCCCTGCAACAACAAGGAGCTCCGTGAAGCACAAAGGACAAAAAATGGGAATTGCCTGAAAAGGCACGGGCAATCCAAGGAGGGCAAAGTCCCAATATCAAAAAAACAGAGCACAGGTTCAAAAAATCCAGAGAATCACAAAAGCACAAGAAAATAAGACAGAAAAATCCCAGAAGTCACCACACCACGAGTGCATTCAGAGGAACTGCAAGCTACTGTGGGATACCTTCCAATCTTCTATTGGTGAGGGCAGTACCTTGGGTTGATGGGCAGGTGGTCTCGCCTCTTGGAGAACCATCCACAAGGAACCATTTTCTAACCCACTTAATCCAGACCAGGGTCACAGTGGGGGGTTCTGTAGCCAAACTCAAGCTAGAACAGGACACGAGGCAGGAAAAAGTCCTGGACAGGGTGCCAGTCCGTCACAGGATGAACACACACCCACCAAACACACACTAGGGCCAATTTAGTATCGCCAATCTAGCTAGCTTGCATGTCTTTGGACAACGGTAAGAAACCCACCAAGACAGGGGAAGAACGTGTACTCCCACACTGAGGATGTGGGACACGGACCCTGGTCTCCGCAAGTCAGCAGCACTACCACTGTGCCACCCCACACAATGATATAAATAAACTAAATAATCAACAATGGCAACAAAGACTATGGACAAAATAAAATTAAAAAACAGCATTTGTACCCCAGACTAGAGACCCTGGCTGAAACATAACAGACGTCAGTCATGGAGACACCCACACTCACTAAAGATGGGTGAATTCTGGCTGAAAGAACCAAAGACACACAGAGGCACAAGGAGAACACCCAAGTCTATAAGGACAATGACTGGGCCGGGATTCGAACCCAGGAAATGTGTCAGCAGTGTTAATCACTAAACCACAGCTGTGCCAGAATGGATATATGATAAATGAAATGGGGGTTGAAGGCTCACTCGTTTATTTACATATATTTTATTATATGCATTGCAGTTTGTTTTTTTAACATACTCTAACTTACTATAATGCTAAAATTGGATGAAGCAGATTCAAATAAATGATGGCTGGACAGTAATCGGCTCAGTCAATACAGCTTTCAAAACTTAAATAACTATCTGAAATTTTTTAGTACCAAATAAGAAATATTATGCCCTAACTTATTTGTAAAAGAAAAATCCATCTAATTATTGTCAAACCTGCCAAATTCCACTTAGAGTAGTGGGAGTTGGAGTTTAGGTGGGCAGAACTGGACACACAGCAGAAACCGTGGATGGGATGGCAAGTCATCCAGGGTATACTAATTCACACATGCACACATCCATCCATTGAAAACAACCAAACATACACGTTTTTCCTCTTTCTTGTCAAAGAGGTGCAGTAGTTCCCAGAGGAAACTTCACACCGGCCCAGGGAGAACACACAAAGCCACATAGGCAGTGACCTGGCAAGCACTCAAAACCCAGCAGTCTGAGCCTGTGGGAGAACATCAACAACATGGGAACAACGCGCCAGCCCTGGAGCAGTAAAAATGTGACATGACATTTTAAACGCCACATTATCGCTACACAACAAGTCATGTGGTGAATAAGACAACGAGTGTGACGTGTTGTCCTGCAGTACATCTGGGCCGAGTTGGTAGCATCACTTTAAGAAAGACCATCAGAATCAGCAAGTTAACTGAAAAGGCAGACTCAGTTATGGGACGCACTCTCGACCCCCTGGAGGTAGCACTGGAGGAGAGAATGAAGACAAAGCTGACAGCCATTATGAACAATGCCACACATGCTGCACTAACGTTAATGACTTTCAGCCAAAGAATTACTCAGCAGAAGGGTGTCAGGAAACGCTATCCTGAACCAACAGCAACACACTTTTGTAATTCCTCACTGTGCCTGTACCATAAATGCTCTTTTTATCTTCTGCCAAGGCAGAGGTTTTTCCTTCTTTATGGTTTCATTTCCTTTTAGTTATTCTGGTGTGTATTTGAAAAAGTGGATGCTGTTTGTTATATTATAATAACTAGGGGGCTTCGCTCACCAACCCCCGCATTTCTGCCGCTCTCATATGTGGATTTCACTTTCACCAAACAACAAATCTTATATTTCTCGCAGATACGGCTCTTCATTGGGAAGAAACACTTTCCCTGATGGCAACACTTAAAGTTTAAATCCGAACAAAATCTAAATACTTCTGTCATATCACCTATGTGCATATATTCGCTCTCTTTTCGGTGTTCCGTCATTTCACCGAGTAATAATTTCAGTTTGTTAGAGCTAATGCAATCTTTACTATGATTTTTTTGAGACTTTCGAATTTTTGTACTTTCATAAATTCTAACCTGCTCTGCATGTGTATCGTGTCAACATTTTTGAGCCTCTTTACAATGTTCTACTTTGTCTTCTACTTTGTCTTTTATTTCCGACCCCGCTTGGAGCTGAGAGCACAGGAACTGTGTCTGACAATAGCATTCACACGAATGAGAAGTGAGTGGACCGTGGGCGCGGTAGTAAATGTTTGAGAGGAGGGCGGGACTTGGCAAAATCTCTTGCCAAAAAGTCTCGTCTCGCAGGACCTGAAATCATCTCTCGCGGGAGTTGAAATTATCTCCGAGAAAGTCTCGTCTCAGGATTTCCTTTTATAATAGAAAGATATTTATTGAGCTTCTGTAAAAAGCCATATTTCCCCCAGACTGCATGCCTCCTTCCATCATTCCCATCTTCATCCTAGCCAGTCATAACAAACACAACAATAATAATAATAATAAAAATACATTTTATTTATATAGTGCCACAATGGCAAAAAGACAAGATTTCTTATATAATCACATCATTATTGTTATTATAGAGTGTGTATACTGTAGCTCTGGTCTTGCACTTATGGAACAGTTTGCACTTTTTTCATTATATGTTATATTCTTTGTTATTGCTGGAGCAGGTAAATTCCCTCCGGAGATCAATGAAATTCTATCCATCTATACATATCACCTAAATGTTATTAAAATCATAAGAAAACAAACAGACAACACAATTCTTAACAATTAATCAGCAGATGCATTTATATTTTAAAATACTTTATCAGAAAAGAGAGTTGCTACGTCCCCAAACAGAAGTAAAGTACAGCGCTCGAGTCGTCCTGCAGAACTGGCAACTGGTTGTGTGCACTAAAACTAGAAGCACATCTCAAAAAGCTGGCAAAAGAAAAATACAACTGCCGTCATTTGACAAGGCTAATATCGAATTCTCTCCCAAAACATCTTATGGCAATTGCCAGAAAAAATTACACTATGTATGCTATGTAATCCATCCATCCATCCATTATCCAACCTGCTATATCCTAACTACAGGGTCACGGGGGTCTGCTGGAGCCAATCCCAGTCAACACCGGGAGCAAGGCAGGAAACAAACCCTGGGCAGGGTGCCAGCCCACTGCAGGGCACACACACACAGCACACACTAGGGACAATTTAGAATCACCAATGCACCTAACCTGCATGTCTTTGGACTGTGGGAGGAAACCGGAGCACCCAGAGGAAACCCACACAGACACAGGGGGAGAACATGCAAACTCCACACAGGGAGGACCCGGGAAGCAAACCCAGGTCTCCTTACTGTGAGGCAGCAGCGCTACCCACTGCGCCACCATGCCATGTAATTAAGCTGGAAATGTGACATCTCTCATTAAAACAATAGTATGCTTCTTATCATATACTTGAATTAGTAGAACAAACTGAAAAATTAAATCATTAAATGTTTACCTTTGGAATGGAAATTACTCAACATCAGCTTTTTTATGAGCTCAAGTACAAGAAAAATTTTTTTTGACAAATTCAAAACTCCACAGATCAACAAGACCTGTGTGAAAATCTTCTGAGGTTCACTAATTCAAGTCACACAGCAGAAAAAGAAGGGATACATGGATAGATGGATGGACAGTCTATCAGTCAGTCAAATTGAAGAAGATTAACCTTCTCTAAGATGCTAAGAATTAACCCACACTTACTGAGTGCAAAAGTCACATTTGTAATATGCAGATGGCACTGCATTTCTCCTCAAACACAAAATGCTGTGCTGAGCATTGTGAAGTTTTAATTGCCTGCTGAATTTGTGTACATTACAAACATCTTTTAATGTGGAAAATCAAATTATAAATGAAAATATTGAATGACACTATATCATATCACATATTCTAAAGCTTAAATCAATTTCAGGAGTATAAGGCACCAAAACCTATCAAAACAACACCGGGTGCAAGGTTGGAAACAACCCAGGAGGAGGCGGACGTCTATTTAAGAACACAAGTATGAGCCCTGGGACCAGTTTAAAGTCAACAATCAAGCTAACCTACATCTCTTTGGGGCTGTGGATGGAGGGGAAAACAGACACGGGAAGAACACGCATGCTGCACACAGGCAAAAAAACCCCCAAAAACGGTGTGAAATTTGAACTCGGGATGCTGGATCTGTGAGGCAGAGGTGGGTACCAAAGTGCCACCTATATTATAAACATAACGTTCTCAATGCCCGGTAATGCAATTCACAGTCAGCACTGGGTGCAAAACATTATATTATATTAAGTAGGTATGAGAATATTATATACTGTACTATATATATATATAAAATATACACACACACACTTATGCTGTAGATATACACAGTATATTATAATGTATACACATCACACACACACAGATATATATCTCCACTGTAGGATCGTACTTGGTGCCTATTCTGGCTACACTAGGTACAATATAATATAATAAATATAATATAATATCAAATTAAGCAGTGTCAGGTGCAAAGCAGAAGCTAACCCTGAGGAGGATGCCGGCACATCACAGACACGTTCAGTTTATTCATACAATAGTTACCAGAAGATCTGCAGTCAGATGAGATCAGTTCTGATGTACACATCCTCGGGATGGCTTCACCTGCGCACATGAAGAACATGCAAACTCCACACAGTCAGCAGTCTAACCACCACGCCGCTACGCTGCTCTTTATTTTGAGTTTAATCTGCTTTTGCAGGGTGTTGCTTCATGCAAAATTACAATGAGAAGTGAGAAGATCTTTAAATAGCGTTTAAGACTTCATATTTTCTTTACGCACAAATTGTTACGTGACTGAGAAACCTTACTTTAAAATACCTGTTTAGATATCAATGACTGTTTTATAACCAATAAACGTTTTCGGTTATAATGGAATAAGGAAACAGAAATTCAGTGACACAGATACTTGAATTACCTCGTTCTACAGCCCAGCCTTCGAGTTCGTATGTACTGTAAGATGTTTACCTGAGCTCACATTGAGAATCAGACTGTTTAGACATCGATTTTCAAACTTTGTAAAAACTTTTACTACTTCGTGCTGGTCAAAATGCTCAATACCGGAAATTCAGGTGCTGTACTTCAAAACGTAAACTGCCCTGTGTAAAGATAGATAGCTAGATAGATAGATATGAATGGCAATGTCTTTTCTCCTGAAGGATGTCGCACTCGCCCCCACATCACACGCAAGTCAAAGACCAGCGGAGCCGCCGACTTGCAACGCCTGCCTAGCGGACTTTCGCGGAGAAGCGCAGCCAGCGTCGGACTCACCTTTGTGCGTGTCTTCCATAACGCAGGCTCTCCCATTTTTATCCGCTTCGAGTGCTTGCAGCCTGTCGTTCGGTGAAAACTTTTCCAACACTCCGCCGTAAGTTCTTTTAGCGATAGGATCATGCGAGTGACTCCCGTTGTCAAGGGGAAGCGCTTTGGGGTCCGCGCCGTTGTTTGTCTTCTTAAAAGGGGGCTGGGATTTACTGCCGTACATGGAAAATGTCATCCCGGACAGATCTCCTGTAGCGCTGACCAGTTCGTGGTTGCTGGCCACTCCGAAAAGTGCGGCTGCTTTCTGCATCTGGATTTCACTTTTTGCAGAATTCATTGTTCTCTGTCGCACTTTTACACTTCATTCATGGGAGCCTCCTTACCTGCGTTAAAAGCACAGTTAAATGCAGGCTGAGGTGCGGCGCTAAATCAAATTACATCATCGAGAAGAGAAACTCTATAATGACAAACTGTTCTTTCGCTGAGATTTAATCAGAAGTTGACAGCCGCTTAGTAGTGCTGGTCTTTTTTACTGACCTACGAAAACAACGCCAACTCAAGTCAAAATAGAAAGTGGAATTCTTCAGGAGAAAATTAGAAGCTCGTTGTGATGTACTTACTGACCCGAAGAATCAATACAGTTTAGAGCTGCGCACTGTGGAAACGGAGCACGATATTCAATGAAAGGCATTATGAACTCTAAAGAGACTACGCTCTCTCACTTTACAATTGGCAGATAGCAAAATTCGGGCTTTCAAATCTGAACCTACCTCAAGTGAGGTGTGTGTGAAATAAGTGACGGCGAAATATAGTATGCGTCGCTACTGTAAAAGTTTTCTTCGTCCATCATGAAGCGTGGAAAAAAGGGGGCAGGGAGAAGGGGCAGCTGATCGTGTTTACCTAAAGCATCTTCCCCGCCTCCAATACTAGCGTTTCAATATTTGGGGGCATCAGTTTGCAGCCGAAGCCGAGCGGGTGGATGTGATTAACGGTGTAATGACCGCCCACTGAATGGAGCCAATCGCGGCGGAACCAAGGCGGGACCGAGACAATAAGACAAATCCGCGGAGAGTGCGATGCGCTAAGACCTTGAGAGCAGTTCTGGTGAGCCGAGAGATGGAAGGGTGTCCATCATACATGTGTGTAAGATTTAAAATAATTTCAACCCTGCGGATGTGCCCCTAAGTTCAGTACTGCATGCGTGGTGTTATCGTTAACACTGTATAAAAGCGAATAGTGTAGCGGTTTATAGCTGTAGAACAAATATATCAAAGAACATGAATTTGTAAATGTGTGATTCTACCTTTAATATATTGCAGACCAATGTATTTAAAATATATACCAAACTACAGTATATCATCTCGAAATCCACGAAATCAATAGGCTTCCCACAGCATCCAATAACTGAGACAATTCTCATGTGGGTCAAGAGATTAGCTTTTGAATTATTGATTTTACGCAATTTGTAGACACAACTTCAAAGAGTCGTGTTCAGGGATGTCTAAAAGGTGTAAACCCGTTGAAAAATTCAAGTCAAAGTTTTGATAACGTCAGAATTCTTGATAAATGTAACTGTCTTTATATATAAATGAACTGGAGAGATCTGATCATAACCCATAGTCGTACTGTATCTTTCAACAGCGCCAAGTTTCATTAACGCGTCATTCCAAAGGTGATCGCATCGACTAAAACGAATAAATATGCATTGAAAACTTAAATATGATATGTCGATCGCTTCACAACACTTTCACACTAATTAATAAAATGATATAAAATCAGTTTAAAGGTAGGAGTCCAAACCCGTTTCAGTGTGCGACTGAACGGATTACTGTTAGAATGAGTTGAACGAATGGCTCCATACAGCTTCAGCCTTCCGATGCGCCCGTGCTGTATGGGACCACAATGAATGAATGGCCATTCGCTACGATTTGAACCCCTGACTCTCACCTGACCCAGTCCGCGTGACTGTGTGTGCCAGCAGGCTGCGCTAACGTCTACAATGATTTGTGCGCAGGGGAATGCCCAGCGATCTGGTAATGGAAAGTTTTATGTAAAACGGATCGATAGGAGATTCGTTTAATTTGACATTGTTACTCATTATTTGATTACTGAACGTTTAGAGACATTCCCACGACAAAATTGTCCAAGGTGAACCTTCTGTGCCGACTGTACCGATCGTGATTCAACAATATTACAGTCGCATCCTGTTAATCAGCTCCGACCTCTTAAAATCGTATTTGCTTCCTTTTGTTATCATTTGTTATATGTTGCCATGTGACTTTCTCTGGGACGCCATGCCAGCAGAATTCATAGTTTGCACGTCCCCCCAATGTGTGCCTTCATGATTCCTTAAAGACAAGAAGGTTCACTTATTTGGCGCAGCCAGTGTGCCAATGCGGGTGTGCCAGGGTTTGTGCCCGCCGACGGTCTGCCGCCCCGTCCAACACTGCAGATATAGACTTCGGTCTACAGCGATCCTGAATTGATGAATTCCGTTTTACGTTTGATGTGTGTATATACCGTATTATATCCACTGATTGTTCACCATTAACATGCATTTGAAGTAAATCTGGTGCAGCCGAGCGGTCTTTGTCCACGGTATGCTGTTCTTATTTCCTCAATGAGTTTGCCCCGAGTCTGTGTAATAATTACATTGAAGTACAGTGGCTAATCCAACGAAATATACTGGTCGTGTTTACTACAATCTCCCATCTATGCGTGTTTTGTCCTCACTGAAGGTGGCATTGCCTCTTGCTCTTCTGTAGCGGTGATTCAGCAGATCTCACGTGCAAAGTAGACAGATGCATTAAAACTTAGCTGTAATTTAAATACATGACAGAAAATATGGGAAATATATTCATCATAACAAATTGACAGGAAAACCTGTTCTTCTGTAGGCTAGAATTCCCTTTTCTTGCTACAATATGAATTAGATTTCAAACAAACGCGATGCACACTGTTCGTGCACATGCGCACGGAGCAGAAGGAAATCCGATTCTATACAGGACCGACTTCGTTTTAATTGTTGTTTCAACTCTCAGGAAAAGAGCGACCCGAAAAAACTGTTGTATCAACAATAATTAGCGTGTATTGAACGTACATAAATGTTCCTTGGAGCCATGTGGATTTCATTCATTCAATTTCTTAAATATTACGCCAATGTTCCCAGTGGATTGAGACACATTTCGTAATTTCGTAACAGAATATACAGAATAATGCCGCCCCGTTTCTGGACACAATAAAGCAAGATAATTTACACATCATTTGAACAATCTTTAGAAGAAAAAAAAAACACAAAGCGTTTCTTGTAGAATATTTTTCCTCCTCGATGCACACTTCAAATGCAATTTCCACTGTCTCTGCACATTACCGTCAAGCCGAAACCATTTCGACCGCATCTTGATTTGAAAATAAGACACGGACTCATCTGTGGGCATTTTGCTAAATCTATGGATTGCCAGCTTGTTTTTTGTGGTTAACATTAGTTTTTTGACATGACAATGATTTTGTTTCTAGTGGTTTTTACTGGAGTCATGGACACATACAAAAAAACTTTGCTTTAAAACGCGTCTTTTATACATTTTTTAAAAGTGACTGCTGGAATTTTAACTTCTGCGAATGTAGTGCTCCGGGGTGGGATATGTCTTTGGATAATAAGCTGTAACGAGCAGAAGACAGGATGTCAAAAAGTCCAGCTGGAGATGCCTGAACTTAAATTCAAAAGTACTTTAGTGGAATAACGTTATGTTTTGTGCTTCCAAATATTGAAAGTACAACAGACGTAATCGCCAAATATAAAAACCAGTAAGCCAGACGCCTGCAAACAGTAAAGTGTCTTTTCGTAACTGGGGGAGGAGAACTTTCTCTTTGTTGTAATGTGGCGTATCTGCCCATTATTCTTTAATAAGGGGCGAGCCCAAAGATGTCGGTTTGATCCTCAATAATATTACTTTTAGATCTTCTTTCTCTCAATTACATTTACATGTATTCGCAGCCGCTTTGTCCAAAGCGACTTCAAATGAGATCAACATCACTTAAGCTGCTGTTTTAAAACAGGTGTTACAAGACAAGTTCACAAAATGATTATCATGCAGAAAATGTGATATTTGAGGTGGGGAAAACACAGATTGAAAAAGAATTAATGGAGGTATGCCAGGATTACAACCATAAATTAAAAAAATGTTAGCTAGTTATGCATATCTCCCTGTTACGATGTAGATTATTAAAGTTCATCTTTTGTTCCAGGTTTAAGCAAAGCATTAGATCACTTAAGAAGTTCCCCGCGATGCTGCCTGTTGTTAAAGGCGATAGATAGATAGATAGATAGATAGATAGATAGATAGATAGATAGATAGATAGATAGATAGAATAACCTACATATAGTAATATAGAAATATATACATGTGACACATTCGATAGCTTTACAGATGATCACTTAATATATGATATATAAGCATTTTCCAAAGGCATTCGTCATTTGGGCTGGGGGTTTCTGACCTTTTTAAATTTAATTGGCGATATCATCTTCTGCCTGTAGATGTAAGTGAGCAGGCTTTGTATCCGTGGAATGAACGAACGAACAAGGGAACAAAAAGAAGCGACATTGTGGTCTGTCATACGGGAATTTTCCGGTTGGGACATTCAATCCGTAAATTGCATCTATTTGAATAATTTGTGTGGGGAAACACGAGAACAAAAGACAATACCTTTACAACGTGAAATCCGTTTTTTCATTTTTGCAAGTGACTTGTCCACTCTTCGTCGTCCGCATGTGACTCTTCGTTTACTGTTTGGATTAAAAATGCCCTATGAACGCTCTCACCAAGCAAGGCGCAATATTAAAGGCATTCGGGATTGTTTCAGTATTTTCAAAGCATTGTAATAAATGCAATTGATGTTGCTTTTAATTTATTTTTTAGTATTATCAAACATTATCCAAGAGTAGTACAAAGGTATACACTAAAAATGATTACGTTTCTATAATTAAAAAAATCAAATACAGAACAGCAGTACATGTTTTACAACTGCTTTATACAAAACCCACGACATCTTGAAAAGTGCAAAGCATCCGGTAAGAGAAAACGCGCTAGGGAACAACGCATGTCAGGAGCTTGGGATTCATCTTTAGAGTCAACTTTGTGTTTTTTCCCCCTAAAAATATTGATGCTTACGAATCGACGAACAATTCGTCTTTTTACAATATTTCAATAGTATTTAAAGTGGGACCTAAAATAAACAAAATAACTTTAAGCGAAAATTAAATCAATTAAGTTAATTTGTCAACAACGAGGACCGCAACAGTAAATAGCCTACAAATCTTATGTATTTTCAAAAATAAACGGTTTTCCACGATAACCGTACACTGACAAGTTCTCAGGAGTAGGGAAACTGGTCCACTCCTATAAAAAGACACTTAGTAAAAAGCCGCCAGACACGCACCGTGTTAAACAGGCGAAATAATTTGCTTGATTTATTCAATTTCTTGTCAGCGCGGTGGGTAGCGCTGCAGCCTTGCGAATCCCTTGTCCGGTCGTTGTTCACGTGCACAAGACACGTGGCCTTTAATCCGCCAATCCCCGAATTCGTACCCCTGATGTCTATCGGGGATTCTTAATTGGCCCTTTCTTAGTGCGAATGTGCTTGCGTGGGCCCCGCGATGGGCTGGCAGTTTCTCCACGGATCATGCCTACCTTGTTGCCAATTCTGCCTCCAGCTCCCCACGATTCTGAACTGGATTTAGCCTGTTAAATTTCATTCGATGTTAATTAATTAAAACGCCTAACAGGTTAATCAGCATACATTTAAACAAACGGCGTTCACGACACAATCACAAACAAAATCATATCGTAATAACCCTATTTTTGAAACACTTTACAGTATTCGGAACTTTTTTTTTGTTTTTTTATCTTTTGCCCAGTTGTGGGCTAGGGCTGCCATCTCTCAATTTCGCGCTCAGGCTCGACACTCTACGCGTGGCTTTTTATCCGGCCGCTCCACTCTTCTACTCACGTTAAAGAAATGGCAGCGTTGTGTTATGCTGATTGGAGAAGTTAAATTGGCCTGGTGTGTGTGTGTGTGTGTGTGTGTGTGTGTGTGTGTGTGTGTGTGTGTCTGTGCCCTGTGATGGACACCCGCGAATGTGAACTAGATGTGCGTATTAAAGATGATGAATGGACCGATGATTTACTGAAAGAACAATTTATCAACTTCACAACTTTATTCAGTATTTTAAAGCTATTACTTATTTTGTTTTTTATATTTTTATTGTTAATATAGTTATAGTTTAATATACTTACCTTGAATGCTGAAAAATCTTTTTTGTCAATGAAACATGCTACACCTAATCGGTCATTGGCTTAATATCACGCAAGCACCTCAATTAGTGTTTAAGGTACTGTCGGCATCACTAAGCCATCAATCTATTCATGTACGGAACCTGCTTGTTGAATTGGCTATGATACATTCTTAAAAGTGATAGCTCCTTAATGCTGCTTTGTTGGGTTGTGAGGTTCCCGAACCTTTGCTTAACAAAGAACCTTTTAGAAGGGAGGCGTTTAGTTTTGATGGTATCAAGGTCTTTAGCCCCTTTTATATGTGATTAGTTGCAAACAAAGAGCTGAATGGGGCTGTTGGGTTTCAAGTACATTGATATATGTACAGAAGATCCATGTGTAGGGGTTCCCCTTAAGATTTCAAGATTCAGGTCAGGATGTGGAGCATGCACTGGTACAGTATGTTACCGCATCCACCACACGACAAAACAGCTCAGGATTCTGGTTGGCAACTGCCCAAGGCAGACATGCAGTCCAGTCCCACCCTGTAGAAATGACCATCTATTTGCTGCAGCCAGTTATTACGTGGAATTCCCCTTGGCCTGGTCCAGGCACTCTGGTCCACAACAATGAGGATCCTGTGAGCTGGATCACCCTCAGGGAATTGCACCACATGGCTGCAGTGCCATAACTGATTCTCCCTCACAATGCAGGTAATGTGCCTCATTCAGGACTCCGTAAGCAACCGCTCATTCGACACAAAAGTCAAACCAGTGGAACCCAAGGATACTCCAAAGAGACATAGTATCGAAGGGGTCCAGTCTTCGTCTCAGGTCACTGGACAGCGTCCATGTCTCGCAACCATATAGCAAAACAAGAAGCACCAGAACTATAAAGACATGGACCTTTGTCCTTTTGCAAAGATATCAGGAGCGCCACACACCCTTTTCCAGTAACCTCATGGCCTCCCATGCTCTCCCAATCCGTCTACCGACTTCAAAGGAAGAGTCACCAGAGACATGATAGTCACTGCCAAGGTAAGTAAACCTCTCGACAAGGTGAACAATCCCTCCGCATACAGACACACTGCTGATGGTTGTGCCCAAGAGGTCATTAAAGGCCTAGATCTTGGTTTTTATCCAGGACACTCACAAGCCCAGACACTCAGACTCCTCACTCAGTCTCTCGAGAGCCCCGATCAGGGACTTTATTGACTTCACGAAGATCACGGCATCATTGGCAAAGTCAAAATCAGTGAATCTTTCCTCACCAACATATACCCCACAGTTGCTGGACACCATGACCAAGCCCAACACCCAGTCCATGCAAGCATCGAACAGAGAACACACCCCTGACAAACCCCAGAATCAACTGGGAAAAGTGCAGAGGTTCTGCCTCTACGCTACACAGCACTCACAATATCAGTGTACAGGCTGACCATGATATCCATCAACTTTGGTAGGGGGTCTCGCAAAGTCTCAGGATATCCCACATGGCAGCTCGATCAACTGAGTCAAACCGTTTATGAAATCAACAAAGGATTCAAAGAAACTCTGCTGATATTCACATTTGCACTCAATGAGAACCCCCAGTGCCAGGATAGGGTTGATGGTAAACTTCTTAGGCGTAAAACCAGACGGCTCCGCTCACTCATAGGTGAGCGAGTGATCATGGATCATACTCATGATGACCCTAGCATGGACCTTACCAGACACCGCGAGCAGTGTTATCCCCCTGTAGCCGCAATCCAGGTGATCACCATTGCCTTTCCAGACTGGGATGATGCTGGTCTCCACAATGCCAGGACGACAGCCTTACCCCCAGGCTGGAGAAGTTCACCTCGGATACCACAGATCCTTTCAGCCTTCCCTACTAACAGCTGGTTCACCACCTGTGCAATCTCAGTATGACTGGGTGGTTTACAGCTAATTAGAGGATCAGCCTCAAAAACCATGGACTCAGAGATGTCCAACAATGATCAGCTTTAAACAGCTGCTCAAAGTAGCCAGCTCTGCGGGTCACAACTGCAGCGTCATCTATAAGGACTGTTCTATCAGTCACCCTGACTGCAACTCACCAAGGAAAAGATTCAATGCGCATAATGCTCTGATTCCTCGGTAAGCAGGATGTGGGTCAGTAGACCATAGATAGAGGAATCTGTGAGCGAGTGACACACTAACAAACACCTCCTTATCTGCCCTCAGAGCCCTCGCAGTTGTCCATCTCAATTCCCAGTACAGACCAAAGTTGCCATCAACCCATGCACTGCGACTTCTCTTGATGATATCTAGGGTGCTGCGCCAAATGAAACACCGGCTTCTGGGAACACTGGCAACACCAATACAATCCTCAGCAACCTTCAGGGTCTTATCACGGAAGGTCTCCCACAACACACTAGGAGTAGAATTTGCTCCCAGGTATGTAAGTTCCGCGCACAAACTACATACAAACTCATTAGAAACAGCCTGATCTTGGAGTCTGGCCAGGTCCAGCCTCATTCTATTAGTAGGTGGTAGCATACTGGACCTAAGCTGGATCTTCACAGTAGCAAGAACAAGTCTGTGGTTAGAATTCACAAACTGGGCACTTCTGTACACCCTGCAGTTCTGTAGAAGCCTCCAGCATCTGCCCACGAGGATATGATTGATCTCCTCACCACTAGTGTTGGAGTACCTAGTTCAACAATGTGGCTCAGGACACTGGTACCAGGATCCAGTGATCTGTAGCCCCTAAATTTTGCAAAGTCAAGGAACATAGAGCCACTTTCACCATGATCACTAGACCTATGGGGACCGACACAATTCTCATAGCCAGCCCTATCAGTGCCAGTGATCACATTGAAGTCACCCATGACCAAAGGATTGTCACCTTGTGGGCACCCATCAACCACTGAGCGAAGTTGTGAATAGAATGTCTCCAACACTGAGACAAAGCACCCAGAGAGTGCCTTAATCTCAGTTTCATAAGCTTGTCGAAAGGAGTGACCATCAGGAGGAGCTGATCTGCCACAGCAACAGCTCCTCCCTGAGTATGACAGAGCAACTAGAGCAATAAAAAGTGTTCCTAGTCCTGTCATGGTAAAGAACCATATAGTGCCATTAAAAAAAGTATTATTTTTAAGCGTGTAGGAAAACACTGGAGAACTCACAAAAAAAGGCCATGTCAACACAGAGGACATTGTGCAGCCTCCAGACAGTCCATGACAAGACTTGTGTAGTGGCACGAAGCACTGCACCACTGTATGGACACAATTAACACACACTGTAGTGTGGGAGGAGACGGGGTGATGAGTGGAGAGACAACAGTTATGTATATAGTGTAGTAAATGTTCAATAAAGTTCAGTAGTCTTTTGCCTGCATCGAGAAAACATCTGCCATGTTTTCTTCCATTCAAGTCTGGGACGGGTCCTTTGCATATGAAGTTGTTTCTTTATGAGGTGCAAAACTTCCTAATATTTGGAAAACCATAAACATTTAATGTATGATATATGAAGTATATTAACTGATTAAGAAAGCCTGGACTTAGCCTGTGTTATTGTATGCAGCAAGAGTCCTTGTAAAATTATGAGCCATTGGTATTTTACAAATCTGCTACCATCTGTTCATGGTTATTAACTGTATGGACCCTGTTATGGATATAAATAAATAAAAAAAAAGTTCTTTCTAGAACCTTCATTTGGATGCTTCTTTTGGGAACTAAAAATAGTTCCCCTTTGGCATCACTCTGAAGAAACACTCTAGGACCTTCATTTGTAAGAGTGTAGATCCTAAAGATGGGCAGTATAGTTTGTCTGGTGACTCTAAATATATCCCCTTCTTAGGAATTGTCAGAAGGCATCAATGAAGAATATTGGTAAAACAGAAGACATTGGCTGTAAAACCACACTTCAGCATGAGAAACATTAGGAAACTCATGATGAGAACAGACAATTCAGCCCAATAAAGTCATCCATCTTATTCACCAAGATTGTAGTACTAGGGTGTTGTACCGTGTTAGCCATTATGAATGTAGAGAAAAGCCAAGCAAAATGACACCTTTTATTGGCTAACTAGAAAGATTACAATATGCAAGCTTTCGAGGCAACTCAGGCCCCTTCTTCAGGCAAGATGTAATCATTACATCTTGCCTGAAGAAGGGGCCTGAGTTGCCTCGAAAGCTTGCATATTGTAATCTTTCTAGTTAGCCAATAAAAGGTGTCATTTTGCTTGGCTTTTCTCTACCAAGATTGTACAAAATAAGATCTGAAGGTCCCTGAAGTCCAGCCCTCCATTACAATATTTGGTCATTTTTCCATGTATCTATGGTTTTTGTGTGAAGAAAAACTTAACACTTGTGTAAAATCTGCCCTTAACAAGTTTCCAACCGTGTCCCCAAGTTCTTGTTGAAGGACTAATTTTAAAGTAACAGCTGGAATACACAGTACTAGTTCCTTTCATAATTTAAACATTTTAGTCATGTCAACTGATGATAAATTTATATATAATAAATGATGATAAATTGGACTAGACTGCCAATGCTGATGCTCTGTGTAAGAAAGGACAGAGCCGACTATACTTCCTTAGAAGGCTGGCGTCCTTCATCATCTGCAATAAGATGCTATCAGACAGTTGTGGCAAGCGCCCTCTTCTACGCAGTGGTGTGCTGGGGAAGCAGCATAAAGAAGAGGGACGCCTCACGCCTGGACAAACTGGTGAGGAAGGCAGGCTCTATTGTAGGCACAGAGCTGTACAGTTTGACATCCGTGGCAGAGCGACGAGCACTGAGAAAGCTCCTGTCAATAATGGAGAATCCATTGCATCCATTAAACAGTATCATCTCCAAATAGAGAAGCAACTTCAGCGACAGACTGACATACTGAGGAGATCGTACCTCCCCCACACTATGCAACTCTTCAATTCCACCCCGGGGGAGTAAATGTTAAAATTATACAAAGATATTGCCTGTCTGTATACCTGCATTGTTATCACTCTTTAATTTAATATTGTTCTTTATGTGAATATGTGAGTATATGAATTTCCCCTTGGGATTAATAAAGTATCCATCTTAACTGAAAAGATTCAACTTCTTCATTCTATCCTCATAGCTCATCTTCCTTATTCCCAGAATCGCCCTAGTCGATCTCCTCTGAACTTTCTCTAGCGCTGCTGTCTCTTTTTTATAATATGGAGACCAAAACTAAACAGAGTACTCCAGGTGAGGCATTGTAGGAGTAAGGATGACATGAAATATACAGAGAGAAGAAATTGTAAACACACTTAATTCTTACTTGTCAAAAGGCACAACAGTAGCTAATACATTTGGATCACACTGAGAATGTTTGTTACTAGGATTAAAAACAAAACAAATACACTAATATAAGAGGACTTCCTTTCCCATTGTGTCTTCATAAGAATCCAGCCATTGTAAACCATTTAAAAATACAAAAACACACAGCTCAATCAAGCAAGAAAAAATAACACAGAAGTTACAGCAATATGCTTCAAAATCGAACCAAAGAAGACAGAGAAATGAACAAAGATAGATAGATAGACAGACTACAGTCTAAAAATACACCAGAATGACTATTATACAGGCATATTGCTGTTGGTATAAAAGACCCCCAGTTGTATATCTTGACACACTTCTGCTGAATAATTTGTTGGCTGAAAGTCCTCAGTGTTAGTGTGTCAGATTGACAATGTGGCACATTGTTCACAATGGCACTCAGTTTTAATTCCCTCGCTTTGCTACAACCCCCAAGGGGTCCAGAATGTGTCTCTTAATTTAACCTGTCCTTTAATTAAGCTTGTTGATTCGGTGGGCCTCTCTTGAAGTGATGTTACCAGCCCAGTACACCACAGTGTAGAAAATCGCACTGGCCATCCCAGAGTTGTAGAAGATGTGAAGAATGTCACTTCCCACATTATAAAGAGAAGCAGTGTCCTAAGGAAAAGGAGCCTGATCTGCCCTTTTTCATATAGTTCCTCTGTGTTCTGAGCCCTATCTAGCCTGTCATTGATGTGGACCCCCAAGTAATTGTAGAAGTGCACCACTTCAACACCCACTCCCTGAATAGTGACTAGACATAGAGGCTCTTTGATAACCAGTCCCTTGGTTTTTGCTGATGTTAAGCTGCAGATCATTTTTTCTCCACCTGGTTTTAAATCCAAGCCTATCTGAGAGATGTGTAAATATTTTTGTCCAAAATGATGCATGTGCCAGAGAGTCCCAAAACATATGGACTAACAATGCTGGTGCTAGATGACTGGCTGGCGCCCTGCCCGGGGTTTGTTTACTTGCCTTGCGCCCTTTGTTGGCTGGTGTTGGCTCCAGCAGACCCTCGTGACCCTGTAGTTAGGATATAGTGGGTTGGATACTGGATAGATGGATGGGTAGAGATGCTGTCTGAATTTTTATCAAGACGTGCCAGTATCGGTGGATGAGAGGTGCAGAAAACAGGATGGGTTAGTTTTAACAAAGTTTCTGATCTGTGTATAGGAAAGAAGTGTACAACTGGATGATTACATTAGGAGTGTAATTTTTAAAAAGATGCAAATACATCACCAATGTAGAGATCTCTAAGGCTGTGTCCACACTACTACATTTTTTAAATGAAAACAAAGTAGTGTGGAAATAGCCAAAGTGTCTTAACCTGAATAATTTTCTATATGTTGAATACTGAGTAGGTGAGATAATGTTCACAAAGGTGTTTATCATGTATGGGAGCAGCAGATAAGGGCTTCTCTGCCTTAAAATAAGTCCTATACCGGTTCCATATTTTTAGCAACTGGTGAACAGCAGGGTTGCTGGTAAATTGATGATAATTAATGTTGACTGGAGTACAGAGGAGACCGTGTAAAAAAATTTAGAAAAGGTGTAGTATAGCCGGTATAGATGTGTGGATTTCTGCCAATTGACACAATTTTATTGCATGAATATTTGCAGCCAAGCAGTGAAATTTAAAGTGAGGCAGCACCATGCCGCCTTCTGCATTAGATCTCTGTAGGGTCTCCTTTTGGACGCATGGTCATTTTGAATTCCAGATAAATTAGGTTTTAAGGGAGTCTCATTTCTTACTGATTTGTAGGTGTATGTAAGGATGCTCTGCAGTAGAAATAGCAAATATTCACCTGCAGGGCCATTTTAACAGCATCACAGGCCCCTGGGCAATGTAGTGTGCTGGGGCCCCTGTTTTGACAGCAAAACAGAAACATACATAGGCATCAGAGACATTGTTGGCCCCCAGCCAGTCCTCGTACGGTAAGGTGGCCCTGTTCACTTGGACTCTATTAATTCTACAAGCTAATGTAAGTTGGGGAGTAGACAAACTATTAATATCTCACTTCATTTTTTCCAAATTCAGTTAAAAACCTTTATTAAAGTTCCACTGAATAGCTGTTTGGTCCTTCAGATTTTCCACTCTGCAGCGAGTTTATAGTATATTGTATTTCTGATCGTCTCAGAGGTTTATCAAGCCCTTCTACATTGAGAGTATTGAGATGTTACTTGTGTTTTATCAGAAAATCCTTAGCTCTTATTCTTTAAGCTGGGAGAATAAAAGTACTCACAGTATTAAATGTGTTATTTCTTTGGGCATCCTAACTGCCATTACAAACGTTTCACCGATGTTTCACTACACTACATACTGGAGCGGCTCCCAACAACAATCAGCCACAATCATACTATTATCTGACAAAATTATGGCCACTGTGATTTGGATAAAGCGAAAAAGCATAGCATGTGTTCTATGTGCTGTAGACTAATGGAACTGACTATGAACAATAATGCTGAAAAGTGTGACAGACGGGACAACCTAAAAGAGAAGAGAGATCATGTTTAGAGTAGCATGGAATTTAATGAAAATGAACAAATACAAAATCAGTAAAACGCAGGATTTTCAAAATTCATTTTCAGAAAATGTCTTGATACAAAAACACTAGACTTGACTAAATGTCACACCAGAAGCGCCAGGTAGGAATTGAGAAGTGTGCAATAAGTAGTGCAGTATGGTGTAAAGATCTCAGCATGAACAAGTGGAGGCCAGTGCTTGAGTTGCTGCTATTGAATTCACATACAGTAGAACCTCGGGTCACAACCGTGATTCGTTCCAAAACTCTGGTCGTAACCCGATAGGTTCGTGACCCGAACTAATTTCCCCCATAGGATTGTATGTAAATACAATTAATCCGTTCCAGACCGTACAAACTGTATGTATATATTTTTTTTAAAGATTTTTAAGCACAAATATAGTTAATTATACCATAGAATGCACAGCATAATAGTAAACTAAATGTAAAAAAACACTGAGAAAACCTTGAACAACAGAGAAAACTAACATTGCAAGAGTTCGTGCTATAGCGCTACAAACCGCTCGCTAAAAACTTTTTTTTAATGAGTTTCAAGCACAGGGAAAAAAAATGAACATCTGAAAAATCAAATTTAATAAACAACCTTGAAAAGTAACATTGCAACAATGCATGCCACGAACTGATCGCTGTAAACAGAAGTGAAGTGGAGGTTAAAATCCAATAGAAAAAAGTCATTAAATACAATGAGGTTAAAACAATGCTGGAATCAGTCTCTTTAAAAACAAGCCCGGTGCATTCTTTAACTGCCTTCTTGGCCTTATGTGGCCAGCCCTCGCCGTGCGTGTGTGTGTGTGTGTGAGTGTGTGTCTGTCTCTCTCTCTCTCTAGCACGTGTGTGTGTGTCTGCCTGTCTGTCTCTCTCTCTCTCGAGCGCACGTGTCTCTGTGTGTGTGTGTGTCTGCCTGTCTGTCTCTCTCTCTCTCTCTAGCACGTGTGTGTGTCTGCCTGTCTGTCTGTCTCTCTCTCTCTCTCTCTCGAGCGCACGTGTCTCTATGTGTGTGTGTGTCTGCCTGTCTGTCTCTCTCTCGAGCGTGTGTGTGTGTGTCTCTCTCTCTCTCGCTCCACAGGGAATGCACAGGGAGAGACTGAACATGTGCGGAAATCATCGGTGCGCACAAACCGAAAGGGAAACTGTCTTGTTCGTATACCGAGTGCGTGGTCGTGAACAGATGCAAAAGTTTGCCGAACTTTTTGGTCGTAACCCGATTTGTACATGTTCAAAGACATTCGTGAACTGAGGTTCCCCTTATATGACTGTGTTATTCAGCTTCACCTGGGAAATTTCTTAAGACAATGCTGATACAACTGTCATTGTAGTTTAAAACTTATCATGAAATTGCCTTTGATTACTCTTTTTGCACCAAATTACATCATTCGAAACACACAATTATATTTTCTTACAGCATTCATTAAATATATAGAGTCCAGAATATTTTTAATAGGCTCTAGCAAGTTTTCAAAAGGTAATAATTTGATTTTCCTGCTTTTACAACACATTCCAGTATGTTCATTAGTCCATTTTATTGCACAATAAGAACATTAATAATTCATGGGTCTCATAAGAATTTCTTTATTTCTGTAGATTTAAGACCACTGTGTGAATTGTAATTAAACCCATCACTGCTTTTTCAAGTAAAGCAAATGTCTTTTTTGACTTGCATCTTGAACAGAGGTTTTTCTGTTCATATCAGTATGCTTTGAGGTATGTTTAGAAACAGCAGTCATGTGAAACTCTGGATGATTATGTGTGTATTTAGCAACCACAAATCAGGTGACTTTAGGGATTCTTTTTCAATGAAATTGTGTATATTTTAATAAAGATTGCAGTTGACTAAAGTACTAAAAAGAGTGGATAGTTCAATACAAAGGTTTGGACACTCCTGACCACATGGCATTTTTGACATTTGAATTAAAAAAAACAATTTTGTATTTGTATGAAAATGTTAATGTACAGCTATATGCTTTGTTCGATGAACTAAAAAAAACATTAAAAAAAGAGAGTAAATGTTACATTTGCAAACACTTGGACACCCTACTAAGTCAGCAACACCCTTTTTGGCAAAAGCCACAGCTTGCAAACTTTTTTCTTTTTTCAAGAGTCTTTGAACTCTTGTTTTGGAAATGTTTCCCCATTCTTCCTTAAAGATTGCTTCTAGCTGCGAGATATTCTTTGGTTGCCTTGTGTGCACAGCATGCTTAAAATTAATTCACAGATATGGGGAGTACAAAGGCCATTCCAAAACCTTCACCTTGTGTTTCAGGAGGCAGCAGATTTTGAAGTTTGCTTCATATCATTGTCTCAGAGTGTCATCCCCTTTTCTGCTTCAGTTTCCTAACAGACTGCCTATCATTCTCCTTGAAGATTTGCTGATATTTACTCGAATCCATTCTTCCCTGTACTAGCACAATGTGCAAGTAATTCTACAAGGCAGTGCAGGGCACCAACAATCTTCTCAGCTAAACCTGCCTGCAGGTCCCTTGCAGTCATACAGGGGATTTGCTTTGCTCTCCTGCACAGTATACAAGCTGATCTACAGGTATCTGACAAATTTTCTTCCAGATCTTGTCTTGAACTCTGATTCTGCTTAACTGCCATTTCTTAATGACATGTCAAACTGTGGAAATTGCTAGCTGGAACTGCTTTAATATCCTTTTATAGCTCCTGACCCCCATGAGTTTAATGTTCAGATCTTTGGCGAGTTGCATAGAACAGCCAATAACTGTTGAGTGTTGTACAATGCATGAATAGTCAATATAATCAGACTCAGGATTGGTTATCAGCTGGTAATTCCTAATGACAATACTCAGCCAGACTAACACCTTAACAAATTAAGCCAGCCAGACTAATGATCCGATGAGTTCTGAGGCCTTAAAACTAAAAGTGTGTGAAACCCTTTGCAAATATTTTTTAAAAACATTTTTCAGTTCATCAAATAAATCATAACTGCACATTAACATCTGAATCAATTTTTGTTTGCTGTGGGAGTTGTATTTATTTATTTGTTTGTTTTTTTAAACTGTTAACAAGATTCACAATTTGGCTAGGGAGTCTAAATTTTTGTACGGAACTGTACATGAATGTGTGTGCATGAGTTGGACAGTTTCAAGCTGAATGGTCAGATCTCATCAGGAACTTTCTTAAACTGTCACAGTCAAGTTTCACTGTAGTAGTTTACAAGTTAAACACACACATATGTACTGTATTTAAAAACAAAGGACATCCTTCCACTTGCTATGCATTGTCTATTTTCTGTTTATAAAATACAGCACACAATATACACTGTAGGGACTGCTGTTAGTATCTTTAAAGAAATAATTAGTAAATCCCTCCACTATCCCACAACTCTGCCCTGATATCTAATATTAAAAAACACCCAAGAGCTGTACTGAAATTAGGAGTTGAATGTTTGCTCAGAATTAATTTTAATTTCAAAAAGTAATGTATTATATGAATAGCATTTACAGCACACATGGGCTATTAGAATATTGTTCTTCACACAGAAAACAAAATGATACATTTAGATATGTGGCTAGCTTCCTACTTTGTCCCTCTAAAATAACTAATTTTCTTAACTACCATAATACATGTTCATGTATGCAAATAGATTTTTTTTCTAACTTTTGCTAACTTGACATACAGTATATAGAAAATAATAAATCTGACAGACAAGAGGAGACCATTCATTCTATCAAGCTCATTTGTTCAGCTAATAGCTAAGCTGTCCCATTAGCTCATCCAGACACTCCTTAAAGGCTGTCCAGGTTTCTGTGTTAACTACACGTGTTTGTAGTTGATTCCAGATTCCCACAATTACTTGCATAAAGAAATGCTTACTGGCTTCAGTCCTAAATGCAGTGTGTAAAAGACATCAAGCTTGAGCACGGTCATTTTTTATGCATGGTCAAGTTCTCCCTAAAGACGTTCAGTACTTTGTTTTAAATTACAGTATTATATTTTAAAGGTACATGCATTTGCCAGGAAAAAATGGATACTAAAGTCCATTTGCTAGAAAAAAACAGAATGAATTTTCCATAAATTGCATACCATAATCTGCTAGTTGTATATGATGGTCTACATAATACAAGCAACTCAATGATATTAAAAATTCGTCATATACTGTATATTTATTATACAATTGAAAAAATAGCAATTATAGAACACACTTAATACATAACAGAGCTGTTTTCACAAATCCTGCAGTTTAGAATTTGCTACATTTGTAAAATATGTTGGTATCCATTTAATTACAGTATACATAATTCACACAAACTTGTTACTGTACCACTGAAGAGTACAAATGTAGAAAAATTCTTAAAATGCAATGGGACTATCTGAACCGAACAGTAAGAGGCCTCAGATTACTAAACTATATACAATTATCTTCTGCCTCTGAAAATTTATTGTTGCTATTTTCAATTCAACAGGCTACACCTGCTTAGTAGGTGTGCTGTAACATTTATTAAATAACCAGTATGCTGCCTCAGAAATTTCCCCAAATGCTTTTATTATAGAGATGAACCTCTTGCTAAACATATCATCCCTAACCAGGTCTAGAATATCAGCTACTGCACAATTTACCCATATTATATTAAAATTATAAACACTAATACTTTAATTCATTCAACATTTAAAAACTCAGCTTTTTTGGAAGTGCTAAATCAAACAACACTGGTGTTGTGATTTAAAAAGTAATACCAAAGAAAAGACATTCATCAGAAGTATGTGGCAGCTCCTAGTTGTATTATTTTTCTAAAAAAGGATAAGTTTTCATTCCTTGTAATCCAAAAACAGCTGTAGCCTTTTTCGGTGTTCTTCTGACATCTGAACTGCACTATAGTAAAACAAGAAATTAATGCATAATCACAATCATTTACCTTACTCACGCATACTCTAATTATTTTTATGTTCTTAGCTGGGATACACAAAATCAGCAGTAAACGAGGCTGACAAAAAATTAATGGTAAGTGAAAAATATTTCATTACTTCAGCATTATTTGAAACATCACAAATTCTTTGAGTTACATTTCTAAATAAAAAAAAACAATTTACAGTGCAGTGCCTGTTGATGTCCATTGGCTTTTGCCTGATAAAATAATATAAACATTAAAACCACTGAGTCAGATCTTACCTTACCGAGATCAAAGAATAAATCACACAAAGAGGTTAACAGTATTGAAATTTAATTATATGCCTAAAACAAAAAATGTTTTATATCATGATTTATTTAAACAGTGTCTTTCACATTACAACAAGATTTATTACAAAAGGAAATTATGTGACAATTGAAAAAACAACTATAAAATATTATTTTACTGTGCAGAACTAAACACATTGGAACCAATGCATTCAAGAAACTAAAATTTTTTAGAATTTTTATTTGTCCTAAGCAAAAATAAACATTTCACCGCATACTGCTTTTCAATGCATTTCAGAGCGAGAGGTGACCAGAGATAATTGTCTGCTAAATGTTAGCATTAATGTTTATTAGGCATAGTAGACACATACAGGCAACTGTAAATGATCAGAAAAAGCAGGCTTTTTAAAGTAATTTGGCTTAGATTGCACTGTAGAATACTGCAGTGGTTTTTGATGATTCTTTGTTCTATGACAAGAAAAAAAAATATTTGGTATAGCAAAAGGCACAGCTGATATAATTTTAAAAGAATCTTATGTAGACAAAATGTAAACTTGACACATGAATAATTTATCTAGATAGAGATGAATTCAAAACTTACGTTAAATGATCACCGAAGGTGCTGGTTATTCTGTAGATGGCAGTTTTCAAAGCAGCTCTCAAAGCAAATCTGAGAGTTTTATAAGATGCATCAACAAGACTTCCTGATGTTCTCACTGGCTTGCTGGAGGCATGAGGTAGCTTAAAATGTTTATCCACTGCCTAAGAATAATTAACACATAAACAGTACATTACATTAAAATACTTTTTTTAATCCAGGCAGTACTTGCTATTGATTCACAGCTTCAGGGCATAGGGTTTAATTCTACCAATGGTCAATATCTATCTATCTATCTATCTATCTATCTCTGTGTGGATTTGGACATTCTCCTTGTGCCTACAGGGGTATTCGGTATTACCAGCGAAAATTTGGTTTCTCTTGCATTTAAAGACATTTATGTGAGATTAAGGGGACACTCTATATCGAGCACTCAGGATAGACAGTGTGTGTGTGTGAGTCCATCTCTGTGTCTTCAGATCAGTGCCCCATCCAAGGATAGGCCCTCATTTGCAACGAGTGAACTATAGACACTATGAAAGATGGGACTTTACTTGCTAACAAGCTTTGAATCAGCTTCCCATCAATATCATATGCATGTTGAAAATCTGTAATTTTTCATGGAGCATTGGACCTGGTTAGATATTCCAACAACTTTTATTAACTTAACTATGATACTGTTAAAACGTTGCTCCTTTGGTATTTAGGTTCTAGCCCAATCTACAATCAAATACTTTTATCAGTGTCACAAAACATTTTTCTCTCTCAAGCGCCTATCAAATGTGTGCTGTTAACCATTATGATGTACTGTGCTACATGTACCATTTCTTTCTCAGGAAAAGGTAGCTGTGAAATTAAGAACAGGCATAACTATATAGATGCTACCTTTACATAGTGGAAAAATCTTGGCATTGACTAAAAACCTGATCAAGGGAATTATTCAGATGCATTATAGAAAACACATAATGAACAAAAAAAAAAAAACACAATTTCAAGCAGAAAAATGTGGTGTCCAAATTCCTAATTATTGTAAGAATAAGTTAAAAAATTTTAATACACACAAAACAGCTTGTAATAATGTACAACTCAGTTAAGAGAATTCACAGGTGGACAAAGACTATGTTGAAAAAAAGTTGAGTCAGATATATACAGTACTGTGCAAAAGTTTTAGGCAGGTGTGAAAAAATGCTGTAAACAAAGAATGCTTTCAAAAATGGAAGTGTTAATCATTTATTTTCATCAATCAACAAAATTCAGTGAATGAGCAAAAGAGAAATCTAAATCAAATCAATATTTGGTGTGACCACCCTTTGCCTTCAAAACAGCATCAATTCTTCTAGGTACACTTGCACACAGTTTTTGAAGGAACTCAGCTCGTAGGTTGTTACAAACATCTTGGAGAACTAACCACAGATCTTCTGTGGATGTAGGCTTCCTCACATCCTTCTGTCTCTTCATGTAATCCCAGACGCACTCGATGATGTTGAGATCAGGGCTCTGTGGGGGCCATACCATCACTTCCAGGACTTCTTGTTCTTCTTTACGCTGAAGATCGTTCTTAATGACTTTGGCTGTATGTTTGGGGTTGTAGTCCAGCTGCAGAACAAATTAGGGGCCAATCATACGCCTCCCTGATGGTATTGCAAGATGGACAAGTATCTGCCTGTATTTCTCAGCATTGAGAACACCATTAATCCTGACCAAATCTCCAACTCCATTTGCAGAAATGCAGCCCCAAACGTTCAAGGAACCTCCACCATGCTTCACTGTTGCCTGCAGACACTCATTATTGTATCGCTCTCCAGCCCTTCGATGAACAAACTGCCTTCTGCAACAGCCAAATATTTCAAATTTTGATTCATCAGTCCAGAGCACCTGCTGCTATTTTTCTGCACCCCAGTCCCTATGTTTTCGTGCATACTTGAGTCGCTTGGCCTTGTTTCCACGTCGGAGGTATGGCTTTTTGGCTGCAACTCTTCCATGAAGACCACTTCTGGCCAGACTTCTCCAGACAGTACATGGGTGTACCTGGGTCCCACTGGTTTCTGCCAGTTCTGAGCTGATGGCACTGCTGGACATCTTCCGATTTCGAAGGGTAATAAGCTTGATGTGTCTTTCATCTGCTGCACTAAGTTTCCTTGGCCGACCACTGCGTCTACGATCCTCAACGTTGCCCATTTCTTTGTGCTTCTTCAAAAGAGCTTGAACAGCACATCTTGAAACCCCAGTCTGCTTTGAAATCTTTGTCTGGGAGAGACCTTGCTGATGCAGTATAATTACCTTGTGTCTTGTTGCTGTGCTCTTGCCATGACATGAAACTGTCTTCCACAACCTCACCTTGGTAGCAGAGTTTGGCTGTTCCTCACCCAGTTTTAAGCCTCCTACACAGCTGTTTCTGTTTCAGTTAATGACTGTGTTTCAACCTATGTGTGAAATTGATGATCATTAGCACCCGTTTGGTATAATTGGTTGATCATACACCTGACTAGAATCCTACAAAATCACTGACTTTGTGCAAGTGTACCTATAAGAATAGATGCTGGTTTGAAGGCAAAAGGTAGGAACACCAAATATTGATTTGATTTAGATTTTTCTTTTGTTCGCTCACTTTGCATTTTGTAAACTGATAACAATAAACAATCATTATTTATATTTCTTTGTTTACATAATTTTTTCACACCTAAAACTTTTGCACAGTACTATATATATATATATATATATATATATATATATATATATATATATATATATAAAAAGCTTTCTGGCGCTACCATTTGGTAGAAGATTAGTTCTCAAAGAAGGTCATTAAGCAAATATGCCTCTTTTCAGATATTAGAAAATCATATTGATTTATAAAATGCCAGGCCAGTTTTGTTATTTCAGTAAATTAATGAAATTGGTAATAACCTATTTTCGGATTACATTTTTAGCTTACTTATTCAACCCAGGACCAGTGCCAAAAAAGAGCTCAGCAATATCAAGCTATAAAGTAAGTACCAACCCTTGAACAGGAGCCAGTTTATTACAATGAACATTCATGCAATGGGCCACTTTAAGATACAACAAAAAAACCCAAAAAACTATACACATCTTTGTAATGTGGATGGAATGACAACCTGGACAAAGGATGGCAAAAACAAGTCATTGGTGAGCTAATTAGGATTTGCTAATGAATCTGACAGTATGTTTTTGGATGACATGGATGTCAGAGCACCTTGAAAAAAAAAATCCACATAAACACAGGAGAAAGTACAAAATGCTCACAACCACAAGGTGAAGATTCAATGCAAATCATCTGGAACTATTAGACTGAAGTGCTAATCATATTGTCACAATGCCATTCTATTTTGACTAGCAGGTAATTGCAAATGCCTTTAAACAGTGAAACAGTTAATTTGATGGCCTGGTGAGAATGTTCCACATATTTAATTCTGAGAAATCTCATTTGAAACATGAGTGATAAGACCAGCTTCAGTTCATGAGTAGAAAATTAAAAATGGTACTGCATGCCAACTCTCAAAAAAACAAATATCAGATGAAAGCTACACAAACATTTAATTTAGGAGGTAGACTGAGCCTCTGATGAAACTGAAAGAATTAATTCACACTATCCTTTAAACAACAAACCAACAAATGGGATAGCTTGAACATGATAATACTAAAGTTAGGAATGATGTAAAATATTACAGTATTACTGACTTATTAATTTAAAACATTTAAATAAACTAGGATTAGTACTATTCTGAGTGCTTTCATACATTTCTGGTCAAAATAATGTACTCTCACCTTTTGTAAATTCAACATAGAACTGAGGATGTCAGGAAGTGTGGTCTGCACAACTCCAAACTTGTCTTCAGAATAGGAAGCTGCTACCAAATGAGACAACCCTGTTGAGAAATAAAATCAACAAAATTATGTTCTTAACTCAATTTAAAAGACATCACTAATCTTCAATGAAACTTGTTAAAATTAAATCCATACCCTCTTTTTGCATAAAAATTATGAAAAGTAACTGAGCTCCATTAGTAATAAGGAATATTACATGGTGCTCCTTTGTACTATTTATGCTACTAGGAGATGCACATAGCACCAAGTAACATCACTTTTCATCCTTATACTGGTGACTAAAAACTCTTTTTTTGAGGAAGGTGCAACAAGAGTATGGAGCTGCTGTGTCCCATTAGGTTTATTCATGTGTGAAGTGAAAGTTATGCAAGTCAAATCTGTTGAAAGTGGATGCAAGACACCACCAATGGTGTATCTCATGACCTCTACTGCTTCAGAAAAAAACAGAAAAACAAGTAAAGCTGAGGGTCTCGGAGACTTGCATCTGTGCTGTTAGTGTTTGATGTTGCCCATCTAGAATCATCAGCCTGCAACTGCAATCTGAATTCTCATTTGGACTGTATTTAGCTTGGGAACCCAAGTACTGAAAATTTGCCGTTTAATCATGAGGCAGTCTTTTCCAAACTAGATGCACCGGAATGGTCTGCAGTGGAGTGGGATGTGTTCAAGTTAAAATTAGCACCTCGTAAATGTAAACATAAGCTGGAAAAAAATTCTTTATGTTTAAGTGTGAAGTAGATTGCCCAATTGGACGAGCTACAGAAGTTAGAGAAAAAACAAGAACAAATAATTTAGTGCCTCTTGCGAGTGTTTTACCAGGAACAGCTTATTGGCAGGAGAATAAGCAGCAGATTCAAGGCATGCTGGTGCGATATTATCTGCTAGCTGGTTTCAGAGTGACTAGACATACTCCTTGAGGTGTTGAAGGGGCTGTACACCAAGTCTGACTGAGCATTGTCCACGTGTAATATAACTTCGGAGTTTTTTTTATTTATTCTATCATAAAAACTAATGTCATCTAGTGAGCTTCTTCATAAACTGAAAAAGTTTAATCATTCAATAGACTATAAGGAAGGATGCTGAGAAAACATTAAACTTATGGTAAAATGTTTCATTATTATAATTGACAAAAGTACTCAAAATGGAAAAAGTCACATTACATTTCTGAGGTCATCAGTTCTAATGTACAATAAGACTATATGATTCAATCTCTCCCTCATGTAACTTAACTAAAGAACACAGTAAAAATTTGTCCGTTTTGGCCCAAGTTTATCATTTTCCTCCAAGTTAAAAATAGTTTAAAAGATTTCCAATGATATACCAATATAAAAATCAGAGGAAATTAAAGTGTCTTACCTGTACTTTAAGCATGAAGCAGCAGTGATGTTGAACAATAGATTACAGAGCAGTTCGTAATACATGTGTTTAGTTATAACAATGACAAAATGATCAGAATGTTACGCAATTCTGCTAAATCTATGACAGAAAAACATATTTACCTTCTAGTGCCCAAATATGAGCTTGGCTGTCTGCAAAAAGTGCCTGACTGGAAGCTTCAGGTAGCTATAAAAAAAGAAATAAAAAAGTAAAATTAAATAAAAATGTTACATGTGGCCAAATATTATTTTGAAGTGACTTCTAGCGCAAAGAGGGGAAAAATTTCACAATTATATTTAAATGCTAATTGATACTGTAAATCATAAACAGAAATATTATGCACAATTGCACATCTAAGGTCGTTCTTTTCTGCTACAGTTTTGAGCTCATAAACTGTATCTCAACTGTATCTTTTAAGCTCACAACAGCCCTCCTGAAAGTATTTAATGACATTTCTCTCATTACTGACTCAGGTGGAGGTGCAGTCCTTGTCCTTCTAGACCTTTCTGCAGCTTTTGACCATGAGATCTTCCTGTTGAGGCTTGAACATCAGGTAGGGCTTAAAGGGGCTGCTCTTAACTGGTTCAGGTCATATTTTAGTGGTAGACACTTTTCAGTGTCTTTCAATTCTTCTTTCTCATCTACTGCTTCTGTTAAAGTGGTGTTCCTTAGGGATCCATTTTGGGACCTATTTAATTTTCTATATATCTTCATCCTATAGGAGCTATTTTCAGGAAATTTAATACTTCAGTTATTCTGATGATACACAGGTTTATATTCCTTCGGCTGCACAATTGTCATTTTGAACCAAGATCCTGGATGGCTAACAATTTTCTTGATCTCAATCAAAATAAAATAAAAGTGATGAGAGCTGGCCCTCCTGCCAAAGCTCAAATTAATATCGAACTTCTCGGCCCTTTTGCAGGTCCATAATCTTGGTGTCATTTTTGACAATAACCTCTCTTTTAAGAAACAGATCAACTCTGCATTCAAGAGCTGCTTTTTCCAGCTTTGTCTTTTAGCCAAGATCAAACTTTTTTTTTCTCCTGGGAACTTTAAGAAAGGTAATCATGCTTTTCTCGGCTTGCTGCAAATGGTCTTCTGGGATCAGCAAATCCCTGATGATCAGGTTGCAGTTTGTTCAGAATGCTGCTGCCCGTTTTTTGGTTGGAGCAAGGACGTTTGATTCTGTTTCTCCAATATTAGCTTCTTTACATTGACTTGAAATTTTTGTTGCTAGTTTTTAAATCATTATACAGGCACGTTCCTGCCTACTTATCTGAATTTTGTCTTTTACACAAGCCATCCAGAGAACTTAGATCTACCGTTCAGTTGCCTCTTATGGTTCCTTGTATGAAGTGTAAAACTAAGGAGAAAAAAAGCTTTTGCAGCCTCTTTACCTATTCTGTGGAACTTTTTACCTCATTACATTAAGAAGTCACCTTCAATTGAACTGTTTAAATCTAGATTGAAGACTCATTTCTATTCTCTAGCTCAGGGGTCTCCAAACTACGGCCCGCGGGCCGAGGCCCTCTCATCCGGCCCGTGGAGACTTTTTTATCTACGGAAAAAAATTACGGAAATTTACGTGTATCCTGCCAAGATCAGCCACCGCTTACGTGGACGTTACGTTTTTACCGAATTAAAATAGAGGCGCGCAGTAGTGTGTTATGTTTTTCAACCGATCACTACATTGCAAAACCTTATTCACTGCTTACTTTTTCTACTTCTGTTCACAGTCAGTGAGATGATATAACGCCATCTAGTGGCAGAGTTTTTAAATGGTTTGCTGCTTGTTCAAGACTTGATTATTTTGATCACAGTTTGCCAGTTGCAGTTGACTGCTGCGATGAGGAGGTGTTGGTGTCAGTTAGCGTCTAATTGCGAAACATGTTGCACTCTATTTTATTTAGTGATAATTTCCTTCGCGTAATTACTTACCAGTGTGTATAAAGTATTGGGAATGTCGTTAGTTTAACAAGAATTTTCCGAATATTCTGAAGAGGAAACATTACAAGGTACAATCTCTCTACCATAAGTGGATATATTTGCAGACTATATTCAGGTAAGTTTAACTTAAGAAATCATAAGAATTTTTAAAAATTGTTTCGGGTCATTTGCAGCTATAATTGCGACGAAATTAGTTTGCATAATCAGGTTTTTTGAGCGATATTGTGTGCAAGATACTTTCAGTTTCACTATTTATTCATGTTGAAGTCACTTTATTTTAGTGCCCAACGATGGCCGAGAAGAGGAAAAGAAAAATAGACGATGAGTGTCGGCAATTTCAAGAAGAATGGAGTTTGAAATACTTCTTCATCAAATCCTGCGAGAAAGCATTGTGTGTGATTTGCAACGAAGCCGTGGCTGTGATGAAAGAATACAACCTGCGCCGTCATCATTGAAGCAAACATCAGGAGAAATATGCACAATTGGAGGGTAAAGTTCGTGCCGAAAAATTTTCTAAATTACAAAATCAACTCACATCTCAGAGGGCATTGTTCAGTAAATCCTCAAATGAAAATGAATCCTTAACTAAGGCCAGTTATAAAGTTGCCTACGTCCTGGCTAAAAGTGGCAAACCGTCTACAGATGGTGAAGTCGTGAAGGAATGTTTGTTGGAGGTGGCTGAGGAACTTTGCCCAGAAAAGTCGAAACAATTTAAAAATGTAGCTTTGGGTGCAAATACCATTGCCCGCCGTGTTGCAGACATAGGTGAAAACATTGTGACTCAAATAACGAAAAATGCAAGCAAGTTTCGCCATTTTTCAATTGCAATGGATGAATCGCTGGACAGCTGTTCCACCTCTCAACTGCTTGTGTTCATTAGAGGTGTGGATGAAGACATGAACATAACACAAGAGCTGGCTTCCCTACATAGCATGTATGGCACTGTTACCGGAGAGGATATATTCAATGAATTGAAAAAAACATTTGCTGATTATAACTTGGACTGGACTAACCTCAGTTGCCTGACTGTTGATGGAGGAAAGAACACGAGTGGCATAAAGAAAGGCTTGGTTGGACAAGTGAAGCAGATGTGTAATGAGAAAAACATTCCACAACCAATGTTCCTGCACTGTATTATTCACCAGAAAGCTTTGTGTGCTAAATATGTGGGCATTAGCAGTGTACTGAATCCTGTGGTGAAGATGGTGAATTTAATAAGGTCACATGGGCTCAACCATAGACAGTTCAGAGACATGTTGAAAGATACTGACACAGAAGCGCAAGATTTACCATATTACACAGCAGTAAGATGGCTAAGTTGTGAGAAAGTTATGAGCAGAGTATTTGAATTATGAAAGGAAATAGGCGACTTCCTGGAAAGTAAAGGCAAGCCACAGCCATTACTATCTGATGAAGAATGGGTATGGAAATTGGCCTTTGCTGCAGACATAACTAGTCATTTAAATTTTCTGAACCTAAAACTACAAGGAGAGAAAAATCTAGTTTCTGATCTATACACCCACCTAAAGGCCTTCAGATCTAAACTTGTCTTGTTTTTGGAATAAGTACAGGCCAACAACTTGACGCACTTTCAGCAGTGCAAGGTCTTCATGGCTGAAGCAACAGCTGAGTTCCCCACATCATTTGCATGCGAGATCATCAAAGACATCCAGCTGCAGTTTCAGGAGCGGTTTTCTGACTTGGATTCAAAGGCAGAAGAAGTGAGACTGTTTCAAAACCTATTTGAAGCAGATGTGGCCAGTTGCCCAGATGAACTGCAGCTGGAGGTCATTGAGTTGCAAGCAAATGACTTCCTTAGGGACAAGTTCAAAGGAGGACTGGTGGGTTTTTACCAGTTTTTGCCCAAGGAAGACTTTCCTAATGTCAAAACTTTTGCATCAAGGTACCTTTCAATCTTTGGAACAACATACTTGTATGAACAAATATTTTCAAGAATGAAATACATGAAGAACAATTTGAGAACAAACTTGTCTGATGATAATCTCAGGTCACTGTTGATATTAGGGACATCAAATCTAAAGCCAGAAATGTCTGCTATTTTGGCATCCAGGAAACAATTTCACCATTCCCACTAATACAGGTGTTCATGTGTAGTGTATCAATGTGTTATTAAATAATAACTGAATAAAATAATATTAAATAAAAAATTTAAAAACAACATCTATGTTTTGATTCTTTTTTATTTGGACCTCGAGTGTGTAGTCGGCCCCAAACTGCTGTTTGATAGTTAATGCGGGCTGAAAAGTTTGGAGACCCCTGCTCTAGCTTTCAGTGACTTTCACTGATACTGATGGTTGCCCTACTCAGTCATATTCTTTTTTTTCTCTAAATCACTGCAGGCTGTATTTAATTTTAATTGTACTTTATTACCATTTAATTTATGTTCATTGTATGTTTTAATGTAAAGCACTTTAGCTACAGTATTACTGATGATGTTTTAAATGGGCTCTATAATTAAATTGACATTTTATCTAATTTATAAAATAAATAATAGTGAAACAGCATTAGTATAAATAGTGCTGGGCAGTATACAGGTTCATACCAAAAACTGTTTTTTATTTTTGTTATGATATGGATTTTTCTTATACCGGAACACCGGTTTGAATTGCCTAAACAACGTTCGGAATGTGGCGCAGCGGGAAACTGTTTAAGGGGGACCTTTTCACTGCTACACTGCTAAAAACATACAACGGAGTACATGCGTTAGTAAAGGCGTTGCGCGGGGGCTCTTTTTCACTGCTACACCGCTAAACAGGCATACACGGAGTATATGCGGTAGTGGAGGTATTGCGTGGTGAAAATGGACAGAGAACATTCCGAAACTGAAGCTGTAGCAGACGATAAAGTTGAACATGATGACACAGAAGAACTTTTGCTGGGAAAAGGAGTCATGTCTGTTGTCTGGAGATACTTTGGATTTAAAGGGTCGGATGTGGACCATTATGTTCAAATGTGTAAATACTGTTTCTATACTACTAGTTAATACTGCAAGCCAAGTTGTACTTGCTTTATTTTTTTCAATACTGTGTAATGTACCTGGGTACTGTGTAATAGTGTGACGACATGTTGACTTTATTCTCTCATAAGCATCGAGATTAAAGTGACTTTATTCTCGACATTTCTACTTTGTTCTCGCCATTTATGTCGAGATTAATGTCGGCATGTTGACTTTATTCTCGTAATTTGTCATTAAAGTAGAACATCGTAAACTAAAGTTCATCTTAAAATGAATATTTAATTTACTAGATTTTCTCAAACCCCATCGTAAGTTATGTAGCACATTAAATGCTTTGTGTTATGTTCCCCGAGCCATGTTAAACTGACTTCCTCTTGCACTAAGAGGAGGCGCAGGCAGCACACAGAATACATCAATTCCATGGTATTCCTGCTCCCTGAACATTTAATTTTCATGATGAAATGCATTAAAGCATGTATTAATCATGTGAGGGCACGGTGGCGTGGAGGTTGCTCTGCTGCCTCGCAGTAAAGGGGTTCTGGGTGTTCCCTGCTTTAAATTTTCATGCTTTTCTGGTGGGTTTACTCGACATGCTTCAGTTTCCTTTCATGTAGGATGTGGGGTTTTGTTATGCTCTATTAACCCTACTAGTGTATGTGTTACTCGTATTCACCCTGCGATGTGCTGGCACCTTGTTCAGGATTTGCTCCTGCCTTGCACATAATGCTTGCTGGGATGGGCACAATCCTGAATGGATGGCATATTTAAACATGTATAATGAAATTTTTTTTTAAAGTTCTGAACACTCCATGGTCTAAGTTTATAACTAAGTTTAATTTCACAACGACATTTATCGTGTGGTGATTGGTTATGTGAAGGAAGAAAAAGGATAGGAACTTGGGGTTTGGTACGTCAGATAGAGACAGCATGCATGCAATAAAGAAAGCTTGCTTAGAAGAATATCCATTGATTTCCATGTTCATGTCTCCGACCACCAGATCACGAACCCAACATTTACACAATATTTAAGTTAAACCTGTGCAATACCCATTCATACATCCAGTTTTTTGAAGCCTCGTCACACCTGCCATAAAGTTTACACTGAATGTACACCTGGGGACCCCTTACTGCGAGGGAGCAGCACTACCGTTCATGTTTAATACCTGCTTTAATGCATTTCATCATAAAAATTATATCAAGTAGTTATCTTTGCATTATAAATTTTCAGAGAGCAGGAATATCATGAAGTGAATGTATTCTGTGCAGCGATCACTGCTGGCGCCTCCTCTTAGTGCGGAGGAAGTCAGTTTAAGAAGCGCTTAGTGATTAACAACTGGGTCAGGGAACACAACACAAAGCATTTAATGTGCTACATTAACGTATGACGGGGTTTGAGAAAATCTAGCAAATAAAATATTCATTTTAAGATGAAGTTTAATTTACGACATTCTACTTTAATGACAAAATAAACTATGAGAATAATGTGGAAATGTCGACTTTAATCTCGACATAAGCGTCAAGTTTAAAGTGGAAATCTTTAGAATAAAGTCAACATGTCGACTTTACTCTCGATATGTAGTTTTTTTTTCTTCACTGTGGCCTTAATACGCTTCTGTAGGGCAATACCACAAATAGCATTATAAATGCAAGTTGCAGTTTTATTATTTATGTATATATCTTAACTTGAAGCAAGGTCCATATTAATGCAGTTTGCCTAAATGGTGAGATATCTTTACCAACTGAACCATCAAGTTGCACTTGTTTTATTTTATTTTTATTTGGTGAATACTGTGTAATGCACCTGGGCTTGAAGTAATAGTATTATTGCTGGAAGTTGCACTACTGTATTATTTATTTTATTGTTATTATTTATTTAGTTTAAATATTATGCAGTTTAATGATGGTAAAGTTGTTTAAAAAGTCACTTAACATGTCAGTGGACAGAGATTGTTAACATTAACAGAAAGTATAGTTGGTTTACAAAAAATATTCACTATTTATTCCTTTTCTAAGACATGTTCAGTGCAATACAACTTTTGACAAGCACCTCTGAATATTTTACTAAGTCTAAATGCCTCTTTGGATGGTTGAAAACATGTCAAAATTTTATCATAAGGTGTTTGCAAAATTTGTTCAATAAAAAGGTTCTATATTTTGACTGCAACGATCATGCAATGTGATTTCTTCTCTTCATTAGTGCCACCCCCTTGAAAACTATCACTGTATGGGGCCATGCAAACCTGTATTAATACTTGTGTGTACATTAAAATGGTTTTTTGTACAATGCTCATGACAGTGGAATCGGTTATTCTTAGCCAGTCTTCTACAGTAATTGCAGTGGAAAATGTGGTTAACATCCACTCATGCATGGGAAAAAAATACCATTGAATACCGTAAAACCGGTATAATTTTGAAAAATACCATGATATAGAATTTTGGTCATACCACCCAGCACTAAGTATAAGCTCATATAAGCATGTTTAATGAATAAAACATTTATAAAAATAATATAAACCAACTGCATTCTTAAATAGTAAAAACTGAAATGGCTGAATAGACACAAGGGTTATGATAATGATACTAGTCATGTGGCATCCTGATAGATGAATTAGTTGTGGAAATTTTGTTCTTGGGATATGGAATGACATATCACTGAGAGGGAAGAAATCAAATGTTTATGTGGACAAATTAAAAAGTATTGTCAATATAGTCTGACTAGCTCTTATCCATAGTACTGGCTCCGGGAAGAACTCATCTTGACTGGTGGTGGTCTTTATTCTACGCTGTACCTGCACCAAAATTGAGAAGCCTGAAACATAGCCATTGAGCTCTGCAACACAGAATTAGAGACAGGCTATTCTTAATTTTTTTTTTTTTTTTAAAAAACGCCAAATAAGTATTTGTACTTTTGGACATTTAAAACAGTGGAGATACTATGGTGAAAAGGGTACCAGTTCACGATTCTGTAGTAGCCCTACTGCAAATGTTTGATGCCCTTGCAAGGGATAATGTAACTGCATGAAGGACAGAAATTGTAAGAACTATCTTGCATATTTAAATTTCAAATGTGAATGTTCAAAGTGAAAACTGCCTATAAATATATCAGAACATTTTGCATCATAGGTTAATTATGCACTAATATATACTAATCAGAGGTCATATGTGACCTCATTTGCCTCCAAATTACTAAAAGAACAAATTTATGAGTTTCACAGGGAATGCCAGAGGGATGGAAAGGAGATAACAAGTAGACGTTGAACTTCAAATTTAAGAGGAGCAATGTAGAATCTGCTTTGCCTGCACATCAACTGTTTGTTAAAATGTAAATGATTGCGATAGACTACAACATGTGTTGGACATTGAGAATCCTTTATTGTTCCTCCAAATATGGAAGATGCTGCAAAAGTGTTGTGCACCATTTTCACCACAACATGCTGTTCAGGCTTTGTATTTGCAGAGCAAGACTTATGTTTGCATTTAGTACCATTGGTTAAAAATCACTGAAAGTTTCCACTTCCAGGTTGTGATTTTTATCAACGATTATTAAGGAAAAGTTCAGGCATGGGAAGCCAAGGATTCATTATCTGCTGCTTACATCATTTGAATGCAATCAACTACATGCACAATGTGAAGTAAATCTCATGAAAAGTAACAACCCCCAATCTAGGAGTATCCTTTTGTTAACCAGTAGTTTGCAATGTGCAGCGGAAATGGGTGCAGCTTCCATAGTGGAAATGTTTTAAAAATATCTGATCCTTTTCCCAAAAGAGTATTGGGAATTTGTGTTATTGTATCAATACCAGGCTAAGTAGCAAGACTTAAAACAGGATACAAGTGGAGCCAGCCTCTGGTTTTTCATTTTACAGGTATATCTATCCCTCTACATGTGACAATAATGACAAAATAAACCTATAAATCTATATGCAACAATGTTCAAAAGTTTAGGTAATGAATGAAAGAATGGGATCATGGGATTTGGTGACCTAAACAATATTCCTTTCACTGGGCTGAACAGATTGCTTTCTGCCAGAGACAGAGATCAAAAAGGTAAGTGTGCTTTGCAGAAAAGGCACAAACTCTCCGCTCTCAAGAATAGCCAGGTGTTTCAGTAGTAAGGATGCCACTGACAGCATTTACCACAGGCTGTTATGAAAGAAAGGAAATTCTAATCTACCCTGCATTTGCCTATTACTACAATGACCTTAACATTACTAAAATGATAGGTTTATTAATAGAGAAAAATGTCTATGCACTCTTTCACTGTGTGAAAATACTATTATATATTATACTATATCAACACACAGCACTGTCAGGCATGCAAGTGCAGTCACTTTCATTTAAAATTACAGCATAGGCCTGTAGAAGTTGTCTGCATAATGTAATTAACACTTTTTTTGGGGTAAGGAGTTATTTAAATTTTTGATGGGATCTACCAACCCTATTATATTTATGCAATATACTATTACCTGCTCTTGGGGAGTGTAATACGATTGTAGACCCCTTAACTTAGTCCTGCAATATCACAGAAATGTCCCTTGATTTTTTTTTTGGTATTTGGTACACTGAATTAATCCCAGAGGGGAGGTTGTCTTATCACATGGCCATTGTACAGCACCCCTGGAGCAATTTTCAGGTTAAAGGCCTTGCTCAAGGGCCCAGCAGCGTAGGATCCCTTCTGGCAGTAACGGGATTTGAACAGACAACCTTCCCAATACCAGCATAGGTCCGTAGTCTCTGAGCCACCACTATGCATTTTCATCTTTTCTTTAGTATATTATACTTAATCTGGCTTTGCAGAAAATAATCATCCTGGTAAAGGAAATCCTTGCTAAAGAAACGGTCACTAAATGATATAATTACATTAATAATTATAACACTTACAAAACTACTTAAAAGATATCATAGAAACAGACAATCATACAAAGTAATCAATTAAAATAAATTAATGAAATAAACTGTGGTATGGACAAGTATGATATGCTGTAAGCAGAAGAGGTCCCACCAATGATGCCTGCTGTACTGAGCCAGGATTTCATATATAAATACAGTATCTTGGCTAAGGCACTGCCTGTGTGGAATGTGCACATTGTTCTTTGGTCGGTTCAGCTTTTCTCCTATTACTCTCATTTTTCTCCAATGCACCTCAAAAATATGGAGCAGTTTAAAATTGTGTTTAAGAACACTATTTCATGAAAAATGACCGTTACTAATGTTTATACCAAAATGGTCTAAAACTCAATACTAAAGACACACTTTTGCTCAGTATTGAACACATATTGCGTTTTTGTTGCTTTGCCATTTGTATTGTTGTCTATACATTTTTAATTCCTGATTGTATTATTTGGTAAAACAAAAATGACAAATTTGACAAAGAATGAAAATGAACTGATAACTTCTTTGATACGGGGGGAAAAAAGTAAAAAAAAAATGTATACAAATATGTAACTATTTCACATTAAAATAGTATTTGTGCATGGCTAGATTTTTTCCTATAAATGTTGCTTCAGAATACACCAACTATGCATGATACTAGTAATGTCCACGCAAGCAGCAAGTTATTTGCTGTATACTGTATAGAAAAAATACTCAATATACCTCAAAACTTAATTTGAAGAAAAACTGCTAAAATGCATTGAAATCTTTTATACGAGGTGAGACACAAAAATAACCGGATTGGTAAAATATATATATATATATATATATATATATATATTTATTGATGAATTACAGCATTCTAAACATTGTCACCTTCTATATACTCCCCCTCCTGATCTCTACACTGCTCCATACGTATGTTCCATTGATTGAAACAGTGCTGGAAGTCTTCTTGCTCGAGACTCTTCAACAGGCTTGCTGTTTTTGTCTTCACTTCATTCATTAAAGAAAAATGCTTTCCCTTCAGGTCACTTTTGATTTTTGGAAACAAGTAAAAATCACAGGGAGCTAAATCGGGTGAACAGGGAGGATGATCTAGGACAGAAATGGTTATGTCAGTCAAAAACTGCTTTACAGAAAAAAAGAAAATTCGTGATAAATTTGATGTTGTTTTGCCATTTGATTTTTTCACCTGACATTATTGCGGCAACACATGTAGCTATTGTTGTGCAAATACTGATTGGGCTATTCACAGGATATACCTAGCCGGTCAGCGGTTTGAGAGGGCGTGTAGGAGGGAATATAGTTCTATGATTCATATCCGGCGGACCTCCAGACGGTTTTCCAGGAAAGCCCCAAGCCCAGTCCAGTTATTTTTGTGTCTCACCTCGTATCTTAGCGGCTGCTTTATTATTAGTTTCCTTTTTTCCTGTCTAAACACCTTCGACTTGACTCTCACTGTCTTCTGTGGGTATTACATCTCTTTAGCTTGGATTTATTAAGGTGTTTGTCTTTGTGGCTTGGATTTGTTGTTGGGGATGGGGAAGGTGGATTACACCAAATACATTTACTTGTTGTGATGGGATTTTATGACAGTGATATTCATTTTGTTATTTGAAACTTTATTTTTATTGGTCAAAAATAAAAAAATGATCACAAAGAAGAAAAAAAATATACAGCTAAAATCCAATCTTTCTCCACAGTAATTATATATTTGCAGTTCATTCAGCATAAGTATTATACTTTGATCACTTCAAGATCCATCCATCCATCCATCCATTTTCCAACCCGCTGAATCCGAAAATAGGGTCACGGGGGTCTGCTGGAGCCAATCCCAGCCAACACAGGGCACAAGGCAGGAAACAATCCTGGGCAGGGTGCCAACCCACTGCAGGACACACACAAACACACCCACACACCAAGCACACACTAGGGCCAATTTTAGAATCACCAATCCACCTAACCTGCATGTCTTTGGACTGTGGGAGGAAACCGGAGCGCCCGGAGGAAACCCACGCAGACACGGGGAGAACATGCAAACTCCACGCAGGGAGGACCCGGGAATCGAACCCAGGTCCCCAGATCTTCCAACTGCGAGGCAGCAGCGCTACCCACTGCGCCACCGTGCAGTTTAGTTTAGGAAACTAAAATTGCAATAGTTTAAAAAGACCTTACAAAATTTTGGTTTAGCAACATTTGCAAAATTAATTTCTTTTATTAATTATACAAAGCATTAATATATCCTTACCTTATTAAAGAGATACATGACCAGCACCCGTTTGGCCAAGAAATGTTTGACCTTAAAAAATGTAAAGAAACTGAAATCAACATAAAAATATTGCTGATATTTGATAAATGCCATGAGGTAAAATTAAAATCTATTTTATGTCATTTTGGTGTTTATTAAGATGTAAAAAAAAAATAAAGTTTACACAGTGTATTTATTTCAAACAATTTCACAGATTATGAATTCAAAGTAAACGCATTTGACTTGTTAGGTTTTTGATCTGTTACAAGAATTACATGATATAAACATTGATGCAGAAAATTTGATCATGCTGACTGGCGCCTTACATTCCCCATACATATATAACAGATAAACAAATATAAATTAAACTACTAGAAACATTTTTTAATTTACACACATTATATCACTGTCTCATACCTGGTCAAATCCATTTTGAAGCCACACTGTAAGAAAGTTTGGTTTTTGAGGACCAGGAGATGTGCAAGGCAAAATAGGAATTTCTCTCTGTGATCTACCATTAAGTGGAGAGTCTGAAATAAATGTATAAATACACATAAAATAAAAAGGAAAACCTAAACAGAAGAGTACCGTATTTTTGTGTTCATCATAACGACTGCTGAAATTTAGTCTTACTAGAAACATTTGTAAAAACTGCAGACAAGTGTAAACATCAAAGGAAAAAAGAGAAAAACATTTTGTTTAAAAAAATAAAGTGCATCATTCTGTTTATACCTGTAGATGAGGTCCAAAGCTTTGGTCCTCGCCTTATCAAATGTGGACTCTGCACAGAACCATACCATGGGGAACCTGGATCTATAGAGGCAGTTAGACGTTTCAGTGCAGGTGATCCAAAGGGACTATTTATGTCAGGAGAGAAGGGGGCAGTTAAAGGAGATTTTAGGGAGGACAAAGATGGTTTAAAAACAGAAGTGGACGCTTTGGTTGTATGACTAGAAGTTGTGCTTTGTTCTTGCCAAGGTGGAGAATCTTCTACTGAAGATGGACCTGTAACTAAAGAAACAAGAAAAGATTACAGGTATAATGCACATATGGAGCTGCGGAGTAGCTGCAGTAACCACTGTAAAGCCCAAGTCCAACATTTTAAAAACATTCTAGTTGCTGCCTGTGTGAAGTATGAGTGGTTTCCAGAGATCCACATACATTGTTAGGGTAATTCCATTCCCTTCAACATCCTACATTAGCAACTCTAAAGGAGGACAACATGAGTGTATGTGCCTTCTTATGACTTTTCATTCTTGTCCGAGATTTTTTCTTAAATACCATGCTGCACGCATACATGCTGTATATTCAAATTTATAGTATTGAAAAATGCAAAGAAGCTACACATTTATTGATGCTTGATTAACTCTTTCAAAGGCAACCATAAAAACAACCAAAAGGCTGTATGGGGTTAAAATGAAAGAAATAACTAAATAGAGACTTTGTGAAATGAGTATTAAAAATTTCACAGGATTTTTTCCTCTTGTTACCAGTAGGTTAGTGCTTCTCACACTAAAATTCTTTTTAATAATAATTTTTTACATTTATATAGCGCCCTCCACACAGGGAAGTGAACCCACAATCTCCTTACTGCAATGCAGCAGCACTACCACTGCTCCACCTGTGACTATATGAATGTCTTAATTCTATGACTCTTCTGAAATTCTAGTTGCAAGACCCTATAATCATTCCCTAAAATCATCAAGGAATAAAGGACAGATATAGATAAAAGATGAGGGCAACAGATAAGCACTTTTCTGGAATAAACTGTTCTACATTGGTTCCATATCTTAAATGAATGGTGAACCAGTGGATTGTTAGTTAATTGGTGGAAACTGGTGTTGACTGAGGCACAGGGGAAAACACAGCGAGAAGATTCTGAGCAAGATTTCCATTCCCATGGCTAACCATGCAGGTATGGTTTCACTGTGGTCTGTTTATTTTGGTTATCTTATTGTAAAAATATCTACAACATAGTAAGAGAACTGAAAATTAGGCACTGCCATGCTATCTTCAGTTTATGATCTCTGTTCAGTTACCTTTTTCATGTGTGTTTACATTGTAATGATGTTACAATTTAGTCTAACTTTTTAAAAGGAATTGTTAACATAAAGTATATAGGGATGCTATGAAAAAAGAAATATGAGCTTTGGTAGCATATTCACTTTCAACATGTTAATTTTCCCAGCTAAATTAAGATGGAGGGAGGCTCATCCATTAAAATCTTGTTTAATGTTTTCTCTCACAAAGCAAAAATTATGTTATTCCTGAATTCAAAGGCAGTAAGACCACTGGAAACTGAAAGAAAATATTGGTCATTAACAGATACATTTTGATATTGTTATATTATGGGTAGGACACTTTCTCTGTTCTTTTAATTAAAACGCTAACCAGGATCTTAGCATCATTCAGAAGTGAAACTGATTTACTTGATGCACATTCAATCAAGTTTATTTTCCTTGGAAAGGCTGTAATTGATAGTTGGCATAGTGTTTTAGAATTTTTTTTTTTTGCTAACAATAAATGGGTTAATTTAATAATGAAACTGAAGAATTACTAATTACAGTAGTTTAAATGATAAATACACTTAAATGCTATCAACATTTTACTTGTATGTTGATATTTTCTGAATTGTATCTTATTTACAACAAAATTCCAACACCCAATACAATTAAATACATTTCAGTTTGTACAATCTGTTTTGCTAAATCTTGTTACTGCCTCCTTCAAATATCTGTTCACTGACTGATGAGTTTATATGTTTTCAGTTTTTATAAACTCTTTCTGGATATAATTACTTTCCAAGGTTTAAATTAACAGGAGAATCTAAAGTGGTCATTTATAAGCAAGGTTTGGTATATGCATGATTAAGCCTTATGATAGGTTGCCATTCCGAACTTGTTACACTTCGGTCTTGTGCAGAGAGGTGCCAGAGCCTACACCATAAGCAACAGTGTCAAAGAGCTAAAAAAAAAAAAAAAAAAAAAAAAAAGTAATGAATTACATATTTTGAGGATTTTATAAATTATACATTTTCATGTTTTCTTTTCCTTAACTGGAAAATGTATTGTTCATATATCTAAATTACTTTTGTTTTATATAGTATGTTTTATGGGTGCTGCTGGTCCTTAATTGTTAGATCTATGAATCCATTGTTAAGGTTAGGTCAAAAGCTCCATTCTAAACAAATTCACCTTCCAACCTTTTACTTGGCTGTTCTTCAAAGTCTACACCATGTTTACAGGGTTATATATGGGATGGTTGGGGCAAAATCGGGTGTTGGGCTCAATGATATCTTGTTCCAGTTATAGCATATGCAAGGTTTTCTCATAAGGTGATACAGTCAGTTACCAGTTTAGTTTCTACCTCTTATAATCACTGGATATCAAATAGGAATATGCAGACTTGTAGATATCTAATGAATATTGAAAAAAAATAATTACAAGTACATTTCAGCATTTTTGTTCAATTTACAGCTTCATTCGCCTTTGAAAATCTTTGGGATATAACTACAAACCTAATTTCATTTGTAACACTAGTTTCTATGCCTACAAATCTTACTGTCTATGCTTAAGTGGCATGTATAAACAGTCATTGTCTCTTTAAACCCTTATATAAACCTCACATATCCTCATGTGAAAAAGTATATTGCCAAGGCAATATACTCCTAATGTATTTACGTATGTTTTCTGCAACAGTTTTGTAACTGAAAAAAAAAAAATAAAAAAAGGTTTTTTCAGTCCAATCGGTTTGGTGAACTCAGGATTGGGTCACTGCTTTTTGCAGATGATGTTGCCCTGTTTGCTTCATCAGGCAGTGATCTTCAGCTCTCTCTGGATCGGTTCACAGCAGAGTGTGAAGCGACTGGGATGGGAATCAGCACATCCAAATCCAAGACCATGGTCCTCAGCCGAAAAAGGGTGGAGTGCCCTCTTAGGGTTGGGAGTGAGATCCTGCCCCAAGTGGAGGAGTTCAAGTATCTCGGGGTCTTGTTCATGAGTGAGGGAAGAATGGAGCGTGAGATCGACAGGTGGATCAGTGCAGCGTCCGCAGTGATGTGGGCTCTGCATCGGTCTGTCATGGTGAAAAAGGAGCTGAGCCATAAGACAAAGCTCTCAATTTACCAGTCGGTCTATGTTCCTACCCTCACCTATGGTCATGAGCTATGGGTAGTGACCGAAAGAACGAGATCGCGAATACAAATGGCTGAAATGAGTTTCCTCCACAGGGTGTCTGGGCTTTGGTCTGGGTGAGAAGCTCAGTCACCCGGGAGGGGCTCAGAGTAGAGCCGCTGCTCCTCCGCATCGAGAGGAGTCAGATGAGGTGGCTCGGGCATCTGATTAGGATGCCTCCTGGACACCTACCTGGTGAGGTGTTCTGGGCACGTCCAACTGGGAGGAGGCCCTGGGGAAGACCCAGGACATGCTGGAGGGACTATGTCTCCCGGCTAGCCTGGGAACACCTCGGGATTCCCCCAGAAGAGCTAGAAGAAGTGGCCGGGGAGAGGGAAGTCTGGGCATCTCTGCTCGGGCTGCTGCCCCCGCGACCCGATCTCAGATAAGCGGAAGAGGATGGATGGATGGATTTCTGCAACAGGCCCATACATCAACTGACACAACATCTATATTTTATCTGCCAATCCCTGAAAGCATTATAACATGGGCCTGGTTCCTCTGAATGGGAAAACTTGCAGAGTATTAAGAAAAAGTGCTTTAGAATATCAGCAAGGAATTGTGAGCGGTTTTTTATACTGGGTATTCTAGTTTAAGCAGTCACTATATGCAGCTGTCCAGAACAAAAGCCCAGAAACCATCTGGCTGTCACACAATTGTATAAGCTACGGAATTTGCTGGACCTGAAAAGCTGCATCCAACGTTCTAATAGAAAACACATTATGAATGCCCTAATACACACTCACCAGCCACCTCATTAGGCACGCCTGTTCCAACTGTTTGTTAACGCAAGTAACTAATCAGCCAATCACATGGCAGTAACTGAATGCATGTAGGCATGTAGACCTTGTCAAGAAAACCTGCTGAAGTTAAAATTGAGCATCTGAATGAGGAAGAAGGGTGATTTAAGCGACTTTGAATGTGGCATGGTTGTTGGTGCTTTACAGGCTGGTCTGAGTATTTCAGAAACTGGTGATCTACTGGGGTTTTTCACCTACAGTCATCCCTGGCGTTTACAGAGAATAGTCTGAAAAACTGGAAAATATCCAGTTGGAGGCAGCTCTCTGAGCAAAAATGCCTTGTTGATGCCAGTGGTCAGAAGAGAATGAGCAGATTGGTTTGAACTAATAGAAAGGTAACAGTAACTCAAATAACCACTTGTTACAAAGTAGGTATGCAGAAGAGCATCTTTGAACGCACAACACATTGAATCTTGAAGCAGATGGGCTATAGCAGCAGGAAACACACCAGGTGCCACTCCTGTCAATTAAGAACAGGCAAATGAGGCTACAATTCGCAGGGGCTCACCAAAATTGGACAATAGAAGATTGGAAAAACATTGCCTGGTCTGATGAATCTCGATTTCTGCTGCAACATTTGGATGGCAGGGTCAGAATTTGGTTTCAACAACATGAAAGCATGGATCTATCCTGCCTTGTATAAATGGTTCAAGTCTGGTGGTGGCGGTGTAATAGTGCAGTGAATATTTTCTTGGCACACTTTCGGCCCCTGAGTACCAACGGAGCATCTCTTAAATGCCAGAGCCTACCCGAGTATTGTTGCTACCATGTCCATCCCTTTATGACCACAGAGTACCCGTCTTCTGATGGCTGCTTCCAGCATGATAACGCGCCATATCACTAAGCTCCAAACATCTCAAACTGGTTTTCTGGACATGATAATGAGTTCAGCTCTACTCAAATGGCCTCCACAGTCACCTGATCTCAATCCAACAGAGCACCTTTGGGATGTGGTGGAACGGGAGATTTGCATCATGGATGTGCACTGCAGATGAGAAATCTGCAACAACTGCGTGATGCTATCATGTCAATATGGACCAAAATCCCTGAGGAATGTTTCCAGCACCTTCTTGAATTTATGCCGCAAAGAATTACATCAGTTCTGAAGGCAAAAGGGGGTCTAACCCGTTACTAGCAAGGTGTACCTAATTAAAGTGGTAATTGGTAAATATACCTCACAAAATAAATTGGGGTCAAATAAGACAGATAAGATTACATCAAGAATATGTTTATGAAAAGCACATATAACATTTTCTTAAAACATTACTAATTTCCTTCAATTTCAGTTTCATTCACGGAAAGTAAAACAGTAACAGTGTCTTAGTCAGAATAATTATTGGTGAAAAAATCATAAGACACAAAGAATGAATGTCCATCCGTATTCACACAAAAATTACCTGAAAAGAATAAAGTAACGGAAAATGTAGCTGTACATACTGTATTTAACTTTAGAATCCTGCTATGCTAGAAGCAATACCTGAGCTCCCAGACAGGGATGATCGGTTGTCACCGTCAACAGGCTGCTGTTTCACCCGTCCATTGGATGCAATTGCCTCCTGGTAAGCAATCAATTTGTGGGTAAGATCATTCAAGAGAGATAAACATTCTCCAGAGAGAGTAGACCAGTTGTGTGGATGACCACCTAAACCATAAAAAAAGTTAAATATCTCCCACTATTAAACTGTATATCAGACACTAAAATTACATACCTGCATACATAATGCAAGGAAGCTTTAAATACATTCTATTTCCACCATAGGTAAAATAATACATACATGAATCATGGAAGTCTTCAGCCCTTTTAACAGATTCTCTAAAGCTATTTTAAGTGGACAGTAAGTCAGTAAAGTAAAAAGTTATCAGCGCACCACACTGCAATAACTATTATTAAACATGTGAAAACTGTTAAAAGTAATAAAACACATTAACTATCCTGTAATTTCCAAATTATCAAGCCCAGTACATTTCAGTTATTCAAGGTTATACAGTATATTATTAAAATAAGCCCTTACCTTTAATCTGCATAATTTTCCTGATTATGAATATTAATTGTATTTTACCATTACAAAGTTACAAGGACCATTATTAGCAAAGAGGCAGGTGTTCTAAATTATTATGTCTGTGCTAAAAGCAGTTAAATAATGCCACTTGACAATTTCTTAAAACATTTAAAAATTTAAATTTTACATACCAGGCTGACTTAGACTGAAGACCTCATGTCTCCTAGAGGCAGCATGTTGTGACAACAAAGCAAAGTCCTGCAAAGCTAAATACTAGGGAGAAAAACAATACACAGATGAAAATACAATATTTATACATTTTGTTTCCTATAATGGCTAATTTTGTCACATGAGCAACTAAGTAACCATTTGGTTGAGCCTAATGGTTACAACAACTGCGTAATGAATAATCATTTATCTTCTAAACTCTTTTTCCATTACTAACTCAAGACAGAAATAATGTGGGGTACAAGACAAGGACATAATCAGGATGTGACAGCATTTCTTCTCAGGCACATTCACACTCAATATACTAGGCCGCAACAGGCAGCTGGAAAAATAAATAAAAGAAATTAACCTAACATGTAAATCTCAGGTATAAGAAGAAAACCAGGATACCATAATGAGAAATTAAAAAAAAAAAAACATTTACACAGAAACCAGCCTAGGGCTGAAATGTAGATCCCATGAAATTAGAGGCAAGAACACCAAGAAGGTGATATTATGTTGTCACAAAAAATAATATGTACCTTTAAAACAGGTGGCTGCTTGCTGTTCAACACTTTGGGGAGACACTCATTAACCTTTTCTGAAAATGCAGTTTGCACTGGAAAACAAACTACCTAAAAAGACATGCAAATTACTATAGACAGTGTTATTTACTTTCCAAAACATTGATATCAACAGTATAAACTGCAGTGTGCATGTAACTTGCAACAATTTCCCTAAAATGCCTTCACATAAGTCATAACCCAAGTGGGATGGTTATTAAATTAGTGCACATGCTGCAATGCATACATTTGCATTATTGTTATTTCTGGGGAAAAAAAAAAAATTTCCCCAAATGATGCAAAACATGGAATAAACATGTTTAGTTTAGTTTACTGAAATACAGTAACTATGCACAAATACATATCCAAATTATTTTATGAGGAGAACTCTCTTATTTGAAATATGGTGGCAAAACAAAATCTTCACAAAGGACAATTAATGTAGACTTCGTGTGTTTGGTTTTTGTAACATACTAGCACAAATGGTTTCTCTCAGAATAACCTTTCTGCAGTGTTCATTAGAACACAACGTTTATATGGATGCAGCATTCATTTCCCTTTATCAACTTTTGATTATAAAAACTAAGTAAAAATTACCAGTTTTTTGACAATACTTTAAACAATTCATAATCCATTACTATTTTACAGATGATAAAATTTATATTGAAAAATAAACATTGAGAGAATAACAGCTACAGACATACTCACTTTACATTGTTTTGGGAGCATACAATGTGTCTGCTTGTCAAGTGTTCACACAACACCATCCAGCAAAGTAAACACTGAAGAACAGTGACCACAAATAACAGGGTCTTCTGGTTTTAAGGCAAGTTTTTACAATATTCTTTTCCCGAATTAAAAAAAAATGAGCTTTGGGATTCCATACATCTTACAATTATGGTGTTAAAATTTATTTTAATGCAATTGAGAGAGGTAAAGCCAGAAAACAGTGGTAGAGACACCCAAGGATAGCCATAGAAGGAATTGTAAAGGTACAAGCAAGGCAAGAGATATCAAATATGTAATATTTTTTAAATGTATTCTATTACCTTTCTTTGACAGGTAACATAGCTAGTAAATAATAGGCCTTTATTTATTTTAACTTAAAACAAATATTAAATTAGCTGCATTTATTCTATCTATGGGTTCTTAAATTTTACATCCCTATATTAGTCTCGCTGGAGGCATACGTGTAAGATATACATCTGGAGACAACCATGATTGAATTTTGCTTAAAACTGGGTGGGAACAATTAAATGGCCCACTGAGTGTCAGATTTCTAAACTAAACCAATGTCTCACGAAGGCAGCACTCAAAGTATGGGGGATGATTTTGAACTGCAAAGATCAGAGGTGCTCCTGTTAACCTGGCCCAACAGACATCAAGCTTCTGTTTACAATGAGCCGTCTACAGTCGAAAAGTCTCTCTCCCCCTCCACCAAAATATATATCTATACTAATAAAAGGCAAAGCCCTCACTCACTCATCACTAATTCTCCAACTTCTCGTGTAGGTGGAAGGCTGAAATTTGGCAGGCTCATTCCTTACAGCTTACTTACAAAAGTTAGGCAGGTTTCATTTCGAAATTCAAAGCGTAACGGTCATAACTGGAACCTCTTTTTTGTCCATATACTGTAATGGTCTGCAGCTCGCTGGCCATGGGAGGCGGAGTTGCGTATCGCATCATCACGCCTCCCACGTAATCACGTGAACTGACTGTGAACGCAGTACGTAGAAAACAAGGAAGAGCACCAAAGAGCACTGAGACAGGCTGTGTAAAGGCAGCTTCACAAAAAAAAACAGATCCTTAACAAATTGTTATTGGTATATTTTCCCTCAATTTAAAAAGGTTTTCTTTTCTTCTTAATTAAAATTTAAAAGCAATACTTCACCGCTGCGAAGCCCAGGAATTTGGCTATATGCAGTGAGTGTGTACGTCTGATGAGCCCAGAATTAGGGCGAAATACGTGTTGCGTACTCTTTGCATTATTTGACAGTAAACTATTTTCAACCATTCTATGATCTGCTTCTCACAACTGAAGGCACCGTGGCTGATGTTAGCTGACTTGCTGGCCAACCATAAGCGTTACCTGGTAGGTAACCACCCATACAATCAGATTGTGATTCAGACTACGAATGCCGTGAATGTAATTACCCGATCTATATGCGGTCAAAAAAACGAACCACACGCCATGGCGCAATGTTAGGGGCTTTGCCTCTAGCGCTGACTTCCGAGGTTCGATTCCCGTAAGGGAGTGCAGTGAGTGTGTACGCCTGATGAGCCAAGAATTAGGGCGAAACACGTGTCACGTACTCTTTGCATTATTTGACAGTAAACTATTTTCAACCATTCTATGATCTGCTTCTCACAACTGAAGGCACCGTGGCTGATGTTAGCTGACTTGCTGGCCAACCATAAGCGTTACCTGGTAGGTAACCACCCATACAATCAGATTGTGATTCAGACTACGAATGTCGTGAATGTAATTACCCCGATCTACATGCTGTCAAATAAACGAACCACACGCCATGGCGCAATGTTAGGGGCTTCGCCTCTAGCGCTGACATCCGAGGTTCGATTCCCGTAAGGGAGTGCAGTGAGTGTGTACGCCTGATGAGCCAAGAATTAGGGCGAAATACGTGTCACGTACTCTTTGCATTATTTGACAGTAAACTATTTTCAACCATTCTATGATCTGCTTCTCACAACTGAAGGGACCGTGGCTGATGTTAGCTGACTTGCTGGCCAACCATAAGCGTTACCTGGTAGGTAACCACCCATACAACACCATTCTATGATCTGCTTCTCACAACTGAAGGCACCGTGGCTGATGTTAGCTGACTTGCTGGCCAACCATAAGCGTTACCTGGTAGGTGACCACCCATACAATCAGATTGTGATTCAGACTATGAATGCCGTGAAAATATATAATTTATATATGTGCATATATATATATATATATATATATATATATTAGATATATATATGGATGTGTAAATTTGTATATGTATATATATGTATATGTGGATGTATATATGTATATTTAGATAGGGTACATATCTACATATACACATAAGTTCTTGTCTATAAGCCGGACTCATGTATTAGCCGGAGACCAAAAATCATACGAATTTTTAAAATAAAATCGTATCATAGATAAGCCGGACTCATGGATAAGCCGAACGTACTATAACCTATAACTAATAGAAGGGAGGGAGGTCAGTGGTCTCACTCGCGCCCATTTAATTTCTTTAAGGGGGGAGAGAGTGTGAGATATTGGCGTCTCTCTCACTCCCCGCATGGCGCGGTTGGAGCGGCCGGAGCGCGTTCTTTCTGCTCTGGGCGTCGCCGAGTCAACACGAGCGCGTAGCGGTCATTTAAATTGTGATTTTATATGTAAGCATATTTAAATATATATCGCGGATTTCTGCGGACAATGGGTCTTTTAATTTCTGGTACATGCTTCCTCAGTTGGTTTGCCCAGTTGATTTCATACAAGGGACGCTATTGGCAGATGGCTGAGAAGCTACCCGGCTTACTTTTCTGTCTCTCTTGCGCTGACTATCTGTGATCCTGACGTATGGGGATTGAGCAGGGGGGCTGTTTGCACACCTAGACGATACGGACGCTCGTCTAAAAATGCTGAAAGATTATCTTCACGTTGCTATCTTTTGTAAAGCTGATTCCTGAAAAGACATGCTGCACAGTGCTTCGCATACTTAAAAGCTCGAAGGGCACGTATTGATTTTTGACTGAAAAACAAACTCTCCCTCTCTCTCTCTTTGTCTGCTCCTGACGGAGGGGGTGTGAGCTGCCGCCTTCAACAGCTTTGTGCCGCGGTGCTTCGCATACTTAAAAGCCAAACAGACATATTGATTTGTTTGCTTCACTCCTTTGAAGAGGAAGATATGTTTGCATTCTTTTAATTGTGAGACGGAACTGTCATCTCTGTCTTGTCATGGAGCACAGTTTAAACTTTTGAAAAAGAGACAAATGTTTGTTTGCAGTGTTTGAATAACGTTCCTGTCTCTCTACAACCTCCTGTGTTTCTGCGCAAATCTGTGACCCAAGCATGACAATATAAAAATAACCATATAAACATATGGTTTCTACTTCGCGGATATTCTTATTTCGCGGGTGGCTCTGGAACGCAACCCCCACGATGGATGTATAAGCCGGACTTATGTATAAGCCGATATTCTATTTTTTCATTTTCACAACTTTTTTCCTTAGATAAGCCGCGGCTTATAGACAAGAACTTAGGGTATATATATGTATATGTATATACATGTTTACATAACCTCTTTAACACACTACTTCTCCGCTGCGAAGCGCAGGTATTTTGCTAGTATATTATATATACACACACACATATAAATGTTAGCTGTGTGTGCAGTGTGCACAGAGAACATTGCACGTTTTAAAAATAAACAACCTGATTCAAGGTAAAAACCTTTCTGTCTCATCAGATTATACATTGGCATTTAACAGCATCAATGGACGAATGGTAAAAATGAAAGATACGCGGTTGTAGGTGTAGTGTATGCTGTTAGTGTAGGAGTCAATGTAAGCTTGAAAGAATTGGTAGCTATATTCATGAAAATATGAACTGTAAAGTATGCATTTGAAGTAAACAGTAAATTACACTTTCAAAAAAGGCTGCTGTTAATAGCTGATAAACTGCCAGATGCAGATTTCAGTATTCAAAACACAACGAATCAACAAATCAACACCACCAGTAGATGCACAGACGAGACTGCACAATATTCGCCTTCTGACTGCATGTCTAAACAAATAATTTTAAAATTACTGTCTAACTGCAAATATAAACATGCTATGACAAAATAGCTACAACGTTTTAAAATGTTGTACATCCATAGAGCACAATGCTTATCTAAACTGATGTTATGTTATATATAGTGATGCAATTGTTAAAATGACAGAAATATACCCTAGCAGACCACTGTTTAGTATATTTTGCTTAATCCCTCATATCCCGGCAGCAACTTAAAAATGCACGGACTAAAGAAATTAGGGGTGAGTGTTATAAGAAGAAACCCTGTGGGTATAGGCTTTGCAACACTGGATCTGGCCACTGTTTACACAATTCTTAACAGGTTGTTCCCAGGTGTGTATTCTCATTTGAGAATCACATCTGGCCCCATGAGACTAGTCCAATAAAGGAAAACGGAAAGACTGTTGAAGCTGTCAGAGTTCTACCTGGAACTTCATCGAAATGATAAACAAAAATGGGGTACAATGCAAACTTTCCTGGGTAAAGCTTTCATTTCATAAGTCAACTACATCTATGCATAGGCAATTGAAATCAAAGAAATTCCCTCTCCTTCCACATATCAATAATCAACAGCTAGCCTTGACATCTGACAACATCCTTGCAACAGCAGCACTTAACTTAAAACACTTCTTCTTCAATAAAGTTAAGAGGAAACATGTCCAATGCAATTATGTTTGGGTTAAGTATTCATGGGTGATACAGCAAAAAAAAAAAAAAAAAAAAAGCATTCCTGCTTTCCCATGCCATGAGAGGTGGTAGGACTAATTCAAAACAGTGTTCACCCACAACAAATGTGGATTTATACACCCTGAGCTCTTGTGTACAACATGAAATGTAGGCTAGTTTGCACAAATAGTTATTAACATGCTATTAGCATAAATAACAAAGGCTTTTGTAGCCATTAGTGCAGCTATGTTAGGTATGTTCAATTAACAATTATTACTGTAAAAAGTGTTACTTCCTTAAAATTGTAAAAGTCCATTAACATGTATGCATAAATAATTAAATGCCATAGCTATGAGGCTCATTAGATTTTTCAGATTACACCATGAAAACACAATCATTTTGTCCAATTTTACCTACCTGTACTAGCCACTACACCATAGTGCAGTCAGTGATTAGAATCATTTACTTTCCAGCCAATAATGTTAGTTGTTTTTTGGTTTTAAAACATAAATATTCTTAGTAAAATATACTTAATTTCTAGTTTGTTTTTTTTATTTTTGCTCAGAAATTCATACTACGGTCCTACTTATATTTAGCCTTAGAAAGGTTTTGCATGCTGAACTCTGCAACCTGAAATATCTCAAAATAAGTGCATAACAAAGAAAGAACGAGAATGTCTCTTTGTCCACCCAGCATTACAGAGGTTCAGAAATGCATATGGAAAAAAACAGGTTCACAATCTCCCAAAAAAATATCGAACAGCTACTTAAAAAAAAAAAAAAAAAAAAAAAAAAAAAAGAGAGAGAGAGAACAGGCCATCATTAATTTTTCCTGAAAAATAATAAATTATAGTAAACTTATATGCCAAAATACACTAACAATTTTATACTACTAATTAAATAAATACACTTGGTGATATGTGATGTTATGTTTAGAGTAAGTTTAATGGCCATAATGTTGGAGATGCATTATAAAAAAAAACAGATTACAGAATAGCTAAGTTGTTATCTATAGTAATACTAACATCCACATGACTGGTTAGCCATGGTTACTATTTTCATATTCTGAAACTGAAAAGAATTTGATCAATATTTCTACTCTTCAGCCAGTGGCAGGGGTAGAATTCAACCCCGATGACCTCAAAAATTTAAGATGTTATTTATTTAAGATTTCCCCATATTAACATGTTATTCTCTGCCTAATTACAAAGTCTTTCAGTTGTGCAATGTATTATTCAAAACTGTACTCTGTATTAACCTATAATTAGCATTACATTCTGGTGGTGTACTATATCAAGGTGGACAGTAAGAGAGATTAATCACTGACTTTGAAGAAAGCTGTGATGAATCATGGCTGTCAATAGGACTGAGCAAGGTGTGACGTGCGTTACTTGAGCCTCTTCTCCTACTGTAGCTTTACAGTTATCATGACCTGTGTGAAATTCTGCTTCAACAGGTCCACCTGCAATATGACTGGCCAGATCAAATTGCTATAATTTTACATTTCATTGCCGGTTTAGGAGGTATCATGTGTTCTGTACTATAGTAGCTCTGTTTTGTTTTTATTTTAATGAGAATAAACATTAAAAAAAGCAATAAATAAAAATGTACTTTGTCCATTATATGATCAGATTACACAAAACATTTAAATAGAGAATATGATATGGCTTTTACTAGTAAACAGCCATAACATTTTAAAAAATAGTTAAATAATGAGCCTACCAACTTACTGTACCTGTTAATCCACTAAAACATTTTAACGCTAGATTAATAAGGACTTGCTTCCTCTGTATGCATTAACACTATGACATTTAATAAAATAAACTCAGTTAAACTAGTTTTAAGTTTAAGGAAAAGTAAAAACAATTTTTAAATATAAACAAGAGGTACCGGTAATAAACTACTTTCAAGAAAGCAATATTATTTATAGGTATCTATTTGAACAACATTTAGGGTATATTTTGACTTTTTATTTTCTTTTTAAAATTATTTCTTTATTATTTAGTAAAGCTAAATCTTCTTTTAGAAATCCTTAAATAAAAGAAGTATTTCTTGTAAATTATGTCCCATATCTACTTATATGACTATGAATAATCAACAATTCATAAAAACAGAGACAGGAGCATAAACAAACTGTTAAATTTGTCCTTTTTCCTGAAAAAAGATTTAACTGCACAAACCTCAGTAATGTATATTTTGAACAGCAGCCATGTTGTGTACCAGATCATCAAAAGAAAAGTGCCACTTAACCACAAATGGTAAATAAGTGAAAAGTCAAGAAGTCCTGCCAAACTGTCCAATGAGAGAGCAGAACTAAAAAAAAAAGCATAACATAAAAGTTTATAGTATATTATTTAATAACCCTGTTTTAAGACATAAATCAATATTTAAAAATAAATGCTTACCAACCTGTCTCTCTTAAGGTTCATTGCTGTACAAAACCAAGCTCTTGGAATATAGCCTGAGAATAAAAGAAGTAAATCATAATGATATAGTTTTTATTTAGTTAAAACTATTTTCCATCATTATAGCATGTAGAATTAACACTAAAAAGAAATCTCAAAATACATTAACAAATGGTATTTTCAGATATCCCAAACACATTTGAAGATATCAAGATATCTTAAAATGACATGCTTGTCAACATTTTGAGACATCCTGAAATAAGCTCCTGTTCCTTTTAAGATATCTTAAATGCATTGAGACATCATGCTCCCTTTACACATTTTGAGAGATCTTAAACCAAATTCTAGATTTCACAGTGACTTCCCGCATAAATCCCTATCTTTTACATCAGACTGTCTTTTTACGATTTACTGAGATGATTTTTAGACATCTAGAATTGCACAGCAAGCTATTTTAAGATTCTGAAAATATATTTTAAGATATCTCAAAATACAAAAGGAAGCTAATTTAAGATATCTTTCAAGAAGGTTTTAAATATATTGAAATGCATTTTAAATAGGGCTGCTGTTTAAATTTAAAAAATTAATCATGATTAATCTCACAATTAACATTTCTAATGAAAATTAACTGCACATTAAATTGCAATTTACTGTATTTCTTTCAAGCATATTAATTTTACTATTAAGCAGAAATAACTCAGCGATTAATTTCTAATGCAAACCACTTTTAATTACTACTTGCCTATGAATGTTACATTATTCCAGTTAATTTACTGAACAATTTTGTTTAACAGAAACACCACACAATGACCACCAAATATACCCCCATACTCCTCAGGGGTTTCTATAATGTTTGAGAAAACCAATATGAATGATTTGAACTGCTATGTTGCGAAAGAACATACCAAAAACACCAACCATTATACAAACAAATAATACTGAAACTAAATTAATATAAACTGAAACATAAAATCATGGATCAACTTTTGTGCACAATCAGCACTCTTATATCTCAGGTTGGGCTTAACTGCATGATGCACAAAAGCTCCACAGCTGTGACCTAGAGAGAAGGAGTCATTAATTTCATTTATAATGTGTATAGATTAGGCTTTTAAATAGCAAGGACAGACTGAAAAAAATTTCTAAATATATATCTGTAGGGTTATTTATTTTGAGATTTTATAATGCACATTTTTATAGTGTGTATCATTTATGAATTATAAGAATAAATCTAACTATCTTAATCTTAAGCCCAAATGGATGGAAATATTAGCAAAATTAATTTGCACTGATTGCCTAGTTTTACTGGTTTCAGTACAACATAGGCTTCAGCAGCTTAATATACAATTAATTAAACAAAAAGCTTGACCATAAGCATATTCTTCACCAGTAACAGGGATAACAAACTGACATTCTGTCTCCCACTCAGACCTAAACCTAGAAAGTCTCTTGCACGATTGGATTAGGATTAGCAGACATCACTACAGTAATGTTTACAATGAGTGTATTGCCTTGTTCCGACATGATTCAACTTTTTTTTTTTTTTTTTTTTTTTTTTTAAACTATCCTGCATTCACAAATTGACAATGGCAAGGACAACACTAACGTACAATCTCAACCATCGCGCAAAACTTGCCTGTCTGAAATACATTCACTCTGCTTGTAGAACTGATTTTAATTATTTTCATGTAATTCTCTGCATTTTGAAAAGCTACTGTATATATGAAAGTATTTGTAAGAAATATAAGAATCACAGAAATTTTTAATGTGTTAACAATGATTAATAAGGAGCTCTTCTTTCATATACTGTATATTAAATAACAATAATAATATATTTTATTTATTCGTAGGCACCCTTCTAAACACTCAAGGACACCGAACAATAGATAAAACACACCTTATAAACAAAACTAAAAATACACAAATTAAAATCAGATAGAGCAATTATAATCAAAGAGAAAAAGCAGTTTTAAACAGATGAGTTTTAAGTTTAGATTTGAAAAGTGAGAATGAATCAATATTTCGGATGGTAATGAGTTCCAAAGCTGGTGGTACGACGAACGAAGAGGACAGTCAAGTGGGTGGAGGAAGAGGTTCTAAGGGTGCAGGAGGGAACAACACATTGGAGGAGGTCTGACAGATATGGAGGAGCAAGGTTGTGTATAGCCTTAAATGTTAACAGGAGAATTTTGAAGTCAATGTGGAACTTAACTGGAAGCCAGTGAAACTGGTGCAAGACAGGAGTGATATGGTAAATAGAGGGGTTCTACTAATGATGCGGGCAGCTGAATTCTGGACCAGTTGAAACTTAAAGAGATTTGCAACAAAGACCAAAGAAAAGGGAACTGCAAAAATACAGAGAGGTGACAAGGTTATGAACAAGGATAGTAGTTGTGTGAGGAGTGAGGGAGGGGCAAATACGATTAATGTTACGCAGGTGGAAATATGCAGACCAGGACATGTTATTGATGTGGGACTGAAAATATAGAGTACTATCAAGGATTACACCCAGACTTTTAACCTGTGAAGAAGGGGAAACAGAGGAATTATCAATAACCAATGAAAAATTATCAGTTTTGGATAATGTTGATTTAGTACGAATGAGGAGAACCTCAGTTTTGTCACTATTTAAGAAAATTTGAAGAAACTCAGGATTTAATTTCTGCTATGCAGTTAATAAGCAAGGAGGCTGGAAAGGAAAAAGTAGGTTTGTTAGTGAAGTAAAACTGGGTGTCAACGGCTTAACAGTGGAAATTAATGTTACATTTACAAAAGATATTGCCGAGGGAAAGGAGGTAAATAATGATGAGCAGGGGCCCCAGGACAGAGCCCTGGAGCACACCTGAACTAACAGCAGTGGGTTGAAATGTAAAAGTTTTCAGATGAATGAACGGAGTGCAGCCTAAAATATAGGATCTGAACCAATCTAGTGGAGTGTGGGTAATGCCAATTGAAGATAATCTGCTGAGAAGAGTGGCGTGACAAATAGTGTCAAAGGCTGCACTCAGATCAAGAAGGATGAGAAAAGTGATTAAACCAGAATCAGCTGCCATAAGGAGGTTGTTACTAATTTTGATAAGTGATGTTTCTGTACTATGGAGGTGGTGAAAACCAGACTGAAACTGTTCATACAGATTATTTTTGAGAATGAAGTTGAATAGCCACTATTTTTTCAAGAATTTTGGCAATAAAGGGTAGATTAGAAATAGGGCGAAAATTACTGAAATTAGTTAGACCAGCACCAGGTTTTTTCAGTATTGGGGTTATTGAAGCAGTTTTAAAAGATGAAGAATAGTTTCAGTGGTGAGAGAAGAGTGAATTATAGCAGAAATAAGAGGAACCAAAGAAAGGAGGCAGACTTTAACCAGAACTGTGGGAAGGGGATCCAGTTGACAGGTGCATGGCTTAAACTTTGACGAGATCTGAGATTTCTGAGAAAGTAGGAAGCTGGAAAGAGGAAATGAGTGAGTAGGTGAATGAAATTCAAATGATGTACTGGAGGAATCCGTACCAAGAGACTGGTGTATCCTCTGGATTTTTTCATTAAAAAAGGACATAAGGGAATTGCAAAAATCAGTTGAATAAAGGTGAGAAGGTAGAGAATCCGGGGGCTGTGTGATATTAAGCAATTAAGAAAACAATGACTTGGTGTTACCTGTATTGGAAGAAATTATGCAAGTATAATAATTAGATTTGGTTTCAGCAATACAATCCCTGTAATATAATATATGGTTTTATACATCTCTTAGTGAACAAGGAGTCCAGTTTTTTCATACAACCGTTCAAGTTGCCGGCCTTTGGCTTTCAAAAGCCGAAGTTAAGGTGTGAACCAGGGAGCAGAACATGAGAAAGAAACATCTAGTTTTTAATGGAGCGAGACAGTTAAGAATACCATAGAGTCCAGTGTTATAGTGTGAGACTAGCTCTTCAGAAATGGATAAATTATGAATGTCCATAAGGGAATCAATACTACAGGGGAGAGAATACAAGTTCATATTCTTAATATTAAGGAAAGACATGAGACAAGGAAGCTTAGTAATGGAAAGAGCAAGTTTAAAACTGAATGAAAGAAGAAAATGATCAGTTATGGGGAGTTCATTTGCAGTACAAGCAAAGGTGGTAACTCCAGAGCAGGAGATCAAATCCAAGATATGTCCTTTAGAATGAGTGAAAACATCAGTATACTGCTAGAATCCAAAACTCTCAAGGCAGGATGTAAAGTCTCTAGTAACAGGGTCATTGGCATTATCCATATGTATATTAAAGTTCCCCAGAAGTACTATGTTTGATGAAACAGATAGGTGTGTAAGGAAAACAGCAAAGTCATTCAAAAAGTCATTATTTGATTTAGGGGGGCCGTAAACTGTTGCAATAATAGTAGGGATAGGTCCAGTCAATTGACACACAATAGATTCAAAACAGCTGAAGGCAGGAACAGACAACACCAGGACTTTCCACTTCTCACGATACATTATCGCGAGACCTCCTTCCCGGCCAGAGCCACGGGGTTGACAAATGTAACAAACCCCGGGGGAGTGGATTCGTTAAGTTGGGAAAAGTCATGAGGTTGTTGCCACGTCTCGGTTAGACAGAAAAAGTCAAACTTACGATCAGTGAGGAGATCCTGGATGAAATGCCCCTTGCTCATAAGCAAGCAGATGTTCAACAAACTGAAGTTGACAATGGCGCTATCACATTTGGCAATGGCGTTAGCCGATCAAGCTAGGCTGGCTAACACACTGTGGTCAGCAACCCTGCCTATGTTACGTGGAGGACTTCGCAAGTTGGACCAGATGGAATCTATTATTTTCGAGGTGTCAACCTGGAGACTCCGGCGGGACCCACAGTGAAAGTATCTCAGATAGGGGAGGAATATGATGTCCGGATAGAGATACAGTGCAGTCAGCAGAGGCTTAGACAGGTGGAAGCGCAGTCGGAGGAGCTCAGCAGCCGAGTACTGAAGCAGGCCCATCGCAGGTTGGATAATGAGCGACAGGAGGGGCCAAAAAAACACGAACCAAATAAATATCCTACCGGTCCACATTGTAGGCGAGAACGCAGACAACTCAGACGTCCGGAGAAAAGAAGTTTCAAAACAGGGTTAGGCTGAAAATAGTCCAGGCACAGCAGCACTGAAGCATCAACAAAATCACCAGTCGAGCTATAAATAACTAAAAAAATGACACTCTAAGAATAAGTCTGCCCAAATGAAAACAGTTGCTCTCTTCATTAGATCATAAACTAATCATTAAAAAAAAAAAAAGTTAAAAAGTTACCGGCGAGCAGCGGTGACCAGTCCCAACAGTATTTTCTCAACCGGAAATGACATTTGTGGAATTTAGAGAATTTGGGAGAAAATTACAAAATTTCTGAATACATTAACTATTTGAATAACCTCTTCTTATACCACCAATATAAGTATGTTCACTTTTGTGAACGTTTTTAGGTATCTCAAATTAATTTCCTGATATCTAGTCTAACTGAGATACATTACAATGTATTTCAGGATAGCTAAAATGTTATTTCTGGGAATCTTAAATGTATTTAAAAGAATTATCAAAATTACTTCCTAATTGTTAAAATTTACAATCCTTTCAATCAAACTTCCTGTCTATTTCATGATATTTGGGGTGTAACACCTTGAAGTTCACACCAAGTTACTTTCTAATATCCAAAAATGCACTGGAGGTATCTAAAAATGGACAGGAAGTTATTGAGATATCTGGAAATGATTTTAAAATGTTGTCAATTACATTTCAGATATCTGAAAATTATATTCAGATATATTCAAATAGCATACTGGCTTTTTAAAGCTTTCACGACATCTAAAAGGTGAACTGCATTTTAAGATATCTGAAATTCATTTTAAGGTATCTCAACAATGTTTATTTGGATTACAATACATCAATGGAAACGGTATATTAAAATATAAATTCTAAGCCAATAATAAATTAAAATGCATTTTGCAACCTTGTCCATTAATTAATATTTACTTTACAAAAGCATGCATTTATGCAAGACGTATTACTTAAACACTTAAAATATATGCTTTACACCAAAAACAATGTGTTATTTTTTTCATAATACCTTATACAAACAGTATATTTTTCCAAAGAGAATATCAAATAATTAGGTCGTATGAACTTTAATGTATAAAGGCAATGCAAAATGGGTTTTATTTTCAAATATGGTTAGGATCGAAGATAACTAATTAGGTGTCAGAAAGTAAACAAAAATCAAAAACTGAAACACTATGAAGATGTTTCACAGTGTCCACCAAATGTAGAATGTATAATGGTTATGGAAATCTTAATCAAAAATTATGTTAAGCACATTAACTGGAGAGATGGTGAAGCCATGACATAAGTAATAGTAATGAATTGGTAGATGTACCCTGTAATAGACCGATGACTGTTCAGACTCCAGTCACCTATAAACCCAACGCCCCCCACCTAACCCACCGCAACAATACTGAGGCAGGTTCAATAGCAGTGAACCAGCCGAGTGGCATGAAAAAGTAGCCGGGTGGTGCGGGACGGGGACATTTGGTGATGGGTAAAATTAAATGTGCACTATTTTTATTAGTTAATTATTAATTATTTTCCAATGCTCAATGTGACTTCCTTTTTTAAGGTTTGACACTTGTGCCAGAATATTTTTATTAAATTTAAGAAGTATCCAATTCAGGATCCTGCAACCCTAACAAAAATTTTAAACAACAATTGTTATGGCATAAACCAAGAGGCACAAGTGAAAACAATGAAAAAAAGTATGGGAAACCTAATGAAGAAAAATTTTAAAATATTCCTCAAAGCCAACTTGCATATGCAGAAGGTGTCTTCAGTTAAATATTTATTCTTCTTTTCTTCCGAGAGGCCCAGTTGTCTGCAGCTTTCCCATAATCAGGAGGATCTGGGCCCGCCAAGGAGATCAGCATGAGGCTTTGATTCATACAATTTCTCAAACATGTCTTGATCCTTTTAAGGCCAGAAAACCCCCTTTCACATTCAGCTGTGCTCACTGGGATGACTAGCCCAATATTAGCTAGTTTGGCTAAATTTGGAAATGACTCTTTCAGCTCTGATGTCGTTGCCATTTTTAGTAAAATCTGTTTTGGACTGAAGTCTTTGTATGATTGACTTATGATTATTTCTGACGCAACTGTCCATTCTTGCCTGGTACTTTCATATTTTAAAATTGGAGGGCTACCGTTTTTGGAGTAATGATCGAAAAGAATTTTAGCAGACTCACTTGAATCGTGAGTTTCTGCACTGAAAACTTTTGAAAAGCTTGAAATAATTGGCATGTCAGGGAATCTTGCATCTAGGTGCTTGACAACTGTCTCTAGGTATTTATCATATATTGTAGTTTTGAATGACATTACATCACTCTGTGTATAAACAATGCAGAGATCTGGCCATTCTTGTGCCAGACAATGATGAAGGCTTTGAAAATATCTCCCAGGAGTGTCTTTCAACTCCATAATGGACAATTTTGTGGCGAGCAAAACTAGCTCAATTTCGCTAAGATTGACATCTTGCCTTTGCCAAGCCTTAGATAAATTGGACAACAAAGGTAATACGTCTGAAAGCATCATCAGAGAGGAAACAAAATTGTACGTTTTAATACATCTGCTTAATCCTTCAGCTGTGATGTCATTTTGTTCAGTGACCTCTCTTTCCAGTGCAGCTATGACACTCATCATACACGGTCATAGTGACTGTACGGCAAAGTCATGAGATAGCCATCTAGTGTCACTGGCCATTTTCAGCTTAATCTGGGGAATGTTCAGAATATTTTGAATTTCCGTTAAACCTGCCATCCTAACTGAAGAATTTTGGAAGAAACAGAACAGCTGCCTTAAGATGTCATTCAGTTTTGTTAAATAAGGTACAGCAGCTCCTGCTTGGGCACTTGCAAGGGCCAATCAGTGGTTTACACAGAGGCAGTTGACCAAGAGTCCATATGTTTTATCTTTAAGCAGTTTTGCCTCACCTTTCTGTTTCCCAATCATAATAGCCGCTCCATCTGACCCTAGTCCAACCAGATTAGCAGTTTTCAAGCCTAGAGTGTCCATAAAATCACTTAGTGTGTTGGTTATAGTCTCAGCTTTGCCATCAGCACCTTCATTAGTTTGTGGTGTCTCTTTTCTGAAATAACTGAGCAGTGTTGTTTTCTGAAGACTTTTTTTGGTGATGCTGGTAAAACCTTTGGAAAAAATTTAAAGTACCTATGAATAAGACTTTTGAGTGGGAAAGTGAGAGCCTGTTGGATATTCAATGCACACTTGCACTACGGCAGGGCAAAATATAAACAAAAACGTAATGGCAGATGGGTCCAGATGGAGTATTGCCACGACTGCTGAAGGTCTGTGCATCAGAGCTGGGGGGTCCTCTACAGCGCATCTTCAACCTGAGCCTGGAACAGGGGAGAGTCCCGAGGCTTTGGAAAACATCCTGCATCACCCTAGTCCCAAAGGTATCACGTCCTAGTGAGCTGAATGACTTCCGGCCTGTTGCTCTGACATCACATGTGATGAAGACCATGGAGAGGCTGCTGCTTCACCACCTGAGACCACAGGTTCAACACGCCCTCGACCCTCTGCAGTTTGCATATCAGGAGAAGGTGGGAGCGGAGGATGCCATCATCTATATGCTAAATCGATCCCTCTCTCACTTGAACAGAGGCAGTGGTGCTGTAAGAATTATGTTTCTAGACTTCTCTAGCGTCTTCAACACAATCCAACCTCTGCTCCTTAGGGACAAGCCGACAGAGATGGGAGTAGATTCATACCTGGTGGCATGGATCGTGGACTATCTTAAAGACATACCTCAGTATGTGCATCTTGGGAACTGCACGTCTGACATTGTGGTCAGCAACACAGGAGCGCCACAAGGGACTGTACTTTCTCCAATCCTATTCAGCCTATATACATCGGACTTCCAACACAACTCGGAGTCCTGCCACATGCAAAAGTTCGCTGATGACACTACTATCGTGGGCTGCATCAGGAGTGGGCAGGAGGAGGAGTATAGGGACCTAATCAAGGACTTTGTTAAATGGTGCGACTCAAACCACCTACACCTGAACACCAGCAAAACCAAGGAGCTGGTGGTGGATTTTAGGAGGCCCAGACCCCTCATGGACCCCGTGATCATCAGAGGTGACTGTGTACAGATGGTGCAGACCTATAAATACCTGGGAGTGCAGCTGGATGATAAATTAGGCTGGACTGCCAATACTGATGCTCTGTGTAAGAAAGGACAGAGCCGGTTATACTTCCTTAGAAGGCTGGCGTCCTTCAACATCTGCAATAACATGCTGTAGATGTTCTATCAGACGGTTGTGGCGAGCGCCCTCTTCTACGCGGTGGTGTGCTGGGGAGGCAGCATTAAGAAGAAAGACGCCTCACGCCTGGACAAACTGGTGAGGAAGGCAGGCTCTATTGTTGGTATGGAGCTAGACAGTTTGACATCTGTGGCAGAGCGACGGGCGCTCAGCAGGCTCCTATCAATTATGGAAAATCCACTGCATCCACTAAACAGTGTCATCTCTAGACAGAAGAGCAGCTTCAGCGACAGACTGCTGTCACTGTCCTGCTCCACTGACAGACTGAGAAGATCGTTCCTCCCCCAAACTATGCGACTCTTCAATTCCACCCGGGGGGGTAAACGTTAACATTAATATATAAAGTTATTGTCTGTTTTTACCTGCATTACTATCAATCTTTAACTTAACATTGTTTTTTGTATCAGTAAGGTGCTGCTAGAGTATGTGAATTTCCCCTTGGGATTAATAAAGTATCTATTTATCTATCTATCTATCAAAGCTTTTGCTCAGGACACAGTGTGTGCTGCAAGGGTTTCTGCACACTTTTTGCAATATGGACACAGGTCCAAATACAAGCTAATATAAGAATGGCAGATGGGGTCACTTTAACAGGAACCACAGTGAGTGGTACAAGGATTTTTGCACACAGAACACACCTAATGCTTAAACAACTGTATGTATGTATGTATATACAGTATATATATGTTTGCTATGTACTGAACAAGAAGAGAGCAGCTGTACACTTAGCAGCACTACACAGACTGCACTGACACTAACAGAGACGTCACTTCTTGACGCCCTTTTTCTGATATCTGACAGGCTGGTTCCACTAGTCTTTTTTTATTTTAACAGTCCTCTTCTCGCCCGCCCACCTCTTCATACACCTTGCTACTGTATTAAGCTGCTCCGCCCCTGCTATTACCACGTACACCCCCCTCTCAAAAGCCCACCTCCCCAAACTCTTTGCTTGTGAACTCCGCTCCACTTCGTCCCCGCTATTAGCTTTAGCATCGAGTGATCAGCAACATCCAGTCCCGCGCCTCTCCCCTCATCACTTACGATCCTGCTTCTAAAATATTTGCCCGCTCGTCCCTTGCCATCTCTGCAGATCATTAGATCTGCCTGTGCCTGTAGATTTACGGCTGTCATCTCAAAATGTCATGCGAGATGACAGCCGGGCGCTCAACTAAATTAGCCGGGCGGAGCACCTGACTAAAAGATGCTAGGGAGAACACTGAATAGTGGGTGGATATGTACATTTGGCCATAAATTATTAGTCATTCATTTACTTGATTATAATAATTAAGTGACCTTAAGCTGCTCAAGTGAAAAAATACTCAAAGTTAATTCAAATAAAATACATCCATCCATCCATTTTCCAACCCGTTGAATCCGAACACAGGGTCACGGGGGTCTGCTGGAGCCAATCCCAGCCAAAACTGGGCACAAGGCAGGAACCAATCCCGGGCAGGGTGCCAACCCACCGCAGAAATAAAATACATTTACAGTATATTACTTCTATTTATGAAATTACTTCAACATCAATTTAAAGATTGTTTCAAGAATAAAATCAAAATAAGAACAGATATTCTTACCTAAGAAATAGTACACAATGATGAAATTGCGAACAGAATACAATGCTTGAATTGCGCTATGCTTAATGACCAAAGGAAAGGCTCCCTTGACACGGAGATACTTGTATTGCTATTGATTTAAAAAAAAAAAAAGATGAAATTAAAATATTATTTTCATAATATGAAACAACTGAAATGTTGTTCAGTTTATGGGAGAAAACACTTTACAAATCCTTTAACAAGAACATTTAGAGGATTTAATTAATGTGATCATTTGACAGATGTCACATGACGATCTGAAACTGCAGATGTGCACTGGTCATTTTCCCCTGGAGTAGATGGAAGCAGTAATGGTGTCAAAGTTGCCCTATAATCTGTAGCTATTCCCAAAATACATTTATAAAGGACAAATACACAAACGTTATACTCAATATGAAGTACCTATTTGACTCTGGGTGTTTTCTAATTGCATTATCAAAGGTTTTCTAAGAGTGAGTTTGATAGGGTGAGTGGAAGCCATTCCTTAAAGGACAAAATAGTGCCTTGAAATATGGGCTCTGGACTACCGTAGACTGGTAGAAAGCAGTACATCATCTCCTGTTCACAATAGAAACTGAGACTTGCACAGGTTAACAATGGTCGAAAAAAGCTTGAAGCTGTTGTGTTGTGAGGTGCCTATCATGCAAGCTGTTGAGACTCAGAAACTGAGGTCTGGGTTGTGACTTTGGGTCTGCCAGATATCTGCCTTTCAATGTTTCTTGCAGTTTTCAATTGTCCTTAGATTATGTAGGACAACGTACTCATTAACATTTATTTTTTGGCAATTTCTCTAAATGAAAAACCTACACTTCTAAGGGTAATACTGTAATGCACTGTCTCAATTAATTTGTTAATTGCCACTTTCTTGCCATTATCACTGCAATTTACAACTTTCTACAGTGTAGAGGGTGCAATAACACAGTCTGCTCCAACTCAGCTTTAAGACAGATAGAGGGGTTTTATGTAATCCACAGAAGTTGGGACACTTGTGCAAATCATTTGCTTCAACTTACAAGGCTTAATTTACTTTAAATTGCTGCTACTATTTTAATAGGTTAGTTCTTCCCTGAAGAAGGTCCATTTGTAATATTCTGAAATTTCCTTTTTTCAGTTTTTGCTAACCTAAACTTTATATTTAAACCTCTGGCACTTTACTGCTTACCTTTCCACCATTTTAAGTCATTCACTGTATTTCAACTGATTAAATTTGAAGAAAAACAAGAAAAACTGAAGTGTTCTAAAACCTTTGACCAGTAGTGTACATGTTAATGATTTGTGGTATATTTAAATCTAATGACATACAGGGTCGTTTAATAATAAGGAAACTATTTCTTTATGTTTTCATACAAGCTCATGTTAACATTCATCTTTATAAATGGGGTTACTGGGACTCATAAGAACCATGAATAAAATGAATTAATAAAATATAATATTAACATAATCTATGACTGACATTGTAATTGCCAAATATCTTTCATTATTATTATTATTATTTAGAACATAAGAAAAAAACAAATAATAAATTACTTTTCACATTCACCTACATTAAAATACTTAAAAGATTTTCATGTCTTATAAATGTACTGTACAGTAATTATTCCTAAAAAAATATATTTCAAATGCATCCAGTACTCGGCAATAGATAACCCAAGCACAACATTCACAATATTTTCAGCTGTTTCAAGATTTTATTTACAGTATTTGATTTGTGTGTTTTTCTTTTATACAGGATGCAGAGCAAACCTTTGCAGACTGCTGCCTGTATTTTTAAACTGCACCTCCTGCTGTTCATGCTGTTTAACAGGCAAGCATTAGACTGCTATAGACAGTCTGATGACTGCCTATTTATCAAGGAAAATACTGCAGAGTGCACCACTTAACCACCACCTTGAACGGTGTCATTCTTTAAACATTTAAAAAAACAGAAATGCACAATAACAAATCCTTTCCATTTGAAAACAAGTCTAAAATCTGACCTGACTCTTGACTAGACATAGGACTCCAAAATTTAACTGCAGAAAAGTTAAACTCTTCGCATGGTGCAATTAATTCATAATGTCAGTATTCATGGCAGATACAAGCTTTAAAGGCTACCAAAGAGTATACAGTAGTTGCTCTTTTATATTCATCAATTATTCATGTTATATTAACTGTCAGTTTGTCTGTTTTTTTCTCATGTTTTTGTGCTTTGTACTGTGGCTTGGTAAATTAATCTGTGCAATTGTATCACAAATGTAATAATCCATTTGACAACTACCAAAATTGCTTTGCATTACTGTGAAAATTTTAACCGAAATAAACAGTATTCATTTTTCTTTTTTTAAAAAACAGAAAATATCCAGGTAATACTCCACTTCATAACTCTGGTATGAAGTATCGATACCCACTTTCCATAACAAAAGAGACATTTGCAACTCTTAAAATGCTGTTACAAAACTGGCCCAAAGACATTGTTTTGCAAATACAAATGATTATTAAAGAGGTTTTCTATAAGTACATAAAAATACCTGTATACATGGAAAAGATACATAATTCATGTTGTTAACAACATAGAGAAGGCTGTAGATAAATCCTAGAAAGCCTCCAGCCAGCAGAAAAAACAGGTGATATTCATTAAGGCACATGTGAATACTTTCAAAGCTAAGGATGGAAAAAAAGAGATGCAAAAACAGTATTATTTTAAAACAGTCACAATAATTATCTGTATTAACATTCCATTAAAAATTAAATATGCTTTTCTGTCAACTTTATCACTAAAGTGACCAATTTAAAGTTTAACAGTGTTAAAACTAAACCTTGCGGCATTACCAAAATTATCAGGCAAAACATCAGACCCTATAACAGAGGTATCATCACTCAAGTCCGAACATAACCACTGTCTGAGAGGAAATCCCAGAAAAAATCTAATATCCCACAAAACAACCAATATAACAAAGCATTATATAGTATTCTAAATTAGTGTTTTGTAAAACCAGAAAAATACTTAATCTGTTTCACAAGAATGTAAATAATTAGTAAAATACATGCTGTGAAGGTAACATAAGGCAAAAAAAGTAAAATTAAAGTGATGGGTGGTCTTCAAAAAATATGCAGCTCTCCATTAAAAGAACACAGATTCCAAATACGAAAATTACAACTAGAAGTGATACTATACACGCCTTTGACACAGACTACAGTGCCTCTTTCTAGCTTACACTCTTCAAGAGTATGAAATATTTGATACTTCAAGTTATTTAGATTTTGAAATATGGAAAAAGTACTGATTATATCTACTTATTCATATGAAAAATTGTAGTATTGAAATAAGAGATCAATTCCAGAAAAAAAGAAATTATTTCTGCAATCCACTCACATATACAAGTTTGATACTTCTGTGATGGTCTCATGGTTAACTTTAAGATCAAGAAAAAACACTCAATTCTTGGAAATACAAACCAAAAACTACTATGTTTCACAAATGAAAACGTGTAACTTGCATGCAAATATTTAGTAAACCCATTAAAAAAGATTTTTTGGGAGATTTTCCTTATCTTCAGTTCATTAAATAGTAGCAATGTGCACATGCAAAAAGTGCCACAACAGAAGAAAGAGGGTGAAGAGATGACTGATGGCAAATATTAAGTTAGAAAATATATATATGGCATAACATTCAGGTGCATTTGGGGACTTAGTTAACCGATTTGAAAATTGGAGCATTAAACATTTATATATGTACTTTAATAAAGTCAGTTATCATGTTTGTTTATTAATATTGTGCAAGTGAACCTTACTAAAAAATAATAGTGATAACAGAATGCAATGACATAACTTAGTAGACTATATTAAACACATACTTGTTAACAGCACTTTACATATTATGTAGTTAAAAACGTAGCCCAAACAGGCATATGGTGGGTTAATAGTTTGCAGATTCCAATTCAACTGATGTAGAAATGGCATCCATTGATGTCCAATTGTTAATTGTTGGTTGTGTGGGTCTACAACTTGCTGGAGTTAAAATTTCTTACACATAAAAAGACGTGCCCAAAGAAGAATTAAAATCTATTTAAGGTTCAAAGTAAAACAGTTGGCTGCTTCATGCAATAATGAAGAGCAGGTCTAGAGTTTTACCAGTAAATTATAGTGACTGAGAAATATTTAGTCACTAAAATGTGGTTTTTAGATTGTAAAAACCAAGTACACATTTGTTCACTCTAGGCTTACAAAAAGATACATAATTATTTTCCTCTTCTATTCGTTTCTAGATAACTTAAGTGATATCTGCAATTTTTTTTTAAATAAATGTTTTGGTTGACTTACAACAGAGTAGCCTATTTCATTCCTTGATGACCTCTGTGGAAGGCTTGTGCCAGGAGTGGAAAGACACGTAATAAGGTAAAATAAGCAAACAACTGTAATTGCATGGGACAATATGGTATTCTGTCACTGCCTTGCCACCACTGTGTGTCTATTTTCCATGCACCATATTCTCCATTTCTCAACCCCATAAGGAAATCACCTCCTCATGGGGGTACAAGATTTATGATAATTATCCTTATGATTAGATAATAACAATAATACATTTTATTTATTTGTAGATGCCTTTCTAAACACTCAAGGACACCATAAAATAGATAATACACAGACTACAAACAAAACTAAAATACAAAAATTAAACAGACAGAGCAATTGTAATCAAAGAGAAAAAGCAGTCTTAAACAAATGAGTGTTAAGTTTAGATTTGAAAAGTGAAAATGATTCAATATTTATAAGATCAGATGGTAGCGAGTTCCAGAGCTGGGGAGCAGAGCAACTGAATGCTCTCCTCCCCATAGTGGTAATATGGATGAAGGGAAAAGTCAAGTGGGTGGAGCAAGAGGATCTAAGTGTACGGGAGGGAATGGCAACATGGAGGAGGTTAGACAGATATGGAGGGGCAAGGCTGTGGATAGCCTTAAAAGTTAACAGAAGAATTTTGAATTGAATGCGGAATTTAACTGGAAGCCAATGAAGTTGCTGCAAAATGGGAGTGATATGGTAAATAGAGGGGGTTCTAGTAATGAAGTGGGGAGCTGAATTGTATTCTGGACCAGTTGAAGCTTATAAAGAGATTTGCAAGAAAGACCAAAGAAAAGGGAATTGCAATAATCCAGACGAGAAGTGACAAGGCTATGAACAAGGATAGCAGTGGTGTGGGAAGTGAAGGAGGGGCAAATAAAATTAAATGTTACGCAAGTGAAAATACAGTATGCAGACCGGGAAATGTTATTGATGCGGGACTGAAAGGATAAAGGAATTATCAATAACCAATGAAAAATTATCAGTTTCGGATAATGTTGATTTTGTACCAATGAGGAGAACCTCAGTTTTGTCACTATTTAATGTAAGAAAATTTGAAGAAAACCAGGATTTGATTTTTGCTATGCAATCAATGAGCGAGGAGGGTGGAAAGGAAACAGTAGGTTTGCTTGTGAGATAGAGCTGGGTGTCATCAGCATAACAGTGGAAGCTAATGTTATATTTACAAAAGATATTTTCAAGGGGAAGGAGGTAAATAATGAAAAGGAGGGGCCCCAGGACAGAGCCCTGGGGCACACCTGAAGTAACAGCGGTGAGTTGGGATGTGAAAGTTTTAAGCTGAACAAACTGAGTCTCTCCTAGATGCAATTAAAGCTGGAAGTCTGCAGATATCTACAGAAGATTGCCAGGGATGAATCAGACATGCAAAAATATTTAATCCCTGGTATACTGCAAGAGAAAATAGGATGTGATATGGATGAGAATTTGTGGCCAAAAGCAGAGGATAGGGTTGACTAGCACCATTCAAAATTTCTACCTGTTTTGACTAATGTACGTAGTAATTAAATGTGTTGCATTTGTCATTCCAACAGATGGCACATCAAACATTTGTAGAACTAACCTGATTTACTATAAAGGTTTGCGATGTGTAGTCTGTTGGAATGACAGAGCCATTGCAACCAGACAGACACAAAGAAATGTATCCTTTCATTAAGGTAGATTTTAGAGAGTAAAACAATCTTCAGTTCATTAATATAGAAAAACTATTAAGACATATATAGCAACTTCAGATATAACCCATCTTATTTTATTAAAACAAAATAAACTGACTTGTGCACTTACCTATTTTCAGCACTGCAGGGGATTATAAGTGCCTGGTATCTTCCCCCAATCATTACTGCTGCACACCAGAATACAAATATTCCCATTACACAGTGGGAAAAGGAGTGAAACAATTGGCGAGGATGGAGAACTTTTCCTAATAATGCAATCCGAGTACAAGGTATTGAAGGCACCACTAGAAGAAAATTGGCAAAATTACTTTATATACAATTTTATTTTTACTTTATTAAATTTATCAAATAAATGCAACTGTGAACATACCTGTATAAAACTGTAAACTGAAGAACCCAATACTCAGCACAACCAAACAAAGGAAGACAATGGAAAATATAACATAGGAACCATAAATAAAGCTGAATGAGCCTGAAAAAAGTGTTTAAAAAAAAAAAAAAAAAAAAGATTAAAATTAAATATTTAAAAAGAACTTAAATATCAGTCTATACCATGTTTATAAATACTTTTAGACATAAAAAGCAGGTAAAATTGTTGCATGTCAAAGTCTCAAGTAAATATTCAGTGAATAAAGCATTTGCTATATATCACACATTTTATAAAAGTAAAAGTGCAATTTAACATAAATCTATTAAATAAAATAAATTTGAACTGAAATTATATTAAGTGCAAATAACATTGTTTATTGGAGGTAGCAACCTAAAATATTTCTAATAAATAAGGAAGAAAGTCTGTCTGTCCCGGGGTTCGTCACAATGCAATCACCAAGTCAGAGGAAGATTAATTACAGTTTTGATGATTTTCAATAAAGAAAATTTAAATGCGAACATGATTTGAAAAACTAAAGAAAATTCTAAAATAGTAAATTCTAATGTAATTCGGAAAAGAAATTATATACCAAGGTTGTGAGAAATATGGTAATATTGTCACGTCATCCACACGTAATCGAGGCTACTGTTCTAACCGGAATGGGAAAGGAGGGTACATTTTCATTCCACGTATACCAATGATTTTCAAAGAACTCCCTTTCCAATTCAAACAACTTTAGTTTCCAGTACTTCTTATATTTGCAATGTCAATAAATAAAGCTCAAGAATAATCATTTAAAGTTACTAGAGTTTACCTTAAAGAAACGCTATACGTCACCTGTTCAGAGATTAAGATCAGGAACAAACTAATTTGTTCTTGCTCTTACTCTTAATGGCAATATGAAATACACTGTACATCATAAGGCACTCTAAACAATTCATAGCAACTATAATCTGGACTTCCAACACAGTCGCCAGACCCATGGGGACCGACACAATCCTCATAGCCAGCCCTGTCAGTACCATCAATGACATCACACCCGCAACAGATACTTCCGTAGCATGACAGCCATCAAATCAAACAAACCAATAATAGATGTACCCACCTAAAGAGACCTGGGGCCTCATGCATAACGCCATGCGTATAACATGACGTAAGCACAAAAGCCGAAATGTGCTTACGCACAGAAAAATCCAGATGCAGGAATCTGTGCATTTGCCAACTTCCGCGTTCTTCCGCTACATAAATCCCGCTCAGCGTGGAAATAAACACATGTGCACGCACTTGCTGTCCCGCCCCAACTCCTCCCAGAATTAAGCCTCTTTGAATATGCAAATCAATATAAATAGCCCTTAAGCCCAGCGTTCTGTGAAAAGACAATGGGAAAAGCACGGGGGAAAATATAAGAATTTCAGCGAATACCAAATGGAGGCAAACAAAAACGTACTATTTGTTGGTTTAAACAGTTATATAAGCAACAAAAGGAAGCTGATCGAGTGACATAGCGTGTCGGAGAAACTCGAAAGCTCAAGTTCACAAAGTCGAACAGTGCCCGAAATAAAAAAAGTTGTCACATATCAAATTCGGCGTGAAAAGGCGAGTCGTAGCCCACCGTCTGAGTGTCATATGAAAGCTTATTAGGGTACAGTGAAAAAAAAATAGGCACACAGTGTGAAAAAAAGCACGAAATGTTAACTTTAATCTCGAAATTTCCACTTTAATCACGTAGTTTATTTTGTCATTAAAGTAGATCATAAACTTCATCTTAAAAATCGTTTAATTTACTAGTTTCTAAAATCCCATCGTAACTAAAGTAGCACGTTAAATGCTTTGTTTTGTATTTGATCTTCTATGTGCCTGAATCACTACGTGCTCTCCTCCGACAGGACACAGAATCCATTACGTTCATAATATTACAGCTCTCTGAATAATTAAAATACTGAGAAGTATACGTGATATAATTTTCATGATGATATAAGTTAAAGCATGTTATTAAACATGGGAACACGGTGGCGCAGTGATTGTTCATGTCTTACAGCAAGATGCTTGCTGCGCCATGCGCGACCTTCAATGAAATGCTTTATTACAGAAGTACTGTCTTTTTCAAACGTACTAACCCCCAATTCCTGTCCTTCCTGTTCTTTCTCCAAATACAGAGCTGATTGTGTGGCGATTGGGTAATAGACGTCAAGCCACCTGTAAGCTTAGAATGCCGATTCTTCAAAACTTTTAAGGAACATCGAAATATCTTCGGAATGTTTAATTATTCTATCCATCTATCCTTCCAGTGTCGCGCCAGCCACAGTATGAAAACAGCGCGAGGCAGGAACAAACCGTGAACGAAGCTCAAGCTCACTAGCGCTGTGGCACCGTGTAGTTAAAGTTTTATCTGTATAATATAAGCAACATATTTTGCTGCATTTCATCTTAAAAATGATATTGTCATCATATGTAAATATGCGCTTTATACAGTGGCTCAGGTTGTGCAATATTATAACTGTATCATAAGTACAATTACCTCACGGTAACTTGCAAGTACAAACAGCTCTACAAGGAGCACTTGATGGACTGATTGAGTGTGTGTATAGTTCTTGGGATGAAACTGTTTGTGAACCGCAAGGTCCGAACAGGTAAGGATGTGAAGTGTTGGTGGGATGAGAGCAGTTCAAATAGCGAATGGCTGAGGCGGCGAGTACTTGATGCTGTATACCGATAATTCTCTTTCCCATCGCTGTAGATCTGTGATTCACACTCAGATACAGTGATATACAGGTGCTAGTCATAAAATTAGAATATCATGACAAAGTTGATTTATTTCAGTAATTCCATTCAAAAAGTGAAACTTGTATATTAGAGTCATTCATTACACACAGACTGATGTATTTCAAATGTTTATTTCTTTTAATGTTGATGATTATAACTGACAACTAATGAAAGTCCCAAATTCAGTATCTCGGAAAATTAGAATATCAATTAAGACCAATGCAAAAAAAGGATTTTTAGAAATGTTGGCCAACTGAAAGGTATGAACATGAAAAGTATGAGCATGTACAGCACTCAATATTTAGTTGGGGCTCCTTTGGCCTGGATTACTGTAGCAATGCGGCGTGGCATGGAGTCGATCAGTCTGTGGCACTGCTCAGGTGTTATGAGAGCCCATGTTGCTCTGATAGTGGCCTTCAGCTCTTCTGAATTGTTGGGTCTGGCGTATTGCATCTTCCTCTTCACAATACCCCATAGATTTTCTATGGGGTTAAGGTCAGGCGAGTTTGCTGACCAATCAAGAACAGGGATACCATGGTCCTTAAACCAGGTACTGGTAGCTTTGGCACTGTGTGCAGGTGCCAGGTCCTGTTGGAAAATGAAATCTGCATCTCCATAAAGTTTGTCAGCAGCAGGAAGCATGAAGTGCTCTAAAACTTCCTGGTAGACGGCTGCGTTGACTTTGGACCTCAGAAAACACAATGGACCAACACCAGCAGATGACATGGCACCCCAAACCATCACTGACTGTTGAAACTTTACACTGGACCTCACGCAACGTGGATTCTGTGCCTCTCCTCTCTTCCTCCAGACTCTGGGACCTTGATTTCCAAAGGAAATGCAAAATTTACTTTCATCAGAGAACATAACTTTGGACCACTCAGCAGCAGTCCAGTCCTTTTTGTCTTTAGCCCAGGCGAGACGCTTCTGACGCTGTCTCTTGTTCAAGAGTGGCTTGACACAAGGAATGCGACAGCTGAAACCCATGTCTTGCATACGTCTGTGCGTGGTGGTTCTTGAAGCACTGACTCCAGCTGCAGTCCACTCTTTGTGAATCTCCCCTACATTTTTGAATGGGTTTTGTTTCACAATCCTCTCCAGGGTGCGGTTATCCCTATTGCTTGGACACTTTTTCTACCACATCTTGTCCTTCCCTTCGCCTCTCTATTAATGTGCTTGGACACAGAGCTCTGTGAACAGCCAGCCTCTTTAGCAATGACCTTTTGTGTCTTGCCCTCCTTGTGCAAGGTGTCAATGGTCGTCTTTTGGACAACTGTCAAGTCAACAGTCTTCCCCATGATTGTGTAGCCTACAGAACTAGACTGAGACACCATTTAAAGGCTTTTGCAGGTGTTTTGAGTTAATTAGCTGATTAGAGTGTGGCACCAGGTGTTTTCAATATTGAACCTTTTCACAATATTCTAATTTTCCGAGATACTGAATTTTGGACTTTCATTAGTTGTCAGTTATAATCATCAACATTAAAAGAAATAAACATTTGAAATACATCAGTCTGTGTGTAATGAATGAATCTAATATAAAAGTTTCACTTTTTGAATGGAATTACTGAAATAAATCAACTTTGTCATGATATTCTAATTTTATGACCAGCACCTGTAAATACTCCGAGTGGTGCAGTGCGAGTAATATGGAAAAAGATGATCCGTTGTGGCAACCCCTAACGGGAGCAGCTGACAGAAGAAGAAGAAGGTGCAATGAGAGTAACAACGCTAAAGCAGTTATGGTATTTAGAATAGTTTGACCATTCTGTGGACCATTATATTGTTACAGGTTAATTACAATCAGATGCATTAAATTTATTAACGATAAGTGGTTAATTTCAGTGTATTTGATAAAGCCGCCGTCGTGGATGTGGATCTAAGAAAGGGTAACCACACAGAAACAGTAGCACTGCTTTGACGCTGGGTGCCGCCAGTCTGCAAAACCAAGCGGAGAACTTGCGTACGACATGGTATGAGGTACTGTGTAAAAGGGGCGTGGCTTTACACCAAGTGTAGGTTTTATACATCGCGATTTGAACGTGGAAACGTTCTTACGCAACATTTCTGTGCGTACGCACCGTTTATACATGAGGCCCATGGCCAGTCCCAAGTATGAACACCTCAGAGCATGCCACCACTGAAATGCAGAGTTTACAAAGCTCTTCCAACAGCAGAAGATGATCATCATGCTGGAGAGATGTTCCACGCCCCTACCCAGATGGGCCACCTCAATTTCCAACACCACATTCATAGTCTGCTGGCATTTCATTAACTTGTATTGATTATCTCTCTGAGATGAAAGCATGAAAAATCTACAAAATATACAAGTTGGTGTAACCAAAGTCCAGGTAAAATTAAAAGAGTAAACTAGTTTGTAGTTGGAAGTTGCAAAGGATGTTTCTCCATTTTTAGATAGATGAGTTTGCAAATTCGCCAGTGATTTTCAATGGGAGATTTTGGAGATTTAAAACTGTGTACGGAACAATCTGTTCAAGGTATCTCACCAAAAATTGAACCATTTCGACAAATTTTCTTGAAGAATAAATGAGCCAAATACAGACAGACGTGGTTATCGCAATAGGGGCTTTGCACATTATTTGCAAACACACCTAAAAAGGCAGTATGAAGGTACCAGCACAGTAACAATGGATTTGTTTTCTATGCGTGCTTATCTTGTGAATTAAGGCCCTAAAAACCACATAATAAACTAGAAGCACACAATACTCTACACACTCATATTTCACCAATCATACATTTGAGGCCATTTGTAAAGAAGCTGATCATAGATTTCAGGAAACAGAAGACAGACCACACTTCTTTCTGGAAAAAAACAACCAAAAAAAAAAAAAAAAACTAGATACAGTATAGTGCATGGTAGATACAAAAATAAAAACACTATTACTAGCATGCAGTGTATGTGCATGTGTCTTAATACAGTAGCAACATAACTGTCACTGTTGTGAGGAGACATGCAATTAAGAATTTCATTGAATTACTTGCACTGTGTACACATTAACAGCATAAATATATATCGCAGCTAGCCTATATCTCTTTATTCCACATCAGGAAGTGTTGTACACCCAGCTTCAGTCCACCTTAACCCCTGAAACAAAATCTAAATATACATGTTTCTGAATCTGCCTGGTAAATCTACTATTTGTATGCAGGAAGATGAGCATTTTTACCTTTGGGCTGAATAAGGACAAGAGATAAAAAGCCTTTGGTGGTCAATCATGTTAGGTGACAGTTTTCATTATAACAACTCCATTTATAACAAGACAGTAGTATAAATGTACCACTCCAGACAGACAGACAGACAGACAGATAGATAGATAGATACTTTATTAATCCCAGGGGGAAATTCACATATTCCAGCAGCAAAAAATATTACATTAAAGAGTAATAAAAAATGCAGGTAAAAAAAAAAAAACAGACAATAACTTGAATAATGTTCAACGTTTACCCCCTCTGGTGGAATTGAAGAGTCGCATAGTTTGGGGGAGGAATGATCTTCTCAGTCTGTCAGTGGAGCAGGACAGTGACAGCAGTCTGTCACTGAAACAGCTCCTCTGTCTGGAGATGACACTGTTTAATGGATGTAGTGGATTCTCCATAATTGATAGGAGCCTGCTGAGCGCCTTTCGCTCTGCTACAGATGTTAAACCGTCCAGCTCTATGCCAACAATAGAGCCTGCCTTCCTCACCAGTTTGTCCAGGCGTGAGGCATCCTTCTTCTTAATGCTGCCTCCCCAGCACACCACTGCGTAGAAGAGGGCACTCGCCACAACCATCTGATAGAACATCTGCAGCATCTTACTGCAGATGTTGAAGGATGCCAGTCTTCTAAGGAAGTACAGGTGGCTCTGTCCTTTCTTGCACAGAGAATCAGTATTGGCAGTCCAGTCTAATTTATCGTCCAGCTGCACTCCTAGGTATTTATAGGTCTGCACCCTCTGCACACAGTCACCTCTGATGATCACGGGGTCCATGAGGGGCCTGGGTCTCCTAAAATCCACCACCAGTTCCTTGGTTTTGCTGGTGTTCAGTTGTAGGTGGTTTAAGTCGCACCATTTAACAAAGTCCTTGATGAGGTTTCTATACTCCTCCTCCTGCCCACTCCTGATGCAGCCCACGATAGCAGTGTCATCAGCAAACTTTTGCACGTGGCAGGACTCCAAGTTATATTGGAAGTCCGATGTATATAGGCTGAATAGGACCGGAGAAAGTACAGTCCCCTGCGGCGCTCCTGTGTTGCTGACCACAATGTCAGATCTGCAATTCCCGAGACGCACATACTGAGGTCTGTTTGTAAGATAGTCCACGATCCATGCCACCATGCCCCTTAGCTTTGCACTTTTCAAGAAAATATGAGGCTACACTAATGTAAAGAATTAATTCAGTGCATAAGGCTTGTTAATTAATAATCACCTTTTCCAATATCTTATCCAGAGACTTTTTGAATGCAGTTAAGCATTCCTGTTAAACTACACACCTCAGATGTTTGCTCCAGAGTCACTTAACCTTTTATGTAAGTTCTTCCTCGCTTCAGTTTTATACTTCTTCTGCATTTCCAATGGTTACCGGAGTATGTGATTTAATGCTTAATTGAAAGAAAACTGTTTATTTGATGCCTTTAAGAATTTTAAAGGCCCATACCTAGTCCCTATTCAGGGACTAAAGAGGCTGAATTTCCTTCACCTGCCAGAGCAGGAAAAGTTATTTAGTCATGGGATACACTTAGCTACCTTCTCTGTACAGCCTTTAGTGATATCTTTTTTATAGCATGTTCACCAAAACTGCACATTGTACTCTTGAAGTGATCTCACTAGTACATTATAGTTTCAGCAGAACATCCCTTTATTTATATTCGGTGGTTTCTATGATACAAAATATTATTTTGCACTTGCACGTTGTGTGTGTGCACAAAAGCAATTACCAGACATGTGAGGTAACACACAAATAAAAAGCTCAGGAATACCGAGAGAGAGAGAGAGAGAGAGAGAGAGAGAGAGAGAGAGAGAGAGAGAGAGAGAGAGAGAGAGAGAGAGAGAACCCACTTCTGTTGCAGTTACATAACATGAAGAACTTTGGCTTAGTGGAAAGTGAGAATTTCCTCTTACAGCACTCAGGGAGAAGGGTTATTCCATGTCTGAAGGCATGATCATCAATGAGCAAAGCTATTAAAGATCACGAAACCTTGTTGTTTAGGATGATTTTCCAGAAATTGTTAACAAAATTTTAGATAAATATATACATGTTTGGGAAATTTTAAGCATATAACTGGATATATGATACATGGATTACAGAATGCATAATTTGAAATTATTCATGGGTATTTTCATATTGTAATGTGTTTTTAGCTCTTGCATGGACATCTGTTTGGTGTGGAAAGCAAAGCTGGACGGGAACCTGGGCACCTCCCTAACGAGAACTGAGTGACACGGTAAATAGGACTCGTGGTCCAGATAAAGAGATTACTAAATGGATATAACTTAAATAGATGTAACAGTCCTGAAGGACTCAAATTTAATAATCAAATATAATAAAGAAACTACAAAAACTAAATAATTTTTAGCACAAGATAAAAACAAAAATGATTTTTTTTTTTTTACATCCAAGAGTAAAGTCATGAATAATGCATCACACAGAATATTTCAGATGCAAAACAAAATACTATACAGTATACGCACTGTTATAACCAAGCACACAGCCATGAAAATATATGGGTATTTTTTTTAAAAGTGAAATGTGAAATGTATGGCTCACACACAGTGAAAACAGCTATGAACAGCGCCCGAATCATTCAGTTCTTTATACCAACAATCAATAATATGAATGGGCTTTTTTCTAAAGTCTTAAAGCGTAATATCAGACAAATAGCAAACCTGAAGTGGAATACCACTGACTGTCAACAGAATGTTACAAACATTAGCACTGAAGCATGTGTCCACCATCCTAGACCGTGGCAAATTCAGAATTGCCATACCAGCTTGAATTAAAAAACATTTTATAGATTTGACTACAAAATTCACATGTAAACAAATAATGGATTAAAATGATACTGTTATCAGACAAATACTAGGTAACCATAATATAAATGCATTAATGCCAAAGTTTGTAACAGTCTAGCAGTCTACAAAGCAACATTCTTTCAACAGCTTTAAGAGGCCAAGTGTCACACATTAACTCTTTGGAAAGTCTGAAGGATATAACTCACACTGCAGTTAATATTGAGGAAGACGGATTTATATTATATATTATAATATACTAACCAGTACCATGATCTATACAAAATCAGCACAAAACTTAAAAAAAAAATAAAAAAAAAAAAGTTGTACTACCTTCTAATATAGGGGAAATTATTACTTGCGGCAGAGTACGTGTGCCTCTTAAAGACAGAAGCGGCAGGAAGCATTGCTGCTGTGTTGATCCAACTTCAAACACAATTTATGGTTCATGGTTAGTTATGATGATTGCTGCTGATTCAAGCATATGTCCAATTATGTCAAACAAGCAGGAACTGAACAAAAAACTGAACTTCAGGACTTTGATACATTTTGCAATAACAGTGGTCAATTAAGCAGTAAAAAAAAAAAAAAGAGACCTCAGTGTTGTACTGAGGTGCACAAGGCACTCTTGACATGTGGCAATAACCAACTGCATTTGAAATGACACAAACGGGCAGAGAACAACTACAACTAGTAGGCATATGTGAAATTTGGATAAAACATTACATTCATGACAAAAGATTATAAACTCACGTAACGTTAATCTGATTAATTTAGCAATTTTATGTTTATGGTCACAACATTTTTGGTTCTGGGAATGCCAGAAAACAGTGGGTTGTTTTTAACTTGTTTGATTTAGGAATAAATTCCCACAAACCATACAAGATTAAAGCTACAGTAAATGATATATTATCAATAGAAATATCATTGTCAACATCATATGTCAATGGAGAATTCCACAGCAACCTACTCATTAAAATTTTACTGCGCTTCTATGGAATTATTGTAGATGTGGCTAGACTGTATGCTATTTCATACTTAAGCAGTGAACTTAGTTTTGATGGGTTTACATCCATTACATGGCACAATGCATTGTTGTCAGTTCTGACATTTATTTCCTAGATATAACTGAATTAAATAAAAAGCGTCCTTACATTTATATTAAGAATGATTACCGTACTAAATAAAGCAACAATTGAAGTAATTTAAAAAATTAATGGCATTATCATATTTATATGTATCATTTGATCTTAAAAAAACATACAGAAACTATAAACACAACCTATTACATACTGAACCTACCCATTTACTATCAGCTCTTACTTACCCAAGATCCACTGTATTGGATGAAAAAAACTGAACCTACTTAAAAGGACAAAAGCAGCTGTAAAGGCTGGTAAAAGAAGCACAGACCAGGCAACACTTGCTGCTGCTCTCCAACATATGACCTAAAAAATTAAGGGGTTCAATGAGTTCCACCATTTCCATTCAAATTAGTTAAAACACACTTACTTAAAATGTAGTTGCTGACACAAATCTTCAGATGCCTCTTATCAGACATATGTGACTCAATGAAGAAGGCATAAAAGTCTACTTCTCAGAAATCCATTATTTATAGACCATTACAAAAACAGCTCACGAATTTCAAAGGGTTGACTTTGTCTGTTTACACAGTGAGCTGCATAATGCTGATGGTTTTCAATTTTAGTATAGTGAGTTCTGTACTGTACTGTACGTATGTTGATAATATTCAAAGGAAGAACTCAAAGCCCTCTTTTAAATGGATGTAATTATATGGACTTTTATAGAATCACAATTATTTAAAACTAAAGTGAAAACAATACGTGATAACATTGTTACAATGTTCAGGTATCATCTACTTTTTCTTTTTAAGTGCTTTACTAGACAGACAGACACACAGAAAAACCATGCCAGAGGCTCATTAGGAAACAACGCCTCTTATTCAAACGAGAAAAGCAACTAAAACGACACCTTATTTAAATAAGTGTGACGATAATAAGCACAGAAATGAAAAAAAAAATAGCAGTTATTCTATATATAATCACTTTAAGTAAGGAACTTAAACAGAGAAGCCTTACTCAACCTCATTGTTTGTACAAATATCATGAAGTCACCTAAAATAATCTCTGGAAACAATTAATTTGTATAACCACTTGCGGGACAAAATAACTAAAATAAAAAATAATAACTGAAGTACCACTGTAGCTGCCAACTAAGTAGCATGTGCAGGGCTCATTTTTAAACTAAAATAAAATTACAGATCTAATAACTTATGCATAACAAACTCACCTTTTTAATAAACCAATGATCTTGCCCTAACAATAGCATTATGTCACACTTTAAGAAAATCCCAATATCAAACTACACACACATATGATCCGACCACACCGTACTAATAGATAACTTTTACTTGGGAATGGTTTTCAGTCGAACGCGCCTATTCGACTTCAAGGACCCCAACAGGACCCGACAATGAGGGTGTCCGTTGAGATGCCTGAAAATCTGTTAACGTTTGCTGGGCTGAAGAGCGGATTCTAATAGAGAAGCAGGTTAAAATTTGAATAGCGCCATCTTTCCAGAAAAATGTGAAATGTCAAGTTATGATGAATTTATCATACATCCATCAATAATATCAAATTATCATATTTAACTAGTATTACGGTATGCTTTTAATTCTTGCGTATTCGTTTACTGTATATGCAATATTTATTATATTCTTAATTATAAAATATTCAAAAGGACTCATTCTTTCTCCACACTCGAGGGCAATACATTGACATAACGGTATTTCTGATGAAGATTAATTTTCAAACAGTATATGTGTATTCGATTTATAGCAATTTAAAATTTGCATTTATTTTTTAGACCCCTGTCGTCACTTAATTGTGAAATACGTTAACCCATTTCATTTCGAGACGTTAAATCCTGAAACGGCCGGCATTTCTCTGTAAATTCTGAACTGATTATCTGCGCGAGCGCTAACTGAGATGGACGGACACCTCGATTGAGTTGTTGGTGAGACATTGAGTATATAGAACTGGAACTGACTTGTTTTTATTATTAATGTTGTCCATCCATCCATTTTCCAACCCGCTGAATCCGAACACAGGGTCACGAGGGTCTGCTGGAGCCAATCCCAGCCAACACAGGGCACAAGGCAGGAACCAATCCCAGGCAGGGTGCCAACCCACCGCAGGACACACACAAACACACCCACTAGGGCCAATTCAGAATCGCCAATCCACCTAACCTGCATGTCTTTGGACTGTGGGAGGAAACCGGAGCCCGGAGGAAGCCCACGCGAACACGGGGAGAACATGCAAGCTCCACGCAGGGAAGACCCGGGAAGCGAACCCAGGTCTCCCAACTGCGAGGCAGCAGCGCTACCCACTGCGCCACCGTGCCGCCCCACTTTTTATAGATGCTCAATAAATAAGTACAGTAACAAACAACAATAACCCCCTTTAAATACACATCATATTTGCTAAAAAGAAAGAAAACCTCTGAATGGCTGCAGTTGCAGTTGGTATTAGCTACGAAAAATAATGCATATGTTCTCTGAATAAACTAAAAATACAAGAAAATATGAATAAATACAACCAATAAAGTTTATTTATATTACTAAGAAAGAATAAAAGTAAAATCAAATGTTATATATTAGGTACATCAGTACAGAAAATACATACAATACATAGATCACAGATGTAGGGGTAATTATGTTAAACTGTACAAACAACTCAATATCAGTTTTTTTTCCTGTGCCATAGGGATATTACAGCTTAGAACAGCTTAGAGCGCCCCCCTAACGTTTTTTTGAAAGGAGCCCACTAATACCAATTTGTTTTTAATTAATGATATATCATAGATGCATATTTTATTATACCTACTTAACTTTTATCGTCATTTACCTAACTCTATATTTGTTTTTCTAGTATCAGAATGTAGTTTAAGTTAATTTGTTTTGGTTTCAATAGATGTATTTTTCATATTTTTGATTCGTTTTCTTTTTTTCACATCTTCACGCCCCCCTTTTTGTTACTTCGCGCCCCCCTAGGGGGGCCCGCCCCACAGTTTGAGAACCACTGGCTTAGAGATAGAAGGTTCAGGTCTGAGATGTATTACAGATCTATGTTCAATACAATGCTATTTCTGTACATCTGTACTTCCACTGGTTGATGTTAAATCAGACTGGCATTCCGTCTATGGTTTATTTATTCCTTTATACCAAATGATTCCAGGAATGGGTGTCACAGTGGCGCAGGGTTTGTGTTCCAAGTATTTTCTACATGGAATTTGCATGTTCTCCCTATGTCTGCATGTAGTTCCTCCAGGTGCTCCAGGTTCTTCCCACATTCCAAAGATTTGCATGTTTGGTGGACTGGTGATGATAAATTGGTATGTGTGTGTGTGTGTGTGTGTGTGTGTGTGTGTGTGTGCGCACGCACCCTTCGATGGACCTACTCGGATAGGTTCTGGCTTCCCTGCAACCCTACTCGGGATAAACCAAGTTCAGAAGCTGGATGGATTCCAGATAGGTCAATGGTTCCTCACAGTCTCAATCAGTGGATTCAGAAAATGTTTATTAAAAACTATGCACACACATATTAGTCCTAGATGTGTACAAATGCACGTATACCAAATCATTTTGTATTTATCATTTAATGTTGAGATACATTTACCACTTTCTTACACCAGTGTGATGCAGGATTTAAGTCAAGTGGCTGCCAGTTGAAACGCTACCCCTGACTTATAGTGAAATTCTGAAATTACTTAACCTGTCAAAGCTTCCTGTGTAACTATTGCCATCCATCTACCCATTACTGATTCTGCTCAGGATAGGTCCAGATCATAGGGGATAGAGCCTATGGTACAAGGCAGGAAATAAGCCAAAAGTATGTTTGTGTGTGTGTATAAACAATTGTACTACAGATTTCTGCTTGTAAATTACTGTATTAATGTGATATATATAATGCTTATAGGTTGTTGGTTTACTTCACTCTTCAGGTCTGGTCCCTGCTAACCCTGAACTTGATTAAATAACTTCAGCAATGTATGCAAAGCAGGAAGCTTGTTTACTCTACAATGTTTTACTCAGTTCTGTTTCCATCAGATGCACTAGGCAGAAGTAGTTCATTAGTCATTAAATTACATTTATTTATTTATTCATGAACAGATGAGGATGGCCCATCTTATATTACATTTATTTTACAGAACAGTGGAAGAAAAAGAAACGTGAACGCTTGACAGATCCAAACAAAGTTTGTTAACATTAGCACTCCATGCTTTGTCCATATTTAGTCTTTAGTTTCTGTAAGAGGAGCTACAGAGGCAGTATAGTCACCCTAGCTCAGTTATGAAGACTTCTGTAGGTGATCTTAACTGTACTAGAAGTTGAATAAAGGTTGTTTTCACTTTTAGTATGAGGTTTAGGTGCCCCAGTTTTCCCTAATGTGTCTTGGAATTTTTTCTTCAGTTTCTCTGATTCACCTTGGAACTGAACAAGCTCCCAGGAGCTTGTCCTTGGAAACCTCTGGTACTGAGAAATGGAGGTTACTGTCTGCACAGATTTGTCACAGACCTCTTTAGGTGAACTTTTTGGGGTTATCCCTGGGAAATTAGTCATGAGTACCCGCTCATGCCTTTGCACTTTTGTGTCTTCCCACAGTTTTAGCAAACGACCGTACTTCTTTGTTAACTCCTTCATTTCATATTGAACAGAAGACAGTTGCTCTTCCAGTGTTCTTCTAGCTAGCACACTTGAGTTTAATGCAGTTGTAAGCTGATTGATTTGATGGTTTAAACTGCCGTTTTCCTCAGACAGATGACTGCTCTGCTGTTCTTTTTCCCGCAGCATGCCAATGATATCCTTAGTTGTTTTTCCCTTAAATTTAGGGTCATATTCAAGTCCCATTTCAATTCTTAGTCGTTTCACTGTTCTACGCAGATCTTTGTTTTCTACAGTGAGATCTCGAACTTTATGTTTAAGACTTTCAGCATGAGTCCTTGTTATAATTTCAGAAAGCTTCATTTTGTCTCTGAGTGACTCTTCTTTTTGAAAGGCCTCATCTCTTTCCTTCTTGTATTTTTCCAGTAGTTTCAAAACATCAGGGTTATTCTGGTTTGATTTTTTCTGATTTGATTTTGTTGAAGGCATTTCAGGAAGATAACAGCGAATAACTAAAAAAAATCATGCAAGTAAACTTCAGTATTGACAACATTAAATTAACACATGGTTTAATTAGAAGATGATATATTTTGAAAATGTATTCTACTAAAAAAAAGAACATTTCAACAATATTATTGTACTTGAATCTTTTTCATGTGATCAATACAAACAATATTTTCATCATTGTTCCTTTCCACTTTTTTCTGCAAAGTTTAGCTAAAATTATTACAGCTGCTAAAATATTCACAAACTCACTTGTACATTCTAAGAAATATTTAAGCATCATAAGAACTATTTATAAATGCTTACAAAGAAAAAATACATACCGTAGCAAAGCAGTTTATAACTAGAAGTTTGCAGAGTTTGGAGGAAGGAACACGTGTGACTTTAGCATTCCTGCAACAGACATTGTAACACTTAGCAGATTAGCACCCTTGCCATTTAACTGTGACTGATCTCTAACTAAATTACTACAGAAGAGAGTCAATACATGTGTAATTTAAAGCTAAGGGGTCGGATAACCATAATTAATTAGTGGGCACAGTAGCATTCATTAGCTCTCAAATTACAATCACTTGATATGTCACTAATTAGAATTTGATATTCAAAAAGTCCTTTCTCATCCTAAAAAGTTATGTTGTACAATGACCAGTAGCCCATTCATGCAGTTTCTTCATACTCAGCAAACAGTTATTTATGTACCTGCAAAAATAAATACTTTTAGCAGAAAATATTTTAACTTGAATTCAAGTTAGGTCAGTAGTGGCTGATTCTAGCCCTCAAGGAGCACTTTGTCAAACTGTGTTCATTAATCTTGTTTTTATCTAAACACCTTGGGATTTATGATCGATATTCTCCTTGTAGACTGAACGATACACAGAAGTGTTTTATTCTATATTTTAAGAAAGCAGTTAAATATTTAAATGCTTTGACCAATCATAGGATTTGAAACTACATGAAGATTACCCACACTACTTAATGTGTACAGAAGACGTTGCCAAGCTCACCCTTGAAGGACCACCATTGCTGATTTTATGTAGCCTCAACTAATTTCATGCTCAGTATCCATCGCCAAAATTGAATTAGTGTGTTAATGTAATTAGTTGTCTCATTTCTGCTGTCATACAGTACAATCTGACATAGACATCAGTGTATTAGTAATGGACTCTGCCTCACAATGTGATAGGTTCCAGGTCCCTGTGCATCTGCAATTAAATAGCTAGCAGCAAAAATGGATCAATGGATTGATGAACGCTTAACTTGAAAACCGAATGTTATTACATCATTCTCACTTGGCAATACAGGTTCAGAATATGGGTTGATCTTGTGGGAATAGCTTTTAGCACCAGGAACCTTCTTTGTGCACATTTTAAGAATTTAAAACTGGGTGGGACAGTCCAGTAATAGTTTTACCTCTAGTTCTTTTCATTGCATTTGTTAAGTTTGCACATAAATTGTGTATTTTTTTTTTTTTAAAACAATGTGGTGATCCTATATTTGCCTAGTGCAAGTAAACTCTGATGGACAGCATATTTTCAGTAGTTGGTTTCTGATAAGATTGGACTCTGATAGGCAGAAAGTCATAATTCACTTTATTGGCCAAGTACAGTAATCTGTACTAGGAAGTCTTTCTTGTATGATGCAACATACGAGAACAACACAAAATTTAAAAATAAAATCATACAAAGATAAAATATGATGCAGTATACAAGGGCAACACTAAATAACAGCATGTAAAGTGATTAAATAGAATAAAATATGAAGAAATAAAGAGAAAGTCCAAGGTTTACAGATATACATACTGTAGATGCTGAACAGAAACTTGCACCTGTTTGGTCAGAATAACTATGTGGGGAAAAAATGTTTAGGTGACAGGTTGTTTCAGCTTTCACCACACAAAGGCATTTGCTGGAGGGAAGTCTTTGGAATGGATGGTGCCCTTGGTGAATCAAAGCAGTATTGATTTTTGCAGTACATTTTCTTGCCATGGGCTCCTATAGGATCTGAATGGGTTGGTACTGCCTACATTCTTTCACAGGTTCTGATGATGCACTGCAGATTGGCCTTAGCCTGAGCAGAGGCAGAACCAAAACAGACAGTTACAGATGAGGTCAGAATGGACTTAATGATTGTTGTGTAGAACAGGACCGATACTGCTTGGGGAAGATTGCTTTTCCTCAGCTGGCACAAAAATTACATTCTCTGATGATCTTTCTTTATAATACAAATGATATTTTCATCCCACTTGAGGTTTTGTGACAGCACAATGTCCATAAACTTAAATGATTCTGCCATGTAATAATAATTTATAATAATAATAATAATAATAAGTTGTAACGGCTAAGCTATTGAGCAAATGATAGGTAAGCATGTTGGTGTTTTTTGAAATCTATGATCTTATCCAGAGTCTTTTGAATACTAAGGTCCATATTATAATGGCTGCACTATACTGTTAGATGTCCCACCTCTCAACTGTAAATGGACTCTTCATTGCTTGAAATGAGGCCTATTAGTGTAATGTCACCAACAAATTTAACAGTTTGACAGAAAAATCTCTGGAGGTGCAGTCATTTCTACATAGTGCATATAGAAGAGTAGTGAGGAAAGGACACAGCCCTGCGGTGCAAGGGTTATCAAGGGTTAATGGGTCAGACATACAGTATGTGTCCCCAACTGGATATACTGTTTCCTACCTGTAACAAAGTGTGCAATCCAATGCCTTTCAAAATTCACCTGCAGCTTGATAACAAGAAAAGGGACAAAACATTACAAACTACATCATCTGCAATCAACCATTGCAATTTTGACTTTGGAATTCAGTCCAATTTGATTTGCTTATTATTTTTTTATCAATAGCTTAAACACATCCTTAGTTTTTCTTGCAGTTTTAATCAAAGTTAACAATCTGATTAAGCATTAGCACTGAAGTTTGTCAGCGCGCCAGAGTGGTGACATGTTGCATATTGGTTGAACATGCAAGTAGGAGTTGAACTGTATGGTGCACACGTCAATATTATTTTTGGTTGTTCTACTACGACTATACTTTAACTTGGTAGGAGGAATAATTGACTTTTTAACTGACTGAAAGACCGAAAATAAAATCATTGTCTGATATGCTGCATTTATCAACATGGTGCACTCAGAGGTATGTGTTCTTTCACCTCTTTTGTACATTGTATTCTCTAATGGATGTCATAATAAAAGGAAAAATCTATTTTTGATCCATTTGTTCTGCTTTAATTTTCCTTTGCTCTTTTTTGTAATTGTTGTGATGTGAAATTTTGCATACAAGTTGATATTTTGTATGTCTTTATTTGTAACTTAGACAAAGCAATGTAATATTAGTGATACATTATAGATAATAACAGCAATGGTTTGATGGTTTAAGAATCCCTTACCCCCTTTCAGGAATGAGTCTCTTTGTAATGTTACAACCGGGTTGGGGGGGGAAGTGCCTCAAACAAGTTTGACCAATATTTCTCTGCTAAAGTCTTTCAGTCAACCCCCACGGGAAAGCCAGGCTGCCTAACAGCCAAGGTTTACCTTAACACATGGTTTGGAGGGCAGGTGTGAAGATGTTCTATCCCCCCATTGGTGTGAAGTATGGCTGTTTGGAACTGTCTTGTATCAGAAGCCTTTAAGTACCATGACATCCTATTGGCTTTAGGGGTTGGACAGAAAATCTATAGATTTGCTTGCTTTACCCCCTCTCTTTCTCTTACCAAACTGATGAAAGACCATCTCACACCATGAACTGAAAAGGACAACACAATGAATAGCACAGCTTGTCAGCCATATTGAGACAGGCATGTAGCCTGTTCTGAAGAAAGCGGACTACAAAATGATGCCTTAACTAGAGACATTTTAAGTAAATAGCAAGTCTGTGTTCTGCCTGAAACTACACATCACCATTTATCAGGTTGTATGGTTGCCAATATTCAAATGTACTTTGCATATTATTATTTATGAATATTATCAATAATACATTATTTAAATTATAACTCAACTCCAGCTTGTCTTTTACTACACATTATTGCCTGAGGTTATAAATGTAGAAGGGAATGTGGGGAGATGTTATATGGTACAGTACCTTATAAACAGTGGTAAGTCTGGGAGATTTGAGGCATTCTGACAAAGGCTACATATTAATAATACAAAAGGGGAAAGTAGAGCAATATATTACCCTACCAAGACAAAACAGTAATCTTTTTTAAATAGATTCTTTAAATATAAAGAATGTTTGTATTGCCTGTCCTGAACCAGAAGTTTCCAACAGTTTTCCTCTATGCTTTGGAGGGCATTTTTGCTATTTTGAACTTTAAAGGCCTTTGTCTCATTTTTGGGCCTGTGTATTCTTGAAAATTGCATTACGAGTTATGGCCTAGACAGCCAGGGGTGAGGCCTACTCAGAGAGCCCAGACCTTAAAGAAGATTGAGCATGTTGCTGCTTACTTGTTCTCAGGACTATTACAATGGTTTAACATTTGAACACTGTCTTGTTCAAAGTCTTTCAGTCATCCAGCCTTTGGACCTTTTCTCTGAACCAAAACTATCTGGACATGGTTAGACAATTAACACCTTAGCCAAAGACAAGAATATTGCACATGTTCCAGTCATTGAGACTCTTGTTCTGACAATGTTAATGATATGCTCTTTTATTTCTATGGGGTTTTGTATATCTCAAGTTAAACCAGCATTAAAAGTGTTTTTGTTTTCTCCCATGTTTGATCCTGCTAGTGTTAAGCCTTGGGAGACATGACCAACACAGATAATTTGACCCTGGCTCATGTATACTTTGTAAAGGCACTGCAAGTTATGTGAGTATGGCCACATCAGAACTCTAAAGAATACTATGTAGACGGTTTAGGACTCAAAATTCAGATTAAAAAAATTTGTATTTATTTCTGTAATCATACAAACCATGTCACTGAAAGCTGGGCTCTTACTAAAGCATATCTGAAACTCTTAAAGGCTGGTTTATACTTGACAAAAATGAAGTCAGACTTGGAGACACGCCCCATCACACGGCTAAGAGTGGCTGGTTACATGGGTACCAGAATGATGAATGAATTGTTGAAAATGAAGCAACAGGTCATCAAAACACAATGAAGACATCCAAAAACATTTGTAATGGATCTGCTCATCATGTAAAAGAATATTACGCTCTAGGGGAATATTTTACTTGACCTTCCTCTACCGCTTTTAGTCAATGGGTCTGGCATTTCACCTTCTTAAAGTCAGTAAAAGAATGCACAACTGCTCTTGCAAAAGCAGAGTTTCACATTCTCTGCTACAACATTGACCAAATACTGTCCCTTATTGACTAGGAGACTATCAACGTGTCAATTGAATGGGCTGGAACAAGTAAAAATGTGTTTTGGTTACAGGCTTCAAGCGGCAAGTATAAACCAGACTTTAGACTTTTCATAATAAAGTTTATTTTTTATGGAATCTCATAATATCCAGATTGAATGTATAACACTTTTAAAAGTTATTTTTAAAAGGTACAAACTAGGATAAAATCATTACAAATAACAAATGTAAGATTTCTAATTAGAAACCTTTAAAAAATGACAATAAAATTAATCTACAAAAATAAATTTTTGTAAGCAATATAGTTGTGGTTTAGTATGGCATGAACAGCAAACATTTGCTGCTTATAGCTTTTTCCTCCTGGATACGATTAAAAGCAGTTCCATTACCAAAACCAACTTTACAAATTTAATAATACATGTTTATTTAAGAATGTTTTTTAAAGAGATTACTTTTACAGAAAAAAAAACTTTAATTGCATGAACTAAAGATACACACATGAAATTATCAATACAGTCAAAAATACAACAAGAAGTCGTGATATACGGAACTGTAGTACAATACATATTTATTACAGTTGAGCTTGCTGTGTAACATAATTTGTACAAAACAATTTGGCTAAAATATACTTTATATCACATAATAAATAATTGAAACTGCATTTAATGTTCCTTTTACAATGATTTTATATAATTGGAAAAAGTTACTAAGTGGTGTGGTAGGTAGTAGTCTTTAAGGACCTTCAAACCTCCACTTCATGTTATTTTGGAGAAATTAGGTGAAAGGACTGAGATACTTTGTTAGGTTGGATGGCCTTTTCTTCTCAAAACTGTCCTAATATTGTAATTTGGATAATGCTATAAAATGGCATTTATCTGCTCTAATGCCACGTTCAGTTTCCATTAATGGTATCGATCCAAACATGCATCTACCATGTAACCCTTCTTATTTTTTCCCAAAATTAAGGCAACCACCTCTGGAACCTGCAGAAAATGTACAAGGGAAAATACACCTCTGTTATACATTTAATGACACATCAATGTTACATACCAACAAACCCTCTTAGAATTAAATATGTTCATGTTTTCACTTAAACAATGTATAAAAATAAGGCTAACACAATATCAATTCATTCATTTTCGGAAACCACCCATCTTGTAAGTACGGTAGTATGGAGCCAACACCTATACTAGCAGCATTAGGCCCAAGGCAGAGCTAGTCTTAATTGGGACATTACTCCAATGCATTGGAAATTGACATGCACAACCAAACTTTCCTATTTCTGGTTATGTATTTATAGATGAGAATGCTAACTAACTAAAACATATTTTTACTGTCACATAAAACCTTGATCCCTGTGAAAAAAACATATAGACACTACCAAGGACATGTAAACTCAGAAGCTGAACCAGAACCCATGCACTGAAATGGAGTTATACTATCTGTTAGGCCACAATGCTGCATTTAATGAATAATAATGTTAACATAATCATTAACATATTAAAAATAGCTCTCCATATTACAAGTTGCTGGATATACCTCATATTCACATAGCTGTTATTCACATAAAACATTCATTAAATGTAACTAACTAGCCACTCTAAACTGGTTCATTGTGATTCTATCTATGTCCTTTGGGGGACTGGCACCCCAAAATTCTAAATTACAGGCGAGAAAATGGATGGATGGATAATTAGGAGTGCTTTAAAACATTTCCATGTAAACTGTCATTAAAACCTAGAATCCAAACAAACTTTAATAGTTTTATGTAGCTTACCTAAACCATTTATGTTTTCTGACTCGCAGATTTTATTGTCACATTACTTGTTGAGGGAAGAGGAGACTGAATCTGATTACCAGCTTCAGGGGGATCAAAAAAATATGTCTGTTCAAAATTGCATCAAAGGTAAGAGAAAGAAAAAATCATTTAGCTTTTTCTTCAATCTGCAGAAATGTAAGTGTACTCTTCCAACTTGGTTGCTACATACTGTATTTTAAAATAAATTTCATATTCTTATCTACATACCTTACAGCCAATAGCCAGAAGGGCATGAAGAATTACAATGGCTGACACAGTAGCAACAGCAATACGCCGTTGATCATCACGAACAGCAGGCCAAAATGTCAATACCAAAACTGATCCTGACAGACACATGGCACATACAACAGAAACCCATCTCAGCCATTCAAGGGGTATAATCCATAATACCTATCAAAGAAGATATTTCAAAGATAAAGACTTCAATAATGCAAAAGTGTATGTTCAAGTAAAAAATCCCAAAACAAAGGAGAAAGCAATACAGGAGAAAGCAATTAAGAGTATTGAACACTTAAAAGTCTAAAGTATTTTGTGCATATATTCATATTTAAATTGTGTACTACAGTAATCCTTCGCTATATCGCGCTTTGACTTTCATGGCTTCACTCTATATTATATATATGTTAAGCATATCTAAATATATAACACAGATTTTTCGCTGCTTCGCGGGTTTCTGCTTGGACAATGGGTGTTTTTACTTCTGGTACATGCTTCCTCAGTTGGTTTGCCCAGTTGATTTTATACAAGGGACGCTATTGGCGGATGGCTGAGAAGCTACCCAATCAGAGCACACACTTAAGTTCCTGTGTGCTGATTGGCTCAGCGATGGAGCGCCAAATTCGATTCCGCTGCGTTAACCAGGAAGTCTCATCTCGCTCATTCAGCATTAACGTGTTTCGCTGTATAAAGAGTTAACTTTTGTGCTCTTTTGTGTTTATCTTTGTGCATAGTCAAGCCCTTCGTTATGGCGCCAAAACAATCTGCTCCTGCTACTGCTTCAGGGGCCGTGCCCAAGCGCCAACGGAAGATGCTAACGATTGCCGAAAAGGTAAAAGTTTTGGATATGTTGAAGGAAGGGAACAGCTACACCGCTGTAGGATGCCATTACGGCATCAAGGAGTCCACGATTCTTTTTATTTAAAAAGGAGGAAAAGAATATAAGATCTACGGCCGCAGTGTCCTTTAACCAGCGCGCAAAACAAGTTGTAAGTAGACGTAATAAGTCGGTAGTCTGGATGGAATCTGCTTTAGGGATTTGGATTGAAGACTGCCGGAAGAAGAACAACGGCAGTGCTACACAGTCGCCTGAAGAGGCTCCTTTAGAAGAGCTGTAACGCTCTCCTTTGTTGTGCAGTAAAATTAAACTCATCATTATCGGACAAGTCATTGTGTCATTGTTGGTGAGTAACCATAATTCATTTTCTATGTACAGTACTTAGTACATGTATGTACGTTTAGTGTCACTGTACACACATTTTACTGTATACAATTTATCTTGCACTGTACGTATTTATTGATGGTGGCCTGTCTATTGTAATGGCTGTAACATAACATGTAACAGATGTGATATCGCAGACGCTCGATATCTATAATATTTAGGTTTTACTGTATATAAACAGTGTGTTTACATACATAATTTCAACGAATCTTACCTAATATCTAAGAGAATACAAAAGGTTTATGCTGTACAACTGTGCGGGAAATGTTTATGAGTGTGGGAAGAGTTTATAAGGGCTTAAAATATATAAAAATAACCATATAAACATATGTTTTTTTACTTCACGGATTTTCACCTTTCACGGTTGGGGGGGTTCTGGAACGTAACCCCCGCAATAGGTGAGGGATGACTGTATAGCTTTATTTTTAATGACTCATTTAAAATGTACAAAGTTGCATTGACAAGGAACTATGCAACTTGAGAAAATAATCTATACAACATACTGTAAATGTACTGAAAAATTATTCATATGAAAACCAGTGTTTTGTTCTACACTGTGGTCTCCTGGGGAAACAACTTGAATTCAAAGGGTGCACAATGCCTGAACAAATTTATCAAGAAAGCCTGCTCTATTACAGGGCTAACTCTGGAAGCTACTGTAGAAAAGAGGATGGTGACAAAACTGGATGGCATCATGAAAAATCTCCTCCATCCCTTCCAGGAAGGGCTTACTTGGAGCACTTTTAGCCATGGTCTTATCCCCCACGGTGTGCTAAAGAATACAGGGATCTTTACTACCTACTGCTATCAGGCAATTCAATGCTTTCTCTAATTTGCTATTTCTGTACAAATATACATTTATTATTTATCTACCTATTGATTGATTTTATTATTTGTCCTGTGAGTCTCTATCTTTGTTTTTTTTATATTTCTACTGCCGTAGGCATCTGCATTTCTCCTTGGAATTAATAAAGTTTATCTACTCTAATCTAAATTCAACATGATTCATGTAACCTTTATAATTGACTACCAAACAGGCTACTTACTGCTGTAGGGATATAAATAAACAGTGAATATCCATAGACACATACAATCTCCAGAAAGGAATAACAGACTATGTTCATGACTTTGCTGTTTCTCCACATCAGAAAACCCCACAGTGCAAGGGGAACAAGCCATGCATAGCAGTAGATAGCAGTTGCAGCAATAGTTACTGAAAAAAAACAAAATAAAACTCAATAGTTTTTTAAAACAAGTTTACATTGTGCACAGAATAAAAATGAATACTATAATAATAATAATATTTATTTTGCTGACACCTTTATCCAAGGCAACTTACAGCATTTGAGATAAAACTGGTTGCATTTCTTTTTTTTTCAAATTAGAGCACAGGCAGGTGAAGTGAACTGCTCATTGTCACACAGTGTCAGTAGCAGGATTTGAAGACCAACGTCTTAACCACTACACCACACTGCCTATCTAATGCAGTTTAAAATTAGAAATATTTAATCAATTACCTTTTTATGATAACTGATGAAATAATGTTTAATGGACATACAGAACTATTTTTGCAATGAAAAATACAAATTTGACTAAATAAGTGCAGTAAATATATAATGGGGAATAAGGTGAAATGTTTATATTATTTCAAAATAGCACTTTTTTTATTTAAACAGTTTTTGCATGCTAGAGCAGAAACATGAGCCTCTGAAGAACTGCTAATATTATTGTTTATTTGTGTGGCATATATAATTTATTCCTAAAAAAAGAGATAAATAGCAAGAAAGTTACACAACCTTTCACAACGCTATTAACATGTATTAGAATAATATAAAAAAGTGTTCAATGCTTTTACCCTTATAAAAGATCATGATGCTGATGGGATTATGGAATATTTTATATAAAAACACCATAACCTAGTGGAAACCTAACGATGTTTTCCTTCATAACCAGAAAGGGTATTTTGTTCTTGTAATAGTAATGGTATTATTCTGATCACTTGGCTAATTACCATATTATTACAAGTTTGGCGCAACCTTACTTAGTTCACTTATATCCAGTTTACTGATATAATCATTAGAAATAAAACAGATATTCAATGAAATGTAAAAAATACAAAATTTATCCTTTAAAAGTAATTACTCAATGATTACAGAGATGCAGTAAAAAGTAATTATTTTTTATATCTTTAAACTTACTGTACCACAACAATTTAGTCAATATCAAAATAAAAGTGCAAGTAAAAATATGTATATACCTTTTCTAAATTCAGGCACATAATGGTATGTGGGTCCACCAACATGTAAAAGGAAATTTGAAATATTTCCGCTAATGGCAATGGCAAATACTAATGTGGCACAAATCCAGAAAGGACCTAAAAAATTGATCACAAAGTGGTGTTAAAATTGCTATTAAAATTTCATTATGTTTGTTGTATACTTAAATAGTTAAGAAAATAAGGCATGCATAAGAGCCATTTTGTCCATATGAGCCAGCTAACTAAAGTATATATATATATATATATATATACACACACACATATACACACACACACGTTATACATGTAAATATCATATATATATGTGTGTGTGGTTTTTTTTTTTTTTTTTTTTTTTTTTTAAGTCTGCTTACCATACAGATCTGGATTACTGCGAATGTACAGGCGAACAAAGTTTTTACCAGGTATTGGCAAAACAGATCCTTTTATTCTATCCAAGACCTAAAAGCAAATAAGTCGATAGCAGTTATTCTCTACAACTTTCCTTGTTAATTTGCTAAGTGTATTGTAATCTAACACATTCATTAAAATATGGACAAACAAAATCAGAATATGTCTATTAAAAAGGTACCTGATATGTATCGACATCAAATAATGTCTGATAGTATTCAAATGTCCAAAAGGGGGCACTTTTTCTTTGACCAGCAAGTAACTGTGACAAGAAAAAAAAACATGATATACACAGGATCTAACTGATGGTTATTTTAAACTTACATGTAATTCTCTAAAAATGTATCTGGATCTTTCATAATCTACAAGAATATTTATTAATCCAGGTTCACAACTGCTTTTTCTCTTTTAAGGTTGCGGAGAACTGAATTTATAATACATTTGGTGTAAATTATCCATGTAATACTCAAGATATATTAAATTCCAAAAATCAAAAAATAATTCCTAAATGAAAGGCAAAAATATTTATTTTTCAAAATTGATAGTCAAGTAAACAACTAAATGGATACACATACAATTATTTTGCTGAAAACTGATGTCTAACTGAAGTTTATTTATAAGTGATCACTGTCTAAGAAATTTACAGACAAATTATAGCTTTGTTTGTGTGGGTTTTTACCTGTGTACTCCAGATTTCTCCCACAGTCCAAAGTCTTAAGAAATTGGTACCATCTAAGGGGGGGTTTGTTGGCTAACATAAGATAACATTGCCTAATACAATCTGTAGAACAGGGAGACCTTGCCATTTCCCAGGCTAGGTGCAAAACAACAGGCAACCCTAAACAACCCCAAACCCCCAAAACACACACACACACATATACACACACACACACACACACACACAGGTACAATTTAGAATCACCAGTTAACCTAACCTACACATCTCTGGGAAGAAAAAAGCAGCAAAAGGAAGATGCTGGATATGTAAAGTAGCAGCAGCACTTACTACTACAGTGCTGTGCCACCCCACATAAGATACTGTAGGAAATATTTTCTAGCAAAACATTTTTCCTTTATTATTAGGTAAAATCATTATTATAACATAGGCTAATTAATTAGCCTAATCTGTGAATAAAATCATTTTGATGGAAAGTCTTATTTCTTCCACTTTGATTAGAGACAGGTCTCACAATGCAAAAACCACATTAAAAAAAAATTTAAATCTAATCCATAGCAGGTTTAAATTCTGCAGTTAACAAGTTTTCTCCTACTTCAGTTTTGTCAGACTCTTCATTGCCAAGAAGATCATCATCTTCATCTTTTGGAACATTCCTGAAAGATTTCCGCTGTTTTTTAGAATTTTCATTTGAATCACCAATGCTAATGGTTGTGGCATCATGATTAACTGCTAACAAATTTTCTGCATCATCAAACTCTGTCCAAAAAAAAAGATAAATTGAAAGATTTTGAATTACCAAATAAAAGTTAAAATGTCAATGGATGCAAACAGATTTTAAAGTAAAAGAAAGATTAAATAAATCTACAAGATGATTGTCTAATGACTAGACCTGTCAAGTAAAATCTAAATAATAACCACCCAGTAATTTTCTTACTCAAACATTGTATACTGCAGTGCAAATTATAACTTTAAAATACATGGTTTCAAAGAAATGCACATTGAACCAGATATTGTCTTAAATATCCACAATGACAGTTTACGATAGTGATATTTTATAAACCAAATTAATAAGTGATCACTGTCTAAAAAAATCACTCTAATTTCTTTACTATAATGACAAATTATGGCTTTGATTGGTTTAAGTAATTTTTATATGGAGCTTTTCAAATCAGTGTTGCCCCATGGAAGTGAAGGGATTTAAGATACCAAACCAAATTATTTACTTTGATCCTTGGGAGACACAGTGTTACATAGGCCTTCAGATGAAAGACAGTCAATGACTATGGTTAAGAAGCAATTACAAAGGAACTTAAAGTTAGTCACACTAGAGTATATCACATCATCTACAAATGAAGACATTTCAACATTACTGGCAATCTACCTAGGGAAGACAATCCCACCAAACTCAACCCAACGGATGACTAAAATTAAAGGGGTCTCAAACAGCCCCAGGTTAGCACAAAATGAAAAGTCATCTTAATGGCTCAAACAATATCAAGGCACATAAATCAACTCTCAGAAAGAAAAGCAACATTCTGTAACTACACGCGAGGTTAGGAACAAGAAGAATCTATTCTCAAAAAAAAAATATACAAGGATAACTGAAATTTTCTGGAAAGCATTTGGTTGGAGCAATGTGCTTTAGACACTTAGGTGTTATTTTGCTGTAATAAAAGACATCATTTGACAGAAAGGAAAAGGGGCCTTTGAAAATAAGAGCCTTATAACCACTGCAAAGAATGGAGTTGCAACTATAGTGGTTTATAATTGTTTTGCTGCTTCTAAGCCTGTGAACCTGGCGGTCTGTGAGTCAAAACACAAATCTCACAGCAAACCAAAGAATGCCTGAAGAAAATATATGATCATCTGCTAAAACAGTAAAGATGAAATCATACTTTGCAATATTACAATCACATAAAACACACAAGATAATGTAATAGATTAAAAAGAAGAAAGAGAGAATTTAGGAATGGCAGGCCAGAACTAAATCTTATTTAAATGCTGGTAGGGTATTTATAGCTGACATTATGTGCAACATTATACTCAGATACTATACATGCAAATGTTCTTTGTGCAATGATAAAACATAAGCAATTGATGGAGGGCAACAAATGGAATGGACTGCATGGTGGCACAGTAGTTACTGGTGTTACTGCTTGCATCTATCTTCCTGGTTTGAATCCTGTACATTGTTGCAGATATGTGCAAGATACGAAATGTGCCGAGATTGTACATTCCAACCATGCTCATGGGGGGTTTCCTGTGGGGAATTCAGTTTTCTCCAACATTCTGAAAGCTGTACAAGTTAGGTTAACTAGTATTACTAAATTTGCCCATGTGATTGACTGGCATCCCACCCATTGTGGCTTCCTGCTTTTTCCCAAGTGCTACCTGAAAAGCCCCTGACCACCCACAACTCTGAATTTTATACACTGGTTGGACAATATTACCTTGTGTTATAAGTAAAATAAAATTATTTCTGCAAAAGAGGCCAATGCCAGGTTATAAAACTGCATTTTAACTGAATTTGTTTATATAAACACTTGCAAATCACAGTTTAGTGTTGTTTGTTAAACTATGAAAGATCCAATGTTGTTTAGTGTGGACATAAAGAGGGGCAAGGGATTTTTAATACAATTTCTGCAACCATTAACTAGCAAATATACAACTGTGAACCAACTATATTAGTGGTTAAAGACACAGAATACTAATTTAGCAATTCCAGAAAATCGATGCATCCAGCATGTTACAGCTATAACCTATATAAAACACTGTCATTTTTAGTACCACTTTAGTAGCCCAAAACCTGAAGATACAATCCTAAAATTTTGCACACTAATTACTGGCAACAATGACAGTATTTTCACAAAGTATGTAGCAAATAAGAAATGGTCAGTCGAGAACATTTTCTAAAATCTGTTTATACGACACAGATGGACTCCTTCATAGCAAAAGTGATGTATAATCTTCAGTTTAATAAGCACCTGCCACAAATGGCATTAAAGCAATTAACAAAAGCTTGCATTTGATGATAAAAATATGCCCACCTTGAAACTGCAAATCATCTACAGCCGCCATTCATGCAGCCGTCTTCCTTAAACTAGATAAACATAAAAGAAATGCACGTTACCTGCAATCTGTAACCACGTACTGATTGGTTGTTTTTCTTAAAAGCTGACTGACATATCAATTAAAACAAGGTAAAAAAAAAATAGAAAAGCAAACACAGCTACGTGTCATTTACAATCATGTCCGGTCTTTCGCGAGGATCACTAAAGCAGTTCTGCTTAATTAAACATGCTGTTTATGCTAACACACAACTAATTACACATCTCATAACTGAAGATGTTAATAAATATTACCACTGGTTCAATTGCAGATGCAGCGAGTGCTAAACACTGAAAAACTACTTCCGCTGACGCGTAACACAACAACTGACGCGTGTCACGTGATAAGGACGACAATGATTTGCCAGTGCCAATACTAAACTCGGATAAAGGGGCGGAGCACCAAGTTCTATAAAGAGAGAGTGAGGGAGTGAGAGGGAGAGGGGCAGGGAGTGGCACGCCAATTAATAGTTGAATTATATTAAGAACAGTTCAGTTAAGATGGTCGTATTTGGCAGAAAACCAGGGAAACACGCGAATACAGCAGGGACGTACAAATACATTTATATATTTTATATATAAAATACAGTATGTTAATATTATCAGAAATTTAGATAGATAGATTCTTTATTAATCCCAAGGGGAAATTCACACAAATTTGTTAAACAATACATTGACTTTGTCTGTCATGCTTAATATCTTTAGGCTCAATGCGTTCACTTCCTTTCCTGAGCTATTTATACTCATAGCTGTCTTAGATTTTTTTCACCTTGTGCTGAAATCTAACTCAAAATTATTACGGTACTCTTTTTAGTCCATTAAAGAGTCTTACAAGCTAAAGAATTTTTATAATGAACTACTACAGTAGATATCAAAAGCCTACACATCCTTATTGAAATTATGATCTTACTGTATTTGAAATGCTGTATGGTAATGCTGCTGCTTCACAAGAAGAAGAGCAAAGTTCACGTCCAGGGTGCTCCCTGTGTGGAGTTTACATGTTCTTCCCTTGTCTGTGTGAGTTTCCTTCAGGTGTTGTGGTTTCCTCCCACAGTCTAAAAGCAAACAGGTTAGGTGGATTGATATTATTATTATTATTATTATATTGGCTCGTGTATGCCTGTGTGTTCACTCTGCAATGGACTGGCGCCATGTCCAGGGTTTATGCCTGCCTCAAGCCCTGTGTTTGCTGGGAAAAGGTCCAGCCACCCACAACCCTGCTTGGAATAAAGTGGGTTTAGAAAATGGTTGGATTTACAGTATATGTTGCATAGCAGAAGACATCTACCAATCTGACAAGACCTTTTTCTTGTCTTCATACAATTTTGATGTAGGCCTTCAACATAGTTCTGATTATCTATTGTAGATCAAACTCAATATTTTCAGACACAACACCAGATGACTTGAGTATGAGTAAACTGATTTAAGGCTAAATTGGTGTCGGCCTTACTGCATTTTGTGAGTATCTTTACAGATTTTGGAAAGTAATCAATACTTCTAGAACAGAGATTAACAGATGACATGATTTAAATTTGAAATTTTGGAACATGACTAGTACATTGGATCCAGACTATTACCTCAAAATGAGTTCTTCAACAAGAACAAGGGGACACAGGTCAAAGCAGGTCAAACCTATTGTACATATTGTAGGAAGTTTACCTTCACCAGAGAATTGTTGGCATTTGGAATACATTATCAAATACCGTGGTAGAGAGAAGGAGTTCAGGGACCTTTCAAACCTGTGCAGGATTATTATTTTGGAGGAATTAGGTGGATAGGTCTGGCAAGCTTCATTGGGCTAAATAGCCCATTCTCAACTAAATTTTTCTAATATTTTATTTTGTTTTTCATTTAATTCATATAACAAAACCAAGGTAGTAAACTTTTATTCTTTTTTCTGACCCAGTTTCACAGCATCAAAAACCAGGCCAGGATTCCAAACAGATTCTTATAATTGTGAGGCAGCAGTTCAAATACATTAACGACAAACTATGGTTTTCTGAAAATCTGAAAAAGTTACAAAAAACTAAAGAGGAAGACTTCAAAAGAAGAGATAAGGCTGTTTACAAATTAGCAAAATATCAACTACACAAAGCCAAAAGCAGATATAAGGTCAAGTTAAAACAGAATTCCTCCATCAATAAATGTTCATTTGTCTGGAATGCATTACAAGTGATTACTGGTTACAAATGCAGACTAATCCCTCTCTACCTGACCAGAGACTATTACAGACTACCATATACAATACAGTATAGTGTACATTCATCGATTTACAAGGTCAATAAATATTTTACCTGTAGGCGGCGCACAGAGCAGCATATTACGAGTGGTAGGAGAAGGTCATCTGGTTGCAGCGGGGAATCGGGATTACTGTTACAAATCCTAACAATGGGGAAGTGGACGGTTCGCTTCAAATATGTCTTAACATTTATTCTTCTTTTACTGCAACTACTGGTTTTCAGACTCATTGCCCTCATTTGCCCAGGCATTGCGAAGAACATACTTCTCAAACTGGGCGAACTAAGCACTATGACCCAGAATCCAAAATTCTCTTTTGAAGATTGGGGGCCAACTTTCTTCACTCTCACCTTTGTTAAAAGTGTATTTTTTGAAACTTTGGCAAACTGCGGCGATGAGGCTGTAGAGGGGGAAGCGGCACCAAATACGACGGTGCTGGACTTGCAGGGTGGACTGCACAAGCTTCACGAGTTTATGAGAGGTGAGCTGCGCCGCGGCGCTCCTCGGATAGCGGAGGTGCTGTTAATGCACTTCCTTTAGCCTTGCTGTTCTGCACCCCTGTAGACTTTGGCTGTGATCGACTGTGTCTCTCATTTGTGTGTATGCTCTTTCTGTTTTCAGAGGACAGACCACTGGTTCTTAACTTTGGCAGCTGTTCCTGACCACCGTTTCTTTTCAAACTGGGCGAGTTCAAACGGCTTGTCCAGGACTTTAGGTCAGTCGCAGACTTCCTGATCATCTATATCCAGGAGGCACACGCAACAGGTATTGTCGTTTTAAGATTATAACTTAACGCTTTACGTTGTGTTTGCTTTCTCAGATATACAATACAATAGTTTATTTCTGTATAGCCCAAAATCACACAGGAAGTGCCGCAATGCGCTTTAACAGGCCCTGCCTCTTGACAGCCCCCCAGCCTTGACTCTCTAAGAAGACAAAGACAACATTCCCAAAAAAACCTAGTAGGGAAAAATGGAAGAAACCTTGGGAAAGGCAGTTCAAAGAGAGACACCTTTCCATGTAGGTTGGGTGTGCAGTGGGTGTCATGAAGAAAGATATGAAGATATGAACAAAGGGCCTCAGATGAAGTGGTAAAACTGATCAATCCAGTCGGTCCAAATAATATCCCCTCAAATAAATTGATAATCAGAATTAATGGCGGGGCATCCAGACTTTGCAACTTTAAGATTTATGCAAATGTTTAATTTAGAATAAGTCTAGTGAAACTGTTGGCCCACATTTTTAGAAACCATATTGCACTTGTTGTCACATCTGTTTTTTGGTATCATCTTGGAACGCATTGCATTTGTTAATAAATTAATTAGCGCAAAATGTTGTCATTATGTGCAGAGGTGGCGCTGTATTAAGCCACTGTTAACATCTCTGGTGCTCCCTGGGTATAGTTTGCATGTTCTCCTTGTGTACACATGGGTTTGCTCCCACAGTCCAGACACATGCAGGTTTGGTGTATTGGTGTATTGGTGTGTGAATTCACCCTGCTATGGAGTAGCGCCCTTTCGAGGGAGTGTTCCTGGTTAACCAGCCCTGAAGAAAATGAAAAAAATGGATTGTTAGCATGTACAATTGTAAATTCTTTACCTAACAAACAAGACAATTTGCAATTATATATATATATATATATATATACTGTATATATAATATTTAACTCAACAGATCATCAATTGGCATGGTTCTGAAAGCCAAACCACCGCTCAAATGAGTATGATTTGGCTACAGATGAAAGTGTGTGATGTGACTCTGTTGTTCTAAAAAGGGAACTTAGATACTAAGCTGCTTAATCTGATGGTAACTGGGTAACTACTGGTGTCACTCAGTGGCATAAAAACATTTAGGAGACCTCCTTAATAGTGTCAAGTGAATATTGGCTTGACTACACTACAGAAGTTTGCAACCACCTCTAAATTTTCAGAACTGTTTGTCATGATATGCAATTAACTCTTTTATTATTTCAGATGGCTGGTCTTTCAGAAATAACATTGAAATTCAAAGTCACAAAAATCTCCAGGATCGTCTAAATGCAGCACAGATACTTTTGAAGCAGAATCTACCCTGTCCAGTTGTAATTGACTCTATGAATGATGAAACTGCTAGTAAATATGGTGCTCTGCCAGAAAGACTATATGTGCTTCAGTCAAAAAAAGTAATCTACAAGGTAATTCTTTTTTGAAGTTAAGACCTGTCCCATGCAATATTAAAAACATGTTGATTTTAAAAAAACATACCATGACTAGTGACTGATCATCTAATATTCAAGTCATAGCTCTTGTTACATTTTTACATATTTTATTACAGATTTATTAAAGACATAAAACTACATTTATTTATGTACTTTGCATGTTTAAAACTGTTTTTAAGTGAAGTGCCATTTGTTGGAGGAAAATAAATCAATTTGCATATCCCCATCACAGTCCCAATCAAATAAACAATCTATTAAAAATAAGTTTAGAAACAGTTGTAATCAGATTATCTTTGTAGTTTGGCTGAGCATGTAAATGACATTATTCAATGTGTTTTCATTAACAGTGGCAACATTACAGCTAATTAATTTAGATTCTTTTCTTTTCTAACAGGGTGGATTGGGACCGTTTGGTTACAAACCAGAAAGTGTTCGTGCTGTTCTCCAAAAAAATAATTAATCCATTGTATTCTGTTATTTTTTCTATAAATGTAAATGTAGAAATATTTAAATAAGCAAGAGTTAATTATAAATTGCTAATACATTCCTTTTTGATTTTACATTAAGACCATAACAATAATAATGTATAGAATACCAGAAATTAACTTTTACATAACAGTATTTATGAAAGTTGCAAGAAAGGTAAAATATCTGGAATGTAAAGACTTGAGTAAATTAGGAAAATTTTTATCTGAATTTGACTCTCTACATAAAGAAATGTAAAAATTAATTTGATTTTGTATTGCGATGATTATGAAACTGCATAAAGTAAGCAATGCTAATGTTTAAACACTTTTCAAAGATGAATCTCTTAATTTAATTTAACAATTTAGATATAAAAAAATAATGTGTATTTGTTGATCAGAAACTTATTTTGTGCAGAATAGATACGTCACTTGGAAGGGAACAATTATTCTAAAATTGCTGCATTCTCTGTATGTGTAAATGAAAGTTACAACTGAAACCTATGGCTGTTGTGACCTGATGTCACAACATATAGAGGATACAATAAAGTTCATTAAGTTAATTACACTAGCATTGTGAACAAAAAGCAATTTAAAGAAAACACTTGTATCTACAAATCAGATAACATCATGACAATAAATCAATAAACTGTCTACTTTTAACAACTGCCAGATGTTAATTTTCTCAGATATATACACACACACCACATATACTGCATATATATATATATATATATATATATATATATATATACATATATATATACATATATATATATATATATATATATATATATATATATATATATATATATATACAGTGGTGTGAAAAACTATTTGCCCCCTTCCTGATTTCTTATTCTTTTGCATGTTTGTCACACAAAATGTTTCTGATCATCAAACACATTTAACCATTAGTCAAATATAACACAAGTAAACACAAAATGCAGTTTGTAAATGGTGGTTTTTATTATTTAGGGAGAAAAAAAATCCAAACCTACATGGCCCTGTGTGAAAAAGTAATTGCCCCCTGAACCTAATAACTGGTTGGGCCACCCTTAGCAGCAATAACTGCAATCAAGCGTTTGTGATAACTTGCAATGAGTCTTTTACAGCGCTCTGGAGGAATTTTGCCCCACTCATCTTTGCAAAATTGTTGTAATTCAGCTTTATTTGAGGGTTTTCTAGCATGAACCGCCTTTTTAAGGTCATGCCATAGCATCTCAATTGGATTCAGGTCAGGATTTTGACTAGGCCACTCCAAAGTCTTCATTTTGTTTTTCTTCAGCCATTCAGAGGTGGATTTGCTGGTGTGTTTTGGGTCTTTGTCCTGTTGCAGCACCCAAGATCGCTTCAGCTTGAGTTGACGAACAGATGGCCGGACATTCTCCTTCAGGATTTTTTGGTAGACAGTAGAATTCATGGTTCCATCTATCACAGCAAGCCTTCCAGGTCCTGAAGCAGCAAAACAACCCCAGACCATCACACTACCACCACCATATTTTACTGTTGGTATGATGTTCTTTTTCTGAAATGCTGTGTTCCTTTTACGCCAGATGTAACGGGACATTTGCCTTCCAAAAAGTTCAACTTTTGTCTCATCAGTCCACAAGGTATTTTCCCAAAAGTCTTGGCAATCATTGAGATGTTTCTTAGCAAAATTGAGACGAGCCCTAATGTTCTTTTTGCTTAACAGTGGTTTGTGTCTTGGAAATCTGCCATGCAGG